>NC_142503.1:58220000-58845000 GCF_057876585.1 Rhinolophus sinicus
CTCTGTACCATCTGAAGGTGAGCAATTTATTTCCCAGTCAGACCTTCAGGAAATGATGACTGGTGTTCACATATTGCAGCAATATGAAGCTTTCTAAATTTCCAATTTGAATGTAATTGACAAAATCAAAGTCCTACCACATGCTGGTTCTGTGACTGTGGGAATGCCCTAACCTCCCTGCCTCAAGTCCCTTATCTGTAAAATGGGGCTAATGCTAGCTACCTCAGCATGTTCTTATGAGGATTAAATGATAAACTGTGTGTAAAGCTCGAAGTGCAGTGACTGGCTTATATAACTAATTCAGAAACGCTGATTCGTATTACTTGTTAGGTAGGTGGCTTTATTATTATATTAAGCCTTTTGTGAGAGTGGCTCTTAATATGTGGAAGTCATTGAAAGTCCAGCCAAGCTTGAGACCAACCAAAGGAATATGGTTTGGCTCCATTATTGAAGCTCTGAGCCAAACCATCAAAAAGGATTGAACACATATTAGGAGAAAAAATATATTAAGTGATGAGGTGGGTGTGACTGAGACCATAAAGAATCAATGCCACAATATTATTATTGGTTTGGCTCTTCTTCATTTATAAACATTGAGCCTGGTTTGAGTGGTTCAATTTCAGCCCCATTGACAAGTTCTTCATTTTACTTTTAAAATCTTGGGCGTATTAAGGAAAATATTTACACATATTTGTGCTCTATTTTTGTCGCTCTGCATGGCTCCTGCATACTCTCTATATCTTTGTCCTGTATTTCATGAAGTATCTACAGGTTTTTGATCTAATAAGTATTGTGTTTTTCAAATCAAATATAGTTTGAGATGGAATTCAATGACAAATAATGAAACGGCTTTATCATATTGTACCAGGAAGTCAGAGAATGGAAGCAGGCTTTGGTCCTGTCCTTTCTATTCCCAGGATCTGTGCTCGCTGAGGTTAGCAGTGGCCATGAACAAAGTTGCCCTCTTGACTCATTTAGGTTCTTTGAGAAAGAACAATATTCCAATGAAATAAATCCCAAAACAGTCCTTAGGGAAGAAGCATTGTATTTGGGTTACTTAGAACTTGAATCTATTCTAGGGCTATGCATGTCTTTCGGTCAATAGGTGACAAGTGACAATGATCCTGATCTTGCAGGAAACTGGAGCAGTGTCTTTGACTAATTAGGTAATCTAATAGAATGGAGAGGGCAAAGAAAGACCCAGTATCACACTGAGAAATTTTGGGGAAAAAAGAAATTGGATGTTTCTCTAGAATATTTGTTTTTCTTTTTAATGCCTTTAGTCAAATTTCTCTAGTTGTTACCACTTATCCTTTGTTCTCCAGAGGGTTTATAACTTACATCTGTGAATAGATTTTTGTGAGGGCAGCATCTATTTCTATGTGTGTTTATTTGGAGCCTAAGTTCAGTGCTGGGTATTTATTGAACTCTGTGATATCTTACTGGATAAGATAACTTTTCGATTGATTACAAATAAACACTTTCTGAATTGTTGTGGTATTTGGCCATATCCTTCAATCCTTGAATTCTGAACCAACTAAAACATCTTAAGTGTTCACAATTAGATATGTTCATATCCCCTGCTCGTGCTTCTCCACATGTTTTAAAACCATTCTTTACAAGCAAAAAGCTTATCTAACCAACCTTATTCTTTTATAAGATTCACAGCTTTCTTTAAATCTTTTGTTTTTATTTTTAGAGGTGATTTAACATATCAGATAACTTGTAAGTATCAGGCTAACTCATCCATTTTGTTTTAGTTTAGAAAAATGTTAGTACCAAGTTCCCTTGCTGCCAATGCATAGATTTCATGCTGTTCCATAGTTGTTCCTACCAAGGGGAGAATATGTACTCAGTTGCCAACACTCCACCAGGACTCCTCACAAAGGAATTTTATTATGCCAACTTCCAATTGGATGCAGTGAATCCCTTGCCAGGAGCACGACAGTGGCTACTGCTCTTGCTCCAGAATTGCTGTGTGGTCAGGTCAGGCCTTTTTCTTAATACTCACTGGGTCAGACTTTCTTGTGGGTTTGTGTGTGGGAGGCAAAGCAGACAGTGTGTGTCCAGGAGAGGCCCTCTCCTCTTGTGTAGGAAAATTACTGCCACATGAAGGGAGGTCAGAAAGCCAGGGGTTATCCCATAGCCTTACCCTTTGGTTAACTTGCCTCCTCTCCTGTGCGCAAGACACTTGTGCTAGAGTGAGATGATTGTGTTCCTGGAATACGATCTCCTGACTGCTAACCACTCACAAGTTGAAAGTCAAGCATCTTCGGATGCCGCAGTAAGTCATGTATTGCAACCGACTGCTGGAAGGATTTCAACTATTGAAAAGGTTGCCTAACTTAGCTGTGCATTTATGGTTATCAATCAAAATTAGTAGTAAATGTTTAGAATAAATCTAGTCCTCCCTTCTTTGGCATACAGAATCATTTTAGTAACTAATGCTATTAATTCAGTGTGAATGTATGTATGTTCCTGTTCAAACCTAAAAGAGTCCAGAAGCCTTCAAGGGATGGTAAAAGTCCAAATCCATGTCATAAATACCCATGCAAGTGGTGAAGACTGACCAGATCAAAGATCTTTGATTCTAATTTCAAAGGAGTAGCCACACTAAATATAGGCTGAATACCTGAAAGTACATTAAATACCGAGATATTTACACGTAATAATTATAGCTGAGGCTTCCATTACACAAAGTAACTAGTTAATAAACTCAGCAGTTTAACTGGATCAAAGTCACCAACTATTTATATGTAAAAATAATCACCCTCCTGGTTGAAAAAAATCTCAACTTTCAGTTTGAGAATTTCAGAACTGTATGCCAAGAGTGAAAAGTATCTCTTTAACAAAGAAATCAGGCAATTGTCATTGTCCTGTGACCAATCCTTCTATCCTTAGGTGATTTGATTTCAAAAAGATAAAGGAGCAATAAAATCAGATAGACTCTGCATTATTAGGAGAATCTTGAAATTAAGAGGGAGCTATGTAGACGATTACTGCTGCTAGCAAAGAATAATTTCCTCTGCCTATGCATTATTCATCTCATGTAAATTTTGATAAAATTCATCACTGTGATTATTTCATTTACTACATTTTATGTGTTTATAGCTCAAGTTCCACAGTAGGATCTTTCTTTTTCCTTATCCAGATTAACATAAGAGTTTGTGTTCTTGATAGAAAAGGGAGTCTTTTTAGAAGCAGATAACTGGCATATGTCACCCAGCTCATTGCCTCAGAATTTACTCCACTATGGTCATCCTCATCCATGATGTCTAGGAATGGGCTTTATAAGGTATAATATCTATGTACCGTATACTTATGTACCTATAACAATTAACACCTACTGCATACAGCAGGCAATATATAGATGATTTTATATGCTCACAACTACCCTGTGCGATGGGTATAATCCTCAGTTTATGACTGAGATTCTTCAGTTCATTGACTTCTTCAAATGTACGCATCTAGTTGGGTGAAAGAGCAAGGATCCTAAACCATGGTTCTCTAATGGTAGAATCCATGTTCTTTTTTTATTATCATACTCACCACAGGGAACTCAGCCTCCTTGAAAGAAATCCTGGGCTTAGAAAGAACCAAAATGAGGATATGTCTAGTTGGGATGACTGTCTGACAGTGTCTTGAAACTGTTCAATGAGCACCCTTGGAACTTCCAGCCTTGGTTTTGTATTAATAGATTCATATAACTTCAACATTGGGAAGAGGTTTAAAGATCAAATAGCCCAACTCCCAAGGGGCCATCTAACCTTTGCCTGGATGCTGCCTGTGTTCTCTTGAGGCAGTTGGTCCATTCTTTGTTGGGTCAGCACAAACTCATAGAAAGTTCTTTATATTCATCCAGACACTTTCTCCCATGATGCATCCATACAAAATAAGCCTTACCCATCTTCTGTAAGTCCTTCAGATATTTAAAAGTGATTCCAAATTTCCTCTATTTTTTTTTTTCTTCTCAGCAGTCCCAGTGCTTTCAACTCTGTAGGATTTGGTTATATATCCCCATGACCATGTAGTCTCTTGCCTGAATGCTGTGCCGTCTTACAAAGTAGCAGTAAGATCTAAGCACAGTACTTCTTTATTGAACTAGTGCAGATTAGAGTGGAATTGTCACCTGGGAATTTAGAGAATATACATCTAAGATTATATTGGGCAGCCACACAAAGTGCTATGATTTCATTCTAGCTGAACCCCTTTCACACTATCCCCTCACCTCAACAAATGCGGGTTTCAGGCTTCAGCCAAACTCAAGCTTCCTGAAATCATAGCTTCAGGAAAGAACCCTCAGGGAAGAGAGTCAAAGTGCACATCTGCTTCCAGGAAAACAGGTAAGGAGATGGAGGGGCAATTTCTAGCATATCAAGGGTTTGTCACTTACTCTGGCAGTCTGATATTGTGCCGAAGTGCTAGTGGGGATAAGGTGTGGAGTGAATGGTCAGAAGTAAATGAGTACACATTGTATTTCTCCAAATGTCTGTGAGATATTAAGAGACAGAAGGCAGTGCTTCTTCTAATAGACTCTGATTTCAACATACAGGTCAGTGATTTTGCTCATCTGTTAGTTCTTGCAGTACCCTGGGACATAATTCACCATGGCCAGGATGGATTTGCTGTACATAGAAGTGATCCTTCTAACCTACAATGTCCATAGATATATGACAATCTAGGAGGGAGCTGAAAGAATTATACCCTGCGGGTTCAGACTCAGAAGGTGGGGGATTTGTTCCTTGTGTCCTTTGGAGCACATGCGTGGGTGTTATTGACATGATAATGAATTTTCTGTTCCTTTTGTGAAAATGTAAGATGATATAGAATAATTTTCAAAGGTGTAAATTGAATACACAAATAGTACATTATGCTCCATTTCAATTAGCAGAGTAGGTATAAAATTTGTGTGGAAATATAATCAGATATTTGTTGCACTCATTTTAGATATTCATAATAGACAGCTATAGAGTATTTAGTGCTCTCTGGATCAGATTTGAATTAGTGACCTAGTTGCAAAATGCTGTGTTCCATGTTCATCAAGCATATCATTGTATTTAAATTTTTAGCATATTTAAAGGTAAAACAAATCATATTTTCATTTTAAAGGATTGTTTTAATCTTTTATAATAGAATACCTCTCTCAACATTTTAAGAAAAAAATGGAAGAAAAATACTTTAAAGTACTTTAAAACTCTCAATTTGAGATGTAAACATTTACACACACACACACACACACACACACACACGATCTCTTCAGAGCTGTATTTAGAAATGAGATAGGAAAGCATACAGCACCTGTTTTGCATTGACAAATTTCAACAGACACATTATGTGGGGGTAAAATTATTGGACCTATTAAAAAATTGATATTTCTGTTTCTGGACTTGCCTAAAATGTCCCTATTTCCCACCTCCTAAATATAAATCAAACTCATATATTCTGTGCACAAGTACCCATGTGCAGAAAGATTCTGAAAGAGAAAATTTTTGAAAGACAGAACAAAGAAAGAGGCGTCCTTTAACTGTAAAGCTGTAATTTATTAAGTGCCTTTAGAATTCATGTAAGGGGCCTCTCTTTTTTTTTTTGGTTCTCCTCTTGTAGGTCTCTAAGTCCACTGATGACAGGAAAATCTCCAGCGGTTCCAGAGACAAGCTGCTGGAAATCCTGCACATTTATTTTCTAGGAGGAAGTGAGCTGATTAGGAGAGTGATCCCTTCAGAGAGATCCTCCGTTTAAAAATTTTTAAAGGATTCCAAATTAAGCTGTATCCATTTCTGGGACCCTAAAGTGACTCACAAAAGCCAAGGGCCACTTGCTTAATGTTAGGTGACTTCAAAAGCCTTAGTAAGGAGAGAGCAAAGGTGGGAAAGGGGGTGGTGAATAAAGTGTGAGAACCTACCAAGTAACAGGACATCTCTTTAATTCCAAACATGTTCTAGTTCACTTTGTATCTTTCAATTAAATAAAGGAAAAGGTATCTTTTTTAAAAAGATACATTTTTCTCTATTAATATGCAGTACTTTATATCTGTGTATGGCTCCATCATTCATTAAGTCTAGGGTAGATCACCACCTAATTTACAAATTCAAAAGCATATTCAATCACATCAACTCAATTGCTCAAAGCCATGTATTTGCAAGTTAGAGTATACACTGAAAATGTTCTGTCTTTGAACTGGTGTATTGGGCAATGCTGCTTTTCTAGAAGAAGTTGTTCGTATCTTCGATTTAACACAATTTTGCTTATCAGTTGAAAATGTTTAACCTACATTGACTCATATAACATAAAGTATAAAATTAAGTCAGTGATCTAGAAAATTCAGGGTACAGTAGTTTAAATTATTTGGCTCTTCCTAGAGATTCTGATTTTTTTTTTTTTAATAAGAAAAAATAGATAGTTACTCGATAGCCTTAGCTCTAAAATATATCTGACAGTTTATTTTTATTTTTTTGGTTTTCAGAAATCATATCCATATTTTCTACTCTCTGTAGTCTTTAGCAGAATGAATCAAAGCTACTCTGTACCCAAAGCTACCACCAGTGTTGTTGTTGTTTTTTTTTTTTAAACATTGCAGGGCTTTACCTCAAGTGCTATGCAGTAAATTTACAGGGAAAGAAAAATTTTTATTAAATTATAACTGAGAGGAGCTGATTTTTTAGCATAGCAAACAAAAAATTCCTTCATGAAAGGCTATAAAACCCGTATTATTTACCAGAGAGACCTTTCCTGTCTCCCAGGTAAACACTTATAGTGTGTAGTCTTGTGTAAATACATATTTAGGAGTGGCTAAATATGGCGAGGTATTTTTAAAGGTGTATTTACAAAGCTGAATACATATATTGGCATTTTGGTGTGTGTGTGCGCTGTGTATGCCGCTATGCTGTCTATTCAGAAACCTAGCAGGACTCTGGTAGATACAACTTGGATATAGGGCCTGAGTTTGAAAACATTCATCTTTAATCAAAATTACTATGGACAGGTCCTTAAATCATTTCAAAAGGGTAAAAATTTTCAACTAATGGAATTCAAGTCTTCCTTGCCAGTTTGACTTGAGAAAAAAATTTCAGAAATGCAGGCATCATTCACACAGTAAATCTTTCTGAACATCTTTATGCATAAAATAACCATCATTTCACATTCAGCTCAGAATATTACCAACTACTCAAAGATACAATATGATGAATGGATCAACGAGGAAATTTTAGTTAAGGGGAAAAATGCCATTAAGATATTTTTAAAACACTTTGAAAACACATGAAAATGGAAATGATAAAATCTGTTTGTTGTTAATTCGATGGCAGGAAGCTTCCTATGATAATTCAGTGAAACTCCGACTAGAGGATTCACAGTGTCTGTGTTTCTTCTTCGCTTCTTGGGAAATGTGTTCTCTATGAGGAAAAGAATAAGACAGAAACAGAGAGGTTGTAGATGCACTGAAGAGCACTAACTCGGCATCTGCTGTCTGCTGGACCTTAGAATGCTTAAGGATCCCATTTGTTTAAAAGCCCTTTTTAAGATGGAGAAGTTGAGAGTCTAAATAACTCTAGGGCTTGGGCTATCTCTGGAGCCTTTAGCTAAGAAGTCTAAACAATACTTCTATTTCATTTTTAATGCTGTATGCAGCTATTTCTAAATGGTCTCAATAACCTACAATGGAATAATTGAAAAGCTTATTATGGTAAACCATATGGGGGACAAAGAGTATTTAGTGAAATTATTTCTCCAATCATATTTTCACTGGGCTGAGTTTTTAATTTTCCAAAAATATATATCACATGTACATATTTTTCCTAAGGTACAAAAACTACAAATTTTGATTAAACATTCTGGCTTTTAAAACTCTAAATATCATTTTAATTTAAAATACTATGCCAGTACTATAAGACCTCTGGATTTTAGAAGCTGGTAATACAAGTGCTGACACAGTTTTATCTTTAACTGTGAATAGATGCACTCTATGCATAGTACTTGTGCCAGTATTTTCGACTTGGAAAACAAGCTTTCCCGGTAAAAGACAATCCTTGTTTTAAATTTTTTTAAGGATATGAGCAGGCACAAACACCTTTGCATTACAATTTTTATTAGTTTTATCCCATCCTTAATTTTATTCTGTGGGTAAGTATCTCATTTCCATGTAAACTTCCATTAGGAACACAAATTGCTGACACCACATCTACTGACAGAAATGCCACAACATAAATTACGCCAAGAAAATGACGCTTTGGGTGGGGGGCAGAGCAGGGGGAACTAAGCTAGATAAAAAGCCACTGTGCCACTGCCCACTCTGCAACCCTGTCCCGCTGACCACTGATAAAATTTATCACAGGGCCACATACGGGAAGGCAGCTTAAAGAAGTCGTCTGTGGTAAAACATGTAACAGCAGAACAGCTAATGGAGCGTTATTACTTTATTGGAAAGCAGTATCTCTGGATGCTTCACTTTCTAGCTTTAGCAAATGTATGAATTGTTCTTCTATATGCGGAAGAGCTGATACAAAAAACAAAAAACAAAAGTCAGAACTCTGAATGGTGGCAGTAGGCATCCCCAGGGCTCACCAGTTCACCACTCCCTGCCCAGTACCTTACCCAGCAGAGAGGTGAACGAATTCCAACAAAGTTAAAAACCAACCTGAATCTCCATTCTTAAAAGAATGCTAATCTATAATATTAGTGTTAATAGTCTCTTTGTAAAGAAGCAGTCTTGTAAATTCCTGGCTAATTGTTGTTGTCCTAATTTGGTACTGGCATTAGTAGAAAGTAGAAACATCCAAATTCCACCAATAAAACAAATCTCATTTACCAAGAAATTGTACTATTTTGTATTGGGTGGGGTTTATTCTTTAGGAGTTGAAAAGAAAGAGGTTGGGTAACCTTGCACATGCACTGAACAGTCCCATTGGATGGTTAGAATGGTTACAAATAACACTGATTGGGTGGCGTTGCACCTTACGTGTTAGGGAAGACAGCACTTCGAAGAAAGGAAGGCGATCAGTTGTATCACGTGCTGCTGAGACAGTGAAAGTGAGGTCACCAGGATGGTGACATAGGTTGTTCCGACTTCACTCCTGCCTCCTAAGAGGAACAACTAACAACTCTTCATGAACAAGACGCCACTGAGAGTATTGTAGAACACGGCAGTGAGGCTGAAGCAGCCCCTGCCCACAGAGATCAAGACAGACTGCATTAGAAAGGCAGGAGGAGCTGTCGTACCTGGGCCACATAGCCCTTCCCCGGCCAGAACAGGGGGGCTGCCCTGAGTCTCCAGTTCCTCTAGTGGGAAAAGTGATTAGCATACCAGTTTTGTCCTTATCATCTTTGTTATCCATAAGCCATGTCTTAGAACATATATAATAGGACATGTAAGGTGCAGCTGTATTTTGCCCCTCTGCATAACATGCATCTGAGCTCTGTCCATTCCTACATGTTCATTGAAGAAGTCAGGGATTTGGGAGACACTGCCCCCAGTTCATGTAAGAGAAACTGCATGGCTACCTAATAGGGTCTTTTTATGCTAAATCTGATAATAACTTCAAGAGACATTAGTAAGAGAACAACGTTTTTATCTCTTACTGTCAACCTCAGAAGCTGGGAACCTCATATCCACCTTCTTTCCTTTTGCCCAAGTTCATTGTAATGCCATATTTATATAACCCCTATGAAGCTGCATATGTACCTAGCCTATACAGTTCCTTAGGTTGATATTTCATGTTTACTACCTGCAGTTTAAAGCAGCACTTTATTTTATTTTTCCTAAATACATGTCATACAAGCTGTACAGGAAATTATTGTATATCTAAATCACCAGGATTTGGTGAATAATAATAGCTACTCTTTATTAAGTGCCTAATATATGCTAAGCACTATTTAGGAGCTTTCTATATGTTAACTCATTTATCCTCAAAAAACTCTGTGAAAAAAGTGATTATTTTCTTCATTTTATGAAAATGAAGTTTGAGATTTAGAGACGTTGATACAATTCATTTCAGGTCACACATAGATGGTGGACTTGTTCACTGGAATATAAAATTTGGGGTTTTATGTGTAGATGGATTTTTTTTCAAGATTGCATACTTATGAACAGCATAAAACCGGCCTTTTTACTTTGTCTTTCGTTGGCACAATGAAGAGCATACAGTACCATACATGAAAATGCATAGAAGTACGGGCTATACGAGGTCAGACAATTAAGTTTGCAAACTCATCCTAGAAAAAGTGCTACATACCTCATTGCTGAATATCACTGTGGTCACCTTCGAAGTACTCCCCTTGGGAAGCTATGCACCGATACAAGCACCTAGTCCACCTTTCAAAGCAATTTTGGAACTCTTTTTCTGGAATGGCCATCAGAGCTGTCATCATATTACCCTTGATGTCCTGAATGTCATCCAAAGGTCTTTTTTTCAACATTTCCTTTATCTTCGGGTAAATAAAGAAGTCATTGTGGGCCAGATCATATGTTGCCTTTTATTATTAACAAACAGACATTCAGCAAGTCCCTGAACCTCTTTGGGCCTCAATTGCCTCAAATATGAATATAAAAAATAATCCTTTAACAGTGTGAACACAGATGGATGAATCAGTTGGTCTCTATTGATTTCTTTTAGGTTTTAAGATGCTGCTGATAGATCAAATGACAAAGAAGAAAAAAGTCATAACTGTGTCAGGATGCAGAGCCATGCCACCAAAAATCTACCTGTCTCAGACATTGATCTTACTACTGTAGTCAACAATATAATGTTGTTGGTTAGAAAACAGTTGCTTTATGTAAATTGACAAAACAACCTAGAAAGAAAGGAAATAGGTAATGAACCTGCAAACAATTCCAATTATCATGGCGACAGCATCAGCCTACTCCGAAGTCTTAGGCAGTGTGCTCACCAAGTATCTTTGAGAGCCTCTATTTCGAAAATGGAGGAAGAAATTGATGATGGAACATTTGGCTTCTGTGAGCCAAAATGGATTAATTGTTTTTAATGAGTGAAGAATGTAGACTTCAGCATACCTGATGTCTAGTTGCATAGATCATTTCTAGAAAGAAAAAAAAAAAGAGTATGCCAACTTTTATTGCAAAAACTAAAGCCAATTTAGGATTCTGAAGAAAGGTTCTGATAGATAAGATTGATGGCTATTACTGCGAAAGCAAAAAGGAGGTTCCTCCTTCACTAACAGAAGAGGCAGATGAGACTAGGAATCAAGAAAGCTAGACAGCAATCCCTCATTTACCAAAAACTAACTCATACACTTGTTTTTTTCCTTCTTTGTTCCCCATTTTCATGTTCATTTTGTTCTTTTACACTCCTGTAACTTGGCCCGAGACCCAGGACTTAGTCTTTTATCTGCCAAAAAATGAGAACGGGAGTGAAAACCTGTGTGTTCCGTGAGAATTCCTGATTCTAGAATGAAAATGGTGTAGGAGGTCATTTTTATCTAGTCCTTGGAATAAAGCAAGGATAGTACACGTAGATTCTCCATGTGTCCTAGGTAGTGAGAGTTCATATAAGGCAGATATTTACTGGGTTATTCATTATGCTTGAACCTAATGGAAATTGTCTGAATCAAAGGATTTATGTATAGATATCATTGGATTGCATAACCACAGTGACAGTTATGAGTATTTGACATTTAAGAGGAGACAGTTTAACACAAATAGGAAGTAGGGCAGAGGTGGATAAAAGCAATTAAAAATTACAAAGAATACTTAGTAGTAGAAAAATAAAAAGAAATAGATCACAGCCGTTTCCCAGTTATTATATTAACACTTTTCTAATACTTCATGGCTTTATTTCTTTCTTTAGAACAGAATCTTGTGAATATCCCAGTTACACCACATGCTGGAAATAGAAAGAAGGAAAGCCTCCCTCTCTCCCAACCTCCCTCCCACACTTTCAATATTCTGTGAATTTGACCCATTTATCACCTGGAAGTATGGTTTCTTATTGAGAAGCTTAAAGGATCTTATGTAAGCAAACTGCAGTCAGCACAGGGGAGCCCTCATGTTATCTGTCTCATTCTTCCTTTAATTTGGGAAAGGTAACCTTTGAAAATCAGGTGTCCAATGCTAAAATAAGGTCCGCAGCCTAGTACAGGGCCATAGCCCCTAATGTGTCTCTTGTCACTGGAGAAGGGTACCATAACCTCTCTCTTAGGTGACATAATAGATTTAATGTTTAGTGAATTGGTGAGGTTTGGAGGACTGCCCCTCAGAAATATCAGGCTTGTTTGAGGGACAATGTAACTTTATTTTGACATGGCCAATGTAACATATCAGAATATTGGAAACAAACATTTTCTTTCAAAATTTTGGCTCAACTAAGTATTATTATGCATTTTGTGGTTAAAAACAAGTCATTGTCTTTCCTAATTTCATGTGAGCTGTATTCAGCATCACTTACATTCCACAGGGAGGGGGGAGAATAGAGTATCTTTGGCTATTCAATCTGAAAATAAAGTTTATGGGACTGTCATTGGGAAATTCAATTATGGAAAATAGGCAATTGTGGCCAAAGAAAAATCTTGAGGCAACTGCAAACATTATTGGTTTTCTTTTTTGGAAATGAAACTTTTTTACTTTTTTAAATGAAGAGACAGCAGACAACCAAATTGAGACTTGGAATTATAAAGGTAATTGAATAGATGGTGTCCTATATTTTCTAAACATTGTCAATCTATCATAATTTTAACAATTTTACTTAAGTATCTTTTTTCAGTGTTTTTTTTTTTACTACAGTGATCACTCTGTGTTTCTAAATCTGATTTAAAAGTAGATTTTTAGATTATAATTATGCTCTCACTCATACCATGGTAGAATTTACATATACTAGAGTAGTAAATCATGTCAACAACAAATACTTTAATTTGGTTTCTTATCCAACAATGGTTTAAAATAAAGTATTAGTAGATGATGAATGTGGCTACACAATATACCCCAAACATTTGGAAATAAAAAAAAAAAACTATGGAAGAATTACTTCTTCTTTTCCACACAAATCAGTGGTATTTCACCCATAGTAAGAAAACTCAACTTATTTGACAATTTATCATTTTGCTCATTTCTCAGGATGGAGCAGACTGACCAGTCAGCCTAATGTATCCTGGCTTCACAAAGATGTTTCTGAAAGGACTGTGTTCTAAACAGAGAATGCGTGCATATAATAGATACTTCATAAAAGACATGTTAAGAATTTAAAACTTAGTGTTCAAGATTCTAGTTACTTTGGTAGATCCATTGGGAGAATTTTGTAGGAATGATTCTTGTAGTGGCTCCAGGCAACATTACGTTTGAATATGAGGTTTAAAAAGCAACAACAATGCTTTGTTTTCAAAACTCAAGACAGTACATTTCTATGTTGTTACCACTGCCACTTGAACACACTGGATTTTTGAAAGGATTTCTCCAAAAGCCATGTTTTACCCCTTGAGAGTCAATCTGCAATTTGGGTGATATTTACCAGATAACTTGGACCTGATAAGCAGACAATCTTCCCACAGTGATATTGATGGAAAGAATAATCTGCACTCCCAATCTTTACTCCTTCACCTTCTACTCAAATCCTCAACTATTTCAATTTCTGGCTCTATCACTTACTAGTTGTGTGACCTTAGGAAAATTGTCACTTCTTTGTGTTTCAATTTTCTTATCTTGAAAAGAGCATAATAATAGTACCTACCCCATAACGTAATAATTGAATGAGTGTGTGTGTGTGTGTGTGTGTGTGTGTGTGTGTATGCACATATGAGGTGTGATCAAAAACTACGGTGAATGTTTAAATAAAAAAAAAATTATTACAGTAAAAACACATTGCCACTAATCCCCTCAGAATATTCCCCTCACTTGGAACACACTTATCCCATCATTCTTGCTACTTTCTGAAGCAGTTCTGGAAGTCCTCTTTCATGAATTGTCTTTATTTCATCCTCTATCATGATAATACTCTGTGTCACACATTG
The DNA here is from genome assembly GCF_057876585.1 of Rhinolophus sinicus. Taxonomy (NCBI): domain Eukaryota; kingdom Metazoa; phylum Chordata; class Mammalia; order Chiroptera; family Rhinolophidae; genus Rhinolophus; species Rhinolophus sinicus. The sequence continues at coordinate 58,233,951 of NC_142503.1, forward strand.
CTTCTGCTATGGCAATTTCCATCAAATAAAAACATTACAGTGTGTCCTCATCTACCTTATTCACCAGATCTGGCACGTGTGACTTCTGGCTCTTCCCCAAAGTCACAATGCCCATGAAAGGAAAATGTTTTGAATCGGTTCAGAATATCCAGGCAGCCATGACATCACAACTAAAGAGACTCATGAGAGGACTTCCAGAACTGCTTCAGAAAGTGGCAAAAATGATGGGATAACTGTGTTCGAAGTGGAGGGGAGTACTTTGAGGGGGATTAATGGCAATGTGTCTTTTACTGTAATCATTTTTTAAAAATTTAAACATTCACTGTATTTTGTAATCACACCCTGTACCTACATATATTTATATATACATATATGAACTTACATATATGTTAATAGTCTACTATGTCACCAAATGTTGTGTACAAGGAGAATTGACACATCTTAGTTTTTGTGTCGTTTGGCTTCTCAACCATATTGGACACTGTTGAACACTCCCTCTTTCTGAAACTCTTCCTACTCTTTCTATTTTCATCAAGTTTCCTCTGCCATCTCTTCCACAGTTCTTTCTGAATGCTTCTTTTCCTGTCATTCCTTAAATGTTAGGCTTTATCAGAGCTCAGCCTCTGGCAATTTACTCTTCTTGCTCTACCCATTCCCCTTGGCCAATCTCATGTGGTTTCAGAATTTGAATTATTGTAAAACCTATAAGTTGATGACTTCCAAATTTCTCTTCCTAGCCTAGACCTCTCTATAGAGCATCAAATCTCTATATCCACCTGCTTTCTAGGTATCCCCATCTGATGGCCTAAATGAACCTCATATTCTACATGTTCAAAATTGGCTTTGTCAGGTTCCCTGTCTCATGTGCCCCTCTCCTATGAAACAGTACCAGCATCCTCCCTCTGATGCCCCCACACACAACATGAATCTCATATAGTCTTTATCTTACGTATTTCTTTAATTTTATTTTATCTTGCCTGATCTACTATAATAACCTCATGGTTGGCCTCCCCAACTCTAGTTCTGTCTTCAATTTTCTACGTAGAAGATAAAAGATGATTCTACAGTGCAAATCTGACTATGTTCCTCTCCAGTCTTAATGTGATAGATAATGCCCTACAAATTAGCCTTTGCTTACCTCTCCAATTCTCCGCCTCCATAGAATCCATGCTTTCCTACCTCTGGTGTTTTGCACATGCTGTTTCCTCTGCCTAAAACACTTCCCTAATTTCCGCACCCTTCTCAGTTGATAATTATACTTTAGGTCTTAGTTTAGATTTTACTTCCTCTAGGAAGCCCTCTAGGCCATTGATTCCTCCAAGTCATTTCTCCTGACATTTCTCATGACCCCTTTACTTTTTCCATCAATAACATGTATTACATTGCTTTGCAGTTGTCCATTTACCACTCTGTCCCTCTTAGGCTTAAATTCCAACAGGGCAAGGATCATGTCTATATTTTTCAAGGTTATAGCCTCAGCATCTAGCTTAATGTGAACCATTTAGAATGTATAACACACACACACCCACACACACACACACACACACACACACACGCATGCACGCACACGCACACCAAGTCTGACAAGTAAGATCGCAAACCCATTCTAGAAAAAGTGCTACATACCCCATTGCTGAATATTACTATGGTCACCTTTGAAGTTCTCCCCTGGGAAGCTATGCACCAATGCCAGTGCCTAGTCCACCCTTCAAAGCAATTTTGGAACTCTTTTTCTGTAAAGGCTATTAGAGCTGTCATTGTATTACCCTTAATGACCGGAATGTCATCAAAATGTCTTCCTTTCAATATTTCTTTTATCTTCAGGTAAAGAAAGAAGTCATTGGAGGCCAGATCAGGGAGTAGGGAGGGTGTTCCAATACAGTTATTTGTTTACTGGCTAAAACTCCCTCACAGACAGTGCCATGTGAGTTGGTGCTTTGTCGTGATGCAAGAGCCATGAATTGTTGGCGAAAAGTTCAGGTTGTTTTAGTCTTTTTCACACAGCCTTTTCAGCACTTCCAAATAGTAAACTTGGTTAACAATTTGTCTAGTTGGTACAGATTCATAATGAATAACCCCTCTGATATCAAAATGGGTTAGCAACATTGTTGCCACAAAGTTCACGAACTTAATTGTCTGACCTCGTGTGTGTGTGTGTGTGTGTGTGTGTGTGTGTGTGTATGAGGCTATGACTTTCAAGCAAGAATAACTGAGAAATGGGTCACAGTTCATAATTGCTTTTTTTTTTAAAAAAAAAGGGAAATAGAATTTCATTTAAGTATCAAAACAAATGTACTGAGAGTACACTACCAGGAGTAACATTTTAGGGCAGAATTATGTGGCCTTGGGGTGATGTCCCATTTAATGGTGTCACATCATAATTTAATTTTAGTGTCATTCTCAGCACAAATATGTAGACACTGGAAAAAACAACCCAAGTTTTGTCTGACTTCAGTCATACATGTTGTATTTTAGTCAGTCAATGTATTTTAGTAAATATAGATATAAAGCCTTCTATCATTATAGTTGAAAGGGAGAGTTTTTCTCAGTTCTCTGTGGCTTTTTTCATATTAATTTCTTTTTTGAATTGTAGGGCCTTATTTTTTTAGCCTATGTTTTAAAATACCTGTTCTTTTTTTTTTCTTCTTCTACTGTTTCATAAGTTGAAAAACTCCCAATTCCATTATTTTTCATTTTCAATAGAGCAAGCGTTCTCAGATGACATAGCGTTGAACTAATGGTACTATCATTCTCTTTGGTTCATTTACCATTTTACGTAGTTGGTTTTATTCTCAGCACCCCATTTCTAAGCTCTAACTAATATAGCACATTTTTACTCCATCATTTTAAAAGCTACTTAATCAGAGACCCCTCTACGTAGCTACTTGTTTTATCTTCTCCTTTTAGCAAACTAAGTTATTAAAGGAGACAAAGTATGTTTAACATGGTAAATATTTTGAAGAGAACTACTTAGAAAGAGTTGAAAAATTTTCTTCTCAATTATAGATTGTTTTATCCTCAAAGGTTTTAATTTACTTAAGTACTTTTTTTTTTTTGGTCAATTATTTCGTGCAAAAATTTTAATGGTAAATAAAGGATTTGGTCATTTCTGCTGAACATATGCAATAATTTAAAAAAATTTTGAAGCTGTGGACATGAAACATATGAGTGTGTGTACACACACACACACACACACACACACACACACACACGGATGTTGACAATTAAGTTCGCAAACTTGTTGCAACGATGTTGCTAACCTTTTTTGATATCAGAGGGATTATTCATTATGAAATTGTAACAACTGGAGAGACAGTTAACCAAGTTTGCTATTTGGAAGTGCCGAACAGGCTGCGTGAAAAAGTTAGACGACCTGAAGTTTTTCCCAACAAATCCTGGCTCTTGCGTCACGACAAAGCACCAGGTCACATGGCACTATCTATGAGGAAGTTTTTCATCAGTAAATAAATAACTGTATTGGAACACCCTCCGTACTCCCTAATCTGGCCCCCAGTGGCTTCTTTGTTTACCCGAAGATAAAGGAAATGTTGAAAGGAAGACATTTTGATGACATTCAGGACATCAAGGGTAAAGGACAACAGCTCTGATGGCCATTCCAGAAAGAGTTCCAAAATTGCTCTGAAAGGTGGGCTAGGCACTGGCGTTGGTGCATAGTTTCCCAAGGGGAGTGCTTCAAAGGTGACCGTAGTGATATTCAGCAATGAGGTATGTAGCACTTTTTCTAGGATGAGTTCGCAAACTTAGTTGTCAGACTGCACACGTGTGTGTGTGTGTGTGTGTGTGTGTGTGTGTGTGTGTGTAATACCTGATTGCTTGGTTTTACATATAATTTTGTAATATACTTTATAATATGTACTTTATGAAATTTATGTATAATTTATATATAATGTATATATACATACATATGCAATACACATACATAGAAATATACTCTGTATTTACTATTTTTGTCTATACTATATTCATGGTATATATAGGAGAATGAATAGATAATATAATGAATGTACTGTATACATTATAAAGTATAAATACTATGTTTATGTGTATATATGTGTAGTCCCAAATCATTTATGAATTCTTGTTGATGAATCAATATTCTGAATTAAACAGTATAGTTAGTTCCTTTAGGAAAATTGTCAATGTAAACAGTCTGAAAAGAATATTAATTATAATTTAAATTATGCTTTATAGAAAATCAAAATACTGTGCTCAGTTTAGTAAGAAACAGAATTTTCAGTTTCATACATATTAAAATTTCCGTTAGAGAAGGGAAAGCATGCGCAATGGAAAGACGTTGAATTCTAAGTCTCCATCCCTGTCCTCTATCATGCTGCTCAAATATGCTTCTTAAGTCACATGATATTACTTGACATCTCTTGGACATATCACACACTTTTGTAGCTCAATAGCTTTGTTAATGAGGGTTTTGTTACCTGGTGAGATCCTACTGATACTCCAAGATTTGCCTTGAATTTTCTTTGCTCTGTGAAGTGGTATCCTTTGGCTCCACAATACTTTGCACTTATTTACTCATCACATTGTATCACTTTCCTAGTTTATTTTTCTATTTTCCCCATTAGGGCCAATGTACTGTTAGGCATTATAGGCAGAGAATCTGGGCAAAAATGTCTGAGACTCTGGAGAATATGTATATTGGCTATAAATTATAAAAAACAACTACATCATGATTAATGATATTAAAATGAATATAAAAATAATCTCAAGCAAATGTAACTCAACTCATATGTAGTTATGTTAATTATATTTAATGTGAGGTGTGAGTGCATTTCAGTGTTTTATATGATGTCAAGTAGATAGAGAAAACTGAGTGACTAGAGCCTGAGAAGAACTTAAGTTGGCTCTGTCGGCCCCATTACCTTTTGAGAGCAAAAATTGTGTTTTATTCACTTTTATAATTCCAATGGCCAGTGGCAGCAACTGGTATATGGCACACATCTAAATATTGGTGATAAAATTACTGGGAGTTATAAATAATCTGTAAGTATCATCTGCGTAATAGAAGTCTATATTAAATGAATAAAGCATAAGAGGGAGTATATCATAATGGTTAAGAGTTTGGCATTGAAGTTCCCCCAAACCTGGGTTTGAGATGCAGTTCTGTCACTTATTAGAGGGGTGACTTAGGGTGAGTTATGTATTGCTCTAAACATAAATTATCTCCTACATCCAAGGGTAACTCTCTCAGGGTTTTCATAAGGATTAAATGAGATAATACATATTGAACCCTTAACATAGTGCATGGGTTATTGTTATTATTACTATAAACTAGGCAAAGGTAGCTTTAACATAATGGCTACACCTATAATATTTAAATGTTTCAATAGCTTTCAGTCTTGTTAGCCAAATTTAAGGAGAGTAGAGATAAAAGAGGTTACAGTGTACAACTTTCTCTAAATTCTCAATTCTTACCAGCAACAGATTGTAAAAAAAAAAATGCTGGAATAAGTCAAATTTTGAGGCTCTATGTAAATTTTTAAAAAGTGATAGTGATAAAAGCTTTCTTATTTTCAAGATAACATGCATGAAAACAATTTGTGATTCAGGATAGCAATACGGGTATGTCTTTAAGCCAACTAACTCTTTGTGACACATTGTCCTTGCTTTCTAAAGTAGGCCTCATCTCACTTTTAATGTGTGAAAGGAGAGATTATTCAACACAGTGGTAGACACATTTTTGTTCTCAAGAACACTGCGATATCATTAATCTTCTGGCACGCCTGCAAAGGCGGGTTATGTGAATGCTAGTCTTTTGCAAGGCTATAAATAAAGTTTAAAGAGAGAAAGAGACAGAAAGAAAAGATGTTTTCCTGAAGCTTCTTTTGCCAGAGTACGGACCACATTAAGGGTGCAATAACTTACCAGTAATAACACTTTTAAAATCCTCTTTATGGGTTTTTAACATCTGTCTAGAAAAAAACAGCCTAAAAATAGAATTTGATCTTGTAACACAGCTTTCTCAAATTGGGTTATCCTAAACAGTCTCCTCATTGAATAGTCACATATGACTATTTTAGAGCTGTATATGTGGGTATAGCAATGCTTTGTTACGTATATCACATGCTTCTGCTTAGCACTCCTGTAAGATGTTGCTATACACATTCATGTATTAGGGTGTGTGTGTGTGTGTGTGTGTGTGTGTTTGTGTGTATGAGAGAGAGAGAGAGAGAGAGAGAGAGAGAGAGAGAGAGAGAGAGAGAGAGAGAGAGAGAGAGAGGAAGTGGTTCCTCATGGATGGAAAAGCTTCAGTAAAAATAATTTTTTCCTTTTTAGGTTTTGAAATATAATTGAAAACAAAGACACAAAGTTTGTCCCTTTTTCACATTAGAAATTTCATTGTACTCATTAGTCTAATAGACCCAAATTTCATAATTACCCATGTTTAAAAGTTGAGTAACATTTGTTTTCATTTGAAAATACTCTCAAGAATAATGCTTGTATGCTGAATGCTGTTAAAGCATGCTCATGGATTAGTCTTACACATTATATGCACTTAATTTTTCTATCAAATTGGAATAGCTGGTAGCATTTTTGGGTCTAGCAAAGGCCTCTTTTCTGATAGTTCTTCAGCTGGCAAAACTCCTGCTGACTTCATGAGAACATCAGGCACAAAGCAATTAACTGTATCACAGGTTGTTGTTTAGAGCTGTTTTTATTCTAACCTATTGGGTTAAAAAATTAATAGAAAAACCCAACTTGCTTATACACTGTGTCTTGCCATACACCCTTGGAAGGTTTTTTTCATAATGTTTTGGAATTTAGGACTTCCAAAAGTTTGTATGTGACAAACCTAAAGACACTGTAATTAGAACCTCTTTACTAGTCAGTTTTCAAGAGACAGGTGTTACTAATTAAGCATCAGTATCTCTGGCAGTTTTTCAGGTTGAATAAACCTTTCGTTTTGGGACAGTCAGCTGACACTGTACACTCATAACTGGGCTTCTTCATGGCTCTTTGCGGTGTCCCCTGAATTTTAGAGGTCTCATCTGGGAACTTGTGATGAGAGTCATTTCTCTATCCGTCTTTGCATGTGGCTCCTCTCTCACACAGCTCACATCTGGGGAGCTCATTACATTCTGTAACAGATTAGTATGGAAGAGGCAGTTTGAATTCCTCATGCAAGAAGCATACAAGTGGAGTTTCCATGCCATTTGCTCAAAGAGTTAGAAAACAGACCTGGATCTTCCCCTCAAGACAAAGTAGAATCCTCAGGAGTTATCATGGCCTTTGGAAACCACGTTTTGACCATCATGAGGATGATGACGTTAGTTAACTGTTAAATAGGGTTTTAAAATTCATTACAAATATGGATTTGGGGGATGGTAGTTAAATATTTTAATAGAGTTTCAAAACTTGTTGCAAATATAGATTTAGGGGGCACATTGTATCTCTAAATTGCAGAAGAAAATGGAAAGGGAAAAAGGGAATAGTAATTAACATTTGTGAAGCTCTTATTACATATGGTTAAATATACAATTGCCTCATTTATTACTTAAAATATTTTCATGAAGTATATATTACTTTCCCTCTAGGACAGTAAAGGAAGCACACTATTAAGATAGGTTGGGAACTTGTTAATGACCTCATAATTCCTGAGCAGTAGAGATAGGATTTGAATGCAGGATGGCCAGATTCTAAAGATCACATTCTTTACTCAACTAGGGTCAACAGGACTGACCCAGGATCAAATGATGAATGAAGTAAAATTTCATTTGTGGGGTTCCTCCCTTCCCCTTCCATAAACTTCCTCTCCTTTTTGATGGCCCCTATTCCTATCTTCTGTCCCATTTTCACAGATCTTGTTTTGCCAATATCTTTGCTCACTCCCAACATACATGTTAACTGAAAATGATACTAGTTAATTATACTTGTCTGATAGGTGTTTCTATTTTTTGGTAAAAACAAAATACACTAAAATGCCTTTAAGATAAAAAAAAAATTATGTGCTTAAGACATTATGATAGCTGCAGAATGTTGGGAGATATACATACAGGCTAATGAGCTGTATCTTCTCAGAAAAGGGCTTGGAGCCTTGGGAAACTCAGTGTTTCCCCCCTACATGGTTTTATACACATGAAATCAGTCAAAGATGCATCCTAAGAGCAGTTTTGAAGGCAAACAAAGTTAAAAACTATAGCTTAAGGGGGGAAATGTGGTCAGAGCAGGGCAGAATAACTCTTTTGCTTGGTGACGTCAGGGTGTTCTATGAGGTTCTGAACGGATTACATAAACCTTAGATTCTCTTCCCCCGTTTATACTTCATTCCATTCCACTTAATTGGAGTAGCAAGACAAGACCTTAGAACACACATCCAGGATTCCATGTTTCCTTACTGCCCTTGAATAGAGCTGCTTCCTGCTCAAAAGGTTGGAATCTGCTGCCCACAGTAGGGTAGTTACAGGTTAGCTAGACAGGACCTCTGCCCTGCTGGTAATAATACAGAGCTCTTTTTCTCCTTCTTCTTCTTCCTCCTCCTCCTCCTCCTTCTTCTTTTTTTAAAGCTAGTATTTGCTCACACAAAATATTAGGGAATCTTAATGTAAACTTGCCGAGTTTTGAATATGGAGAGTAAAAAATGTCAAGAAATAAATAATTTTTGAAAAAATTCATAAAACAGCAGAAAAAATTATTGTCCATGATCTCACTACTCTAACATACCAATTGATATATGTTGTAAACTTTCAACTACATTTTTTCTGTGAACATTTATTAACATAATTGTAGTCATAATTCATATTTTAAAATTTTCCTTGCTTTCTCCTAATATTATGCTATAGTCATTTTCTATGTCACTAAGCATTCTTCATTAGTTAGGCTGATTTCTTTCTTTCTTTATTTTGTTCTTTCTTTCTTTCTTTTTTTTGGAAAGAGAGGATAGGGCTCTCTTCATTTTTTTGAACGGCATAGATGATGTTCTATTGTATGTCTAAATACATGACTTATCTCCAGTAGTCATTGCATAAATGCCAATGTAGTCCAGCCACAGATTTTGAATATTACTTAGTTATATAGATTCTACAGTTTATCTCTCAGGGGATTAACAGCATCACATTTTTAAATGAATTACAATCCTACCATTTAATTATACTTAAAAATTGGTTTATCAACACTAGTGTTTAGAAAGAAGAGAACAAGTACAATTCACATAAAACGTCCAAATAAATAGTCATTAAGTTTAGATACGTTTTTGAAGGTTGCTTAGATTCATATTCTACATATTTTCTGAGAATTTCTTTTACACTGAAGAATGTCTTTAGGCTATTTGCAGCTGTTGTGGCTTGGCCTTACCCCATGAGAGGTGATTTGTGGGAAGAGAAGGAGACAAATTGTGACACTGTCCCTTATCAAAGGACCACACAGTTGTTCGCCACTTTGACTCCATGATGGATAGTTATCTTGAGGTTTTACGGATGTAAGACTAAACGTTTAGAGGAAAACAGTGCAGATGCCCAGTAGCTCCTTGCTATTGACACTTACCTGATAACACGGGATTAATCAATCTTATCTATTGTTTTTAGCTTCAGTTTTGTTTTCTGTTCAAGCTTCGTTTTTCCCACCTCAGCAGATTGGCATGCCAAAAAAGATATCTGAGGGAGAAAAGAAAAAGTAACTCTTTTCACCTTACTGATTTCACCAAATAAGCTTCTGTTGTTTTGAATGCATACACTGGAGAAAGACACACACATATCCATTTTCTGTGCATAACATGTGCATATATACGTTTTTAAAATCTTAATCTAATGAATGGTTGGAAAATAAATAGATTTTTGTGATCAAATGTTGAATAATAATCTTTATCTTGGTGAAAGACTTTGTCTTCAAAGAATTTTGTTTTGTTTTTTTAAGAAGCAGTTCATTAGTGATTATTGATCATTCCACTTTCCATGTTTCCTCAGTATTTGCCTTAATTTAGTGATAGGCAACTATTAGATATTACATTGAAATAATTATTTATTTTAAATATCTAATTGAATTGCACATATGGTATAATGTATGGTGAATAAATATGGTGAATTTTTATCTGGTTCCAAGAGATTGATGAATTGTTATAAGACCTGTCGGGTTTTCCATGCCTGAATTCATCAAGCAAAGATAAACAGAGGAGAAAAGCTCCTGTGTTTTTCCTGAAATTTTATTACCGCATGGCAGAAAGGATCAGAATGCCTACAAAGATTTTTTTTCAATATTGGAAAACTTTTTTGTCAGCTTTATTGAAATGTAACTTACATACAAGAAAATTTCACCAATTTTAAGATTTGATGAGTTTTGACAAATATATACTGTGATGTTACCACTACTGCAATCATGATAGAAAACATTTCTGTTACCACTCAAAAATTCCGTTGTGGTCCTTTGTAGTCACTACTATCCCCACCTCCTCTAATCCCTGATACTCAGTGAAATATGCAGATCACTTCATACATTTAAACATCCTCTGTGTGCAGACATCACACTAATCTTCTCTATATTGTTCCTGTTACAGTATGTGCACTCCTAAAGTAAGCCCTCCGAGTTTTCAGAAGTAAGATATAACTACATTGATATTAGCTTGTAAACTTTTTACAGCATTCATTTATTAAATTTCATAAGCTATTATTTCAATAGTAGATTAGACATATAATGTCAACCCCTTGGAGAAGAAAAATCAGTAATTCCCTAGTTTTGTGCCATGCACAGCATAGCACCGTATTGAGGTCCTGTCCTAGTCTCATGTGCAACTCATACCTCTTTTTGAAGCACTGAGATGTTAATTGATAATTATCTTTTTTTAGTCATCTTGCATTCTGTTACCTTAAGAATACTTTTGTTGTTGAGCTTTTGAAACAAAAAGTTGATTGAGCCTATGCCTCAGCTAACCACTTTGTTATCTTAAAACAATAATGTTCTAAGGCTCAAAGAATTGTTGAAATACATTTTTTAAGTGTGGAAGAGAAAAGGAAGGCAATTTAATTTACTCTTCTGGTTTGGCAAAGAACTACAAAAGAGGAAACGATAAGTGCATGAAAATTGCTGTATATACTCATGGCTGACAATTTTTTCCATTATATGTGCAGACATATTAAGTGTAAGAACACTGTTCATTGTGTATAAATACAAAGCATTCTTATTATTGGGCACCATCAGTACACATACACTGTGTGAATAATTTTAGCCGCAATGGAGATACCATTTCAGTTATTAGATTGAAATTTTCTTGTTTGTTTTTTTAAACTAAAAATGGGTGCACATAAATGATGCTACAATACATGGATGTGCCCAAACATGTTGGAAATGAATGAGAATGTGCTATAAATATTATGTGGTATTCATATCTTAAAGTCTGATGATATTGTTTGGCTATTCACAGCCATTTGCATTTGGTTGTTTTAAAACAGGTTTTCTACTAAGATAATATGAAAATATTAGTATATAAATAATAAAATATTAATAAAACATGGACTTTTACAGTACAGACTCCACAACTAACCTAAAAATGCATCACTTGTAAGACTCAAGTTATTTAGTTAACGGTGTGGAGGAGCTATAGAGTGGAAGCAATGATTTTTGAAGAAAATATGTTTTTTAACGTCTATACTTTTTAAATTTTACATCTGATTCTTTATCTCTATTCATAAACTACATTTTCCAAAGAACCCCTAGAAATCTACCTTCTTGGCAAGCAGAAACAGAAGATGTTACTTAAACAAGAGTGAAACCCTATGTAACGTTTTCTGAAGTTATTAGGAAAAGGGGTGCAATTTAACTTGTATTTGTCTATGTTTACATATTGTAAAAAGCTTGCTCCCTGGACCTCAGATCTCCAAACTCAATGTTTCTATTGATTTGAGACTAATGAGAAGCTCAGAGTGTTTGAGAACCCCAGAGAAAGCTACTTCTATTATTTTCCCATTAAAATGCAAGAGCCCCAAGGTATATGGTTTTATGCAGATAAATGTTGGGTAAATACCTGATCTTTGGGCATATTTGAACCGACATTATGAATCATGCCCAGTTCTGTCATCCCTGGCTAGGAATGAAAGTGTTTAGCTTTTCATCTGTATAACTGCCTTTTCCAGAGTCTCTTTGTCTTTGCTATAAGCACATTTAAGCTCAGTCATACACATTGTAATCAAGCTCAGTGTTGTCAAGAGTGACAATAATTGAAAGGTGAACGTAACTGCTAATATTTCATGCAACACTTGCCCTTTGTAATAGCAGTCGGCCACCCAGATCAGCAGGATGGGTGTGAGCTACATCTGTTCTGTGACAGTGTCTTTCCTAAACCAAAGGGTGTGCCTGTGGTTTAGTGCTGCCACATGGCTGCCATTGTTATTTCATAACCTAAAGCCCTTTCTTATTTCCCTCTTTGCTCCAGAAACCTTCGTTCCTGTGTGTTTTCTTCCCTTTTATCCTGATTCTCTAACAGCTGAACTACATAAATGCCAAGAAGCGACATGAATTCCTAAACAGAAGCTGCCATAAAACAACGCAGCTCCAACCAAGAAACATACATGTAGAGGCACATGACTGACAGGACTCAAAAGGCAGGTTTTAGTAAATGACAAGTGTGAAGTTCTTATTGTTGCTCTAGCCGATAGAAGCTCATATTTACACAAAAAAAATTATTCACATTTCAGAACAATTTAGTATAACTGGCAGCTTGGGAAAGAAAAGACTTAAAATCTCTTCAAGATGAAGAAGACAGGAGGAATACAGACTCCAAAGCGTTCTCTCACTTTGGAATATGTTGGCATCTTTTGATTTGGTTTAAAACTGGGATTTTGGAGAAGCAGCAGGAAAAGTTGAAATTACAAATTATTTTTGTTAAGAACAAGGGAGAATAAAAGAGTGAAAAGAAAGAGCTGTTCATCTTTTATTGATTCCAAGCATAATTCCATTCAGTGTTAATTAAATAAAAGTCTAAAGAAGCATGTTATCCTTTTGTATATACTCATTGTCATTACTACAGAAAGATCTGTGGTTATCTAGAAATACAGGAAGGAAATATTATGTGATGTCAATCCATTTATGTGTTCCGTGTTATAATTGCTAATAAAATGTCATGAAATATATAATTTGAACATTGCTTTTCATCAGTTAAAATAAGCTTATAAGGTGTTGTCTTAAGAAAGGATACAAAATTATTCTATATATATCCTATAATAAATTCTGGCTTCTGTATTTTTTACTACTGAGGGTCAATAAACCAGTCAAATAACAAAAAACTTAATAAAATAGAAGAAATCTCAGAAATTATCAAATCTGAATATTTTATTTTATAGTTGAGAAAAGAGGCTGAAAGAGAATAAATACATATTCCTTTAGTGTGACAATCTGGTTAGTTGTTCATCAAATTCCTTTCTTCTTTCTCCCTTGTAGTTAGGTATGGCCTTGTGACTAAGTTCTACTTAATGAAACATGGGCAGATGTGATGTGCTTTACTCTCAGACTCGGCCCATCAGAAATTCCCAGCTTGATTCTCCAGGCTTTTTACCTCTCTGCTGACCCAGAGTGAAAGACTCAGAGGTCCTATGACTCATGTAGCTTCAAGAGAAGGAAGCATGGATCTTGGAATCATTGTGGGGAAGGCATCTACACTCCAGGTATATAGGACTATTGTGTGAGTGAGCAATAAACTTATTTCTTAGGCCATTGGAATTTTGAAGGATGTCTATTATCACGTCCCGCACGATGAGGGTTGTGGGGGGAGGGAGAAGGGCAGCGCAAGGTTAAGAAAAGATAGTAGCCATGAATAGAGTGCAAGTGCAGGGCCCAGGGGATCAGCCTCAGGGTCTGAGCCCTGAATGCCAACGCATAATTTTTATTGGTAAACTTCTAAAGAGGTAAAAGATTATTAATCTCAAGATCTGTGTGTTAGTAGCCTGCTGGCTGTCTTTCCGAAAGTTCCCATTGTGTTCCGCTTGTACTTTGCCTTCACACACACGCACATCTCCAAGGAATCCATTGAAGGGGAGGGACCGATATAATTCCATCGGGTCTCAGTTTGCTGAGACTTCCCCTCAAAGGAGCTTTTCCGATATTTCTCCATTGGGCCTCAGTTTGTTGAGGCACTCCCTTGTGAAATCCTGGGAAGAGCGCGGGGAAACAAACGGTTTGGCAGCTGTAAGGCGACAGTCCATTATAGTATTATAGTTAGTGTTAACAAAAATATGGATTTGGAAAAACAAACTTCTATTGTCAAGGAAATGAAATCAGAGATTTATAAGTAGCTGTTGCAACAGTGGGAGAAGGAATACATCTGCCAATGGCCTAATCATCATCAACTGTGTCTTGGAATGGCAAGTTTCATTCTTCATCCTGGTCTGTCTCCACCACATCTGCAAAGGTTCCTTCCTTTCTAGTCTTACTGTTATAACACTATATTGGACTTTTATCATTTGAACTTCAATTGTGGCAAAAGCCTTCTAATTCTCACTGTGTCCCAACATGAAAATAATTCTGCTCAGAAAAACTTTATTGATATTTTTAATAGTTTTTTTATTTTTTAATTATAATTGACATGAAATATTATATTAGTTTCAGGTGTCCAACATAGTGATTAGACATTTATATAACTTACAAAATGATCACCCCAATAAATCTAATACACATCTGACACCATACATAACTATTACAATATTATTGACTGTATTCCTTATGCTGTACTTTACATCCCCATGACTATTTTGTAACTACCAATTTGTACTTCTTAATCCTTTCCCTTTTTTACCCATCCCCCAAACCCTTCCCATCTGGCAACCACCAAAATATTCTTTATATCTATGAGTTTATTTCTTTTTGGTTGTTTGTTTATTTTGTTCTTTAGATGCCATATATAAGTAAAATCATACGGCATTTGTCTTTCTCTGTCTGACTTACTGCACTCAACACAATACTCTCTAGGTCCATATGTTGTTGCAGATAGCAAGATTTTATTGTTTTTTATTGCTTTTTTAATGGAATAATATTCCATTGTATGTATGTACCACCTAATCTTCATTCATTCATCCATTGATGGATACACAGGTTGCTTCCTTATCTTGGCCATTGGAAGTAATGCTTCAATGAACCTATGGATGTACATGTCTATTCAAAGTAGTGTTTTGAATTTCTTCAGATAAATACCCAGAAGTGGGATTACTGAGTCCTTCTTTGTCTCTTGTTATAGTCTTTGTTTTAAAGTCTATTTTCTCTGGTATATGTGTTGCTACTCCAGATTTTTTAAAAAATTTATTTCCATTTTCATGAATCTATTTCCATCCTTTTACTTTCAGTCTGTGTGTTTCTTCCATTCTGAAGCGAGTCTCTTGTAGGCAACATTATATAAGGATCTTGTTTTCTTAACCATTGAGGCACCCTATGTCTTTTGATTGGAGCATTTTATCCGTTTACATTTAAATAATTATTGTTAGATATGTAATTATTGCCATTCTATTATTCACATTTTGATCTTTTTCTTCTTCTTCAAGAAATCCCTTTAATATTTCTTGTGATACTTGTTTGGTGGTGATGAACTCCTTTAGCTTTGCTTGTCTGGGAAGATCTTAATACGTCCTTCAATTCTAAATGATAGCTTTTCTGGGTAGAGTAATCTTGATTGTAGGTCCTAGCTTTTCATCACTTTGAGTATTTTGTGCCAATCCATCTGATCTGCAAAGTTGCTGTTGAGAAATTTGCTGATAGTCTTATGGAAGCTCTTTTGTAGGTAACTAGCTCTCCTCTTGCTGCTTTTAAGATTATCTCTTTGTCTTTAACCTTTGGCATATTAATTATGATGTGTCTTGATATGTGCCTTTTGGGGTTCATCTTTTTTGGGACTCTCTGGGCTTGTATGTCTGTTTCCTTAGCCAGGTTAAGGAAGTATTCTGTCATTTTTTCTTCAAGTCGGTTTTCTATTTCTTACTCTCTCTTTAATCCTATGAGGTGAATGTTGATATGCTTGATATTGTCCTAGAAGTCCCTTAAACTATCCTTTTTTTTAAATCTTTTTTTCTTTCTGCTGTTCTAATGGGGTGTTTTCTACTATCTTGTCTTCCAAATCACTGATTCGATCCTCTGCTTCATCTAATCTACTGTTGATTCCCTCTAATGTATTCTTCATTTCAGTTGTTGCATTCTTTATTTCTGACTGGTTCTTGTTTATGTTTTTTTATCTCCATTTTTATGTTTCCTATCTCTTTGTTGAAGTTCTCCCTGAGATCATTGAACATCCTAATAACCAGGGTTTGGAACTCGGCATCTGGTAGATTACTTGTCTCCCTTTTGCTTAGTTCTTTTCCTGGAGCTTTGTTCTGTTCTGTCTCCCCATTTTGGCTGCCTCCCTTTGTTTGTCTCTATGTATTAGGTACACAGGGTGTACCTAATATGGGTGGCTATGCCCCCCAGTCTTAGTAGAGTGGCCTTATGTAGTAGGTATCCTTGGAACTCAGTGATGCAGTCTCCCTGGTCACCAGAGCCTGGTGCTCCAGTATGTCCCTTGTATGGGTTGTGCGTGCCCTCCTGCTGTAGTTGAGCTTTGATTGCTATTTGCATGTAAATGGGAGGGATTGACCCTTGGGCTGCTTCCTTGTGAGAACTGGCCATGACTGCAGTGGAGAGATGCTGTTGTGCAAGAGCTGATCCCAGGATGCATGATTCACTTTAGCAGGGTTGTGGTGCCTACCCACTGTGCCCTTTGGTTGTGTTGTCTGTGGAGGTCATCAGGTGGTGCTCCAGCTTGGTCAGTAGCTGACCACTGAATATGCCAGTACTTTGGCATCCTGGGAGGGGCCCCACCACAGGCCAAGTTCAGTGGCTGCCTGTGCTCTTCCTGGGCCCATCTGACATGAGCCACAAAGCAATCTGCAGATGTCTGCCACCTGCACTTAGCTTAGAGGTGCCTGGCAGAGGCTGAGCTGCAAACTGAGGCCAGCTGCTGCCAATGTTGGGCTTAGGGCTACTCAACAAGAGGTACCGGACACACCAAAGCCAGATGCTACTTGTTTGGGTTTTGTGAACCTTTGAGAAATTTTAGAAAAGTCTGCAGCATGAGCCAAGACAGGGCATTTGTATGGAAAAGCCACTGGAAGCAGCTTGGGTGTGCCTGTACATTGAATGGTGCAGTTTCAGGGCATCACTAGAGTGGGGTGAAAGGTGTTATCCAGGTTGATGGAGACTCAGACATGGCGGCTGCCTGCATCTGCATGCTGTGGTGGGGGGAAGGCTCAACAAAGGAACAGTGGCTTCTGCCAGCACTTCTATCTGGGAGAGAGCTGCCCCTGTAGCCCTCGTTCTGAAGCCAGACAACTCAGTTCCTCCTCATATGTCCCTGGTGCCTTCTGAGCTGCTGCCCAGCATTGGAGCTCAGAAGCTAGTGAGTCTGTCAGCAAGTAAGTCCATGCGCGGGCCCTTTACGAGAGCCTGGGGCTGCAGCTGCCCTCGTCTCAGTCAGCACAGTCTCCACTGGTTTTCACAGCCAGAAGGTATGGGAACTTCTCTCCCCCACCACCTTCCCCATACTGGAACCCTGGGCTGAGGAACCTGATGTGGGGCTGGGATCCCTTGCTCCCCAGGGGGGGGCTCAGCAACTGAAATATCCCCCCCAGTTTTTAACTGCCACACATGGGTGTGAGACTAACCCATTCCTTGTCTCTGCTGCTCCTACCAGTCAAAACATAGCCTCTTCTGTATATCCTTAGTTATAAGATTTCAGCTAGACTTGAGGCAATTCTCAATGATGGTTGTTCTGTAGCTTAATTGTAATTTTGATGTGGTTGTGAGAATTGCCAAACACAGCATTTACCTACTCTGCCATCTTAACAAGAAGTCTCTGTTGACTCTTAATTGTTTAGAGCTGAATTGAGGAATTGGAGGCCTGTGGATGCATATGACATTTAGAGAGGTTTTGCTTGGCTTATGTGATGTGATGTTTTTAAAAACTTTGTTGTCAGTGTTTAAAAATTAAGATATTAAAAAAAATCCAGATTTTTGGCTTATCTTGACACATAAATGGTTTGGCAGGGTTGGGTCCCCATTCTCATCTGGATGCCATCAGCTGGAGCAAGGCATGTACTTTAGGGTTTTCTTCATCCTTACCTGTATTAGTCAGGACTGTCCAGAGAAACAGAACAAATAGGGTGTGTGTGTGTGTGTGTGTGTGTGTGTGTGTGTGTGTGTGTGTGTGTCTGGGAAAGGTCATGTTCTTGTCTACCTTCATCATTTGCTTCTGCTGCTTACTCTACCATGAAAGTTCTGGTGGGCCTAGCCACTGTTTCAGTGTTACCTTCCCTGCTAAGTTTGGCCCATTTTTTTTTTCTTCTTTTCTTTTCTTTTCTTTTCTTTTCTTTTCAGTGAAACCTTCTTGACCATTCAGCCCAGAATGATCACTCATGTCTCTGAAATCTCATGATACTTTCTATTTGGATCACTCTTACTGCATTTTGGTCATATACAGTTTTATATTGCTATTTAACTTCCAAATGAGTATTCAAGATCCACCAAGGAAGAGTGAAAAGTATTTGTAATCTGTCGTAATAAGTATTTGTAATAAGGCAATATCTTGAATGAAAATAGGAGGCATAGTAATTAGGTTGTAGCAATCAAGATAATAAGTTAATTTAGGAAGTATGTAATCTATTTACCACAGTTTCATTGGATAAATATTTGTTGCTCCCCTACTGTACACCAGGTAGTATGCTGAGGGCATTGTGTATATTATCTCATTTAATCTCAAAGCAATCTTTGAAGAAACTACTATCATTAGCCCCATTTTGTGCTTGGGAAAAGAGAGACTTAGAGAGGTTAAATTTGCCAGTGGTCCCAAAGCTAAGACATGACTAGTTTGGAATGCTAACTCAGGTAGTGTGACTTCAGAGCCCAGTATCTTATTTAACCATCATGATAAACTGTCTTTCCAGATTCATGTATAGTTTATAAATGTGACAGAAAATAAATAAGTTGAAATTTCAGAGACAGCAATAAAAACAGCAAAGCAAGGTAGACCGTTTGCAAAGAGAGTAGTCAGTTTGTTAAATGAGTGGCATTGAGTAAAAGTAAAAGTCAGGAAATTACACAATACCAAAGTAACATGCATTATAGGAGATATTAAAAATACAGCACATAATCATCAGCACAGAAGTTGAGATACAATAGTAGAAAAGATATCTGAGACTAGGGAAAAATCCTAATTACAGGGAATAAGCTATTGCTGCCTTAGATAATTATGTATTATAGGTACAGTTTCTGTTGCATTGATTCCCAAAGATTCTCTAATCGTTTTTATATATTAAAAAAGCCAAACACATTGAGGCATAATACTGTGCTATGAGATATTACAGTACAGAGTATCTGGCACATTGTAGGTACTCAAAACACACTTGTGGAAGGAGGGAAGAAAGGAAATCAGTGACCTCATGGAAAATTAAGACAATAATATCAGGATTTTTTTTTTTCAGATAAATTTCCTCAAATATAAAAGGAAAGTGTGAGAAGAAATGTTGGGGTTTAAATTCATAGTGGTCCTATTATTGACAGTCAGAACATTAAAGAATCTAAATTTCGGCTGTTTGATATTTGATAATATCTGGCTGGCTGGATGTGACTGATATTTTGCTCTTTCACAAATGTTTTATTTTATTCATCTAGCTACAAAATCGATATTTGACTTAATGTGGACATATGTGGGAAGGAATGTTATTATGTTGCCTGGCATATGAAAGCTAAAAAGTGCAGAGATTTATGGTATATTTTAAAAGGGCACTTCCTGCCTTCCCCACCCCCCACACACACTACACCAGGAATGTTGTCTTTCTTTAGTCTTGGGGGAGGAGTGAGGTCTCTAGCTAACTACTGTGTCTTTTTATAGTCTTTCTTAGCAAATGTCCCTTCCCCTTAGCATTTGTACCACAAAATAATGCATATAAGAGATCAAAGAGTTAAATATCATAGCCCCACCTTCCCTGAATAATATCATGTAGCACAATACAGTGGGACTCTCAGGGATATAAGCTCACAAAGTTTGGACTGGATGGAAATCTGGCCTCTGAGCAGGAAGAAACCAGGTCTTCACTCATTGTAGTGACTAAAGCTGCATCTCCATCTCACTAAATACCAACTAAAATGCTTACGTTGAAGACCATATTATACTCTGTATTCAAAACGATGATGACAAAAGTTCAAGCTCTCTAGCAGGTATGTGAAATGCATAGAAACATGTGAAGAATATAATATAGAGGCAAAGAAACAAGTCTCCAAAGATGCAGACAGTATGATGCCTGTTTATAAAGTTCAAAGCAAAGTGAAAGTAAACAGTCTATTGCACAGGCAAACATACGTGCACAGGTGCGATAAAGCAAGGGGATGAGTAAGACGCAATTCAGGATCAGGGTGATTTCTGAGAAAAGGATACATTGGGACTGGAGAGGAGGATGAACATCCCAACATATGTAAATATCTGGTAATATTTATTTCTTGGCTTGAAGAGAGAGTTCATAGCTTTCATTATATATTAAATAAATAAATATCCAATAAATAACATAAATTTTAGAAGGGTCATGCATAAATAAATGATGATAATGCATTATGAACCAACTGTTATGATGAATCTAATTCTGTGTACCTTAGGTGCAAAAACAAATAAGCCAACAAACAAAGAAAAACAAGGGCACCATGATTGGGATAAGCATATCACTTTCTGAAATGGCAACTCAGAAGGGGAAACTCCCATTTTCACTTAAACAAAAAAGAAAATCAGCTATATTCTGTTGTAATAGTAAGAGTTAAATATTTTTAAAAGCCAAAGAAGGAAAATAAAAAGTTATCCCTCTCCTTTAGCAGCTGGCTCAAGAATATTTTTAAAAATAGTGGTTCTCAAGATCAATGTGTACATGTGTAAGTGTGTAAATACACATACATGCCCACAAACCATTTGCTGTTTTTTCTCTCCCTTCCGTATAAAAAAATGTTGATTTAATGTTGATGAAATTTGCATACGACACAAAGCTAGATGAGATAGCTCATATTTTAGGTGACAATAAAACACCCCAAAGGATCTTGAACTTAGTGCTGATAATAGTCAAAGAGGATGGGATCAGGCATACAAAATGGTGAGAACTGTTGCTTTATGGCTTTGTGGAACTCCCACATTGAACTACAATTAAAAGTTAAAGTTATGTTGGTCCAATATGCTATCAAGTCTATATCTTCTATTTCTGAGCCTTAATTTTTAGTTCTACTGGTCACTTTTAAATATTTAGCACACACATTTTCTTGTATTGCATTCTGTAGCACTGGAGGTAGATGGGATTCAAACAAGGACCTTTTTAAAAACACCAGTTTCCTTGTCTTAAAAAAAACTCAGCTTGTATGAATAACTACGGTACACATCTTGTACTTTAGAGCATATCTATGCCTTCTGAACAAAGAAAATGCAACTGTAAGAAAGGTAAAGGGAAGAGAGTCTCAGTGATGCTTCACATCGAATGTCTAAAACATGGGGAAAGGGAAAAAGAGAAAAACTAGGGCACTGATAGAGATCACAGTACATATTTTCCTTCCATGCAGTGGTGGGGTAATCAATTTGCTAGAATAATGGCCCAGGCAAAAAGGAGTCATGCTGTCTCCTAACAGTTTCCTACAGGGTTTGAAATCATGTTGCAGGCCATATAATCTATGCCTGAGTTTATATGAAACTTTGAACTTTGTTTTCCTGAATGTATCAAAGCACTGAAATCCTGACAGAGAGGAAAAAGAAAAAATGTGGTTTTAAGTTCATCTTTATGTGGTACTAGCAGCCGTGAAAAAGAAAGCTTTAGAACCCAGGAATGCTTCTCTTCCCTGAGTGATTTGATGGTCTTTGGAAATTGTAAGTGTGACTTAAACATCTTGATGTATATAGAAATGTTATCTAATTATATCCAAGAGACTGAGAGAACAATCTAAAATAACTTAATGAAGACCTATAGAATAAGTCAATGGATCTCCTTTACTGAAAAAAAAAAAAATTGATTGGATTTAACAACTAATCTCCTTGAAAATTAATTAATTAATTTTTAAAGTATTATTCGCCATATTAGTTGAGTCTTTTGGATCTCTAGTTCAAATATTAAATTTTAAACTTGCTGTTTCTCAGGAGGAAAGAACAGAGTCTAAACAAAGTAAGTGCAAGTTTAATGACATGCCTACCAGAGTTCAGAGGGTAATGCTTTACAGAAAACATTTGCAGTTTTTCTTTTAAAAAAATCATGTTCTATGTTCATAAAATCAAGAAAACAGTATAAATAAAATAGAACCAATGGAAATGCCTTTTTTCCAGAAACCCTGCATATCAAAACCAAAAAAGTATTTTCTAGTAAAAAGAGCATCAAATAACATGCGATGTGATATAAATGTTTTCCCTTTTCAAATGGTAGAATTTTCATTGATTCATCAAACTCTTACAGTGCTATGAATTTGAGGTAGCAAAACATTTGTGGTGGCATTTAAGATTCATATTAACGATATCTACAAAGATTGTTCTCCATATGCTTTATGCTCATTTTATATATCTCATGCCTAATTATATGGTGATTTATAATGGTGTAATTTTTTAAAGTGATTTTTCAGCCCTATTGTTCAGCCAAGCTAGCCTCTAATTTGTAGAGTCCCTCTCCCCAGTTTCAATGGCTCCTGCACAAAACCCCATTTCTCATTAACAGTTCCCATTCCTTTTGGCAGTCAGGATAAAATCTCTAATCAAGCTCGAGGAAAGAGCCACAGTTCAAAGATGTCATTGGGTCTCCAGGCTGGTCTTGTGTGTCTCACTAAAGGTTCTCAGGCTTAACATTTGGTTTGTGAAGAGAACTGTCAGAGTCAAATACTCCAATCAGCAGTCAAATAAAGCACATTAAACGAGCAGAAAGGAGAGTGAGAGTTTTATAAAAGAGAACATAAAACTTCAATACTTGTTTCAGAGTCTTATAATTTTAGCAACTGCTCCCCATGAACTTTCTGATGAGTGTACATCGGGATGTGCTAACCTCAGTGGGCTGCTTTTGGAAGCATCCCGTTTTTATACCTAGTGACCTCTCCTTTTTACAGTATTTTATTCGTCAGTATCCTCCTTCTGCTTTCTTTTCTTATAAGTAGTACAAAGTTTAGGGAGGTTGTGTGGGGGAAAATGATCTTAATTTACATATTCCTACAGGATTAATGATTTCAGAGACTATCGTTCTGAAAATCTATATCTGTTTGAGACTGTAAAGGAACAAACTTTCCTAAGACCTCAGGAGAACAATATAAAGCAGGCTTTTATTTTGATTTAGGGATGAAGTTCAAAAAAGATGTATATTGCAGATGTCAAATCCACTATTTTGCTCCTGATAAGTATGTAGGACTCCCAGGAGCCTGTTTTGTAGGAGGAAAGAATAACAGGCTTAAGTCTCATGATGCAAATGTGAGAAAAGAATTTTGTCCATAATTTTAGCTTAACATTTGGGGAAGGAAGTTTCAATTTAATCTTAGAAAGTGAATTCTGTCTGCTCTCTTTTCACAAAACAGCAGTACCATTATGAATTACATTTGACTTCATAATGTCCACAGTGAAGTTTCTTGTTTTTGATATGCCCAAGTGAAAGCAACAACAAAAAATACTTTGCATATTAGCGCATTTCAGTTTTACACTCCTGAAAAACAGTTACTGATGCCCTTTTATAGATAAAGTGTGGCCACAATTCTTGAGTGTATAATTCTTTTTTTATTTTTTTAATTGTTACTTTGTTTTGTGATTACAGTTTATTGGGGTGACAATTGTTAGTAAAGTTACATAGATTTCAGGTGTCCAATTCTGTATTACATCATCTATATATCACATTGTGTGTTCACCACCCAGAGTCAATTCTCCTTCCATCACCATATATTGGATCCCCTTTACCCTCATCTACAACCCCCCACCCCCTTACCCTCTGGTAACCTCTAAACTGTTGTCTGTGTCTATGAGTTTCTGTTTCTCATTTGTTTGTCTTGTTCTTTTGTTGTTTTCAGTTTTATGTACCACATATCAGTGAAATCGTATGGTTCTTGACTTTTTCTGTCTGACTTATTTCGCTCAGCATAATAATCTCAAGATCCATCCATGTTGTCACAAAAGGTACTATTTCATCTTTTCTTATGGCAGAATAGTGTTTCATTGTGTGTGTGTGTGTGTGTGTGTGTGTATCTCACAACTTTTTTATCCAGTGATCTATCGAAGGACACTTTGTTGTATAATTCATTGTAATGTTCCACCATCAACACATACTTTGTCAGAGTGGTCTTGACTGTATGAATTAGCCAGATTACATGTTTCTCAAAAAGTAAAACATTAAGGCTATCTTCATCCATTTCTTTTTTTTTTTTTTTAAGAGTATCAAACTGCTTTAGTAAATGGCCCAGAATTATTTATCCCAAAATGACGTCAGGAAGCCTTTAACCACTGCTATCATGATTTCTGATATCAAAATCTTCAATAAAATTATCCCTTTGTATACAGCAGTCCATCCATTACCCATAGTATTTGGATGAGTTAAATGTCTTGCTTACGACATGTTTAATGTTTTGTGAATCCTGCCTCCTGATTCACTTCAAGTACTTTATAATTATATTCCTTGAAAACAGATGCTTTTAATATTCAGCTTGAGAGTTTTATAAGCTATACAAATATTTTGTTTGTGGTATTTTCTGGTGCTCACAGCCAAAATGTACTAGTCGTCTTTCCAGAAGATCATTTTATTATGTAGGAACCTGGGCATTTCAGCTTCTGAAGAGTTCCCCCCCACCACCCGAAAATGAGATCTGTCAACTTCATGATCTGTTCTACTGCAAAGGACCAGGTCCCTGCGTTTTAATTCTTTGAATAGATCATGAAAATATTTTGTCAGATACTCACCCTCAATTTCATAAACTGATAATGTGGCTCTCGTCCTGGTCTGCCCTTCCTTCTGTTGTTGGGCTGAAGAGTTTTCCTCAAGCCTTCTAAGGAAGAAGGCCCAATTAAAACCAGTCATTCTTGTGCCACTAAAACCCACACAATAATTTGAAGAAATACCTCTAATTTGAAGCTGTTAATACAACTGTAATTTTATGTCTTGAACATTGCCGTTGTAGGGTACTGCCAATCTTTGAAAACAAACCAGTAATAGCACCATTTGAGAACCACCCAGGGTCAATTGTCCTCTTTTCTTTTTTCTAAATAACCTATTAAAAGACCCCTAGCAGCTGTAACAATAACTAAAAAACTAGCAGTGCCAATTATGCCTGGGTAGTAGTAGTGGTAGCGCAGCACCAGTCCCAGAAATACTCCCAACCAACAGTCTAGCAATTTTCCGTGCCCAGGGTACTCAATCCAAGAAATAGGTTGGCTATTTTGTTGAGGAAGAAGTGTTATGGTTTTTATATCTATGATTTTTCAGGATATGAAACTTTAAAAACCACTTCTATTTAACGCTATAAGCCTTATAGTTTTGCAGTGAAATTGAAGTAAGAGTGCGTTGTGCAAAATATCAGAACATAGCGGCAGGATGTGCATACATTTAGATATCATTTGTAAGTTGCCGCAATTTATAGGTATTGTTTATTTGATAACAATAGTGCTGCTAGTTTTTTTTTTTTAATTTTATTGGGGAATATTGGGGAACAGTGTGTTTCTCCAGGGCCCATCAGCTCCAAGTCATTGTCCTTCAATCTAGTTGTGGAGGAAGCAGCTCAGCTCCAAGTCCAGTTGCTGTAGTTGCAAGGGGCACAGCCCACCATCCCATGTGGGAACTGGACCGGCAACCTTGTTGTTAAGAGCTTGTGCTCTAAACAACTGAGCCATCCAGCTGCCCCTCCAGAAGCTCAGCAGCAGCTCATTGTCTTCAATCTAGTTGTGGAGGGCGCAGCTCACTGTCCCGGCAACCCTGTTGTTCAGAGCTCGCGCTGTAAGCAACTGAGCCACCCGGCCGCCCCAGTGCTGCTAGTTTTGAAATAATAAAACTCAACTATTTTTTCTGTTCTTCCTGGATCAATGTCTCAATCTGCTGATCTCTTATTGTTTATATTGCTAAGGTGTCATGTGTTATTCTCTAAGTGTATATTCTATAGTGTGTTTTTCTCTACTCCTTCGTGTGAAAAATCTTATCTGTACTATAAATTTCTTGAGGAAAGAAACAATGAATGCCACGTGTTGTTTGGATACCCTTTAACACTTGATATATTACAAGGTACTACATACTAAATAAATTAATTAAATAATTTCATATTTCCAAGGTTTTACATATTAATGGCTATGCATATAATTTTTATAATTTAACTATTCTTGCTACACATTCTAATATTACCATCTGTCTTTTTAATGCATTATTATAGCAAAATGTATTGTCTGAAAGGTTATGCTATACGTTATGCTGTTTAATCAAGTATTCTGACTAATACATTTTATTCTGAATATTATCCATGAATTAATAATTTTTAAAACTTTTCCTGCTATGTCATGTATTTTAATGCTAAACCTAAATTAAACAAAGTTAAACTATAATGATTTAAGAGATACTTCTTGAGTCTAGGTCAACCAAACTAGTAAAAGAAATATCTGCTAATAGAGACTTCTGGGTTGTAGAATTCCAGTTAAATAAGCTTCTAATTATGTGAATTGATTTAAAAAGCTATTAAGTGATGTAGAAGAGAAAATATCCAAATATGTGGTCATATTTGTGTTTTAAAAGTCCAAGAATATCGAACTGATAGTGGTATTTAATATTGTTTTTGAGTAAAAAAGTAGTCCAGATTTTGGATATGTAAAATTTATATACCCAAATTTACATGTATATGTATAGTTTTAAGTCTCTCCCCATGTCTCCCTCTGTTTTTCACACCATATCATTCACCTATTCTCTCTGCTTCATTTTTGAGAAAAGAAGGCAAGGGGTGGAAACATGTTATCTGATATAATGTTTTCAGGGGCAGACAGTAGTCTAGAAAGAGTCTCTGTGAAAATGTAGACATTTCCATTGAGCCTGACACCTCTGCAAAATAGTTTACTCTCTGGGAAAGGCGGTGCCTGGATCCCCTACACATTCTGTCCCCCATCCACATTCAAACTGTCCTTAGTCTCCTAACTGACAAGGGAAAATCAAACTGACTCAATATGTTGTCCAACAGGGCTACAAATTATCTTCAATATCCTTTCCTGACCATCTACCTTACTCCTATGGGAACTGTTGGAGAATGAAATTGTCCCAGGAATTACTACCTCTGAAAGTCGAAATAACAGGAAGGGTATTACAATGCACACACATACACAGATATTATCTATAACATTGGTGAGCTAAGTCAAGGTTTTCTTTCTTTAAAGCATAGAGGGGGATGGATGTGTAATCTCATTCTGTCAGAAATGCTGAAGATTTTCATATATCACTGTGTTTCAAAATAAATTACGTGCATAGTAGTGCTACATTAAACCTACATCCAGCACTGAAATGTTTCTTCACTGAGTTGTGACGCTTTTTTATCTCCTGAAATAAGAAACACATTTAACTTGGTTTCTATGATCATCCTGAAAATAATGCTCTCTTGTTTTGGCATAAAGTAGAAACATACATTTTTAATCAAGAAGTATGCTTTTCATTGAGAGAGGGACAGCCGGCACCTCGTGCTGACTTTAAAGCGGTTTTGTAGAGCTGTGGAGGGCGGACATGGCCCACTTCATCCACAGCTCAACATACACACTGCTGACATCAGGCTGGCTTCAGGCGAATATTACAGAGTGAGGTTTCACTCACTTCTGTCAAGCCTCCTCTCCCACCTCAGGATGAAAAAGAGACATGGCATTTCTTTTAAGCATGGATGCCATGTTCAGACTTATCCCACAGGCTTTATTTTTGACTTTTACCTCCTGCACTGCTAATGGGAAATTGCCAATAGTGTTGACTCTCTCTCCTACCCCATCGATTTCTTTTTTTTTTTTTTTTTTTTAGCTAAATATGTACAAAAAGTTTGATTGAAATGTGCCAAGTCCCAGTTCGGTATTCCCTGATACTACACACAGTGAGTTGCAATAAATATAGTACTAAAATTCTGAAATTACTCCATGCACCCATTTCTATAGTTAAATACCAAGAAAGACATAAGGGAATTTACAGTATGCTTCAAAGGGGGAAAAAACACCTCCTCCCAGTCTAATAAAATTTGGTAGCTCGGGGTCACTTCCTAATAGGTGCTACTTCCTCTATTTTAATAAAGGTATTTTAACACCTGAATTCTATGCCAGATACCATTGTCATTTTTTCCACTGACTGGCTCAACTAACTGCTGGTGGGGGCCAGACACTCTTCAAACACTGCTGCTGAATGCCAAACACAACTAACATGCATATGGAAGAAGCCAGGGAAAGCAGCACCCCCCTAATTATAGCCAAAGGCTCACAGTCCAGAGAGCTCACAGGAACTTCTGGGGTGGATGGGGGTCAGGAAGCTCCTCAACCACGATCCCTGAATTGGCAGCTATCCTTTCCCACCCCATCAACACACAGTCATTTTTTGCCTGCCAAATCCTTGTCCAACCCCAATTCAGATCTATTTATACTTGCCTTTCCTATTTCTGGGCTCAGATGTTAGCCCATACGGTGTGTTGACCGGCACTAAATGTTACTGTGAGAGACCAGCGTTTGCCAGCTTCCTTGGTTGCTGACAGCAGGGAGACAAAAGTTCTGAATATCTGAGCGACCTTACTTAATCTTCCTAGCATAATCCTGGCCTCAGAGTGGTGGCAGTGAGGTTCAATTTAAGAGCACTAAATCTCCTGAAATTGAAGAATTTAATGGGTTAAGAGTTGATGCTAGCTAGCCTTCTTTGGCAACAATGATGGAGCCCCACAGGGCTTCGCAAACCGTGGTGTGTGCAAGAATCACCTAGGGAATGAGTCAGTGATGCAGCTTCAGGGGTTGCTTGCAGAGATTCTGATTCCCTTGGAAAGGGACAAGCCCAGTAATCAGTTTTCAGTAAGCCCTGCAGGTGATTTGTGATGCAAGTGTTCTGAGGCCCCCCGCTTTAAGAAGCAATCGGGGTCTTCAGCGTTCTCTCCCAAAACACGAGGCCACGTTTCAAGAGTAAGGGGATTAGCAACCTGATTTGGAGTGCTTCTTTAATTCAGATTTATTTAAAGCTTTGGAACACTGAACTTTGTTGTAGAAACTTTATTTAAAATTCTGAGGTGGAATAACCTTCTTTTCTGAGTTCAGTTTTAACAAGAAATGCTATTTGAAGACTGTGGTCCCCGGTTTGTGAGGTCTGAGCATAAAAAGAAAATAAAACCCTACAAGTTGGACCTTCTTATGTAAAACTAGACCTCATTCTTTTTAAGAGGTGTGACCTTGGATCATTAAAATTTTTCTGAAGAGAAGAAATCTGGGATAGATAGCTTTCCTGATAAAATGTGCAGTAGAAATTGTAAGCAGCTTATATAGTGCTCTATCTTTTATGCTGTTTTAAGGGAGTACTTAAATGAAAAGGAATGTTTTAAAGTTAACTCAGCTGAATTCTGTGTAGAACAGAGGGAGCAATCCCCAGGGTGCATCGCTTTTGATATGTTCTCTTGCTTCACTCTTTATGGATAACTTAAGAAAACATTGCCACCTTCCCTTTGACCAGGAACTGGGGTAGGTGGGTGAGTCTGTGCTGTGCAACCATAGGACAAAAGACATAGTATTTAAATAAAAATAAAATAAGTGAGTTTTATTCATACAGCAGTTCCAAGGAAAGTGAGTTCCTTGTTCCAGTAGCCAGTGGGTTTTCAGAGTAGAAAAGCACAAAAATAAACACTCAGAAAAAGGGGTACATGTGATTGGATTGAAGGGAAGATATGTGAGGATGTGAGCAGGGAAAACAGTAATGAGATACTAAAGAAGAGCTTGTGTTTGGGTTAATAGCTAAAACTAATGGTAGCTGTAGGAACTTCTGTGATTATGAAAGACTGTGTAGGATTATGCGAAATTATTTCTTGCAGAGAAAATAAGCATCTGTATTAGTGAAGAATATAAAAATCACATGATGTGAATTTCCTGTTTTTGGATATATGCAAAATGTTAGATAGCTCTTAAGCAATACGACAATACTATAGGAAAAGGATTTTAAAGATAAACAATACCCAAGGGTCTATAGCAATCCATACCTCTTTGTGCAGTACAGTTTTCTCTTCTTACTCTTTACATCCTCATTGGATTTAAAAAACAATGCCAGGCAATCTGTCAATACATGTTTTACATTGTGTGATGAAATTTGGTCAGAGACCAAGGTGCATCTAAGTAAAGAAAGCTGTTAGATAAAACAGCAGCATATTTACTAGCAATAAAAAATATTAAGTCTTAACTTACTATCCTAACATCAACTAGAGTCATAAAACTGAAGACTTCTAAATATTTTTATTAACAGAAATGCTACCCACTCTCCACCCTGTGGTATAGAAAGAAATGAAAATAAATGACCTCCAGACTTCTTAGTAGTTTTGAAGAAATATTTTGGATGATACACTGTTACATGTGATAAAATCTTCTTTTACTTGATTATAATCCAAAATCAAACACATTTCCTTCATGCAGTGTTAATCTATGCCATAGGCAATGTGCATGTAACTACTAATGGGAGTGGTCCAGCAATTTACAGGTGTCAATAAGCATTTCACCTTGCAGAGGGAGTTTATGAAGTCAGCAATTTCGGGTCATTGCTGTGATGTTGTACGTGGCACCTGGTATACAGTATGCTCACAGAAATGAGCCCATTCTGCAGCTTACTCCAACAGAACTCTGCTATGGGCTACCACAGATATATCAAATATTTAAAGATGCCCATTTTCCCTTCCATTTAGTGTGTATTATAAGATAGTTGGATACTCTACTAAAAGCATATCTTTCTGCCTTCATAAAGAGTTCTGGAAAGAAAGCAAAAGACATTTAAAGCATCAAAGAGGCTGATGAATAGGGATGCCAGGATATTCAAATACATTTAGAGACAGTATTGTCAAGCTGGGTTTTTGAGCCATGATACTAAAGATAGTAGGAGCCAGCAAAGAAAAGAACTCTGTAGAAATGCAAATCTCCTCAATGTTGAATCTATTAATCCATTGCACACTTTCTTCTGAATCATACTTACTCAGATGTACAGGCAACAAAAGTATTTAGAATATTTGCATAATTTCAAACACCCAGTTCATAAATTATTTATTGGTTGTGGTCAAATGAATGTTAGCTATTTCATAATTATCTTTTGTGTAAAAGGTTGCATGGTTTACAAAAATATTTCAATGGCAATTGAATATCTGTAGCTTGCTTAAACAGTGCAAAAAATAAATGGTATTTAATTATGTAGCATTGATGTACGTTTTTCTCATGTTCAAAAATTCTAAGCAAAATTACATTTAATTTGTAGATTTATCTTAACTGAACATCAGATATTTACAGTAAAAAAAAAAAAAATCATCGGCTATACTCTAGGATTAGGCCAAAGCATTAAGAATTAACATGACAGTGTATGATATAAGTCAAATTATCAAGCAAATATAGGTCCAAAGACTTAGAGTTATGAAGTCATAAAAACCTTAGAACAAGAAGCATCTTCAGGAATCATTAGTTCAACATTTCACTTTGGCAGTAGAGAAAATCATGGAACACAGAATTTGATTGTTTTACCCAAGATTGAAGAGACAGAATATTAACTGTGGTGGCCAAGTTCCTAATCCAAACCATTTCCCTCTACACCACATCAGCTCAGTCTCTTGAACAATTGTATTTTGTTTTTTTCACGGTCATGATTAAAATCTTAGGAAAATCTTGAAGCCTAAACACCCACAGTTGAGTTTACTAGATCAATCACAAAGACCAGTATGCTGGAAAAAAGGACTAGCTCCCTAGGTGCTACAGCTTATAGAAAGGTAATGTAAATACAGTTGTATCCTTGGAAATTTAGTTCAGTGAAAAACAATTCAAAATCCAAATATAAATGTGTCACTTTTCATTATGTGGCTAGTGGACTGGCATTCTGTTTTTGCATGAAGGATTTTGGTGCCTTATAAATATTACTTGAAAATAAGATATACTTTATGCTGAGAGAAGACATGGCAGATTTTTACTTAGGTAAAACACTTTAGAGGTATTAAACACCATGAGAGGTATGTGTGTGATTGGCTAGGACTGCCATAAAAGAATACCAGACTGGGTGGCTTAAACAACAGTAATTTATTTTCTCATAGTACTGGATCTTGAAGCAAGAATTTCAAGATCAAGGTACCAGAAAATTTGGTTTTTGGTGAGACCTCTCTTCTTGGCTTGCCGGTAGCCATCTTCTCAGTATGTCCTCACATGGCTTTGTCTCTGTGTGTGCATGGAGAGAGAGGGATCTCTGGTTTCTCCTCCTCTTTATAAAAGGATGCCAGTCCTATCGAATCAAGGCCCCATACTTATGGCCTTGCTTAACCATAATTGTCTATAAAGGTCCCCCGTCTTCAAATATTCTCCCATTTGAAGGTTGGTGTTTCAACACAGGAATTTTCGGGGGATACAATTCAGTCAAAAACAATATGGGAATATAAAGATGCAGAAGTTATGGAACTGAATAGCATAGATTGATTATCAACATTTATATTGTCACTTTTCTGTGAAACAGACAACCACGAAAACTTCCGAAACATACAATGAGCATTTATTTTTGTCTAATGTATCTGCGGGAGGTCAGCTGGGACAGGTCCCTTTCACACGTTGCACTCTGGAGCAGGAGCAGGACTAGAGTGAGGCAAGAGAAGTGCTTAGGACACCTAATTTAAAGTAGAACTCACTTTCATAATAGTTCAAGAACAGGTATAACACTTTTATGACCCAGACAGTGAGTGTCTCCTTAAATTTTAAGCCCTGGGCATTTTACTTGTCTTAGTCTAGTCCTAGCCCTGGTCTAGAGCCCAAGCTGGGGGAGGCAATAGCTACCTGTAAAATGTTTTCCTCATGGCAGAAGTCAGAAACTGTTAAAAGGGTGAATGGAAATACATGAAGCCCCATTAAATCCTAGGCTAGAACTTGCGTTGTCATTTCCAAGCACATTAAGTTGGTCAAATCAAGACCATACTAGGTATGGAAATATAAAAATGCAAGATACAGGGCCAGGTCCAAGTTTGATGCGGTGGGGAAGCATAGTTCTCCCATGGAAATGGTGCTTCAGTTATCTAAGGGGTATAGCAAACCATGGTGATTTATTTTTGTTTTCAATCCTGTGTTGACTGGGTTTAGTTGGGCAGTTTTGCTGCTCCATGTGCTGTAGCTATAACCATGTATATGTCTACATTCGGCTAGAAGCTCACTAGAGCTAGATCAACTAAGATGGTCTCCATCTTACAGGATTTCTTACCATATGGTTCTCATAATTCAGTAATTTAGCCTGAACTTTTTTACAGTAAAACAACTGATTTTTAAGAGGAAGCGTTCCAAGGCTGCAAGCACCAAAGTACAAGTACTTACAGAGTTTCTGCTTGCATCACAGTTGGTAATGTCCTATTGGCCAAAGCAAGTCCTATATGGCCAAGATGAGAGAGGCATATACAGGAGCATTACAAAATGGAGTTGTGGTTTATTGGGGACCACCACACTGGTAATAGTGTACTGCAGGTCTCCTTTGGCCCCTAATGATTCACATCCATTTTATTTGCAAAATATACTTCCTTCTAAGACTTCCAAAGCTTAATCCCATTTTTGCATCAAAGTCAGGCTTGAACTTCCTAATATCATCATTTTAATCATTTAAATCAGTACAGGTACAATGAGGTGTCTTGGCTGTAGTTCCTTATGGGTAGCTCCTTGGATGTTATTCCTCAGGCATGACTTCTTGGGTAACAAAGCCTTGTAAACTAAGAAGACAAGCTATATGAGTAATACAGACCCAATACTCAATGCTGAAATGGGCAGGATAAACACAGTAGAGGCTCTTATTTAAAAAGTAGAGGAATTGATGGCATATAAGAGTTAATATCCATAGCAACTGGACACATGTCCTCAATTCCCCTTGTTCTTGGTTCAGGGATTTCTCTTTGACTAGGATCCAATTATCCTTCTCTAATCCATTGTTCATGGCTATATCCTCTCAGCTCTTGGCTTTGCTCTCTGATTCCTCCTTCTTTTCTTTAAGTAATGGCATATATTTGCAGCTGAGTAAATTTTCTAGCCTGTTTCCTGCCTGGCGAGGTGGGGGCCCAGAGACATCTTTTAATTTTGAACTGTTTCTGACCTAAGTTGATTCACCTCCTTTAAATAACTTATGGATTTTCTATATATCAAACTATAATTTACTCCACTAGATAAAAACCACACTCGAAAATCTCTTCCAGATCAGTCCCTCTGTAGTTGAGGTTGCCTGCTATGGAACAATGCCCTGAGAATTCTTAGAAGTCATTTTATCTATAAAGCATTTCCTTAAATCTTTTAAGGTCTTAACAAAGGGCATTACACATTCATCTTTGATTTGATCTTGACCCCAAAGTCATGTTTTATGGTAGCACTCTGGTTCTTGTCTTTGCCTTGAGGTCATTTCTTAGTTGAGAATTTTTTGCTGTCTGGAGAGGCTGAAAATAAGAAAGAGTTTCATTTTCCCACCCATCAAGCTCTGGATTGGAAAAAATCCTCTCTAAATTCTGCTTGGAAATTGACCAATTCTATCTTTAGTTCATATCTCTCTTGTAATACTTTATCATAAGAGCCTAAATGGAGTCAACCAGCATGTTCAACATTCTACAAGGAAATATCCACAAGTTCCTTAAATACATTTTCTATCTCCAAAATTGTCATAGGCAACAGTCTCATTTACCTTTCCACTAATAAAAGGTTTCCCTTTCTCCAGCCTTTGATAGCATGTTTCTTCCTGCTTTTCAAGCCTCTGCTGGTTGCCACCTTTCAAGCCTCTACTCAATTTCCGTCCCCAAGGTCAATGCCATATATTTTAGGTTTTTTCATACGTAGAATCCCATCTCTGGAACCAATTTCTGTATCAGCTATATGTTGCCACAAAACAAAGCAAAGTAATACAAAACAAATAAAAAAACTACCTGAATTTAGTAACTTATGCAGCAATGCTTTATTATTTGTCATCATTTTATGAGTATTTCTTTTGGTTCATACAGTGTAACTGAGTTACTTAGGAGGAGAGCTCAGCTATTGCCAGAAAATCTAAGATGGCTTCCCTTCTTCCAGGGTTTCTCATTTAGTAGTTTAGCCTGAGTTTCTTTATGGCATGCTGTCTGTATGGTGGCTGCCTTTTATGGGGCAGAGTTCTAAAATAATATTCCCCAACGTGCAAATGTTTGTCAGGGTTCTGCTTGCATCATAGTTGGTAATGTCCTATTGGCCAAAACATGTAACAGCCATTACATAGGAATATTCTGGAAGAATGACTCATTATAGGCTACTGATGTAATGGTTTGCCATAGATGTGGAGAGAGAAGGGAATGAATATTTGCCAATCAATAATTTCATTTGCTATAATTTACAAACTCTCTTGGATTTTTATTGAATTTCTCTCTGCTATGTACATTCTGACCATTTACTGCCTATTATCATTTTCAGTGGAGCTGAGATTGGGCCACCTTATCAAAAAAGACCACATTTTATGATGGTAACCCACCAGTCTGTGCTCAGGGGCAAGAAGTCTTAGCTAATCCCTTCCTCTCCTACATAAATACAGTCAAGGATATGATTGCTTAATTACTTTTTGATTGAGACTGAATTAAAAAAAAAGAACCAGGCTTGTAGAAAAGTGATTGTTTGATAAATATATTGACTGCAAAGATATTGCAGTCAATATCTTTGGTATCTGTTCTGACATTCCCTCAGCCACCTGTGATTGTAGTCACAGATACATCGCTTGGTTCCTTGTGAGCCCACACTCACTCTGCTCTGAAGAGGGGTGGCCCATCGCCAGCACATTATGAGTGTCATTCAGGTTTTATCCTCTGGGCTTTCTCTGAAATGTAGCCTGAAATGCACACTGCTGAGAAATGAGGGGGTATTGAAGGGTGAAGTCTGTATTGCCATTGGGGACAGCAATGGGAAATAACAGCCAGCTCCTCTTCTTCAGGTGAACAGGGTGGCAGGCATTCTGTATGCTTCTCAGAGGTCCCAGTAGAATTGAGTCCCAACAGACACAACTCAATAATAAGCTCTTACACTTGTAATTTTTACTTCCCTGCCTCTCCCCACCCCCTCACTTCTGCTTACTGGCTGACCTCCTAATTAAACCACATGCTCTCATATCCTTGTCTGAAACTTTGCTTTCAGTAGAACTAAATTAAGATACTTACTTTCGACAAATACATAAAAGGACCAAAATTAGGTGATTTTTTTAATGTTTAATTTTAAAAACAATTTTATGCTTAATTCTAGTGCTGTCATTT
Organism: Rhinolophus sinicus; assembly: GCF_057876585.1. Taxonomy (NCBI): domain Eukaryota; kingdom Metazoa; phylum Chordata; class Mammalia; order Chiroptera; family Rhinolophidae; genus Rhinolophus; species Rhinolophus sinicus. The sequence goes on from NC_142503.1 coordinate 58,270,353, forward strand.
TTATCATCACCACCGTCATCTCTACCGTTAATAATAAAGTAAACACAATACGCAAATGTATTTTGGTCATATGTGGAGAGTTTCATAAAAGTCTACAAATATGACTTGGGGGGTTAGCAAAACTACTTTTTATTTGGGGGAAAATCAAGAAATGAAGGAATGGCATTGGGATAGGATATTGAAGATGATGTCAGATTTTGACTGGGAGAGATGAGGAAAAGGGAAAAAAAATATACAGCGAGACCATTTTCCCAATTAATTGCTTTATCTCCTGATTATGCATATTCTAGTATGTTCAGGAAAAAAATAGGGCAATTCTAAAAGTATATTTAGGTACTTAGTATTTGAAGCTCATTAATCGCAACACACTGATTTAAAAAATTGAGCTCCTTCTAAGAGTGTGATGGTTAATCTATGTTATAGAACTTTTTCCCTTTGTGCTGTGGCTGAATTTTTTCACCTATTCTCACCCAGGCAAATTCCCACATACATATCAAGATTTGGGCCTCTTTGTAGCCTTTGCTTCTCCAGATGCGATATTAAGGCAAAAATAGTTGAAGTTGAAATGCCTTCTCTACAATGGCTTACTGATCATATAGGATCATATATGAATTGATCATATAAGAATATAATTAACAATCAAAGCATCATTGTGATCTGCCTTCGGTGTCATCATAATTTTGGAATCATCGAATGAAAGGTATAAATGGTTAATTTTAGCTGATGGGCTTCAAAGTCAACCTTTGTGCTATGTTGGAAGAATGTATAAGGTCTCAAGAATATTTTGTTAATAGATTTAATACTATATTTCTTTTGAACACCCCATGTGCTTTCTCATAATAAATTGCTACTTGAACAAAGATATAGCTTCTATTCCCCTTAAAGTATGAGTCATCTCAAAATTTAATCAAGTAAGTGAAAGGTAAAAATGTCACCACACTTCTAAAATTTGCTGTCAATATTTCACACCTGTATGGAAAGCAGATAGATGTGTAAGCAGCAGCTTGATAACATTCCAAACTGCAACCCCTAATTAACTTACCTTTTGAATTATCAGCCAGGCTCCATTGCGACTCATGCAGCCTATTGGCAGGGAGCCTGACAACAAAATGCATGTTTAAAGTACCAAGTAGGGGGAGAAACGCTATATTATTTGGCACAAATACTATCATCTACCTGTGCACAGGGAATATGCTTTTCCACTTTGCTTATTATAGATGATCTATTAGTTATATGCACTTGGCTTAATCCCAATAAATTATACAGTAATCTCTTAGCCCAAGGAATAATAGTAAAGCTGTATTACAGTGGACTCGATATATTAAATTAATTAAATTAGATTTAAAAAGTCAACAATATTTAAATGAGTCTGAAATTTGTATACAAAAGTCTACAGATGATATGATTTGTATCATGAGATTAAAACCAATTTGAACACATCTGAAACTTGGAACAGAGAAAGCTTATCCCATAAAAGAATTGAATCATGCAAGTATTTGAGAATTTAGTCTGTCTCTTTGTAAATGAGTGAGGGAGCCTTGCTATAAATACAGAGTGAGAAAGTGGTGGTCATTAAAGTTTTATGAAGCTGATTATTTTAAACAGCTTGAAATGATAAAAATCACTCATTTGAGGCTGTGAACATCATGTAAGTCTTATAGTAACAGTTTTTTTCATCAAAAGTGAGTAGAATTTTTTTTCTACCACTAGTTACTTTTACAGTAATCAATCCATTAAAGGACTTCTAAGAACATCTGCTATATTGAGCAAATGTTTATTATGACTATTGGAGTTTCAGTCATTGTATAGCAAATACTCTAGTAACAAAATGTTGTACTAGTATAAATGAACATGGTCAGAAGGGCAGCACTAGAGAAAACAAGCAAGGTGTTATTTTAATACAAGTAAGTCTATCTGAGAGGACAAGGTGATGATGTAACAATACATTTCACAAGAAATGACCCAAATTAAAACTATTTTTTCTTCCATTCTCTCACCCCCTTTCATTTTGTTATCTTTATAGTAATGATAATAACTATCAGCATTATTATTTCTGTGTCCTGGCCTCAGGAAACGAAGAGAAAATCCCTTTCTGGTTAGATGCTCATAGACAAAAATTACTGAATTCAGAGGAGGGTGGGGCAGGGACATGATCCTGAAGACATGATCCTGTGATCCTGTGAGATGTGATTAACGAATCTCCCTTTAATGAAAACATGAGTTATGTGTGTGTGTGTGTGTGTGTGCGCGCGCGTGTGTGTTTCTAGCTCAATCATAAGCTCGTATACATACTTCTGGCCCATATTCTAGGACTTTCTCTTAATAGGACACTATTCCCAATCAATCAAAATTCACAGATATGTGGTTTAAGTTCACGTCTTTGAACTGGGGCTGCCTGGCTTACCTCCTGAATCTTTTTGCATTTTTCCCGTTGCTATATCATGTACTTTCCAGGGGCCCAACACTTTTCATGTAGCCTATATTTGACTGTTTCTCCAGAGCACTAGCAGATAACTGCCGTTTCATACTGAGAAGATTCTCACAAATTAAAAAATTGTCTGATATGAACAGGATCGATTGAAAAACACGATTTACTTAATGATGTTTAAGAACATAGCATCTATTTTTATAGGCAAAATAATATTTTTCTGCTACTAGGTCTGTATATTAATCTATAATTTAAAAGTATTATACGCCGTTGAGTTTTCCCCTTTTTCAGAGGAGGATTGACTGACTTTTTCCAAAAAGCCACATTGAGTTCTAAATCTTGTGCCTTTAAATGGCATTATACCCATGTTATGGTTTCTGAACTAAAGAATTTTTCTTTTCTGTTAACCTCTTGAGGTCACAGTGGTGGTTTGAAGTCTAAGCAACAATTCTGTTCAAAGAGTAATTCACAGCAGGGTGTGTGCAGTAAGGGTGTTCGTGGTCCCAGTCTTCACATATATTCTACTTTACTTTTTAGAACATTTGGTTCTGAGGCTACTACAAAGGCAATACCCTTAACGTCATTTTCTATATCTCCCTGTACCAAAACCCTTATATAATGACATTGGAGATGCATTACTAGAATTTTCATTGCACAGATGCCATTTTAAAAAAAAAAAAAACCCAGTGGAGACCTTCATCTCTCATTTGCTTTTGGCTCTAGAGTGCTTTCCATTCACCCTGGAGAAGGGATTCAAGGGTCGCCCTCTGGAGTGAACTGGAATATGATGTGCCCTTTAAACCAAGGATCATCCCTTCCACTTGGTCCTTTTTCTGAGTGGTGGGAAGAATATGATAAGACTTGTATTTTTCTGAGTGATGTTAAGAGTATGGACTCAGGGTCCTGACTGTCTGTCGTTAAATCCTGACTCTGCCTCTTACTAGCTGTGTGAATTAGGGCAAATTCCTTAAGCTCTTTGTACTTCAGTTTCTTTTGTCATGACATCATAGGTGTGTTGTGAAAATTAAATGAATTGATGTATATAAATATCAGTGTCTGGCACATTATAAGTGCTATATATGTGTAACTATTTTTATTATCATCCAAATATGCATCTATCTTTATTAGGGTTTCCTAGATACTGGATGACAGATTTATTGCCATATCTGATTGGTTTCTTGGAAAGCTGTGCTGGGAATACATGCAATTGGAAAGGGAAAGAAGTAATTATTTTGTTTGCTAAACTTGCATTTACTGCTGATGTACAAGTTCTTCAAAAATATTTATATAAACCATAGGTTTAAAAAAGCTTGAAAAGTTTAGCTGAAATTTATTATTTTAACAAACATGTATTGTGCTCACTGTGTACAAGACAACTGCTATAGTGGAGGCATACCAAGATGATTTAGATAGAAATTGTTGTCAAGTAACTTACAGAAGAGTAGGATGGTATGCTGGTATACAAGCAACCATAACATAAGGGGAGAATTAGAAATGCTTTCTACTTTGGGTTTGCAAAGAGAGAGAGAGAGAGAGAGAGAGAGAGAGAGAGAGAGAGAGAGAGAGAGAGAGAGAGAGAGAGAGAGAGAGAGAGAATGGGAGAGAGAATATATTACTTCTTACTGAGGTGTGGTATTTCTTGGAGTCAATGGTATTTAAGATGATCCTTGAAGGCTGAATATGACCCAGACATATAGAGAAGTGAGAAAAGTAAAATTTTGGCTGCTGGGAAGAATACTATATAGTGGCTGGAAATCTGAACTTTGTACTTGAAACATCAATTAAGTTTTGTTGGAGCCAGGAATCTGTGCTGAGAGAAATAAGTTCAAAGCAGAAAGTTGGAATTAGATCATGGAAAGCCTGAATAGTAAGCTAAAGTGTTTTTGTTTTTTTGTATTACCAACAGAAAGGTATCAAATTTTTTAACAATCAAGTGCTGTGTAAGATACTGGTATGAAATTGATCATCTTTGTTTTCAAGAATCCTCTAGTCGGTAGCCATATCAAAGATAAATACCAAACCATTCTCAGGGCACTGCCCCTCCCAGTATCGATTAGAGAGGGGTATCCCAGGGCAAAACCAGATGTTTCTATAAGGCTGGAGAGAGAGAGAGAGAATTAGTTGTAATAGCCCTGTCCCTCAGGTTGGTTGTTAATTGCTTTCCCTCCAGTTGGCTATATCCTCTGAAGCCCCCATTGTTTCTCATCTTTCTCTTTCAAGGTGTTGAATCCTTGGCATTATCCTGCATCTGGCATTTGTCTTGAGTCTGCCTTGTACTTTTAAAGTTATACCTTGGCCTGCATCCTTTGTATGTGATGTACTGCTGTTGGACTGCATCAGCAGCCCTCCTTGTTCACAGTTTAGATTGACTTTATGGTGGTCAGTCCCTCCAAATAGAGACAACAATTTGGTCTATTTATTTGGACAGGAGGTTTTTCCCTGCGCTTTTGGTCAGTCATTTCTTTTCCTCTTAAAATTTTTGTATGACTTCTTCAGGAAAACAATTCCAGAATTAGAGGGGAAATGGATGGAAAGAAAGAAACTAGAACAAAATAAACCTATTAGAAGGTTCTTGAAGAAATCCAGCCAGGGGCTTGAACCGAGATGTGAATGGCAGAGGAAGATAGACGACAGAAAAGAGAGAATGGATGCCAGAGATACTGCAAAAGACAGTGTGTCAGGATTCACCAACTAGTTACACAGAAAAAGAAAACAAACAGAGTGAATAAATTTTGAGCTGGGGTAACCAGGATGGTAGGTAGTGCTAACTAACAACATAAGAAAAATAGGACATGATGTAGTTTTTAAAAGAAATAATCCCTTTTGAACACACTGAGGCATCTGATGAATAATCAGATGGAGATCACTATTAAGTATTTGGAAATGATGATCTGTAACTTCAGAGGGAGGTCAGGCTGGAAGAATGTATTTGACAATCATTTGAAGTACTAGTTCATTGAAATTGTTAAGGAAGAAAACTTGCCAAGGAAAGGGTTCTTGGGTGAATACCTTGAATTTAGGGAACAGGAGAATAGCAGGATGGGGGTGGGGTTGGGGGAGAGATATTGAATACATAAAAGTTAGGAGGAGGACCCAGAGAGGCATGTTTAATTTGGTCATGACAAAAAGTTAATTTACCCTTTATATCAGTCAGGATTCTCCAGAGAAACAGAACCAATAGGATGTGTGTGTATATATACAAAGAGATTTATTATAAGAAATTGGCCCACACAATTATGGAGGCTGGCAAGTCCAAAATCTGCAGGGTGGGCCAGCAGGCTGGAGATCCATGAGAGCCAATGTTCCAGTTCGAGTCTGAAGGCCACCTGGTGTAGAATCAGGAAGGGCTGATGTTGCAGATGAAGTCAGAAGACAATATGCTGGAGAATTCTCTCTTGCTTGAGGGAGTCTGGTCTTTTTGTCCTATTCAACTGATAGGCCCACCCACACTATGTAGGACAATCTGCTTTACTCACAGTCCACCAATTTAAATGTTAATCTTATCCAAAGTACCCTCACAGAAACACCCAGAATAATGTTTGACCAAATATCTGAGCATCCTAGGGCCCAGACAGGTTAACACCTAAAATTAACAATAGCAAGTATACCTGTTGTCAACTTCGCACCCATACACATCTCCTTAACCCATTCTTTATCTCCAAATAAAGATGATAACGAAGTGATACTTATGCCTAATATTATACAACTATCTTGTGTACAACCTAAAACACACTAACTTTTCCCTCAGAAGAGGATGCAGAGTCCTTGAGAGGTGTTTGCTTTTCTCCTTGATGTCCTGTAACTTAAATACTATGATACAAAGTCAATAAATCTTATGTTATACTATTTATGTATACATATGCACACATACAACAAAATAAGGAGGAAATACTCATGACAATTACAGTTCTCATTTCTGTAACTTGTCATGTGGTCATGGCTGGTATTTCTAACTACCTTATTCCACTACCCATTCTGTATTCCCTTCACCTTCAGCCAGCATCTCTGCTGGTCATGCTACTTACCTGGTGAGATGACCCAAACCTTCATTCCTAAAGGGTCAGAGCCATTAGTAGCCTTGCCTGAATTGTGTTACAGTTTTCCATCGACGTTAATCACAGAGCATAATAATAGTAGATCCCCTAGGGATTTCCTGTATTCCAGACATACTCTTCCTTATTTTCAATTTCTCCTTGGTAATCGTTATCAATCACGCCAGCCAGCACAGTAATGCTTTTTTCCTGTTGATTCAGAGCCATGAGGAACTCAAAGTGGCTGAGTGTCTTTCTTAACTTCCAGTTCAATGGAATCATTGTTGTGTCTTTGGGTGGAAGGATTCTTCCTTTTAGAACTAAGAACTAGTCTAGCAGAGCATAAGGTTGTGGGGACTGGAAGAAAAAAACTTTTCTAGTGAGTCACTAGGGATAACAGAGAATGATGTCACTCCCATTTCCACCCTTTGATTCCTGGATCTGTGAATCCTGGCTATGGGAGAAACAGCACCATATACTGGATGCCAATTCAGAGCATATAGAGCCTCCTGGAGAACCTCACCGCAGACTTGCAAGGTATTGACACCAACCTGGCACTGCAGCTGAGTCTTCAAAAGGCAATTCCACTATTCTATCAAGTCAGCTGTTTTAAGATAGTGGGGAACATGATAAAAACGGTGAATTCCATGAGCATGGGCCCACAGCCATGCTTCATTTGCTGTGAAGTGAGTTTCTTGATCAGAAGCAATGCTGTGTGCAATACCATGACTGTGAATAAGGCATTTTATAGGTCCATAGATGGCAATTTTGGCAGAAGCAGTGCATACAGGGAAGGCAAATCTGTATTCAGAGTTGGTGTCCATTCCAGTAAGAACAAAATGCTACCTCTTCCATAATGGAAGCAGTCCAGTATAATCAGCTTGCCGCTAGGTAGCTGCCTGATCGCCCCAGGGAATGGTTCATTATTGAGGACTCAGTGTTGCCCTCTGCTACTCCTGTGATGTTCACTTTTAAACACTTCCAGATGTTTTTGAAATGCTGATGTGATACACTGCTTTAAATTTCACCTTGAAAACAAAGTCTCCAAATTGAGATGGCTCTGAGAGTAGCTATCTACTCTTTAATTTTAAGGAAGACACTGAGGGAAGGTTATTATCACTTTCAGGCCATTAGATTGCTTAGTGCCCTTCCTCAGTAAGTCGTTGGATATCTTCTACACAAGTTATGTATAATTGCAGCAGAAAAGAAAGATTCCAGCCAAAAGAACAGAGGTTCTAATGGCTTATTTCATTAATAAATGAATAAATTAATATGAGACTCTGTCACGCTCTATTGACAAGAAAAAATCAGATACTTCTAAACTGAAATTACATTGGGGAAATTTTGAACACTGGGCATGTAGGACTTGTGTCTTCAAATTTATGTTAAATGTTCATATACAGTGAAAACAAGGATGGAACAGCCTGGGGCAATGATAACCGAATATTGCCAGTGTTCTTGGCCAGATGATTTTTCATATGTAGTGTTGAAGACCTGTGTACACGTAAGAGTTTGTTTAAGCAATACCATGGGTTTGTATGAGATTTACAACACTGGTAACATTGCAGTTAAAATTTAAAAGGACCAAAATTAAAAAAGAAAAAAAATTTGGAAGGACCCGCTGATTTCTTGATCACTGGTGACTTTCGATTGAAAACATGAATGGAAGGGAGAAATACAAAAATAACACATATTAATTTTTAAAAACCACTTAAAATACTTCAAAAAAGCCTAGACTAGAAAATGCCAACTCTTTCTCTACTCTTTCAGATAGCAATAAAACTGTTAATCATACAGATGATAGTGAAAGGTAGATAAAATTCCCTGTTGCTTTTTAAAGTATTATTCGTAAAAGAAAAAAAAGCAGAAAAAGGAAGGGACATGAGAATTCTTCTAAAGACATAAATGTATACTGCATACCGCCTGTCACTATCACCATTTCTCTTCTGAAGTCGAACAATCTGGAAAATGTTTTCAAGCAAAGAATTCTTTTCACTAGCCCTTTTCCCACACTAAGTTCTGTTTCAATTTTGAAATTCATTTGAGTCAGAGCTGGAAACGACTGTAATTAATTTGCATATCTTATAAAAGAGAACACAAGAAAATTAAAAATGGTCCCACACGAAAGAATATTTAATTCATCTCTTCCTGGAGACATTTAGTGAATTTTGGATCATGATTTGGGAGGATTCTTACTTAGTATCAGTCACTAGGATATATGTGATCCTCTCAACTTTCCCCCAGCTGCTTTTTATTATATGTTGTACAGTAAGTGCCTTCCTAGAGTGACATCTTTAAACAAACTCCTAAAGGTTACGAAAGTATTGACAGTTTCAACAAATGTCAATGCTAGATTTCAGGAAACTCTAGTCTTTGCTCATCATTTGTATGCACAGAAGTTTTGAAATTGAAAAAGCTACTTAAAATACAGCAATTTTGAAAATGTATTGTATGGACCTATTAGGTTATATAATAATCTATTAGATACTCATGTATATTACTTAATATAGCTTTTGAGAAAATGATTTGATAATTATGATAGTAATGATGATAGTAACTATTTATGTAGTGACTACTATATGTCCAGCTCTGTTTCAAATGCTTTATATGTACTGGCCCGTTTAATCACCCCAAGACCTGTATCATGCCCTATATACAGATGAAGAAACTGAAGATTATGTAACTTTTCCAGCGTTACTGGTGAAACTGAGATTTTAACTGAGGTGGTCTGATACAGTCTGTGCATTTGTCTACTAGATTTTATAGGTATGATTCTTGCAGGCCATCTTTGACCTCAATGACTATGATTTGCTCACACAGATTTTTAAGAGTAGAAAAAGAAATGTGACCAATACAAAAAATTGGTCAAAGCCTAGAAATGCTCTGCATTATAAAGAAAATGTTGAAAAGTCTAATACAAAGGTTCACATTTCTCCTCTTGAAGTAGGCATATTTTGGTGAATCATTCAGGCCACAAATGTCCAACTCTGAAACAGATATAACACCTCCACTGAGTCAAGATGCTAAGAACATCAAGCAAAGCAGTTGTTATTCTCAACCCAACTAAATGTTCGTTTAAAGCTTTCCTTTCTGATTTCTCCTGTCAGAAAGGGATACAGAAAGAAATTGGGAGATGCTGCCGACATGTTGTTTGTGGATAAGGCAACACTTGAACACATTTCCTGCTGTACCATGCACAAACTTTATATTGCAGTCATGTGTTTAAAAAAATTTTTAGGACATTGTTTTCCTAACCAACTATGTGTCTCTGAGTGGTACAATGAAGCTGGCAGGGGAGCTATACGTTGTAACTAAATCCTAAGAGTTACAGGAGCTATAGCAAGAAGTAAATGAAATCATTTTCAGCTAGTCTATGTCATAACTTCTACTTTCTGAAGATATACTTAGCATTCTTTTTTGAATGCCTGGTTGAAAATTACCCCCAATTTTGAGAAAATTTAAGGAACCCATACATATGAGAGAGTTCTCTAATTGAAAACCTCTAATCAGAGGTAGGACTTAAAATCACGTAGCTGACCCTTTGTAGCTCTGAATCAAGTTCTGTTACGTGGAATTTTAGAGAAATGGGTTAACTTAAGGGTCAAACTTCCCTTGGCCATATATCTCAAAGTTCTAGGAGATGAAAAGTTCAAGTCCAATTCAATCTTAAATTATTTATACATTAAGTAATTAAATATGCATTCTATAATGTGCAGTAGAATGGTAGTTCATTCACATTGCTCATTTGAAAAATTCAATTTCTGAATTAAAATATACTTTCTTTTCCTGTGCTTAGGGAGAAGTATTGCAACAAATGTGTAGGATGAATCACAAGTTTCTTAAATAAATGTATTCATTTTGGCTGCTATTATTTTACATTTTGATAAAAATTTATTTATTCTGGCCTATGTAACTTAAAAGTATTGTCTCAGAAGACTCTTAAGTCTTCATTCCTAAGAACTCAATATCTTGCTATGTTCCTTCCACATCACCAATAAGCACCTTGTTAAAAATATGTACCAAATATTAAAAGATAGGCTGCCCTGGAACAATTTCATATCACGCCAGATTGCAAACAAATGAGCCCTTGTACTAAGGTATATTGGTAGTTTCTGGATACGAAATGACATTAAAAGGAAAGTATTTAGTATTGAAAAGACAGACCCATTGAATTCTCAAGGTTGGGTATATGGCTTGCTTCAGTGTTAATGGTACTCATGTGTTCACAGTGTTAAAGAAACAGACTTCTGTTCATTTGTTGTTTTCAGTATGAAATACCTTATACCAATAAATTTAAAAATGTTTTATGACATAATTCTTTAAATGGACGCTCTTTTTATGTAAAGCATATAGTTTTCTGACAAAGGTGAGTACAATCTACATGTAAAAAAAACTCTACGTTGATAAATTTAACACTAAAAGTACTACTAAAATAGAACAAATTTTGCTTTTTGATTGTATTGATTTTATGTTTGCCTTCCAAAAAGAAAAGCAACAGGGACAAACAGTAATGTTAAATGTCTGGAGACTGCCAAAGCGTTCGTATGTTTTCATTTTCTATAGTCTAGAAAAATGCATGTGCACAGAAAGTGATTCTGTTATTAAATGATATTTTGTCCCTATCTAAGCAATATAGCTTTAGCCCCTACTAATGCTCAGAGGAAACAAGTGCTTAGTAAATATATATGCAGTACATCAGCCCATATAGAGGCTTAGAATAGTCATGCTATATTTCTTGGGAGATGAAATGGATGATATGAGGGGTATTAGATAGAGCCTTCAGAATGGGAACAATTTTTGCTAGTTTATTACTTGTCTTGTACTTGCATTTGTAAGATTCTGACTTTATTAATTCATACATACTGCCTTATTCCAAAAATGTTAAATTTTGGTAAAGATTACAAATCCACTAGCTTGAAGCAAGAATTATTGATAAGTCCTATAAAGCAATTGTTAAAGAGTTGGAGGGACTTTTGAGACATTATCAAGTGATTTTTTTTTTAAACAATTGTACATATGCTACTTGGTTTTTACACTTTCCAAATACTTATAATTAATTTGTAGAAGTATATAGAAAAGATTTGCTATGCAATGCAATGCAATAAATTATTATTCAGAGAGTGGTGTCCAATGTGTGAAATACCTTCTCGGCTAACACATCAACATTTTTCCATTTTTTATTACTTACCAAAATGAATGTGAAGAAAACAACAACATACAAACAGCTTAGTTTTGTTGATATTTAGTGGTTTTAAGAAAATGTTTGATTTGGACAGATAGTAATTGAGATTTGGGCATTATCTTTGGGTTTTAATTATCTCATATTTTTGTTGATATTATGAGTGTAGTGTAAGAAATTGTGTGTGCATGTAACCCCAAACACTGCTACACAAATAAAGTGGATATAGGAATAATTATAGAGCACGAACAGGTCCTCTCCTCAAAATTAACTCATTGAATCCGATCAGCAACTGTAATGATGGAAAATGGCAATCACTGTTCTTGACGATTAGTATGGAAAAGGAAACATGTGGAGGGGTTAACTGTCAGATTTAAAACATCTTTTAAGAGAGCAGGGTCTTTTGAGTTTGGTTTCTATCAGGTTAGCCTTGAGTGACAGTCTTGGCCATAGGTGCTCAACTGTGACAGCTCCCATCTTTGAGTTGAACTCATTTGGGAGAACATGTGAGAACCTTAGGAGAGCAGTTCTGCAAAGTCATGAGTGCTCTCTACGGTGAATCATTAAGGTTTCGCTATTTCAACTCTTCGTTATCACTTTTTTGACTTGATCATCGAGAATAATTTATTCTCCCAAGTGAACTTTCAAGTTTACTGTTAAAAATCTGTATGTTCTCTTTTTATATAGATTCTCCAAAGCTAGCTATAAAAGAAGAATCATAAAAAGCTTTAATTTTCCTGAATTGTTTGCACCTGAGTTATGTGATTTAGTCACACAAGAATGTCTGTTAAGTTTTTAGAAGGATTCATAGCTTGTCTTTTTTACCTTCTAATAAAACTTTCAGTGTGACATTTGGCTCTGGACATTAACAATTTAAAATTGATCAGTCTGTGCATAGCTACCTCTAATTCATTTTGGGTAAAAGGAAAGAGTATAGTCTTTGGCTTCAAATTGTGGCATATGAAATGTTTAGATGTGATGTAAAAGGGGTAAATGTTTTTAAATCCAAACTTTTCTACTGGTTGTGCCAAAATATATTATTCTTTTTTATTGATTTTTCTATAAAGTGGTTGTGAAGAATAAGGCATTGTAGTTAAATTATTCATTAATTGTTTTTTTCTTCCCTAAAAAACTTTCTTATGTATGACAGGAACTATCAAAAAACAAAATTCGAGGTAAAATGAAAGAAGAAAAGAATGAATTTGCATTAAATACATCTAGGCACAGCTGTGTGCTACAGATGCAGGGACACTGCTTTTCTAAGAAATATTCATCTTGGCCAATTACTTAGTATTTTATTATATTATTCATATTTATTTACATAAATGGAAAAATAAACTCTCTCCTGAAAAACTATTTTTCATAGCAAAATATTATATACCATTATTTAACTTTTGTAAACAGAATTATGCTTGCTATACAGCTGTTTGTTTCGGTTATATGTCTGATTTACAAATCTCTCTGAAATATTTATGTTGCTTGATGAATAGATCACAGAAAGGTTTACTGAAATATCTTTCATTGATTTTTAACCTAAGTTATTTCATATTTTGTTTTGGATGATCTCCAATTACAAATTCATTTGTAAGTTTTGTTTTAGAAAACAATTTAATCATGGCATTTAACTTAATTCAGTGCTCAACTAAGCTCATTCTATATGTAAAGGAAAAAGCACATTGATATAACAATTATAACTTTTACAAAAGATTTTTAAGATGTATCCTTAAAATAAATCCTAAACCTTTATGTGTATAGAAAATGTGAGCTAGTAAGAAATGCCCCTGAATTTTAAAAATACAAAAAACCTTACTATACTTAATGACTGTTATGTAGAACTTCAACAATTGAGGGTAGCATTTAGAAGAGAGATAACATATCAGCAAATCAATCTCATTTTTAGTCTCATTCTAGTAAAGAAAGCAGAATTACAAACACATATAGCAGTACAACAACCAGAAAAAAAGGGAAAAGTTTCTTTCTCTCTTATGCATTCACAGATCTACTCAGTTTTAAATGACTCAAAAGAAAAAGTAAAAAGAAAGAAAAGCCTCATGGTAATTTTAGTTTGCTGATCATAGTTTTAACTGCACAGTGGTGGAAGGGTGTGGGGCCTGGGGGTGGATAGCAACTTGTGGTTGCTTTTACCACAGTCAGCTTGGGGGGCAGGGACGGGGAAGGCAGGATGGTACACAGACCCTGGAAGCTAGCCAGCCATGGCCATTAATTAACTTGAATGACTACGTTACAGAATTTGTGAGGTACAAAGTACTTCAAGCTTCAGAGAAAATAAAAACTTCAAACTAAAATCTTCTGTAGTTTTCCAATCAGCTCTTCAAGTATTCACATTTACAGGAATGTCAACCATGTCTGTGAAAGGGGAACATTTTCTAAAATTAAAATTGTTTTGGTGTTAGTGCAATGCATAGTAAAGACCACAGAATGAATACTAACTGCAGTACATAGTAAAGACCACAGAATGCATAGTCTAAAGTGACTGAAAAAAGAAATGAAAGAATTCAACCTCCGACCCTAACCAGAATAAGTGGATATTATCTTATATGGAAGGAAATGAATTTGCAGATAACTTTGAAACACACTGGATTATAGAGTATCTGATAGAACTCTCATGTAGGTAAATGAGGTAAAGCAAGAGTGATCATGGTGGCTGATATTCACATTCATCGTTGAAGGTCAGTCTCTCTGAGTTGAAACATCATAGGGCAGTACAGAGTGATGGTCTTACTTTAAGACAACAGAACTCAATGTGGTGTTAATGTTAAAAAAACATAGAACAGCCATAATACCTCAAATGGGAACAAATTGCATGGTATTAATTATCTTTGTATGTAGTAGAGCCTATGAATGCAAATGGTCTCTATAGATAGGCTGATTAGAATATGAAAGAACAATTTAAGAAATCAAAAATGATTAGTCTGTTGATTGATTGATTTGACTCATGAAACTTGAAATAAGTTAAACTGTCAAAGTCAAAGCCACTTTGGCTGCCTCTCCAACTATAAAAGTCATCAAAAAATCATTTCAAGACCTGATTACTACATGGGTCTATTGTAATGGTTATTGTTTTGTTTAATTAGCTGATTGTAATTAAAAGCTTGCCAAATAGCTCTTTTTAAGAGTGTCTTAACTTTTTTTACACTTGCATAATTCTTTAATGGAGGTTCTTTGTAAATAGGTGCCTAGCTACATATGACCATTCTTTAGCCTATAGATCAATACTAATGCGGAGAAAAGGGTTTTATTTCTTCTTTGTTTGGATGGAAATTTTAAATACCAATGCAAAATGGCAAAATACTTGGTTATGTATAGTTTGTATCTTTATAGAAAAAGGAATCTCAGGGCAAAATAAAGAAAACTAGGGGACTATTTCAAGAACTTGAGTGCAATATTCAGCTGGCAATGGTGGGAGTTAAAGCTTGGTGGTGGTGGAAAATACTTCCAGGAGTTATGTTTTGGGAAAGGTGGAGAGATATTTGGCATGAGATAGGCAAAGAAGGTGAGAATTTCAAATATTAGTTTTCTTATATACAAACACATCATAGTTTTTAAACATAGATTTTTTTCTATTTATCCCATAATTTTTAATTGATCTCTTACTATGTACCAAGAGATTCATAAGTAATACAATCCAAAGACGGTTTAGACAGATGTTGTGACTTGAAGAACTTTTCCTCTTCACAGGAAATAAACGACTATAGGCAGTTCAATGAATGTAACAGTAGGGGTATGAACAAAATAATAATTGATCAAATAAAGCAGTTTGAAGGAGTTGAATGCATTTCAGAAAATAGATATAGTAGAAGAGTGTATTGGACATCTCCAAAAGGAGAAGAAAAGGGTGAGGTGATGACTGATGGGAGATGAGTCTGGCTAGATGTGGGTCTGAAACACATAAAGGCTGGATTGCTATGGGTGACAATCCTCATTTATAGATTCAATGGAACCTATACACAACTGGAAACCATCAGAGAATTTTAACTTTGAGGGACATGATCAGAATTTTGTTTCAGAAAAAACACTCCTGTAGCAGTGTGGATGATGTGTAACAGGGAATTCTGTAAGGAGATTATAAAAGATTATGAGGATCTTTACCAGGCCAGATTGACAGGAGCTGGAAAGAAATGAAAAGTTTAGAGTGAAATTATGGTGACAAAGATTTAACTTATTGATTATACGGTAAGGTTGAGAGTAGAGATGAAAGAGGAGGTCCCAAGGTTTTTAGCAAGGGAATTGGATGGGTAATGATGACTAATTTCTTGTGTATATAAAAAGCAAACTCTCTTCAAATATGCATACCCTCTACTGTTTTCTGCAGCCAGAATATCTCAAAGATATTTTGGAGCAGTATATATTCTTGGGGAAATTTACTCTGATATATGTTTGGAAGACAGTTATAAAAAAAAAAAAAAAATCACAGGCAAATTATTGCAACTACACTGTAGTTTATCAACTTTCTCCCATCCACAAATCAACTCTCTCTCTCTTGCTCTTGCACTCTCTTATTTCCTCTCACTCTCTGGGAAACGTAACTACCAATACATAGTGACACTATGCCTTTTGTGTCAGCGGAAAATACATTTTCCCTGTTAAGGATTTTAGATGCCTTATGTGTCCTTAAGATGCTTTTGGGAGAATAGAGCTGTGTAAACCTTATATTATTCCATTACAAATTATGAGTCAACAGAGCAGAATGTATTCTACAATTTATGGCTTCCTGTGAACATTAGAATAAATCTCCCAGGTCAGGGTTTGGTGGTGGAGTGTGGGAATTTTCCGTGCCTTTTAGCATTGAAGTCCATGACTTTTAGTCCAAGTTATCAGTTCAAAATGAATGGGGGCCATTTGCTATTCATTTTGTAAAGTGTGGACAGTCATTTGATAAATGAACTAAGCTTTGGATAATTTGAGCAAAATCCTTTTCTAGGTAACATCTATGCACTACAGAGACTAAAGAGAATGACATATTAGATAAAGGAAAAATGTGTATGTGAAGTCCATTGATGGAAAATTCAATTATGTTCTGGATCTAAATCTCTAGTCATGATCAGTTTAGGGAGAGGAGGAAGGAATCTGTAAATCATGTAGGTCTAGGAAAGGGGGAAGGAAATGAAAGAAAAGAAAACAAGGAAGAATGCTATAGGCAGCATAGCAATTAGATTACTGATCATAGATTTTCACAGGAAAGCAAGAGGTTCTGACCAATATTATAAACATAACATCACCTTTACGGAAAATAATTAGAAAGAATACATACACACATCACACCACACACACACACACACACACACACACACACACACACACTACATTGACCCAGTAGTCCCTAAATATTAAAAGGGAAAAATATAAGAGAAATCTGAAAAAGTTGCAATGTGACTTACTGCTGTTTGCACAGGAAATATTTTATTTTGAACACTAAAAAAAAAAATATGTCCAAAGAATCATTTAGTCCAGGAAACACCTATGGAATGTATGTATTTAGAGACCCTCATTAGAGTTTAATTTGCATAGATATTTTGGGGAACTCTGGACTCTGTGTACTTAGGATTTTATTTGCAAAAATGAAGTGACAGATGAATAGGATTTTGTCAAGTCTTTTAAATTCTGAATTTCAGGCTGTATCTGGAAGCATAATAAACTTTACTCAGACACACTCTGGGAGAACATTAACATGGAGTGTGAGATTTTATCCATAGTCAAGTGAAGGACAGGATTTGAGCACTGACTTGGGGAATGGGAGGCGAGTGCTTGCTTCCACAATGTGGCCATGAAGGGTCTGGCCAAGGTCAGCTTGCTGGCAGAACTATGCTATCCTGTAATGGATTAGGATTCAATGGGGCCATGACTCCAGGCAGCTTTTTAAGGCAGAATACCCCCAATTTACTTGACCGCTGAAACATGTTGAAGTTACACCATATTAATAGAACACTAACAGGAGTCATAAGATACATTGTATACTTTGAACCTAAAAGACCTCAAAAATGGTCTCACATCTGATTTAAAAGCTGCAAAAATGACCAAAACTTGTTCATGTGTGTACTTTAACTTTGTAATACCACAAAACAAATCACATAATTTATTTTATTTCATTAATAACTGGAAACAGCCATTCGAATCTTAAATAAAATACAAAAACATATTTTATGTATCAGTACATTAAAAAATCTTTGTAGTATATTTACTTAATATTGCTACATAATTTAAAATATTGTATGGAAATATCATGTAGCAAAAGAAAAGAATTGGAATTGCATGTTATGCAATATTTGGGTAACTTTAGATTAATTGTTCCAAGAATCATTAATTATTTCTCTGTCCAAAGAAAGGAAAAATCGAGATTCATCATTTTCATTTTGAACTATTCTGATTTTTTCACTTCCTTACTTGTTTTATTTAGACACAATTTGAAAATCACATGACTCACTTAAAAAATACTCTCCCTTTCAATTATTGCTCATGGCAAATGAGATCATGAAGCATAAATTTTTAATATATGACAAATATTTAATAAAACCATGCCGTATTTTTCTCAATTATGAAATACTAATGTAGGTCAATGATCATCAAATCGACAGTACACACAACCTGAAGGTTAAGTGGTCAATACTGTATCAATGTGTAGATTAAAAGTCATGAGGCGATCGATCCTTCTTGTAACTTCTGGATGTGCTGGTATGCATTTCTTGAAAACAGAGAATTGCATGACGATTATAGTTCTTTACATACTTATTCTATATTTTATATATTAAATTCACATATAAAATTAAATGCAGAAGCAGTAATACTGCTGGCTGTGTGTGTGTGTGTGTGTGTGTGTGTGTGTGTGTGTGTGTGTCCTGAGGAACAGAGTTTGGGAATCATTGCTTGTAGTGGTTGTAGAGGGCAATATAAAACTGTCCATTATCCATTCATTTAAAGAAGGATGCAAGGGTGCTATAAAACAAGAGTCAGATAGACCCTTTGGGAATAGACTCTAGAAGATGCCACCTTTTCCTGAAGGCCCACCTGTTGGTGCTGTCTTTATCAAGGGGTTGTTGCTGAAAGCCATCCTGGAGACAAAAGCAGCAGCCATAAAAGGGGGTTGGTTCTTGGGGATTTTACACTAAGGATAGCCTTAGGGGTAGTTGATAGAATTGTGGAAGGGCTCCGCTCCTCTTTGTTTTTTTTTAAACACTTTCTTTGACCCCTCATTCCTGGGGTAGATATCTATGCATTTTTTGCTACAGTTTTTAGTTAAGGGTCTCCTCACCTGAATTATAGCACAGTTCTCAGTCTTGTGGGTCTTTCCCAACAAGTTCAGGGAAATAATTATTCCCCTAGGGAGCTGGTTTGAGTAACTGTTTTATCAATACCCCCAAGGGGTGTGTATGGCTAATACATTCTAGGTGCAAGAGAGATAAGATCATTGATTACATTCAATGAGTGTCTTAGGACATTAGAACTTAATTCCTTCCCAGAACCCTATTGAGAAGTCTTGTAGAATATCTTCTATTCAGTCTATGTTCACTCTGCATACTCTCCCAAGATCACAGCATTTACATAACTGTCAGGAAAATATTTTAAAATACCTCTGGCTTTTGTTTCCCTCCTTTTATATTTGTTCCCTTTCATTTTATTCAATCTGGGACAGCCCCTGTACTCATAGCCTTGGGAGAATCTTGTGACAGATGTAAAAGAGATCTGAGTCCCAGAGCTGGAGAGGATTCCATGGTACAGGTAACATATCTTTACAACAGAGTGAGGGATGTGGACCAGGGATAATAAAGCTTCCTTGACGCTTTTCCAGAGAAGGAGGTAACTGCTGGGATCAGAGCTAAAGGGAGGGCAGCTATTGAATCTGAAATTAGAGCATGTTCCCAGCCCAGAAGACACTGCACCTTTCAGTGTGAGAGAAATGGTGACTTGGGTAGGCAGGCAAGGCCACTGGCAGATTTGTTAAATATGCTGGCACCCAAATGTGATCTGGAAACAGAAGAGAGCCTCTGGCTCTGAAGAAGCCATGGAGACCAGTAGACTGGGTTTTCCATCAACTGCGTCTGTGGACCCCCAAACAACAACTCCCTCACTTGCTCCCGACAAATCCCAAGTCTTAACACCATGTAAGATGGTAAAACTCAAGCACAACTTTGGCAGACAAGGATGTGAAACTCCAGGAAGAGCCAGGGTTAAATTTTCTATTGATGGAACAGAATGAGGGCTGAAAGTAGAAAGTAAGGCCTGAATTTTGCACCAAGATCAAACCCATGTTGGTCCTCAAAGCAACCCCAGAATGTTAAAAGTTCTGCTCCTCTTTCTTGAACCATGATAACACCCTTAGGAGACGTGTACTTAACAGTTGGATGGTGTGGTGACATCAAGAGGGGGAGCAGTAGAGGTGATGATGGTGGTGATGATGATAATGAGGAGGAGAACTTTATTGCTGTCCTTTGAAGTGAAATAATAAAAAATTCACATTAGGAGCTCTAGTGTTTAGAATCTGGTTATCTAGATTCTAAATAACTAGAATCTAATATCTTTCTAGGAACAATAACTCTGCTCTGAGATTCCAGCTACGGTGGTATAGCCTGGGGAAAATAAAGTGAGTATTTACATGAACCAATAATAAATTTAATAGCAGGATGTAGTTTGACTCAATGGATCTTCAGAGACTAGAATATGTAAGTAGAATTACAATGTTTCCCCAAAAATAAGACCTAGCTGGACAATCAGCTCTAATGTGTCTTTAGGAGCAAAAATTAATATGAGACCCGGTATTATATTATATTATATTATATTATATTATATTATATTATATTATATTATACTCTGTATTATATTATACCTGGTATTATATTATACCTGGTATCATATTATATTATATTATATTATATTATATTATATTATATTATATTATATTATAGACCCGGTCTTATAGTAAAATAAGACACGTGTATTAATTTTTGCTCCAAAAGATGCATTAGAGCTGATTGTCCAGCTAGGTCTTATTTTCGGGAAAACACGGTACTGATTTGGGTTCAAGCTATAAACCAGCACTAGTTTAGAAGTGAAATAAGCCTTTAGGTTTTAGTCATTCTATTCCTGGCTCTTTAAGCATGGGAAGACCACCTAGGCACAAGTCCTGCTGGTTCATAAGAAAGGCTAATAAGAAACAAGATTCTAGGTGCTCCCGCTTTCCTTACCTCATTCCACGGTTCCCAAATCCAGTATTAACTTTCTCATCAAACTGTCCTCTGAGTACACTGCTTCTGATTTCTGATGTCATTGTTTAACAAGCCTTCTGAGCTCTTCTAGGTTTTCTTTCTTTCTTTTTTTTTTTTTTTCCTTACCTGGCCTTTGGCTCTCTCCCCTCTCCTGCTTCGGTGTGGAGTACAGCTTCTCATAAGCTAACCTTGGTCCATGGCCACCTAGTGAGCATCCAGATGGTTCGTCTTCAGCCCTATGGTAGTTGAAAAATCATACAATATTTTCTTGAGCGTGGTCTAAATGCATCTCAATAGTGGGAACTAAACACATGAAAGCTTGACCATTTGTGGGAATGCCTGTAAAAGGGCTAAACAATATATGTGGTCAGTTTGAAAATCTGGGAGATTACCACAGAGACTGTTTATTGTATCACATAATTGCTACATACTGAAACAAGCTATAGACAATCTGTGTTTGATAAGCAGTAATATTGCAGCACATTGTTTTAACTTTAGGAGCCTGGTGAGGCTAAGAACAAATATTAGAAGGGAATGAAATTAATAGCTTCAGTTAAACGGCTGAGGAAGACAATGTCCTCTGGTACGGGTAGGAGAAAGTCTGCTCATCGTGGCTGTTTAAACTCAAAGGTTAGATGACTGGTAAAGGGCATTGTGTGGAGACTTTTGCAGTTCAGGTTCATGCTTTCAAACTCTCTAAATTACAATATATAGCTGATAAGAAACCTGAATAGAACTTTCATATCTGTACGGTAACTAGGATATACACCATGTATGGTTGTGAGACTGTTACCTATGAGACTTCATTCTGATAACTAACTTCCTGTCAAGTGATGTATTGCAGAGACTGCTTCCAGCTTCTCATCTCTTTCACTACAAAATGTTCCATGCAACATGTCATATTTTAAAAATTCACAGTTTTTAAACGTTCTAGATGATTTTAATGGAGGTTATATATTATTATATTGGTTTTTTATAGATTTTATATAATACACACATATATCTGTAGTAATCTTATAGATTTTATACATATACACACATGTGTGTGTATATATATACTTATACACACATATATGTGTGTCTATGTATATGTATATATATGTGTGTATCTATGTATATACATATATGTGTATATATGTATATATATATATGTATATATATGTATATATATATATATGTAGTCTCTACCATAAATCTATATAAATAGATTTATCCAGCATTGGGGCTTTTTAGAAAAGTTATGGAGTTATGGTAGAGACTGCAAGGGCTCACATATGAACCAGGCATTACCTTTAGAATGAATAACTACCACATATTGAACATGGTTTGTAGTGCTGTTTTTCAAATGTGTGCATAAGTGCTTGTACTTATAGAACATACATTTTATTAAAACTATTATTAGATAAATTATAGTTTCTTAGCATAGTCCTTTATTTTTATAATGATCTACTATCCTGTAGGTAGAGATTTTTGAATTTTTTTGCCATTAAAATGGAGTCCTAGTAATTGAAACACTTGAGAAAAATTGTTGTACTGTTCAGAAATCCAAAAACAGTCAGTTCCTCGTGTTGAAAAAATTTGTGAACTATTTACATACAATAGATTGAGAAATATGCTATTTTTGTTATGAAATGTCTATAAAGAAATCATTTAGTTTCATAATGTTGTATATGTCCCCTGACCTGTCAAGTTGAAATAATCCATCCTCGCCCCCCAAAAAAAAAATCCTACAGTAAATATACAAATAAAGGGGAAAATGCATTTAAAATTGTAACCTCTACTGAGTTACTTTAGAAATAAATGTTGGCTAAGAAACTGGTGTATTATAAGAAAATGCTGGTCTGCACATCCAAAGCAAAAATTATTATATTAAAAATTACAGTTTCTAAAACATTTGTTTCTCATCTGACATCAAATAGAGTTTAATTGCAAGTTGTTTCATGTCATTTTCTCTTGGGGATGTGTTTTCGAAAAGATACACAGGAGGCTCATATGTACACACATCTCATTATTTCTCAGTAGGATTCATGTTTGTGCCACCTACTCATGATTGGTAGCACATACTCTAATGTCTCTGATTTACTTGTACTGGGCTTTTATAACAACATAATTCTTATTTTGCTACATGGTTCTGTAGGATGTTTCAAAATGAAATTCCAAATTGCCAAAAAAACAAGCCACCCAACCAAAACCCCTTAATGACTCTCAACAGTTTCTTTGACATGTTAAAGCAAAATATTCTGTTCCCTTCAACAAAAAGGCACAAATTTTTGGGTTTGGGTTCGAATTACATTTGGTCAGCAGCTGTTTATAAAATTGAGCAGCAAACAGTGCAATAAAAACAGATTATATGTGGATTCTGTTTCTTTCCTGGACAGCCTGTCTTGTAAATATTTGCTTTTACCATCAGCATATGAGAGAAAAGCATTAGCTTCTCTCCACGATTTAGAAATGGCTTAAGAGAAATTGTAAAATAATCATGCAGGAACCTCCCCCCCACCAGGGCCCCTTTTGGTTTCTTTGGTTATTGTCATGAAAAAATATTGAAAAATTTACTACATTTAGCATTTAAAAGAATCTTGTTTAGACTCTTTCTTAATGTGCTGAGCAGAAGGCAAAATGAGCTCAGCTTCAGGCTCACGAGGCTGTAGGTCTCTGTTGAATTTATTTAATTGAGACCTTAACTTGACTAAGAGCAAAGAGTATCTGGGAATATTTATAATGCCATAATTCCTGAAAAGAAAAAAAAAATTTTTTTTAAATTCTAGACAAGGTTAGCAACTCTGAATCATATTTCCTGGTACTTTCTGATTACATTTAAAACATATCAGTGACTTCCTGTTGCGCTTAGGGTTTTATCCTTAACAGAGCTTATAAGGCTGAGTGGATATGGCCCCTTCTCAGCTTTCCTCACTCATCTCCCCAGTACCCGGCCTGCTCTTCACTCTCCACCTAGGTGGGCTTTCGTCTGGCTCCTCCTCCTGCCAGAGCTGCCTTTTAACATAGGACTAGTGCACAGGCTGTGTCCTCCACTGGGAAGGCCTCCTGTGCTTCCTCCACTTCTACTCAGCTTCCTCCTTCCTGTCTTAGGCCTTCTCCTCCCTTCCTATCTTAATCAGTGCCCCATCCTATTCTCCTCTTCTTACCCTGCAGCTCTCTTTTGTGGCACTTAACCACAGTTGTAATACTGGGTTACTGTAGGGCTTTTCCAATGTGCTGTGAGTTCCTGAGGCTAGGAAATCTGTTTGTGTTCACCATGGTAATACACCGGCAGCATGCCTGGTACATAGTAGGCACCCAAATGTTTACTGAATGACTGAAAGAAGGACTCCTACTCTATCCCTTTCTATTCCAGAGCTCAGTCAATTTAAGAAAGCAAACCTTGTTTTCTGTTCAACATTCCTCTGCTTTCCAACAGAGACAATGTCGAGTTACTGCTGGATGTGTAGTAGCCATTGTATTTGTCTACCTGGGTCATACAAGAATAATACATTACTGATTTATAATGTCCTGTGACATGCATTGTCTAAGAAAGGTGGCATACAAAAATTAAATCTTTTCTATTCTACTTCAACATTCCATTTTGTGTAAAAAAATCATAAGCAACCCCCTCTGAAGGCCACTTTCCCTCAAGGTAATTTGGCAAACAATGATTCTATAGCAACAGGAAAGCACTACCTTGTTTTATGAGCCTTGCTTTCATTTCTCCAGGCAGCTATCTTGTGCTAAATCCTCAGTGCCTCAAGGGGCTCTCTGCCAGCTAGAAACCAGTGATTATAACCTGATGCTGTGAAAATGCTATCAGAGAAGTCCTGTCAATCCACTTCTCCTAAGAACTTTCCTTGGTTAGTTGGCAAAGGCCATCTATTTAAAATAAATAAATAAAGTGAAAGGAAGCACTAATGCAATGATCTAATCTAGTGAAGACAGATTACCTAAGTAATTATTATTTAGGAAAGGGCTTTTTCTGTTCTGGCTTAGAATGGACTTGCATTTCCACATGTCACTTTGTCAGCCTTCCTTATTATTGTCACTGCAGCTATCAGCATGGTCCATGCATTTCTATCTTATCTCTTACCTCCCTCTCCTGGTCCTTATCTATTTGGAACCACTACCTAGGAGCTCTGGCCCTAGAGTGGACTGAGTGGCTGCTTTCCTGAAACCAGCTGGATACAATCAAGAGAACAGAACAGGAGCCTTTTGCTTTTCTCACTTTGGAGAAGGCTCTTGGACACTTCTCAATTCCCAATTCCCAGGTTATTGTAAATTTCTTGTGTCGTCAAAGGGGCCAATCACAGACACAGAGACAAAATTGTCTGTCAAAATATTTTCAAAAATAAACATGAGCTGATAGGTTTTATTGTTAAGTAAATCTTAATATCTTTAATTTCATATTCTAAACAATAGTACTCTTCCCACTGAATAGGTATAAGTGAAGTAAAATGGACTGGCAGTAAATCACACTGAACTTCAAAGGTAAATAATTCTTTTATTATCTGATTTAGCTTTCGTATTTTCATGCTTCTGTGCTTACAGAAAATGGAAACAAAGATATTTGTATGTTTAGAAAATTTCAAGATGGCCACTGTCATTTAAATTAGAATTTTGGCCTGTTTCCACTTTGCGTAGAGCCCTGGCCCTTTCTTTAATAACAATAATAACAAATGCAAACCTAAAACAGTTTTGGTCTTGAGTTTGCATTCCATCCATCTTCTTTGAAATGTTAAAACATCTGGTTTCAAGGGGAAAAAAATTCAACTTCAACATGCTTGGAGAGAAAAAGGCAGCCCACAAAATAAATCAGGGTCAAGTGTTGTTATTTCACGGGTAATTATAAAGCAGTCCAATTTATTAGTAGATTTTGCATCATGCTTACTTCTAGCCACAATCCTTGCAATTGTTTTTACACTCCATTGGAACATGGCTAAATTATAGTGTGTAGGAAAATATGGGGCCAACTATCATGGCAAAGAATGTCATGTGGTCTTGTCATACCTTCCTTCCCTAAGTTTTCCATCTTGCAAGTAAAATTGTGTCTTTGTTTAGTTCATTTTCCCAATTAATTTATGAAATTTAACCAACAGTTACTTGGAAATAAAAAGACGCCCACAATAAATTATTGAAGAGAAAATGCTTGCTAGTTTAATTGAAGAGCAGATGGTTGGCTCAAAGGGTCTTCTTACTGTGTTTCAATAGCACAGCAAGGAAGAGGGGGACAGGTTGCAGTGGCCCTGTTAAGCTAACACAAACAATTTGGAGGAGGGTGAGGCTCAGCATTTTGAGAAAGCCAACTACTTTGAGACTTTAATTACAATTCAAGAAAACTCTGCAGCCTCTTTTTCAAGCAAAAGAACTGACAAGGGATCTTTAAACCAGTCTTCAAGAAAATGTAGACCCTTTATGAAAACATGGAGTCCAAAGTGTTCAGACCATGCAATACCAAGACTTAAAGCAAAGTCAGCTTTACTTTTCTCTAATGGGACTACAAATTCATAGTAGTTTTACACCATCAGGAAATACTCACTTATTAACCAACTGCTAAATGTTTGCTTCAATAAAGAACCTGAAATCTCAGTTTTTAGAGCCAATAAAACAGGTTCATCTCTTAGTACCTACGTTACTTTTTTCTTCTCCTGTTTTTGCCAGGTCATCCAGATTACAGTATATCTAGATTGAAGACTGATACTCAAATAGAGTAGAATGGCCTTAATTGTGAAATTCAGCAATTAGATTAGGAAACCATATTTATGGTTTTTCTCTTTGGGAAATTGGTGTATATAAAGAAATTGTTTTACTTTTTTCCTCTCTGTCAAATAAATTAAATCCAGTGTCAAATACAACTTATTCCTGCTATGATTTTAAAAATTGGAATTTAGACAGTATTCATGTGATGCCAGATATCTGGATAGGAATTAAAATATTTTGTAAGATACAAAAAGCAAACCAAACCAAACCTGGGTGCACTGTCCAACTCTCAATTTTTACTTACATTAGAATAAGTTACTTAATTATCTGGATAATTAAAAAAATCTACAAGTGAGTAAAATCTGGAGCGATACTATAAAATCTTTAAATTTAAAATGCTATCATTTTACTCATGGATCTATCCCTGATTATCAACAAGAGCCTACATGTTCTTATTTTACTTAGAATTCTAGCAAACTTGGTTATCTCAGTTACTACATTGCAGTAATTTATACATTGTTATTAGAAGAGAAAAACTGCTGAGACAAAAACATTAGTAGCAAAAAGAAGTGATAGTTGGCAACAAGGAAAAACTCTTAAAAACTCAATAGACATTGTAACCTGGATCTATTTAATATGGGGTGAAAAGATACACACTCAAAGACTGTTGTTTCTTAAATATCTCTGGTAATAAGAATCCCTGGGGAGGATTGTTAAATACTCAGCTTTCCTAGTTCTTCTGTAGGAGACTCTGATTCAGTGTGTCTGGGATAAGACCCAGGGATCCGTACTTAATTTTAGCAATGTTTGGGAAACCCTGCCTCAAGACTGTAAGAGCATCTACAAGTGATAGCCCTAACACATTAAGAAGAGGCTTTGTTGTGTGCTTCATTCTGTTTAAATGGTTAAAGGAACATTTAACCATATTATTTAATATTTCTATCAATAACAGGGTGTCCAAAGGGTAAGGTTCATTAAGTGTAAGCTTAATTTCTCTGTCACTGATCATTCCCTGAAAAAAAATTGCTTATTGAGACAAAATAGTACGTATAGAACCATTCTCAATGATGACAACTGGTGGGGAATAGAATGGTGTGATTTGGATTCAGCTTGAATACCTTGCAGATAGCATTCTTCATCATTATCATCATCAAGTAGAGAGCAAGAACCTGTAAACAACATGTTGTCTTATTATTTTATTTTTATCATACTACTAGGTTTCCAAAGGTATTCAGTGTTTAAATATGACTGGTTAAATATGACTCATTAATTCATTATCTAGAGGGATTTAAAATTGCATTTTAATTCAGAGTAAAAAGTTACTGATGACATCAATACATGTGTAAAATAACAAATGTCACTGAGTTAAAGCATTTTTTCAGAGTGATAGGAGATTGAGCCATTTCTATTATATGGGATCATATCTGAAGGATGTAGAATTTTAGTTGAAATGATCTTTATTTGTAGGATTATGGAATTACTAAAAACATCTTTTAGGATTTTGCCCCCTTTTTCAATGTAGATTTTATCACTGACTTCTCGCAGTCAGTTCTCCTACGGGGCTTCAATATCCACTTGGATGACCTGCCTGTCCAACAGCTGAGGCTTTCAATTCCTTGTCTTCAGTGTCAGTGTGACCTCGATGTATAAGTCACTTCAGCTCCCCTATGTCATTGCTGTACATCGTATCTTGTTATCACCCCAAGCTTCTGCCAAGTTATCAAATTCAACCATCCCACTTCATAATGTCCAGGTTTTATACTTCCTGTTCTTCCATTTACTTTTTTCTACCACATGGTTTCAGGGAAATGTGGGAACTTCTGATCCATTGTCTCTTCCACTTGTTCCTCTCAACAAGTCTGCTTTTGTTTTTGTGTCTTTCCCATCCCAACATACATGTGCTGTCAATATTTTAATGCTGTATAAATCTAATTGGGCCAATCCTAGATCAATGCGGTCCCAAAACTTGTGAAAATTAAATGACCTTGGAAATATATGCCACTAAATATTCATGATCTCCAAAATCAACATCCCTCAACAGGGCCCAGCAATACTTCTAGATATCATTAGCTGGCTCCTGCTATTGCATACTGCAGTGGTGCTTTCAACACTTCTGTGTGTTCCTTGAACCTCTGATCTCCTCTTCTCCTCCCTTTCTCTCAAAAGATAATCTTGTCTCTCACTTCAAAGAGAAAATGTAAGCCATCAAAAAAAGAAACGCTGTTAACTATGTACTGTCTTTCAAGTGTGACAATACTTCCTTCTATGATTATGCTGTTACTCATGCTCAGGAGCGCTCTTATCCTCTTCTCAGGTATCCCATCCCTCTTTTCACTTCAGTCTCTCCTTATGATCAGTTTGTACAGTTCAAATATCTCTCAATATTAAACAAACAAACAAACAAACAAACAAACAAACCCTACATACAAACATCCTCTCTCTCAGAGCCCCTCCACCTTAACATATATCTCTTCTCTGCTTAATGGCTAAACTTATTAATGAGCTGTACACTCAACTGCCCTTGTATCTCAACTTTACTTACATGTGAACCTAAATAATTTGGTTTCTGCTTCTACAACTCTGCTGAATTTGTTCTTGGCAAGTTCACAGATCTATGTCTTTATTAAATCCAAGGAACGTTTCTTAATCTGTACTTGACTTGATTTTTCAGGAGCATTGAACACTATAGCCCACAAACTCCTTTGAAACATTTTGTTTTCTTGGCTTTTGAAACCTTCTTGCTGTTCTGTTACTTCTCTTTATCTCTTTTGCAGGATATTTTTTTAGCTACCCGGTTAATTTGGGTTTCCTCTGGTATCCCTTACTTTTCTTGCTTGACATACCCATTTCTATAGCACCTGTGTTCTGATGACTCTCAACTCACATCTTCAATCCTTATCCCTCTGTAAAGCTCAATCTTATGTAACTAATTTCCTTCTGTACATTGGTTATAACTACCCACTGCCACAGTTCTCATCCAAACCACAGTCATATCTCACCTGGACAAGTCTCCTAAGGGCTTCTCAGCCTCCAGGCTTGGCCACCCCTCATCTATACTCCAATCAAGATGTGTTTTTAAATACATAGCTGATCCCCAACTCCTGCTGGAAACTTTCCAAAGGCTTCCCACTACACTTAAGGTAATGGACTATGGCTCACAAGGGACTCCACAATCTCAACCAATCCAGCGTAATTACAAGTTTTTCCGTGCGTTTCATGCTTTAGCTATATTAAATATATTTAATTTTCTTGATTGAACTAGGCTGCATATCTCTTCTAGAACATTTTATAGTATATTTTCTTGGCTTGGGGAATTTTGCTGCCCCCCTCCACCCTCCTACCCTCACACTCTTTAGGTCTTAGCTTAGGGGTCTGTTTCTCCAGGAACTCGTCCTGACCACTCAAATTGAGCTAGATGATCATGCTGTAGCAACTTACAGTTTCCTTCTTTTAGTATTTATCACCTTCATTTAGAGTCCCCATTAAACCAAAGGCTCCTTGAGAAGAGGGATTATGTATCTTGGCCACCACTGTGGCATAGTCTCTGGGATAAAATATGTGCTCAATTAAGAATAAATTAGTGGATAAGTATATGTCCAGATGTTGGAAACGTTATACAAGACTGGAGGGAAGGCATGAGAAGTAAAAGCCTTTTAAGATGAGGTAGTTATAGATGTAGTCCTTGTCAAAAGAAAAAGTATTGCTTCTTTCCTGGGATTTTTTTGCCCTGTCAGACTTTTCACTGGACTTTACAGTTGGAGTAAAGGAGCCACAATAATACTTTACGGCAATTTTATTGCAGTGTTCACAATCTTCTGCTGACCTAGGATCATTAACAAGATCCAACATTCTTCAACATATAAATATAAGAATCCAGGATAAATATCATTCCTTTTCCATTGCATACCCAATCAGGCCACCAGAGAACCAGACTACAACTTAAATCTTATTTTTTGTAGCAGGTATATGCAGGTGAAGTAAATCTGCTAAAATACCACAGCAAAACTTTTTGAGGTGACGTTTAAATTGTCCTTGATAATATTTCCTCTTTTTTCATATCATGTTTTTCTTGATAACAAAATATGTGAGCATAACTGCATTTTACTAATATCAAGTGGTAAAATAGCATCAAAAGATTCAAGTAACTTAAGCAGATATTTTTTAGTCTCTGATGACACTTTCTTCTAGTTCCTTTTTCTATAACTACACTAAATTACAACATTTCTTCAACTTCAAACACCTTGATCATACCTTTCTCCATACCTTCAATTTCTTCCTCCCAAGGGGGAGGGTGAACATGTGTTTGAAAGTTTTCTTCCTAACACAATCCATGTGACCTCCATGTCTTCTAAAATGATTTCTGGTGGGAATACTAGTGATTTTGAGGATCACATGTAATTTCCTGCTGAGCTGTTTAGCATGTGCAAATTACCATTTGACCTCCATAGTGACATATTTGTCATAGCAATTTTCACTTCTAGTGAAACAAGTTAAATTGCCTCTGTAAAAGTGATTTTAAGCAGTAATTCTTCATACAAACCTTTCACATGGATCTGCCACTATGTGTTTTACAGATTGATACCTGGGCTTCAGATATTTCTTTTCATGTTGTTTTTAATAAGAAGCACAATATTTCCATAACTCATATTTGGAATGGTTCCTGGTTTTGGAAGCAGATTATTAAAACTGAGCATATGGAGGTCTTAAAGTAGAACCTTATGGGGGAAAAACAGTTGATCAACTCTATTTTGCAGCATTGAAAAATTATATGCTTGCAAAATCTTGGTAACGCAAGATGTATTTTGTAACTTTTAAAAATCCCAAATTAGTAACTATCTGTGTTGGGTGAGTTAATAACCACATTGAAAACTCTTCCATCATGATTATTTTTAAACAATCAGATTGTTCCTTTGCCCACATTTTTTACCCTTATGATGGTATTGCTTAGAAGCAGTCAATGGGTTTTTAAAAGTGACTCTCAAAATGGAAGTTGAATTTCCAGTGATTGACTTTGCAGATAAAATATTAGAAAATAAGGGAGGTTGATCCTAACTAAATAGGGTAATAAAATGAAAATCTGAAAGGGCTTGGTTCTTGCATGCCAGAAATCCAGTACCATCCAACATTTGCTCTTGATTCAAATTCAGTAACACACATACAGTCACTTCTCTCCTCCATGGACTTATTATTTTCTCAAAGGAATATAATCAGAACATTTTATACTACCCAAGTATGCATAGTGACTGCCTTTATTTCTTCACTAAGATTCCTTAAGTACCAAATGTCCAAGACAAATAAGATACTATGCCTTAAAGAACTTTAGCATTAAAAAAAAAAAATTATTGCAGGAGTGTGTGAGGCGTATTTAAGTGTATTTAAGGTGCAATGAGAATACTGAACTAATTAGCCATTCATTAGATAGATACAGGCAGGAAGAAATAAGGACATCTGCAAAAACAGGGAGCCATTAAGACTGCACTTGTTAAAAGAGTTGTGCTTAGTTTGGTACGGTTAGACTTCAGGATGCATGTGAGGAAGTGGCAAATAATGACTCTGAAATGACAAGCAAAAACATATTCTTATAGCCAGTAGGAAACTCTTCAGTTTAAAGCAGAGATGTAACACAATCAGATTTGCTCTTGGAAAGATGCATCTGGCGTGGAACATGAATTGAAGGCTAGTCAAGTCCTATAAAGAGACCAGTTAGGAGCCTGTTACACCGAAAGATGCTGAGGGCTTTGAACTCCAATCATGTACTGAGGATAGAAAGGTGGAGCATATTTGACATATTTTTAAGGAAAGCATAAATGATTGGATTCCATGAGCTGTCGAATGTGGGAAACGAGAAATAAAGATAAATCAGAGATGGTTCTTCGGTTTCTGATGAGGGTGGCTGGGCTTATCTTAGTGCTGTTAACCAAGAGAGGTTTATAAGTGGGACTATAAGCTTGGGAAGAGAAGAAAATGAATTCAGTTTTGAATTTGTTGGTTTAAAGGAATGAGTAGGATATCTATGTAGACATGCCCAGGAAACTTAAAAATATAAGCCTGTTAACTATATATATTGAAGAAACTCTGAACTTCTTTTTAGATGGCTGCCATTTCCTCATTGAAATCTGAGGTATTAAAGTTATTGTTTGAAGTGAAGGAGGTTATGGTGGGTAGAGGGTAAATGATATGGGTAAAGGTTTACAAGAACTGCTCTAAGGAGTATAAGATGATCAGGGGAAAGTAATAGTATATGGAGCAATGCTGAGGGACAGTGCAAAATTTTATTTATAAGGAACCAATCTGAGATCTGAGGGAATGAAAGAAGGAAGGAAGGAAGGAAGGAAAGCAGGAAGAAATGAAAGGAAGGGAGGGAGAGGGAGAGGGACGGAGGGAGTACTATTGTAGAGAAATTTACGGATGTGTGCTTGAGGAAGGTGGTGGCTGTGAAGAGAAGGGAAATATTAAGTAGAGGGACTTTAGCCTTAATCGCCTCTGATTTCTGGATGTAGCTCGAGGCAGGCAGTATGACGGGAGGAGTGAGGAACCACTGATGAGGTGAGACACATGATGGTTTTGAATAGTTACATTGGGCTTTGGGAAGAGATTTGCTTAGCAACATGTAAAATAATTGTAGGATGCTATAACAGCTCGGATTTGAAAGCGTAAGCATGTAATGCCACCAATCTGCCCGTGTGTGTGTGTGTGTGTGTGTGTGTGTGTGTGTGTGTGTGTTTTAAGGACCATAAGAAGATCTTTGTAGAAGTGGAGAATGGTTGAGAGTTTTAAGGAGGCTGTGAGAAGGACAAAAAGGGTAAGAAATGTGAAGACTGGTGAGGAAGCAAAGAAGTAAAGATTAGTTTAGAAGTTTAATATATTAAAAATATAAAGATGAAAGTGGCTAATTAAATATTCTTCATAAATCTTAACCTTTGGTAGTCTCTTCAATTTACTGAAATTTGTAGAAACTTTATTTCTTCTATTAATGACTGATTTGTCATTGAGTTATCTTTAAGGGTAGAGGTCATGTGTCCTAGACATGTGTCATGTTTAGAAGAGTCGTATGAAAATAGCAGATGCTTACTAATTGTTTTTTGAACAAATTTTATTAAAAAATGATTCCTCCTGTCTAATTATATTCTAAGAAGAAGCAATGAAAACATTGTTGTGCACTGTTATTATTTTACTTTTCAATTTCTTCATTTTTCTCACGAGCATAGTTGATGTAGATGGGTTTATAGAGAATTGATGACATTATTGGACAATTTTAGGTAAAGAGTTCATCTAGGGTCTATAGGATTATCTGTAAAGGCAGAAAAGGGAGAAGGAGAGCCAAGGCTCAAGTACAGCTGGAATTTAAGTCTTTGGATAAAAAAGACACTGTATAAGAAGAAAGGCTGAATAAATTCTCCTACAGGAAGAGGAATCATTTTATTTTAAATTAAAACAATAGGTTGGAATTTTGCCGATGAGGAGAAAAGGAATGAGGTATAGTAAGTCAGATGTTAAAAAATTAATCTAGTATTTTGAAGTGCTTTAAAATGATAAAATGAGACTAAACTCTTCTGAATGAACTTGAACCAGACACTTTTCAGTTCTTCAGCCCAAGACAAGGTTTGCAATTGTACACAGGACTGTCAGCCTTAGCTATTTCCTAGAATTCTGTAATTGCATGACCATATACTATTGGCTAACTGGGTCAAAATAAGAAATAGAATATCACAATTCAGGAATTATTTTATTCCTTATTTCCCTTTACTGTATATTTAATAAGGGCCCTTATATTCACCAAAGTAGAGGAGCATTTGTATCTGACAAATATTTGGTACTATGAACAAAAAATAAGATCTTTTATGTTGTTTTCTTTAAAAAATAGCAAATGCATGGTGTTGATTTTAGTTAATGCCTTATTGCAGCTACTTAGATTTTCTGGACTCTCTAGAGCCTTCTCTGCACTAACTTGATCTCCAACCTACGCAAAGGTGGAGGGCATACTTTGCTGTAGTGCTTGACAGAATAAGGGAAGTGGCAGTGAAGAAACCAAACAATGCGTTTACTCTAATTAAGGCTGGTTTTAAACATGTGCTACAAAAAGAAAGACATATGGTCTGTTTTAAGAGATTATGTCTCTGATTTAAGGGTAATCTTTATTTAAAAAAGAAAGTGAAATAAAAGTAGAATTTGATGTGCAGAATTTTTCATCACTAAGCTTTGTACCTATAACCATGCATTTTCTAGAATAGAATCCTTTTAGCATGTTTTGGAATTACATGGCCAATTAAGTCCTTAAGTATCTAAAGCTTGGTCAAATTTTAATTGTAAATTTATAACTCAGAGAATCAACCAGATGTATACTTATTATTTTGCCTTTGCTAGACTCTGTGAAATTTAAACACTGCTGTTGAATGTTGAATGTTTTCAGCATTAATCGATAACATAGTAATCAAACACAGGCACAGTGTACTGCAAGCATCGTAATTGCCTTTTGGTTTTAAAAAGAAGTCACTTACAATCTAATGAGTTTGAAGAACATGTGAGAGCAGATTTTTGTATACATTTGACTTTGTTTTCAATTGAACTTTGAAATCAACGTTTATAAATGTTCTGAGGGCAGTTAATTGGTTATGTTTAAAGGTTTTATAACCCAGGATAGTGCAAGTAGCATTCTGCATATTGATGGTCAGGGTGTATATCAAGATTCACCTCTTTTCATTCATTCAAGAGATCCATTCAATACATGTTTGTTGAGCAACTACTATGTGATAAGCACTGACTTGCAAGATTCAGATTCAGTATGAAGAAATGATACATCAAGAAGAATTTTGGGAAGCTTTGGAAAAAAGCAAGACCAATAATAGCAAAGAGGAGACTCACGCTATATGGCAAAATAAGACCAGAAACAAAATATTTGACTAGAGCAAAGTATCCAGAGCAAATTTTCACATAATTCAGCCCTTAATAAGTATGTATTAAATTAGGAGTGAATGAATGAATAACTTTTCTTTCCATTTGACTGTTCTAAAGAAATAACACTGCAAGCTTGACAGACAAAATCTCTCTGCTTACTAATTGACTGTCTGACTAGAGGAACATTGAAGAGGATAGAATTGGAAAGAGAGGGGTTGTAATGGGGAAAATCACATCAAGAGAACAAGAAAATATTTTCCGGAGGAAAGAAAAAGTAAAAAGTTACTATATATTTTTAGATATTTTCCTCAAGCTAGTTTATTATTTCCACTTATTATAATGCTCTATTTTGAGCGTATATTTCCACAAAGGTAAAATGTTTGACACATTGTACTTTTACTTATATAAATTATACTTCATTATTATTTCCATCTTTTATTTTTGTCATTTTGACTAATATCAAGAAAACTAATATGTGATATCCTATTGTTTAAAAAATGGTTAATAATGTGTTTGTCATTACTAATCTCTAGAGATTTCTCCTAAATTGAATAACCTAACAAGATTAAAAAATGTCTATTGCTAACTCTCACACATTTAAATGATTTATCTTTACCTGGTTTGGGCACTTCTTAACTTTGTAATCAATCAAAAAAGCTAGTTTATATTCCAGTTTTCAATCTCCATTTGTTATATTTTGCAACCTGATTCTTGTCTTTGGAAACATTCACAATGTGTGCACATCAAACACTTAAAATATTTAAAGAAAAACTGGACATGTTACATGACAATTATCTTTAAAAATTTTTGTGGCAAAATACACATGACAAAATTCACTATTTTCCATTTTTAGAGGTGTAAATTTCTGTGGCGTTAAGTACATTCGTATTGTTGTGCAACCATCACCAGCATCCATCTCCAGAACTTCATCTCCACTGGAATTCTATACCCATTAAATAGTAATTCCCATTCCTTTCTCCTTCTAACCCCTGGCAACCCTATTTTTTGTCTCTCTATGTTTGACTACTCTAGGTACCTCATATAAGTGGAATCATACAGTTTTTGGTTACCATTGTAATGAGTGTGCAGTGGTATCTTATTGCAGTTTTGATTGACATTTCCTTAATGATTACTGATGTCGAGCATCTTTTCAGATGCTTATTGGCATTTGTATATCTTTGGAGAAATGTCTATTCAAGTCTCTTGCCCTTGTTTAAATTGAGTTGTTTTTTTCATGGGCTCTATAACTCAACTGCCAGCATGTAGTTCTGACTCTGCCACTTATTAACTGTATGAGTTTGGTTTTCCAATCTGTAAAATGGGTCTAATGATAGTATCAATCACATTGGGTTAAAGGATTTAATCAGTTAATATATGTAATGCATGAAAAATAAGGGCTGGATGTAGTAAATGCTCAATAAATGATGATTATTACTGCTGGGAAAAAAATAAATTGAGTTATTTTTATTGTTTTGAGTTATAGGAATTCTTCACAAATTCTGGATATCAATCCCTTATTAGACATATGATTCACAAATATTTTCTCTTATTCTGTGGTTTGCCTTTTCACTCTGTTGATAGTGTCTTTTAATATAAAAAGGTTTAATATTAATGAAATCCAACTTATCTATTTTGTTTTCTTTGGGTTACCTGTTATTTTGGTGTTATATCCAAGAAACCATTGCCAAATTCAATGTCATGAAGATTTTTCCCTATATTTTCTTCTAAGAGTTTTATGGTTTTAGCTCTTATGTTTATTTATTTGATCCATTTTGAATGAATTTTTGTATGTAATGTAAGATCAGGGTTCAAATTCATTCTTTTACATGTATATATCCAGTTTTCCCAACATCACTTGTTAAAATTATGTTTTCTCCCCACTGAATGGTCTTGGGGTCCTTTTAGAAAATCACTGACTATATATGAAAGGGTTTATTTCTGGACTCTCTATTTATGACAATCTCTTTCTTTCTTTCTTTCTTTCTTTCTTTCTTTCTTTCTTTCTTTCTTTCTTTCTTTCTTTCTTTCTTTCTTTCTTTCTTTTTTGCTGCAAGTGAATAATACGTTTTTTTAAATAAAATTAAGATTTTATTTTTTAGAACAGGTTAAGGTCCACAGCAAAATTGAGGGCAAGATACAGAGATTTCCCATATGTACCCTGCCCCTACTCAGACAATTACTTTCTAATGAACTTTTTATTTGGGAATAATTTTAGATTTACAGAAAAGTTGGAAAGATAGTACGGAGAGTTCCTATATACCCTTTGCCTACTTTTCCCTATTGTTAACATCTTATATTACCATGGTACGTTTCTCAAAATAAAAACAAACCTATTAGCTAAACTGTTCATGAGACTATCCATGCTACTCAGATTTCACCAATTTTTCCATTAATGCTCCAGGATCCAATTTACCTTGTTTCCTCCGTCTCCTCTAATCTGTAATAGTTTCTCAAATCTTTCCTTGTTTTTCAAAGACCTTGAGAGTCTTGAAGTATACTGGCCAGGTATTTTATTGAATGTCTTCAAATCTGAGTTTGTCTGATGGTTTTATCATGATTAGTCTGTAATTATGAATTTTTCTCAATAATATTACAGAAGTGAGGTATCCTTCTCATCACATCATATCAAAGGACATATACTTACGTGACATCATTGATGATGTTAATCTTCACTGCTTATTAAAGTAGTGTTTGCTGGGCATCTCCACTGTAAGGTTACTTTTTTTTTTCCCTATCCCATACTCTTTTTATTAGAAGTGATCACTAATTTTAGTCCGTACTCAAGAGGAAGGGTATTAAACTCTACGTTCTGGAGGGGAGAATCTACATATATTATTTAGATTTCTTCCTTAAGCATTTGTCTCTTCTTCCCATAAATAACTTCATCCAATCATTTATGCATATTTATGTCAACATGATTCATGGATATTTATTTTATACTTTGGGCTATAATTCAATACTCGATTATTTTATTGATCAAATGGTCCCAGCTTTGGCCTTAGGGGGCTCTTTCAGATTGGCTTCTGTGTTCTTTGGGCATATCCCCCAATCCTTTATTTTTTGATCTGGTACAATAAGAGACTCCAGGCCTATCTTGTGTTTTCGTTACCCCAGCTCTAGAATCAGCCATTTTCACAAGAACACTGGGTTTCTTCTTCCCTCTCTTCCTTCCTTCCTTCCTCCCTCCCTCCCTCCCTCCCTCCCTTCCTTCCTTCCTGTCTCTCTCTTTCTTTCTTAAAATATTATTTAAAAACCAAGATCTGACACAAATTAATTTTTCAATTCTATATATTGAGTATTATTTCAAGATGATTTACGTTGACTTTCTATTTTGGTATGGTTGATATTTCAATTAAATTTAAAAGTATATTTGATATAAAGGGAGGTATTTATATCATTTTTCATATACAAAGTTGATATTACCAACATGGAATTAATATGGAACATGTACTGTATTACTTTTTTAGTAGTGGTGATGAATTATTAGTGATTCATCCATACCCTTTGGTTGGAGAAATAGAAGTGGAAACCTTGAACTCATCAGGACAGCTTCTTCTCAACAAAAACAAAGTTACTCAAGTGGAATGATAAACGTACATGTCTGGTAGTTTTGTTAAACAAAGAGTTTGATTTATCCACATTGTAGACACTGTCTTAAAGTCACGTATAATTCTTGGAAAATTTAGCATCGAAGGAATTACAAATTTTCCAGAAAAACTTGTCATGAGGACAGATTCACAGAGAATAAATGACCATTAGAGAATTTTTAATAATTTTGGTTAGAAAACATTGAATCAAGTATTCTTTACCTTGCAAAAGATGGAAGCTTACAGGTAATTAAAAAATAATCTTTTCCATTGGTATTTTTAAAGTCTTTTAATTATCAAAAGCAGTGTTTGTTTAGATCCTTCAGTTTTAGGAAAATTAACCAATGCTTTTTATCCATTTTAATTCTATGCCTTCAAAAGAAATACAATTATTTTTCTTTTCTTTTTTTTTTAATCAATGTTTCATTGCTCTTTTTTTTTTTTTTTAATTTATTGGGGTAACAATTGTTAGTAAAATTACATAGATTTCAGGTGTACAATTCTGTATTACATCATCTATAAATCCCATTGTGTGTTCACCACCCAGAGTCAGTTCTCCTTCCATCACCATATATTTGGTCCCCCTTACCCTCATCCCCCACCCCCCACCCCCCTTACCCTCTGGTAACCACTAAACTATTGTCTGTGTCTATGAGTTTTTGTTTCTCATTTGTTTGTCTTGTTCTTTTGTTGTTTTTGGTTTATATACCACATATCAGTGAAATCACATGGTTCTCTGCTTTTTCTGTCTGACTTATTTCGCTCAGCATTACACTCTCAAGATCCATCCATGTTGTCACAAATGTTCCTATATCATCTTTTCTTACTGCCGAATAGTATTCCATTGTGTATATATACCACAACTTCTTTATCCATTCATCTATTGAAGGACATTTTGGTTGTTTCCATGTCTTGGCCACCGTAAACAAAGCTGCAATGAACATTGGAGCACACGTGTCTTTATGTATAAATGTTTTCAGATTTTTTGGGTAGATACCCAGGAGAGGGATTGCTGGGTCATATGGCAATTCTATTCGTAATTTTTTGAGGAACTTCCACACTGCCTTCCATAGCGGCTGCACCAGTCTGCATTCCCACCAACAGCGTATGAGGGTTCCTTTTTCTCCACAGCCTCTCCAACACTTGTTACTATTTGTCTTGTTGATGATAGCCATTCTGACTGGGGTGAGGTGATATCTCATTGTGGTTTTGATTTGCATTTCTCTGATGATTAGTGATGTTGAGCATTTTTTCATATGTCTGTTTGCCATTTGCATGTCCTCTTTGGAGAAATGTCTCTTCAGGTCCTCCGCCCATTTTTCAATTGGATTGTTTGTTTTTTTGTTGTTGAGTTTCATGAGTTCCTTGTATATTTTGGATATTAGCCCCTTATCAAGGCACTGTTTGCAAAAATCTTCTCCCATTCAGTTGGTTGCCTCTTTATTTTGTTGATGGTTTCTTTTGCTGTGCAGAAGCTTTTAAGTTTCATATAGCCCCATTTGTTTATTTTAGTTTTTACTTCCCTTGCCTTTGGAGTCAAATTCATAAAATGCTCTTTGAACCCAAGGTCCATAAGTTTAGTACCTATGTTTTCTTCTATGCAGTTTATTGTGTCAGGTCTTATGCTTAAGTCTTTGATCCATTTTGAATTAATTTTGGTATATGGTGACAGATAGCAGTCCAGTTTCATTCTTTTGCACATGGCTATCCAATTCTCCAGCACCATTTATTGAAGAGGCTGTCTTTTCTCCATTGTATGTTTTTTGCTTCTTTGTCAAAAATTATCTGTCCATATTTATGTGGTTTTATTTCTGGGTTCTCAGTTCTATCCATTAGTTTATGTGTCTGTTTTTCTGCCAATATCGTGCTGTTTTGATTATTGTAGCCCTGTAGTACAAGCTAAAGTCAGGGAGTGTGATACCTCCAGTATTGTTCTTTTTTCTTAAGATTGCTTTGGCTATTCGGGGTCTTTTGTGGTTCCAAACAAATCTGATGATTTTTTGTTCTATTTCTTTAAAAAATGCCATTGGGATTTTGATGTGGATTGCATTAAATCAGTATATTGCTTTGGGTAATATGGCCATTTTAGCTATGTTGATTCTTCCAATCCATGCGCACGGAATGTCTTTCCATTTCTTTGTGTCTTCTTCAATTTCTTTGAAAAATGTCTTATAGTTTTCAGCATATAGGTCTTTCACATCCTTGGTTAAGTTTATTCCTAGGTATTTTATTCTTTTTGCTGCAATTGCAAAAGGAATTGTTTTTTGTATTTCTCTTTCTGAGATTTCATTGTTAGTATATAGGAATGCAATGGACTTTTGTACGTTGATTTTGTAGCCAGCAACTTTACTGTATTCGTTGATTGTTTCTAATAGCTTTTTGGTGGAGTCTTTAGGGTTTTCTATACATAGCATCATGTCATCTGCAAAGAGTGACAATTTAACTTCTTCATTCCCAATTTGGATGCCTTTTATTTTTTTCTCTTGCCTGATTGCTCTGGCAAGGACTTCCAACACTATGTTGAACAGCACAGGTGATAGGGGACAGCCCTGTCGTGTTCCTGAACGTAGAGCAAAGGGCTTCAGTTTTTCACCATTAATTATGAGATTAGCTGAGGGTTTGTCATATATGGCCTTTATTATGTGAAGGTATTTTCCTTCTATACCTATTTTATTAAGTATTTTAATCATAAATGGATGTTGTATCTTGTGAAATGCTTTTTCTGCATCAATTGATATAATCATATGATTTTTGTCCTTTATTTTGTTTATGTGATGTGTCACATTGATGGATTTGCGGATGTTGAACCATCCTTGTGCCCCGGGGATGAACCCCACATGGTCGTGATAAATAATCTTTTTAATGCATTGTTGTATTCGATTTGCTAGAATTTTGTTTAGGATTTTTGCATCTGTATTCATCACAGATATTGATCTGTAGTTTTCTTTTTTTGTGTTGTCCTTACCAGGTTTTGGTATCAGGGTAATGTTGGCCTCATAAAATGAGTTAGGGAGTACTGTTTCTTCAATTTTTTGGAACAGTTTGAGCAGGATTGGTATTAGATCCTCTTCGAAGGTTTGGTAGAATTCACTAGTGAAGCCATCGAGTCCAGGACTTTTGCTTTTGGGAAGGTGTTGGATGACTGATTCAATTTTGTTACTGGTGATCGGTCTGTTTAGATTTTCCAGTTCTTCATGGTCAGCCTAGGAAGGCTATATGTTTCTAAGAACTTCTCCATTTCTTCTAGGTTATTGAATTTGGTGGCATATAGTCCTTCATAGTATTCTTGGATGATCCTTTGTATTTCTGTGGTGTCCGTGATAACTTCCCCTTTTTCATTTCTGATTTTGTTAATTAGTGTCTTCTCTCTTTTTATCTTAGTGAGTCTAACCAAGTGTTTGTCAATTTTGTTAATCTTTTCAAAGAACCAGCTCTTTGCACATTAATTTTTTCTATTGTCTTTTTGTTTGCTATTTCATTTAGTTCTGCTCTGATTTTTGTTATTTCCTTTCTTCTGCTGACCTTGGTTTCATTTGTTCTTCTTTTTCTAGTTCTTTAAGGTATAACATGAGGTTATTTATTTGGGATTTTTCTTGTTTCTTGAGATAAGCCTGTAATGATATAAATTTCCCTCTTAAAACTGCATTCGCTGCACCCCAAATATTTTGGTAGCATGTATTTTCATTGTCATTTGTTTCTATGTATCTTTTGATCTCTCCTCTAATTTCTTCTTTGACCCAGTGGTTCTTTAAAAGTATGTTTTTTAATCTCCATGTGTTTGTGTTTTTTCCTGCTTTGTTTTTGCAGTTGATATCCAATTTCAAAGCCTTATGATCAGAGAATATGCTTGGTATGATTTCAATCTTCTTAAATTTTCTTAGGCTGATTTTATGTCCCAATATATGGTCTATCCTTGAGAATGTTCCATGTACACTAGAAAAGAATGTATAGTCTGATGTTTTAGGATGAAGTGCTCTATATATGTCAGTTATGTCCATTTCATCTAATGTGTCATTTTGGACTGCTATTTCGTTATTTATTTTCTGTTTGGATGATCTATCCATAGCTGTCAATGATGTATTTAAGTCCCCTAGTATAATTGTGTTTTGGTCAATTTCTCCCTTTAGTTCTGTTAGTAGTTGCTTGGTATATTTCGGTGCTCCCTGATTGGGGGCATAAATATTGATGACTGTTATGTCTTCTTGTTGTATAATCCCCTTTACCATTATG
Source organism: Rhinolophus sinicus (assembly GCF_057876585.1). Taxonomy (NCBI): domain Eukaryota; kingdom Metazoa; phylum Chordata; class Mammalia; order Chiroptera; family Rhinolophidae; genus Rhinolophus; species Rhinolophus sinicus. The sequence continues at coordinate 58,313,606 of NC_142503.1, forward strand.
AAATGTCCATCTTTGTCTCTTGTTACCTTTTTAACCCTGAAGTCTGTTTCATCTGATATCATTATGGCTATACCTGATTTTCTCCTGGTACCATTTGCTTGGAGTGTCAATTTCTACCCTTTCACTTTGAGTCTATGCTTGTCCTTGTAGCTGAGATGTGTCTCTTGGAGACAGCATATGGTTGGGTTTAGTTTTTTGATCCAATCTGCTACTCTGTGCCTTTTTATTGGTGTGTTCAGTCCATTTACATTTAGGGTGATTATTGATATGTGAGGATTTCCTGTCATTCTATCTTTAGTTTTCTGGTAAGGCTGTGTCTCCATTGTTTCTTTGCCTTTTTGTTGTTGTCTATTATTTCTGTGTGGTGGTATGCTATGATGTTCCCCTCTGTTTCTTCTTTTATTACAGTATATATTTCAGTTCTGGATTTTTTTTTTTTTTTTGAGTGGTTACCCTTAAGTTTATGTAAAAGAAAGTTTGATATTTAGAGTACTCCATTTTCTTCAGCACGCTTACTTTCTCCATTCCCATATTCTGGTTCAGGCCTTTACTCTCCCCCTTTTTTATGTTTTGGTTGCCACAAATTGTCCCTGTTGATGGTGGTCGAATAGCCTCCTTTCGTATTTCTTGTAGCGCAGGTCGTGTATTAGAAAATTCCCTCAGCTTCTGTATGTCTGGAAAGGTCTTTATTCCTCCTTCATATCTAAAGGATATCTTTGCTGGATATATTATTCTTGGCTCATAATTTCTCTCTTTCAATAGTTTGAATATTTGGTTCCACTCCCTCCTGGCTTGTAGAGTTTCTGCTGAAAAATCTGGTGATAATCTAATGGGTTTTCCTTTGTAAGTTACCGTCTTCTTTTCCCTGGCTGCCTTGAGGATTCTTTCTTTGTCGTTGATTTTAGACAGCTTCAATACAATGTGCCTTGGAGAAGGTCTGTTGGGATTGAGGTAACTAGGTGTTCTATTTGCTTCTTGGATTCGAGGGTCCAGTTCTGTCTACAAGTTTGGGAAGTTCTCATCGACAATCTATTTGAATATATTCTCTGTTCCCTTCTCTCTTTCTTCTCCTTCTGGTATGCCCATTATTCTTATATTGCTCTTTCTGATGGAGTCAGAACATTCTTGTAGAGTTCTTTCATTTCTTTTAAGTCTCAAGTCTCTTTCTTCTTCCATCCATGTCAATTCCAGGTTTCTATCTTCGATGTCACTGATTCTTTCCTCCATCTGGTCGACTCTACTACCTAAGCTGGCTATTTCATTCTTAATTTCTTCTATTGAGTTCTTAATCTCCAGAAATTCTATTTGGTTCTTTTTTAAAATTTCAATCTCTTTCGTAAAATGCTCACGTTGTTCTTTGATTGTGTTTCTGAGTTAATTAAACTGCCTTTCTGTGTTTTCTTGCAATTCGTAGAGTTTTTTCAGAACTTCAATCTTGAATTCTTTGTCATTTAAGTCACATATTTCCATATCTTTAAGTTCGTTTTTGGGAGACTTTTCACTTTCTTTCTGAGCTGTCTTGTTGCCTTGGTTATTCATGACAATTACTGATTTATTATTTCTCTTCCTAGACATCTACAGGAGTGGCTTCTGCAACAGGTTGATAGGAAGAGGTTTTTGTTTGTTTTCCAGTACTTGTTGGTAAAATGTGTTATTTTCTCTCCGACTGCAGCCTTTTTTTCTCTCTCACATGGTAATGCTGTTTTCTCTGCACTATTCCAGCTTCTCACACAATTGGGGGATTCCCTGGGAGATGGGCTTCTCCTCTGTTAATAGTTCGCCTGGGTCACAGGGCACAGTGTCCCGTGTGGGTATGTGGAGAGCTTTTGAAGATCCAAAGCTCTTCCTGTACCAGATTCAGAGCCCGTATGTTTCAGCAGTTTTGTTTACTCCTGCAGGGATCTGCCCAGATAGGTGGGGCAAGGGGCGGGGTGAGTTGTGAGAGGTGGCCCAGAGCAATGGCTGCGACCACAACCACAACATGTCCTGCTTCCACAGCTCCCTCCCCTTTGCCGGAACCAGTTGTGCTGCGAATCTGTGTCTGTGGTCCACAGTTCTCAGAACAGCAAATATTCTGTTCTTTTGATCTGACATGGCTACTGTTCTGCTTCTAGCATCGGGCAGGTGGGGGTGGGGGTGAGCTATGGGAGGGTAGGAACGGGGAGGCTAGTCTCAGTGCCTAAGGCTTCCATTCTCTGCTCGGCAGTGAGGGCTTACACCACCATTTTCAGACTTCTTCCCTCAGTCTTTTCTCCGAGGTCTCTGCCGTGAGCGTTGGGTTCAGCCATGTTATATGCTGTCCACTCCGCCCTGTGGGCCATAAACAGAGCCCTAGCAGTCCAAGTTCTTCCCTGTCCTGCAACTGCGGTAGTTCCGGGATGTAGCGAGCTTGGTGCACTGAGCTAGGTCTGTGTCATGCATCCGTGCGGCTCCATCTCCACACTTCTCCCTTTCCTCCTCCCCTGCTTGCACAATTCGCCCACCTTTAGGTGAATTCAGTAGTGGGCCTCTTTGTCTTGCCTGTCTGCTGTACAGGGAGTCCTTTGTGGAATTATAGTTGTTCGATTAGTTGTAAATTCCAGGGGAGATTTACAGAGGCTCACCTCATGCCACCATTTTGATGACATTTCTTATTTTTCTTTTTTATGAAAGTAGAAATAGTGAACTACTTAGCAGATTTAGCAGTATTTATTAATACAAAATTGAGAGAAAGAAAATAAAAGGATTTTATGATACATATGAATCTGTTCATCTAAAATATATTACCCATGGCTGTTAATACATGTGATCCAGCCTGTGGATCCGTGAAATTCAGCTTTCATTGATTTTTAGATTTTTAAAAGAAACAAAAAAGAAATGTACTTATTTTGGGGATCAATAAAAATAATACTGAACATAATAGATAAGAAATTATGCTTCTTCCTAGATGCTATGCATGGTCCAGATCCCCTGCTTTCTCTGTAGGAAGAATGAAGACTTATACTGTTTATTTTTCCCTAATTTTCAGTGATTTAAGTATACTGTATTATATATTCTTGTAACCTTGAATATAAGTAGGATTTTTTATGGTTGGATTCTTTAATCTAAAAAGAAAAATTCTAGTCAAATGATCTTGATTCATTGAGACTGTCTAAAAATAAAAATCTGTCATGGTTACCATGGGTTTATCATTCCTCCTATGGACCACTTCCAGCCCTCATTCTGTGCACAGCATTCTCATTATTTTGCATTGGACTTTTTAATATACACAGTTGGTTTCAATTGAGAAATTAAACAAGGTATATAGTAGAGATGATTATACAACATATATATGTCCATTGTGATTGCTGCGGGTTTATTTGTGTCTTTGTAGCACAAAGGTAGCCTTGAGGATTGGATGCCATATGTGCCAAAGTTAAACTAACAAGTCTTCATACACTCCCTACGTGTTTATCTATTCATTACGTAAATGAGTTTCCTGCCCTACAGATACTGAAAATTTGCACTAAGGAATATCCTCTATCACTCACTTCTAAGTGCTATGCAGCACACTACAAAATTTTGCCTTGAATAAATGAAATGAAACAATTTTGCCATCACTTAAGGGAGTGATTAACATGGGTATGGCTTATGTTACCATAAGCCTGTCCTTGTATTTCTAGGTTCTTGATATTGGAATGAGCAGATGACCTCATTGACACTATTATAAATCTGTTTTAGTAGAAACAAGCATATTTGTAAACATAATTTTACTCCTAGCCTGGTTTCTTATTCTGTAAGACAATTATCTGAACTATCTCATCTGATGCAGTCAAGTGTAACTTGAAGAAATGAATTGAGATTACATTTGTACTAAACTCTTTTGTGAGCTGTTCATTTCATTACTCTATGTAGTTGTCAGCTCTGATGTTCTGAACTGTAGGTGTGTTCAAAAAGTTCAGCCAACAAAGCTATGAAAACTTGAACAAACCACTCAGGTACTTTTCCAATTAAGAAGAATATGATCCCCAAATCCCATTTTAATTGAGAAATTGCCAGGGCAAGTAAAATCTTCCCTTGTCCCATCAAAAACCCATGGTAAATGGGAAAATATTAATGAGGTGTTAGCAAGAGGAGTGGCGATGTAAAAACAACAAAACTGGATAAAACAGATAAATATAGACTCAGTATTATGTTGTACTAACTTTAAGCCAGTAATGTAATGATTCAGTAGTAATGCCACGGCAACTAATTCCATAGAGTGGGAGATTGATCCATAATGGTCAGTTTGACAGATAAAGCAGCTGTAGGTATCTTAATTTTGGTTGTACACATATTATTCTATGTAGTCTATATTACTATGAAATGGAACTTTTCCTATTATATTTGTACTAACAGGAAACAACAACAGTTTTAGTGCTAGTCTTAACATGATTGTATTGTAATCAGCAGGGTTTTGAAAATTGTCTCAAAGGTTAATCTTGGTGATCATCACATTATACTCACTCTTATTCTAATCGGTTATATTTAGTGGCAGATTGCAAGCTTTCCTTATTATCTTGTTAAATCAAGAGGTGAAAGCCTTTCAAGGCTTCTCTTTTTAAACATCTTTTATTAATGCTAATATGCCAGATGGGAGAAATTAAAATGGTTCTGTTCTTCATGCTGCCGCTACCCACAATTTTACCACATCATTTGCTGGTTAAGGAAGCATATGAAAATGATAGGTAGAACACACAGTTTTAAAAGTTCAGAAATGATGGAATTCCTTGTCTAAGAAAAACCTTTCTTTATTTCACCATATATATATATATATATATATGCCAACACTTTCTGAACATACCTAAGGAATATTGACAAAGATGGAATTAATATAACTTGGAACTAATATACAGTGTAATATTTCCTAGTTACTCATGTTTACTTTACTCTTAAATTCTGGCCAATAGCTGGCAAGATGATTATACAAGAATAATCCCTCTTGGTCCATTGGGTTAATTGTCTGAAGCAACTAAGTTCATTGAAATGTTGTTTCTTTTTCATTTCCTCATCCTTTGGGAAATCAGTGTCTCTAGCGAATGCCTACTTACTCTTTTTACTGGTTTTGGGAAATATGTACACAGTTTCAGCAGGTTAGATCTATCTCTAGGAGAGCATTTTTAAACATTTAACCTTCCCCATAGACACACCAGATAAGCCTTGGATTCTAAACAATTCACACTGTCTCAATCGTTAATCCACTCAACTTTTAAGTCTTGAGAAGCAATATTGAGATACACATGAAGGGTGGCTTTATTATAAGGATAAAATTGAATTGACTCTAACTTTTAGTTAAGTTAAATTATTTGCAAACTTAAATTTATAATATTTAATAATAAATTAATGCAATTTGAAGCATTACTTTCTATCCCTCTCACCACTGCCAACTAATCAGGTTTGAGAACTCTGGGTCCAGTAAACGTCCGAAGATTTTCTGTTCTTTAAGGAGGAAAATCAGGATTGCTAAATCCCCAGTATAAATTGAAGGCAAATACGGTATTTTTCTTTGTTTCTGCTCTTAAATCAGAAAATAGTCCTTATTTTTTTTTCTTCTAACTCTGATTTGACTGCACAACTCTCTATGCATCTCTTCCTCAGTATGTCTCCCATTGTCCAGATTTGTACAGAGTGCAAATGCGATGAATTAAATGCCATATATGGTTGATAAACTTGAAAATTGCATTGGACTTTACTTGCCCAGGATATCTTAGATCCACAGCAGAAGAGAAGAGTAAATGAAAGTCTGTGTCAATTGTTGGAAAGAGAATAATAGGAAAGTCAAAATCATGATGAAATTAAGCACCAAAATACCTGTTTTCAAGGCGAGGATCTTAAAATGTACTAGTGTGCCATCTCTGATAAGTCAGTTTCTCTGAGGTTCTGTTTCTTTACTGGGAGTCATTCAGTCATCTAGCTTTGCATCCATTCACTAAACAAACAAACAAAAAAAATTTGAGTACAAATGATATGTCTAAAACTTTATTTTTGTAGGGTTGTTCATGTTGATTTGGGAACCACACAAAATGTAAAGTATGTGTCATATAAATGATATTTGCATTGTTTCAATGGCTTATTCTGCAAAGAAACACATAAAGATTTTAAATATTTCTTGAAAGTATAGTTTGCCTTTTGTAATTGACTTTACTACATTTAACTTGATTTCCAGATTATTTAAAGTATCAATGATATGTTTAGATAAGTAACCATCCAGACAGATAACTAAGAAGTTATTTCAACCTGAGAGTATAGAATTTAGTTTTACATTTCATTCTGCAGCACATTCACATCTAATGAAAAAAATGAAAACAAAAATTACCTCCCCATCATCACCAACATGGACAGCGACAACAACACCACACACACACACACACACACACACACACACACACACACACACACACAGATACAAAAAGTCTATTTCTTGCCAGCAGCTAGGAAGATTTATTTCCATTTTTCCATATGTACAGGTCTCTCAGACTACATATGGATCTAATGAATATGGAAATCAGTTACCATTAATATAATTGAATGTTAAAGTAATAATGAACCATGCATAACTGCCAAAATTTAAGATTGCAATGTTAAGACTTCTGTATTTAAGACATATCTGCATTTTACAAATTGTTCTCAGCAATTTGTATTTTCATAAAAACAACATACAGTGTTGTTCAACTTCTGCCCCTATAATTTTCAGGCTCTTTTCTCATTGCCACAGTCTGCTAAACCTCTGTTCCTTTTTAACAATTTCTGAGTAAGAAACACACAAAACTGCTAGGACCATATTAAGACAGAGCTCTGTAAGGCAGAGACTAATGGTGGGAGAGACAGTATGAAAGCAGAGTAGTTGACTTAATTTTTAAATAGGAAAAAGGCAGCTCTCAGACACCAGACCAAATAAGAAGCCCATTCTCAGTAAGGGCAGAACAGGAGACCCTGAAATGAATAGTAAGGTAGGAAAACCCCAGGTGAGAGCTTTATCTTTTGGTCTTTTTTTGTCTTTTCTACATCCATTAGCGTTAGAAAAATTGCCTAAAAAGGAATTATATTTCAGTTTCTGCAATTCATTTTCAAAAACAATAAAAGAATATATTTGCTCCATAAAAACTGTATTAGTTGGCATTCACTAGTGCCAACTCTGGTCTGCGAACTATCCCAATCATCTTCCATGGCTTCTCCAGTTTTTATTTTAGGAGAATTTCAAAATCTGCTTGGAGAAAATATGCTCAATGATTTATTTCACAAACACAACTTTTTTTCGTGTTGTTATAAAGAAGGACAATAAAGATACATAAAAGACTTCTATATGTTTGAACTAGTTATTAAACAGATGTCTAGTACTACCAATAGATATAGACATGTTGACTTTTAAGAGGAAAATATAGCCCATAATAGCTGATTGTATTGCAAAGTCTGAATTGGTATGAGGCTTCAGTGACATTAGTATAAAACCATTCTTATTTATTAGGAAGTAGTCAGGGAAATTGGATAAAAAACTAACTTGGGGGGGTGAAATTACTGATAGATTGTCTTCCCATAAAAGCCTTGACCAAAAAGACTTTCATCTTTCCACAGAGAAGTTTCATTTGACCATTGTAGTGAGGGCCTGCCAGGCACCATCAAAAGTGAGGTGCTTCTATTATGTTATTATTTTGCCCAAGTGCATTCATCTTCTGTACACTTTGGCAAGCAGAGATTTGTCAGTGTCAGGAGAAACAGTATGAGGAGTCAGTGCAATATGACATTGTTTAGATCTGGTAGCATTCAACTTCATGCAGATAACCTAACACCCAATCAGAAAACTTGTCAAAAATACATACCTTGTTTGAGTCTGGAAAGTTTAAAATATTTCCCATAATAAAGAATACATTTAAAAGATTATGGAAATATAATAATGAGAGTTTATATAGCACTCTACACATTGCTCCTTAGATAATATTTTCACTGAAATCAGCTAAGTTATGTGTGTTGTTATCCCTGTGTGCTGACAAAGAATTCAAGGGTGTCAGCCCTCAGAGAGAGGAAATGAGTCTCCCAAGATTTTAAATGTATAATAGTAAAGGATGGACCCAGGACTCAAAGCTGGGAGTTTTGATTCAAAATTCTGTGTGCTTTTCCATACTACTGCCTTTCCTCCCCAATGCAATAAGGCAAAGAAACTGAGTGCATAAACAATTGTTCTCAAGAATAACTTATTTTTATCAAGAAGCAGAAAGTATAGGTTTTAGAAGACTGGCTATATTTTTGTAAATATAAATTGAATCTAAATATTAGATCTAAAAACTGAATGGCTTAGACACACTTCAGTGTATATGGATATATTCTGAGACCCCTTTGGAAATGATATTTTGATTGTGAAGGCAGGTAACACCTTACTTTTTGTTTCAAAAATTCTTAAGTGACTTTTGATAAATGTTGTGCCAGAAACACATTAAATCAGCAGACAAATGATAAATGTTTACATTACCCCAAATTAAAAGTTTCGTTTAAAAATAAATATGCTACTGTCAAAAAAAGTAGATTTTTTAATATATTAATATCAATTATTCATTGTTTTCACTTAAAAGATCTATTTTATACTTGAAGAAACTGATATCAATGAAGTCATTGATTTGTTGAGTAGAAAGCCTTTTGTAGATCTGGGTTTAAAACTGCAATTGCATGGTCTTGTGTTGCATAAGGAGCCATTTTTGCTGTGTAGTACAGTTCTTCCAAAACAAATGGTGAAACTGAAGGTCAGGACAGTCTGCCTATTAAAGATGAACAAGGCGGGCTAGTCCTTGTACTCAATTTAGGTTTTCTGTGTGACCTTGTCCCAAAGCAAAATAATAGACTGAAATACACACAAGATAGAATTGAAACTTCTCTCGTACTATTTCCTGCTTATGTTTCAAGCATTATACAGAGGGTGCCAAAAAAACATATACACATTTTAAGAAAGGAATAAACTATTACAATGTAATAATATATACTGATAACAAAAGATGAATACAAGTCACATTTTGACTTCTGCAATTACAAAAGTTGCTCGAAGTGGTAACTATCAGCATCCAGACACTTCTGATTATGGAGAACTACTGCTTGAGCAATATTGACCAAATTGTCCACTTGTATACATTTTTTTGGCACCCCCAGTACATATGAATAATTTCAAATAAGGCACCATTTATATTTTCAAATGCCCTCACTACAGAATGGCTTTTATGGTAAGGGCCCACCTGGTCAAACAAATGAAGTTTAGAGTCTGGCGTTCTATGACAATACATATGATTTAGCTTGCGACAATTAAAAAAGACAAGTCCTAATTAAGATAAAAATAGTAAATTGTCTAAATATTTAACACATGTATAAGAATATACTAAATCAATGACTAATACATGGTTTTGAAATCTGGATAAATGTTTAAAATGTTTCTTCAATTTAAGCCTACAAAAGATATAACCTATAAATACAACTTTTGGAACCGGCTTTATTTTTTGTTACTATGAATATGATGTTTATGATGTGCTGCTAATAGTTTATTCTGCCAACTACATTGACTTGAAGAACCATATCCAGATTTTCAAATGCTGGGCAACATAGAAGATGCTGGTCACCCCACTGCTGGGTGGGGAGCGGTACTGCTGAGTAGGAAGGAGACTGGCTTGCATCCCCTTCCTTCCTCCCTTTCTCCCACCTTCCTCCTTCCTCGTGTCTTCTCTCCCTCTTTACTTTCTTCTTTCTTTCTAAAACCATTTATTGAGCCTTCAAGTGATTTACGTAGTTTACCAAACCTGGGGGTAAAATGATGAGTAAGATGTCCACAGCACTGCCTTTCTGGAGCTTACAGACAATGGCGAAATCAAGCTGGTAAACTGGCAATTACAATTTAATAGAATAGCTTCTCTAATTGGGAAGTAAGTACTAATTGGGAATTGGTACTATGAGATCCCCTAACCAATTCTTTGAGGGAAGGAGAAGTCCTCTCTGAAACAAATTACATCGAAACAGAGAGCAAATTCATCATTTATTCCTCTTTTTACAGAGTTGTTTTTATTTTTTATTTTATTTTATTATTTTTTTGTATTTCTGCAAAGTTAAGATGCCACTCAAATCGTCCTGACCTTCAGTTTTATTTTTCATTGTATCCCTACACATGCTTTGGACTCTAGCCCATCTTCACAATCAGTCTCCTTTTCTGATCTTAATTCCCATCCTCTAATTGTATTTACTTCACTCAATTTTGTATTATAGTTTATTGTTTCCATGTGTTTCTGTAGGTAGAAGGCAAAGATTGATTCTTAATTTCCTTCTTAGTCCTTCACTTACAAACTTTGCTTCTCATAGTAATCCAGAGTGTATCATTGTATCTTCCACAGAAGTCTCTGATGAAACGAAAATGATTTATGGATCTTTTTCATTCATTCACTCAAAGACTTTATTAATTATCTATCATGTGCAGGAAAAAGAGAACAAAGTTGAATATCCATAATGAGTATGAGTAACAAATTTAACGGAGGAAATCATACATATTCCCAAATTGGTTCAGTTAAAAGAATTAGCTTATAACATTTTCTTTTTTTTTAAACTGTTTATTTATTTTGATATTATGTATTATTTTATATTAATTTCAGGTGTACAGCATACTGGTAGACGTTTAAATAATTTTAAAAGTGATCCCCCTGACTAGTCTAGCACCCACCTGGCACTATACATAGTTATTACCATATTATTGACTATGTTCTCTATGTTTTACTTTACATCCCCATGACTATTTTGTAACTACCAATTTGTACTTAATCCATTCACCTTTTTCACCCTGCCCCCCAATCCGTCTCCCATCCATCCCCCCAATAAATCTAATATTTATCTAACACAATACATAGTTATTACAATATTATTGACTACATTCCTTATGGTACCTTACATCCCCATGACCACTGTGTAACAACCAATTTGTACTTCTTAATTCCTTTCCCTTTCTCCCAGCCCCCTCCCATCTGGAAACCATCAAAACATGTTCTCTGTACCTATGAGTTTGTTTCTGTTTTATTTGTTTGTTTATTTTGTTCTTTATATTCCACATATAAGTAAAATCAGATTGCATCTGTCATTTTCTTTCTGACATACTCCACTCAGCAAAATAACCTCCAGGTCCATCATGCCGCCACAGAGGCCAAGAAGCCATTCCCTTCCATGATTGAGCAATAATCCGTTGTATATATGTGCCATCTACTCTTCATCCATTCATCCATCTATGAACACCCAGGCTGCCTCCGTATCTTGACGATTGTAAACAATGCTGCAATGAACACATGGATGCACAAGTCCTTTTGAAGTAGTGTTTTGGGTTTTTTTAGATAAATACCAAAGTGGGATTACTGGGTCCTTTTTTGTCTCTTGTTATAGCCTTTGTTTTAAAGTCTATTTTGTCTGGTATAAGTATTGTTACCTCAGCTTTTTGTTTTGTTTTGTTTTCATTTTCAAGAAATATCTTTTTCCCATCCCTTTACTTTTAGTCTATGTGTGCCTTTGATCTGAAGTGAGTCTCTTGTAGGCAGCACATGTAAAGGTTTTGTTTTCTTATCCATTCTTCCACTCTATCATTTGATTGGAGCATTTATTCCATTTACACTAATTGTTGATAGATATGTAGTTATCATTTTATTATTCATATTTTTTATCTGTTTTGTTTTTTTCTGCTGCCACTGAAAGAAATACCTTAACATTTCTTGTAATATTGGTTTGGTGGTAATGAACTCCTTTAGCTTTTTCTTGCCTGGAAAGCTGTTTATCTGTCCTTTGATTCTAAATGATAGCTTTGCTGGGTGGGATAATCTTGATTGTAGGTCCTTGCTTCTCATCACTTTGAGTATTTTGAGCTAATCCCTTCTGGCCTACAAAGTTCGGTTGAAAAATCAGCTGATAGTCTTATGAGAGTTCCCTTGTAGGTAACTAACTGCTTTTCTCTTGCTGCTTTTGCAATGCTTTCTTTGTCTTTAACCTTTGGCATTTTAATTGTAATGTGTCTTGGTGTGGGCCTCTTTGGGTTCATCTTGTTTGGGACTCTCAATGCTTCCTGGGCTTTACATCTATTTCCTTTGTCAGGTTAGGGATGTTTTTCATTATTAAATCTTCAAATAGGTTTTCAATTCCTTGTTCTTTCTCTTCTCTTTCTGGTACCCCTATGATGCAAATGTTGGTATGCTTGATGTCCCAGAGGTCCCTTAAACTGTCTGCATTTATTTATTTATTTTTTTGGATTCTTTTTCTTTTTGCTGTTCTAATTGGGTGTTTTCTGCTACCTTATTTTCTTAATCACTAATTTAGTCTTCTGCTTCATCTAATCTACTGTTGATTCCCTTTAACGTATTCTTCATTGTAGTTTTCATTTTCTTTATCATATTCTTTATTTCTGACTGGTTCTTTTTTATGTTTTCTATCTGTATTTTTATGTTTCCTATCTCTTTGTTGAAGTTCTCTCTGAGATTGTTGAGTATCCTTATAGCCGGTGCTTGGAACTCTGCCTCTGTAGATTGCCTGTGTCCTTTTGTTTAGTTCTTTTTCTGGAGCTTTGTACTGTTCTTTTATTTGGGACATGTTTCTTTTTCTCCCCATTTTGGCTGCCTCCCTGTGTTTGTTTCTATGCGTTAGGTAGGGCTGCTATGCCTCCCAGTCTTAGTAGAGTGTCCTTATGTAGTAGGTGTCCTGTGGGATCCAGTGGTGCAGTCTTCTTGGTCACCAGAGCTGGGTGTTCCAGGTGTGTCCCGTGTATGAGATGTGTGTGCGCTCCTGTTGTAGTTGAGACTGGTTGTTGTTTGGACATTAATGGGAGGGATTGACCCTTGGCTCATTGGTTGTATGACTAGCCATGACTACAGTGGAGGAGCTATTGTGGAGGGACTGATCCTATAGAGCAGGGTTCACTTTAACAGGGCTCTGGTGCTGCCCAATGTGCCCTTTGGGTGTATCATCCTTGGAGGTGGGTAGGTGATGCTCTGGCTTGGTATAAAGCTGGCCACCAGCTATGCCAGCCCTGGGGCCTGCTGGGTGAGAACCTGCTTCAGTCCAAGTTTAGCCACAGATTGTGCTCTGCTCGGGGCTACCTGGTATGAACCACAAAGCAATCTGCGGATGGCCGCTGTTCTTGCTGAACTTGGAGGTGCCTTGAGAGGCCAATCTGTGAACCAAAGCTGTTGTTGCTAGTGCTGGGCTTAGGCCTGCTGAGCCAGAGGTACGGGACATGCTGAAGCCAGGTGCTGCTTGTTTGGGTTTTGTGAACCTTTGGGAGATTTTATGAAAATCTGCAGCATGAACTAAGACAGGTTGTTTGTATGCAAAAACCACTGGAATTGGCTTAGGTGTGCCTCAGTATTGGGTGGGGCAGGGTCTCAGGGAATCACTAGGGCCGGGCAGACAAAAGGTGATAGCCAGTTTGATGGAGACTCAGATAAGGAGTCTGCCTTCATCTGCATGCAGGGAGAGGGGAGAGGTCAACATAGAAACAATGGCTTCTACCAACTCCTCCATCCGAGAGAATACTGTCCTTCCTATACTCACCCTGAAGCCAGACAATTCACTTTCTCCATATATGTCCCTGGCACCTTTTGAGCTGCTGCCCCAACGTCGGAGCTCAGAGTGAGTGAGTCCATCAGCAAGTAAGTTTGTGTGTGGTCCCTTTAAGAGGAGCACCTGTGACTCCAGCCACCCTCCATTTCACTTCGCCACAATCTCCAGTGGTTTTCACAACCAGAATTTATGGAGACTTTTCTCCCAGCACTGGAACCCTGGGTTGGAAAGCCTGGTATGAGGCTCGGACCCCTCACTCCTCTGGTGGTTACCTCCCCAGCTGAGATATCCCTCCCATTTTTTAATGGTCACACACAGGTGTCGAACCAGCCCATTCTGTATCTCTGCCCCTCATACTAGTCTTGAGGTAACTTCTTCTGTGTGTCCGTAGTTGTGGGGCTTTGGTTTAACTAGACTTCAGGTGATTCTCAATGATGGTTGTCTGTAGTTTAGTTGTAATTTATGGGTGCTGAGAGGATGTGAGCAAAGAGTTTACCTACTCTACCATCTTGACTGCAAATAGTCATTCATTCTTGTTTTCAACAACTATTTATTGAATGCCTACTATGCACGAGTCCTCATTGTCATAGATCTTACAATCTAATTGGAGGATATTGACAATTAAACAGAATAATGAATATGATGAACTCAGATAGTGATAAAATTGCTAATAAAAATGGAAAATAATGTAATGTATTAAATATGTGAAAGGATTGTGACAGGTTAAGACATCAGAGAAAACCTCTATGAATAGATGTCATTTGAATTGAGAGCTGAGTGGTAAGGAGGATCTAGCCATGGGACAATCAAAGGAAAGGGAATTCCAGGTGGAGGTGACAGTAAGTACAAGGAACGCATGGAAATGGAAGGAATGGTTTTTAAGTGAAGTTGGGGAAGAAGGAATGGGTCAGATCATTATAACATCTTGTAGGTCATAGAAAGGAGTCTGGGTTTTATTTTAAATACAACAAAAAAAATCACTAAAGAATTTTAAACAGGTGGGCAACAAGATCTGACTGAAACATAAGAAAAACCTCCAAATCCTGTGTGGAGAATGAATTTTAGGGAGAGAAAGATGAAGGCAGGGAACCCTGGTTGGCAGCTGCTATGGTGGTCTATAAAAAAGGTGATGGTGCCTTGAATAGGAAAGGTGAGAGAGGAAACAGAGATAAATGGAAAAATTGGAGTTATTCTGTGGAGACAGATTCAGCAGGACTTCCTGATAGTTGAGTGCCAAAAAGAGGATAATAGAATAATTCATCAATGAGTCTTCATGTCACAAGTATTCAAAATAGAATGGAGTTATGGACATTGGGGTGTGGAGGAAAAACTACATTTGCTAACATAGTAGTTCATAATAGGAATGCTTAAAGATCCTAATATGAGCCTTTTCATTACTCTAATACACTTACAAGGAAGTATATATTAAGCTCTGTTAAGGCTATGGAGGGTAATTAGGATTTTTACTTTTGGCTGGAATTACATCAACTCAGTATATAAGACTTAACTCATATTTATTAAAAAATTACTAAGTGTAATTTGTGTCATACGGATCTTTCAAAACATAAATTCCTTGGTGGAGAATATTTAAAGGTGGAAATCCTTGGTGACAAAAGTTTAGAGAAATCCTACTTAGATTTCGGATATTTTCGTGAGTTAGCTGAACCACTTCTTTTTTCCCCCACTTATCTGATTTGCTTATCAATTATTCTTCTCCACTCTGTTGACCTTTGTCTAAAGTATCAGGAATGCTTAGTGACTATAAATTAATCATATTTAGGTTTGGGGAAGTTTGAAACAGTTTTTATAAACTAATATTTTATCATCTATATTCCAATTTCCCATATTTTCAACATTAAATCTAAAAGTTTCTTTAAAAATGGAGAAGCAATATGATTCCATGAAGTATAATTGAAATATATTTTCTCCCATCACAGTTAATGTACCAACTTTAAGTTGTCCATAGATGTGTATTCTCCCCTCCAACGGGATGAGAATTAATAGGACAGTGAATAGAGCAACACAGTGGTCTGAGATGGTAATGAAGATTCTGACACTGAATTCTAGTGCATTGGCAACTCAGAATGAACTTACCATTTGAACCTACTCAAGTCACTTGAATTCTCTTTCTTTAACTTCACATTTGCAAAATGATACAGCAAAGAAATCCTAATAAAATAGGACAAATATTAGATTACACAAAAAAGATAAAAAGGAAAATTAAAAATGTGAAATGCTAAATTAAGACTTTATATTGAAGATTAAGAAGTGGAATTGGGACAAAGCCTTTTATTTTCTAACATATTTCTCATTACTATATTGATTTTTAATTGTTTGTTTTCAGTTTTTGGCCAGGCACTGATGGTATGAAAATTATTTTACTAAATTCTCTTTTTTATCTAAAGAATGCTCAGTTTTGCTGAGGGAATTTTTTTTTAAATTACTGACTTAAAAAATGGAATAATTTTATTCACATCTATTGACCTTTAACCTTTTTTTTGTCTTCTGTTAATATGATATTCTATAATATACTATTTGAGTGATTCCAGAAATTGATAGGTCCTGGTCAATAGCTTTTGGAAATTCTACTTAGCTGAAAAAAGATACTTTTATCATTCTAAAAAACAAGGCAAATAAATTATTAATGTATATGCAATGCTAGAATACAGGCCATGTTGTCTTTGAAGTAGATTTCTTTTTGTACGTGAAAGAAAAAAAAACTATTTTTCTAATGTTTTTCACAGTTCTTGCTGGAAATGTGGGATTCCTTCCCTCCCTCCCTCCCTCCCTCCCTCCCTCCCTCCCTCCCTCCCTCCCTCCCTCCCTCCCTTCTTTCTTTCTTTCTTTCTTTCTTTCTTTCTGTTTGAGAATAAGGAGTCTGTGTTTGTGCAAACTGTCCTTAAAATGCAGAGATCTTGTAGATGTACTTGGGACATTATTTAGAAAGTCTATAGCTCAATAATCACTTTTATTTGGTTTATTTCCATTCCTTTGAACACACACTTTCACCATGGAGTATCCTTCATTCATTGTGAGATGGGAAATAAAAACTTAAAAGACTAATTGTTTTATAAAGAACTTGTTCATGAGGAAGCCAGTGCTTCGCAGATGATGGCTTTGGTCATAACACGGAATTCAGAGAGAAACGTGGATCCCTTTAGTTCAGAACACAATGCCCTTCAGGTGAAATGACCGTCTCATAGAGGGACTTTCATCTCTAGACTGACTCCTGTTGTTAATACTGATCATACCCAACACCTTGCATTTATGTGGTGCTTTACTCTTTATAATCAATATTTCACTTCATGAACATGTATTATATCCTATAGTAATTGGGATATAAGGAAAAAAAGGCACAGTTTTCCTGCATTAGAAGAATATATAATGTAGTGGGGAAGACAGACATATAAATATGTTAATACAATAACACATTGTACATTCTAGTAAATAATTCTGAATAAGAAAGATGAAGAGGAATGATAGGGATGCTAAATTTGTTACCTTGTGTGAGCCCTTTTGTAGTTCTTTGAGATAAGTAAGAAAAGCATTGCTATCTGCATCTGCTCCAAGAAGAAACAGCCTCTCTCTTGGGTGAAGGGCTTTGTCTGAGGTCACACAGCTACTTGTTGGCATAGTTGTGGTTCTCTGATTCCTCAGATGGTGCTCCTTGCATTCTGCAGCAGGAACCCAAATCACAGCCTAATATTCTGGGAGAGAATCACTCTGCTTGTCTAAGTGATACGTAGTTGGTGCAAAGAAGCTGTTACTTGACAAAAGTTGTCCTGTTATGAGCTTTCTCTGATGTGAATTCAAATCACATTTTGGAGGAGATATTTCAGGTGGTCTCAAAATAAGTCATCCTTGGGGTTTTGAATTTTCATGGGACTATGATTTTCTGCACAGAAATTTAATAAGGTTTTATTCATATTTAAATATTTGAATGATTATATTTGCTTTTATGGTAAAAAGCAAATATGAGGCATGCAGCATTTTAGCCAAAAAACAGAACAATAAAAAGTCCTAGTTCAGTCAAACTATAGTTGGACTCAGTAAAGGAATAAGATAACTGGCAAGTCTAGTTTCTGTTTTTCTAGAGAGAACAAAGATATTTTAAGCATTGTGTAATGTTTGTAATAGTTCTTGTTACTTCAAAAAGTTGGAAACATATTTTTTCACTTAGTATTCTTAAAAGACCACTTTGGGTTAGGTTATCACCCCCCGAAATATCAGAATGAATATGAAAGAACTTAAATTACAATATAATAACTATTGTATGGACCATGTTGGAAACCTTCTGGGTACTAGTAGCCCATGCAATCCAAATTGTGGAGAATAAAGATTTATTTCTAAGCTATTCTCTGAATAACTTGAAAGTGTGGAAAGGAAGGTAATTGTTTTAGTTTTTTCTGTACTGATTACATGGGAGGCCTCATTGAATCAGATAGACATAACATATACATAAGGTGCTGAACCACTGGGATAATGCAGTTGGATTTGATACAAACATGGATATAAGTAAAGATTTTTTAATGCTTGTATAATAAACCTTTATTACCAAAGATTATTTATTTATTTATTTACTTATTTACGTTTATTGGGGTAACAATTGTTAGTAAAATTACATAGATTTCAGGTGTACAATTCTGTATTACATCATCTATAAACCCCACTGTGTGTTCACCACCCAGAGTCAGTTCTCTTACCATCACCATATATTTGATAAATAAAGTCTTACTCTGTAAAGCTTTGTAAATGATTTCCCTTTAATAATAATAAAAAAAAGAAATTCAGGCATGAGTCTCCCTTCTGAATGGAAAAATCCTGACATATAAGAAGTATATCTTATGAGAATATCCCTTCTCATAAGGTAGAAGACTCGTTTTTAAAAGTATATTTTCATTATTTTAAATTAAAAGAGGAGCTCATGCTTGTTTTATAACAAAGATGTGCAAAGAAAATAGTAAAAGCCTGCTCCTTTCTTTCTTAATCCCTCCTACCTGATAATCTACTTTTGTTGTATACTCACCTATATATTTCCATGTATTTATACAAACACATACATCTTTTTTTTTTCTTTTCATGACACTTTAAAAAGTCAAATATATACGTATTTCTTCTAAATCCCATCCAGTAGTGGAGCCAGATTTTTTTTCTGCCAAGAGCAATAGATGAGCCAAGCAATACTCATTCTTCTAATCTTTCCTTTGATAAATTACTTACATATACATCATGAATTTAGAGTTGTTAAGTAATAAAAATAATGACCTGATATCTTGAATTATTTACCCTCAAGTAACTTCCATCAAATCTATTCACACTCACACCACGTTTTCCATGTCCTGGCATGGGAGATGCTGAGGGTTGTGTGGGGCTGTGATAGATGCACAGTAACCCTACTTACCAGCAATGGACTGATTCAGAATGCTCCAATCCCCTCAGAGAAAGACAGCTGAGACTTACTACCCTCTCTGTTCTAACATCAATGGTTCCTACTGGACTCCATGTCCCCAAAGTAACAATCATTGAATATTTTTATCACAAGAGGGAATTTTTTTCCTGGATTCTCTTCTCTATTCTTTGTGGGAAGAAGGAAATGTCACAGTACCCAATTGAGCACAGGTAGAGAAAAGTCTTATTGGAGAACATACATTTTTGATGAACCCATCATCACAAATTTTTCAGTATTTAATTTAATGATGCTAGAATAAGTGGCAAAAGGAACAGTAATACCTCAATAAATGAATAGTAATAGCTTTGATGATCTTTATGATAATTTCTTTGATGGTTAATTTATTGTATTCGTTTTTTATTGCTGCATGACAAATATTCTGTTTATTACTACACATGAACATTGAAATACATGGAAATAGTTTCACATACTCATAATTCTCACAATGAAAGATGTGCAATAATACATCAAAATTCTCAAGCTTAAGAAAAACAATTTTGAAATTAGGATATTGGGTAACATATTAAACCCCAATAGATCAATTCCTTTCATACCTTTTCGATAGTCATTATTTCACTTCTAGTTAACTTAGAATAACATGTTCCCCTGAAAATAAGACCTAACCGGAAAATAAGTCCTAGCATGATTTTTCAGGATGACATTCTCTGAACATAAGCCCTAATGTGTCTTTTGGAGTAAAAATTAATTTGAGACCCTGTCTTATTTTCAGAGAAACACGGTACATAGAAAAACCTAAAAGAGGAGATGTTGTGGGGGCATTTTGGCTGAAATAGCAACCCAATGATCCTTAATTTTTAGGGAAGTAGTATATTTAGCTAGGGGAATCCAGCTATCATTCTTACCACCTTTGTTCCTCATTTGCCTGTCCCTGACATTCAAAATGTATTGAGTAGGTCAAAACCTTTATTTTCACCCTACTTAGATCATTTAGAAATTTTCATTTTTACTAATGACCTGAGCCAACCCTTTGGGCCTAAACAGCTTGACTATGTTTAGACATGTTTAGAGTAAGCACTAGTAATTTACGTCAGTAGATGACTAGGAAATACCTATTTTTGTGACCTATATAGAAATTCAAAGGCCTGAAAGAATACAAGATTTTCCCTACACATTCAATGTGCACCTGAGATGAATGCTAAACAGAGTCTTTCAAAGATGTAATGGTTTGGGGAATTATCTAGGATGGGTCTGTCTTTATCCTTATAGTGTTAATGAACATGAATTTTCCAGAAGTTTCCTACCTATGTGCTACATATCAACTAAAATCTCTGCAATCTTTCATTAAATACTCTGCCAAAGGCTTACTTTAAATAAATATGAATATTTATAATATTGGTGTTTGAGTTACAGAAACTTAAGAGCCTGAGCAGTTCATAGGTTTAAATAATACTTCTTTGTGGTCAAATGTTAAATTAATGTAGACACAAATGATAAAAATGGTGGGTGTGGCAAAGAATTCTACCTGATATCACCACATTCTTTTTCTTTGAGTTGTATGTGATTCTATAGAGGCACCTCCCAAATCCTTCAATATGTCTAAGTATGGGTGTGGATTAACCTTATATTGAAAAGATTTAACAATAAATTAAAAATAATTAAATTACATACATCTATTCTTAATTTGTAGATGAGAACATACTGAAAGAGTGTTATCAAGACATTGCTTCCACATACATTCATTAGTAATTCAAAGATTTAGTAGCTGATGGTGATGTTAGTGTAATTAGCAGGAAAGAAATGGAAGAAATGCATGTTGCTATAGCAATATGTTCATCATGAATGATCTACAGCATAAACACCCAGATTAATTTACAAGATGCCAGGTAGAAAGCTGCATGGCTGACTAGGCTACTCTCAGATGCCACAGTATTTGTTTTTATTAAGTATAAACATTACAGTGGAGCTTTCAAGGTATGTGTACTTGTCACTGTCAATCACACAGGGGTTGCATTCCCGAAGAGTTTTCAATTCTCTTTAAATTTTTAACAGATGAAGAGAAACATTTTTCAGAGAATTAAAAAAAAAAAAAAATTACCAGCACATATGACATTTTGACACTGAAACCAGCTCCACAATCTCCTTGTTCACGAGCAGAGTGTGTTTCTGTTATCTGCACATTTGCTTGTTAATACCAGACGTATGGGGATTTTAATGTGCAAGCAGATTTAAAAATACTGAAATTGGAGGCCATGTTGTCAGGAAACCTCTTAAGAAAGCACTTGTGGATATGACCATAAGCCTTATGACATTTTAGCCCACCATAGTTTAGGTTATTACTAGAAACTCAAGGCAAAAAAGGCATCCTTACCTCATTGGGCAGGGAAATGTGATATGTGGGTATATATATAGGTGTGTGTTTATGAGCAAGTCTGAAAGATATAGTTGCCAACTGGATGCTTGTTGCTGATGGTATTTTGGGGCCTGGAGCCAGACACATGGGATGGTACTAGGAACTCACATTCCTTAGCATTGCCAGAGGGGTGGTTCAACAGCCTTGGCACAAATGTAGAGCATGTTCATGACCCGACTTTCTCATTTCCCATTGCCTGAATAGGCCAACTTCAGAGTGGGGCAAAAGTTAGAAGAGGCTAGAATGGGGTAGATAGATTAACAGAAAGGCTCAGGAATTTTAAAAATAGTGATGCTTAGATAATCTCATCTGCATTCCCTCACCAATGACATGTGTGGCTCACAGAGTAATTTGGAGGCTGTATATGACCTGTGTGAGTGGTGTGTACAATTAATGGGATTTTTACCAATTTATTCAGCACATAACAATAGCAAGTATAACTGTGATGTGGGTGGCCATTGTATTTTGCTCAAAATGTTGTATGAGAAGACTCAAAAAGTGGAGATGATATATTCTAGTGGGACCCTGATTGTGTAGTATCCACTTACGACAAAAGTCAAGTCACCGTATGCTTCTAGAGCACCTGGTTTAAGTAAGACAAAATCATTGTCCTTGTGCAGCAGACAGCTTGTAAGGATCCCTAGTACAGAATTCTTGATTGAGTGCCATCATGTTGAGGGCAGGACCTTCCAGGACATTGGGAAGAGTAGAAGATTTGTGGTTGTATTTTTCTTCCAGTCTAGAGAAGGATCGGGTCTCTGGGACTAACTCCCAACATCTGGGTAAACCATGTATGTTACGTTATTTGGCCAAGGGAATTCTTAAACTTTAAGCCAAGCCTGTCATTCACCAATACTATCCCTATGGGATTTAGCTTGGAGGATAGAGATTGCCAAACCGAGGTTTGGACCCTGTATTACTTAGGCTGGATAGACAGACACTGTGCAGAGGAAATAAACAATAAACATTGTGTCCTTCGGGCTTCCACAGAGGAAAACAATAAACTTGCATCAATCATGGTTCCAATAAAGGATGGGTTGCTTCAGGCTACTGCCCAAATAAAGGCTGTTGCAGGCAGTTAGCTCCTCAAGAGAACAAGGAACTTTCTTTTCTTGCCACACCCAGTTAGGGAGGCAATTGCTGGCCACCAGTGAAGTTGGTGCTAATCTAATCAGGATGTTTTTGCTTTAACTCCTGGTGTGGCTTTTTGTCTGGATGGAGGAGGCAGAGAGGATTTTTTTTTAAATGCTGCAATTCCAAGTTGTTTGTGTGGGTTTAAGATTTTCCCCCCTAGTACAAATTTTGCCACAGTAAAACTGGTTTAGGCATTTAGACTTTACAATATTACTTAAGGTATATAGTATAGTGATTCTCAACCTGAGCTAATTTTTGCCCCCAGGAGACATTTGGCAATGTATGGAGACATTATTAATTGACATGACTGGGTGGGAGGGTGTGTGTGCTACTGGAATTTACTGGGAAAGGCCAAGTATGCTGCTAAATAATACGCAAGATATCCTACCAGAACAAAAATTTGTATTGTCCAAAGTGTCATTAGTACCAAGGTTGAGAAACCCTAATCTACTATAATCATATGATAGAATCTTGCTATTGATCCTGTGTTTAGTAAAACACTTCCAAAGGTGCATCTAAAGTTATAAATTTCACAATTTATTTCACAGCTTCATAATGACATTAGTATAAAATGATATGCATGTATTGCTTGCAAAGGATGTCATGTCAAATCCTGGAAAAAAAATATAACAACAAAGGCAACTAGCAATCTAATAATAATTTAGAGTCTCCTCTCAAATCTAGAATGGAGGAAAAAATTTCGCTAAAACTATAATTTCTAAGAAGATATTTTCACCTTCAATCTCTGACCTAAAATATGCAGAAATAACCATTCTAAAAATTAATAATGTTCCAAATGCTCATTTGTCTGTGTATTATTTGGAAATAGGAATAAAGTATGATAAAGTCTAGTTGGATAAAATAGAACCTATAATTTATTAAATATTTATGTTTTAAGTGATGATATATATGTATACACACATCTCTTATTTTATCTGAAAATTAATAGAGAATGAAAGTAGAGTACATATACTTACCTAACATTATTGTATGTTTGAAATTTTTATGCATTATAATATTCAGAAACTTTCTGGTTTCTTTCTAGTATACTCGTATGGTCGTATAACTATAAGAATTCCTGAATATTAATGAAAGAAATGCATATTTTTGTGTATCAATGAGAATATATTATCTTTCCTCAGATATTATCAACTAAAAAGAATTATTTAACAACCATTCATGGTTTGTGTCTGTTTGAGAATTATAAAATGAAAGTGTTACTAAAGTTAAATAATATCTAAGTTTAAACCATAAGATAGTTCATAATCAGAAATCACAGAATTTTTTAAATTTTTATTTAAAGATCTTAAATATTTTGTTTTATTTGGTACACAGGGATTTGGACTCTACATAAATCGAATTAGAAAATTACAATTTCAGGAATTAAAATTATATTTTAATTAAAAAAAGAAACATTATTATAATTCTTTATGGTGTTATTAAAACTGTGTTTGTGCCATGCAGTATCCTTATATACAAGTACTGTAAATCCCCAGTAAAGATGTAACCTGAAAAAAAAACACAACTCTTTTTGTGATATTGAAATAGGCAACTTTAATACCTGTTATTCCTCAAGGTGTAGCTTGTAATACGGTTCCGCCAAATAGTGTAGAGAAAAAAGTGTTCAAAGTGTAGAAAAAATAATACAGTCAAACTTACTTGTTTAGTAAAAAAGTGGTGTATGTATGAAACCCAACTGTGTCTACATCTAAAATTCCAAGCTCTTTATCCTAAAATGTTGCTTTTCACCTACCTAGGGGTTGTATGATGGAGTAAAAATGCTGTAGATATATCACAGGGGTCCTATGTTATCCAAGATGTGGAATAATGGAAAAATGCATGATTAAATTTTATTGTATATGTTCCTAACATGTCATAACAATGTAGTGAAGTACAGTCTTCAAGTACGGTCTCTGTATAGCACTCAGATGGGCAAGTAAATTTAAAGATTCTGATACAATAAGAATCTTGGGTGAACTTGATTACCTATTTGCTGGAACCATATTTCAAGCTCACCTAGAGTACATGCTGAATCTGACTTCCCATTGTTTCTGTTGTATCTATACTCTCTTGCTTGAAACAGATCTGAAAATGTAATCAGTGGTAGATATTTATTAATGAAGAGCAAAGTGTGTTGTACAGGACCCTGTGGAAGAGTGATATTTAAGTTCCGCAATGAGGAAAGGGAGGTAAGGTAATTAAAGAGTCAGAACAAAAGCATTCAGGGAATTGGTAAGAAAATCATAAAAGCACACAAAAAGATATCACAGAAACCAAGAAAAGGGGTGCAACAAGAAGAAAGGTGTGGTCAAGAATACTACAGAAACCCTTGGATCAAATACTCTTTTTAGACCTGTACCAGCTGTTGTTTCATCTTTACAGGTTGATGTTTAGATAATAGTATCAACTGAAAATATTCTGAAAATGCACCAGGGATTAAAACTTCTGTAGTTTTTGTGTAATTCAAGTGCTCTACAGATAAGTTTAACAAGGTAAATGTAGAATAGTATGATCAAGAAGACTAAAAAAAGAACACTTCTGTAGTCTGTAACTAATCTCTAATGATGTCTTTATCTAAATCTGTATAGTTTTTGGTGCAGTATAGACAAGATTCTGGAGAAAAGGGGGACTGAAACCATGACTCAATCACACACATACACACATATATATGGATGTATTTATGTGTATAAATATGTATATATTCCTTTAATTTTATGGGAACCAACATTTAAAAATAAAATTATTTTAAAAATATTTTGAAGGGCCTTTAAATAGAGACCAGTTAGTGGGTTTTATTGTGTCAAGATTACAATTAAGCATCAATCTGCACCTATCTTTTGATACTGTTATAATCGGACTGATTATCCCTTAATGCATTCATTAAACATTCATAACATTTTTGCTAATTTTTTATAATCATTACAAATATGGCAAAAATAGGCTTTTCATTTTCAGTTACATTCAGCTTTAGGAAAATGTAATGCTTACTTGAGAAGGTACTTGAAAGGATTCCAATGAAAACAAAGCAGGTGCTGTTAAATTCCAAAGTAAAATAAATCACATTTTAAAACTACATTCCATCCTTTACACAATCCAAAACGTGTAGTCTCCCTCAGATAGCAAAGGAAATATTAAAATTTACTTAAGCAAGACTTTTACTACTTCCTTTGGTTGAAAACTTAATATTCTGAAAAGTTTACATATGTTTCCAATTTCCAAGGCAATGTATTTAATTTCAAACCAATTCATAGTTTCTTTATAATAAGCAACAAGAAGATTAACCTGATTCTGTAAATGAAACTAGAACTTTCTTATGACTTTATTCATAAGAATACTGAAGAAGGTAGTATAGCTGTTATTTCTGTTTATTAGATGTGAAAAGGAGAGAAAGTCTGACCTATGAAACGGTGGTAGACATTAATATGGAGTCCTCAAGGAGCTTTTGGTGACTATTCCATCAGAAACACTGCCTGCTGAACTCCACTCCTTGCCAGGTAACTATCTATGCCCTCACCGTATCTCCTTATTCTTTATTATACTTAATACTCTCTGAAGATGCGTAATTGTTTATTTGCTTAGTTATGTATTAGTTATACCAAGATTATTAGTTATATCAAATAAGCTCCGTAAGGGCAGGGACTTTGTCTTGTTTATTACTGTGTCCCAGGGCCTAGTTCTTTTCCCAGCTTCAGTATCTGACACATATTAGGTGTTCAATGAATCTTTCTGAATAAACAAGTTAGTGAATATGTTCTTTCTCCACAATTAGGCATCTTAAGTACAGTAATAATTTACCCAGCTTTAAAATAGTTCCAGTTCCTTTAATAAGCCAGAGAAGATGTTTTTAGAGACCTCATTACTTTTTGCTATAAAACATTTAAAGGTGTTTATTAAACTTTTACTTTGTATATTGTGCTTCAAGTATACGTGGGTTTGTTGTATAGTTGTCAACCAGTAAATGAAGATCTCAAGCACTTTATAGGCCAGGCCCATTATGTTTATTATAATCTCTAATCTTTATTTTTGTCTCATGAGCTGCATATTATTGACTCCATTTTATAGATGGTGATACTGATATCCAAAGATATCAGTAACATACTTGATATACTTAAAGTCATATGGTTAGTAAATGACATAACTGAGATTTGACCAATATGGCTGACCCCACATATATTTTCCACTTTTGAATCATCTAAACACTAGTGTATAAAGTACCAAATGAAAAAAGAGGTTTGAGCCTTTTTTACCAGTGAATTTCATTAACAATACCTTATTGATAAATTGGCATCGAACTATCTTTAAAAATCAACATAGTAGCTAATCTCTATTTTTGCTTATACTAAATAATAGCAAATCCACACATATCATTTTTTTCTATTTTTTAAATTGAGGTATAATTGACATCTAACATTAGTTTCAGGTATACAACATAAGGACTCAACACTTGTATACACTGCAAAATGATCACCACAAGTCTAGTTAATATTCAACTCCGTGCACAGTCATAAAAACATTTTTATTCTTGTGATCAATTTTAAACATATTGTATATTTTGTGAGGGCAAATTTCTTAGTGTATAACCTGCGTAAGTAGTATTCCAATAGAAGTCTGCAAATTAATTATAAATCTACAAAAATATAAATGTAAAATAGTAGAAAACATCTTTTTGGTCATTGTATTAGGAAGATATATTAGGACATTCTTAAAAATGGAGATTATTAATTGATTGATTCCTAAATAGTTAGACATAAGAGGAGGAAATACAGACTTTGTCCAAATTATAGAATTCTATAGATGATAGTCCAAGATATTGTATTTTCAAGAAAGATATTATAAATTTAAATACCTGTCTTTGCCTATCTCAGGTAGGTGCCTGCCATTACTGAATAAGGTTATTCTGCAGGAACAGGGAGGGAATAAAGCAGTTCATTCTTCAGCCTGGAAATTGCTTGTAGAAAGCAGTCTTGACCACTTGCTTACATAGTAACATGTGTAAAGAATAATTTTGTTCAGCATGTTAGTGGGCATTGCAATGTCTCCCCCACATATTTTCTACTCTTGAGTCAATTATGTAGCACACATGTATTTTCCATGAAATTGATCTGATTCCTAGCCCCATAGGTGGGACTAGAAAAGTCTAAATGAGGATCATTCTGTCTTCCTTGACATAGTAATTGCTTCTGGAAACCTTGGCCTAAGCCAATTAGCAGATGACATTCTCACTGCCACAAATATTGATTCAGGGTGAGCAAAAGACCTAAACTAGTCCAATGATAACAAAGCTGAGGTTGTAGGAGACGCCATCTCTCTCTTCCGTGTGTTAACCAGATGGCATGTGGCCTAGGTAGTGTTGGCAGCCACATCTCTTTGACATCAGAAAAGCCAGTCTAGTAAAAAGCCCAACAGGTGGAACTGAGCAGTTCAAGGAAAT
The DNA here is from genome assembly GCF_057876585.1 of Rhinolophus sinicus. Classification (NCBI taxonomy): domain Eukaryota; kingdom Metazoa; phylum Chordata; class Mammalia; order Chiroptera; family Rhinolophidae; genus Rhinolophus; species Rhinolophus sinicus. The sequence goes on from NC_142503.1 coordinate 58,341,533, forward strand.
TGCAAAGAAGCAAATCCGCCCTGATGAAACTCTCTCTGTGGCCCTTCCAACCTCTGCACAGTTTACTTGGATGAGACTCCTTATTTTGGCTGTTTTGAGCTGAGTATTCCATCCCGCAATTAAAAGCCTCCTATGAGATTAATGAAATTAACTAATTCATTTTCTTCCTAAGCCTACCACTCATCAGGTGCCCAACACTACTGATTCTCACTCTTATATCGTGTCTGTTTTTGTCCCCTTCTCTCTTCCTACTGGCTTAATTTGGGTCCTTCTCTTTTCCTTCTATGCTGCTGCACAAGATTGTTAATAGGTCTCAATAATTCTAATTTACTTATTAATGTAAAGTTTTTCAAAATCTCCCCACTACTTCCAGGATAATGCTCAAATTCTTCAGGAGTTATGAGGAAACTTTGACCCTCTTCTACTTTTAAAATCCATCCTGAAATCTAACCTAAATACCTCTAGTTGTCTGAATGCAATATATGCTTGAACTCTTTGGGCCTTTGCCGGTTTATCTTCTGGAATATTGTGACCCATTTTGATCAAACCCAGCTAAAATACCACCTCTGGGAAAGTGTTTCTTAATTGCTTTTCTTTTACTTCCTGCATAGGTAGATAGTTGCTCATCCTTCAGTGTTCTCATGGCACTTTATACATACACTGGTCAACACTTTCCACATTGTGTTGTAATGATTTGTTTATAGTTTGAGCTCCTTTGTAGACTGTGACTCACTGAGGGCCAGGTCTGGACAAAGACATTGTTTTCCTCCCAACTCAGCCTAAGGCTCTACACATAGTGCCCGTTTAATAAATGTTTGCTGATTACATGAATAAAGGACTGAATTAGTCTCCATGGTTATTATTTCAAAACATGCTGTCAGAATACACACCCACATACACTGTACTAAAAATAAAAACAATTCAAAAGGACATGGTACCTAATGTCTTATATTTTACTGGTTGTTCTTTCTGGACTTGAAAGCAATTGTAGGCCAGAATATTGCTTGTTAGGTCTCCTAAATTTAGTCTCATTTTAAGAATTATAATTTTCATTTTTTCCCCCCAGAAAGACTTCCCTTAGTTCAAACTGAAGCAGAGCCAAAAGACAAGAGGAGGTCTAAGGTCTGCTTGTCTGTATTTACTTGGTCTAAAATAGCACTGGACTTTTGTTATATGAGGTTTTCATGTGATTTGAAAAAAAAAAAGTTTTAACCTGCTGCTTTGTTTGAACAGTGATGGCAAAAGCTAAAAATAACACAAGATTCCAAATGTGTGTATGGAAATTAAAACACAATTTTGGGCAATTGCTGTAAAAACTTCCACTCTCTTTATACACCTTTAGACTTAGCTGGAGCCAGATCTGCCCACAAAGGAGACGTTTAACTGATAGGTCCTCTTTATGAAAGGCCTTTTCCAGGGGCCACATCTTGGGGGGTTTGGGGAAGGGAAGTATGTGGTTCTGTCTAAATTTCATCCAGGACTTCTCTCCCCATCTGACCCTGGAAATTGCTACAATTTTAGCTTCCTGTGGTAGGCAGTAAAAAAACTAAATCAGAAATGGTAGAAATACACTTTGCTCAGTCAAGGGAGTTTCTAAGTTTCCTATGCTAGAATCAACTACATATTCATAAGCAACATAGCATAATTCTAATCCTTGCACCAGGCATCAACCATAGTAATTCAAACTTATCTCTGGATGAGCCTTGAAAGTGGCTTACCATCCAGAGCTACTATTGGTGAGATGTATTTTTGTAGTTCATTTTTAAAAATAAGAGAAGATTCATAAAACATCTCTCCTAAGGAGCTATCTGAAATAAGGGTTGTAGAACAGTGTGAATGGGAGGTACAGGGCAAGAGAAGCAGTTTGAATAGATTGCCATAAAAAGAAAGGTCACAGTATTTCAACCAACTAAGTAGGCCCAAACTAAGAATACCACAGAACTGCCTGTTGGACCAACATGGCTTTGAAGGAAAATGACAAATGAGATTGACAGGGGCATCTGAACCCTTGCAGCTGTTTCATTTCAGGCATTCTTCTCCAGGATGGCTACTGCGTGGATTTAAGAAGCTGCAGACAGTAGTCATTTAAGGAAATGGACACCACGGCCAAATCATCTTAGAATGCAATCGAGAGTAGAGGGTCAGTTTGGCCAAAAAATGCAGATTCAAGGCATTCATCAGCTTAGTCCCTCTCCTCTCCATGGTTTTCCTTAACACCCTTTATTGTTCTGGTTCACCTCTTACCTGCATCTAACCGTAGTCTCCTAAATCTAGGTTGTTTAAATGTCTGAGCTGACAAAAATCCTGTGCTGATGTAAAGCAGTGTAGTAGGATATCAAAATCATAGGTGTTGGAATCAAAATGTGTTTCATCATGGCTCTGCCCGTTTCTAGCTCTGTGGCTGTGGGCAACTTCTTTGAGGCTCACACTCTTCATCTGTAAAATGGGAATATAAATACTGATGCATAATTTACAGTCATATAAGGCAGATACTATATGTAAATGGCTAGGCACACTTTGAATTCTCTGTTTTCAAGCTCTTAATTATTGAAACTAATGTCATGTTGGCTTTCAAACTTTATTTAACAGCTAGACCTTTTTATTCAAAGCCAATCTTACATTGTGGCATCAATCTGTCTATCTATCAATCTATCTACCATCTCTCATCCATCCATCCAACCACACACAAATGCATAACATATACACACACCTTTATATATACCAGTTGAAAGTAGTAAGTATATTTCTATAATAACTATAATTCATAATTTCAAATTAAATTATTTGAAGGCAAACAATGAGAAAAGAAAGCTTGATATGCTGAAAATAAAAATTGTATAGAAATAGCATTCATAACAAGCAGTTATTGGGGGTGTGTTATGCACCAGGGGTGAATTATCTCTTTAGATTTCCACACTATCTTAAAAGGCAGTTATTGTTACCACCATCATTTCCATTTTACAGAAAGGGCAATGGGACTTAGACAAGCAAATCAATTTCTCTGCATCCCATAGTGCAGTAGGGAGTCAGGATTCCGACCCAGGCAGTGTCCCACTAGAATCTGTGTCTTCAGAATCCCATTACCTCTGCAGCCAAACTATTTTATATTGAGTATTGATAATCTTGACACAGGGATAAGTAGTGGAAAATTGTCAAAAAATTTAAATAGTGTCCATGAAATCTCTGAAGACTATTTAACTATATTAATGCATAAAATTTTAAGGAGATTACTAGGGTATTTCATTTTCAAAGTTAAACCACTGAAATTCCCAATGACTTTTCATCTCCCTTACATGGTAAATGTTAAACTTGCATGAATTGGTGTATGGGTTTCCTAGCCATTCTTTAGCTCATTAGTTCATCTAAAAATGTTTTTGAACACAGGTTAGGTGACAAGTCAACTTAAATCTTTATTGCTTGATGAAAAATTATTTTCAAATATAGTTTGAAATATAATGACATTTCGAATGAAATATTTAAATTGTTTGCTAAATATGTCCAAAGGTAAAGCCATAATTTTGTTACGAACATTCTATATGAATCTTAAGCATAGTAATATGGTAACTGTTCATTACTTGAGCTCATTAAAAGCTCATTTTAGAGATTTTTTTTTAACTATTGGGTTTTTAGGTCAGGAAAATTTAAGGATTGATTTCTTATTTCACGTAATAGTTTTACAGCATCTCCTGACCACGGGGCACCTAGTAAACCTCCGTATAGAAAATTGGAGTTTAGATTTCAGTGCCCAAATCATTACCCATAACACAGAGAAGTGAGTCTTAATAAAACTAACCGTTTTTATGACAAGATCCCAAAACGTCTGCAAGATACCGGTGATTGTGTAATGAAAATGAAGATAATGTACATAGTTTATAAGTAAATCACTGGGAGAGAGAATGCATCCTAGTTTATGAAGATGTGTTTTTTCCTTAGATCTACTGGCCTTGATGTATCAAGAATATATATCATTTATCTATCTATCTATCTATCTATCTATCTATCTATCTATCTATCTATCTACCTCTATATATTTTATGTCTTATCTGAACTTGAATTCTGCATCTGTTAGCCCTGATTTATGCCCTCTCCACTACTTTGAATTTCTTTTATATACTCTCTTTCTTGTTCTGTCATTCACATCTACAAAGTTAGCTTTTGTTTCCCTTCATTTCCTCATTCTCAATGACCCTTGAATGCCTGTTACAAGTGATTTTCAAAATGGAATGCCCATAAGATCAGGTGGGGAACTTTAAAACATGTAGATTTCCAGATCCGATTTGCAGAGGTTCTGACTCTGAAGGGTTGATCTGGAGCCCCAGAATATGTATGTTCAAGATGTATCCATATGATCTCACTTATATGCAGAATCTAAAGAAAAGAATAAGTGAATGAACTAATCAGAGACAGTTTTGAAAACATGGAGGAAAAACAGAGGGTTGCTAGAGGGGCGGGGGGGTGGGGATAAGGGGAAGGTGAGAGGTTTTGAAAAATAGTCGGTAACCACAAGATGGTCATGGGGGTTTGAAAATTAATTTGGGGAACGTACAGAGGGATAGTGGATGGGGGGAGGGGGGTTCAAACAGTGTGAGGGATATAAATGATAAACGTCTAAGTTTTGCTTTGTCTTGTGCACCTGAAACTAATAAAAAAAAAGAAAATAAAAAAAGAAAGAAAGAAAAAGATGTATCCCATTGATTCTGATGCAGGGGTCTTCCTGAGCACACTTTCGGGCAATTCCTGCTATAGTGAATGTGTGAAAATGTCATGAAAATGTAGATTGATAGATTGCAGGCATGAATACATTGAATTCCCAACACTAGAAAATATTGAAAGACTGTGACTTCAAACTCTTACAAAAATAAAAGAGAATCTTTTCTTATATGGGGGCAAATTGCTTCTAATTTATACTCCTTATAAAAGGACGAGGGGGCAGAAAAAAGCTGAATATGATTGTTCAAGATAGTTGCTGTAAATTAGTTATAAGTGTAAATATTGTACCTTTTTATACAAAGGAAATTAAATCAAAACTATTAGATAGTGGCCTAGTTCTGTTTCTGTATGTGGGCATAGCTTTTCTCTCTTGTTTATTGTTGTTATTCCCTGCCCCCGAATATTATAAATAGTGAATAATGGGCTATGAACCCATAAAGGAAAAAATATATGTGTAGATGAGGAACACCTAGGTATAATTCAACAGAGATGTCTCGATTCTACATTGATTCTATTAGGCTTTCAGAATTGGTGTAAATTTAGAAATATAATTTTCTTGGGATAAGTTAAGTATATATTTTTTATTTGTCTAAGATTTGTGATCCCCTCTTGTTTGTTTCCACAGACAGATCTATTTTTGTAGTTTTTAAACATCTTTAATCTGATAAAAAAGATCACATATATACATATATATATATATATATATATATATATATATATATATATATATGAGTGTGACTTCTTGATATGAAGTGCAAGATTTCAGGATTTCAGTGTAACTGTATATATATATATATATATATATATATATATATATATATGTCAGAATTCTCAGGTTAGGTTAAACAAAGATCACTGGAAAAATTTCTCAAATATGTGTATTTCAAAGGTACATTGGCATAAAGATTCATTTAGAATTAAAATGCAGCTGAAGGCTCTGTAAATGTAAAAATAAAAATGTGTTTTTCTAAATATATAAAAAATATCATATATTATGCTTATTTCTTAGCCAATTCTATCACAGGTTGCCTGGGTATAAGTGCGTGAAACTATGAAGAAAATTTTGGAATTTATGAATTAGATGAGATTCTAGGTAATACACATCTGACAACGGACTCTCTTCTAACGATTTTTAAAATTGGACTGTACATTCTTCCCTCTAGAATAACAGACAAAAATCTTTGATAATATTGAAATCAAACTGACTAGGTTGAGTTCAGTCTCAATGAGGGATTTCTTTTGCCATAATTTAAATTATTTTTACAGAGTTGGGATTTTCTTCACAACCACAATACCTTTTTTTTATTTTTTTATTGCCTTTTGGCTTTTATTCTGAGGCAGACCCTTTTTAATTTAAACATGATCTGTTGTATTTACTTTGAATGCCAACACATTGTGTATTACTCACCAAGTGACTCTTTCTTTCTGCTATTCAGAATTAAATAAACCAAGACGCAACACATGTCTTAAAACCACAATAGTTTATTTATAAGAAGAAAGACAGCCCATCAAACTTTCCACAGGAATTTAAAAAATCCATTGGGGACTCAAAGCCTTTACTTTCTTTCCATTCATATAATTTTGGTTTTGGCTTAACACTTAGCACAATATTCACTTCAAAAGAATATCCCTTGCATTTAAAGTAAACAATCATTGTTCTACACAGACTTTTAATTTTTCCCCTCTGCCCTTTGCCACTTTTCTTCTCTTGTTCCAGTTCTTTGCTAGCATTACATCCCGAGTATGCCAGATATAAAATCCCTTTTTAGTTTATATTTTGATATGAAGACTTACTCAGGAAAAAATCAAATTGTTACGTTTTGTATCATTTCCAATTACTCTTGACATCTATAGTTTCTTAACATTTTAAAATGATACTTTGATTATAGGGGATGAGATAGGACAAAATAACTGCAATTAGAATGAAATAGATTCTGGCTTTAGAAAGGAAAATTCAGTTTGAACATGATGCAAGGCAATGAGCTTTCATTTTAAGTTCAAATTCTTTGGGTCTGGCTAAGCCAAAACATATGATCTAGGGTGGCCTTAGTTTCATACAAAGTAGATCTCAAAAAAAATAACTTCAAACCTCACTGCAAGAAACAGAGTTACTAATGACCAAGTGAGGGTCAGTAGCAAATAATGATGAATTGCAAAGTCCTATGTCATGTTCCGCTGTCTCAAGAATGAGTTGACAAACCATACAGCCTATACTTTGATCACTAAGATTGTCTGGAATACATAAAGCCCATTGGAGTCATAAACATTGAAATTTTACATCAATTTCACAGTTACACTGAAATCCTGAAATCTTGCACTTCATATCAAGAAGTCACACTCAGCCAACACCGTTTTTGTGATATAGTATGTATATGACATCGTTTACCAAAACACAGGACTTGCCAAATGAACAAAGAGTTTGCTTTTATGAACGTATAAAAACTCATGAATTTGCTTAAAAAAAAGAGCCCTTATTGACTATTGTGGAAGGTACTGTGCTAAGTGCTAGATCATATACAGTCCTGGCCCTTAGGCAGTTCATAGCTTTGTGGTTCTTATTTTTCCCTGCAGATAGTAATCTAAGTCATTGGGACATACACAGGTGCTCCCTATCTGACTTAACAGTCTGTTCTTAAAGGCCTTTTGCAAACAGAATCTTATCTGCATTACAATGTGTAATTTATAAATCTATTCTTTATATAAATATAAAATACATAAATATATAAATATATACATACCTCAACAGTTAAAATATTATAAATTTTAGTGTTGCATATATCCATGCAGGCTTTTGCCATGTGGCAGTCCTGTAGGCATGGTACTTATTAATATTTCCTCAATGTGTTCTAAATTAACACATACTTATGGACTGGTCCTGCCCTCTTGCTCTCAACTGATCTTTCTCAAGTCATGATTATAATGCAATAAAAAGGAGGTATGAATAACCTAAATACCATGGAAATAACAGGAGCTTGTACAGAAATAATTCACAGGGCACAAGAAGAAAAAGGCTTCTTTGTGGCAGCTACTCTATTTCCTGTGACTTTGCTTCCTGCTATTTGTGCCTGCGACCAACACCTTTATGTTTCTTGAAAAATCCAATGTTATATCCAGTGTTCTGTCATATACAGTGGAGCTCCATGTTTAAGGTCATAGATCTCAGACTATTTTGCCACTTTCTGGCTAAGTGACTTTAGGCAAGAAAATTTACCTCTTTGTGCTCTGGTTTTCTCATCTGAAAAATGGGGCTAACGCCATTATTAATTGAGTCTAAGTAGTACAAACTTTCACAATTCACTTCTCAGAAATCAGGTTGCATCTTACAGTTGATGGAATGTCATAATTTAATTGGTAATGCTTTTTTCCCTTGGCGATGCATAGCATAATGGCCTAAGAATCAATACTGTGATGAAGTACAATAATTGTAGCACCCTTATAGAGTTCTGCTAAAGAGTAAATGAGTTAATGCAAATAAAGCACTAGCACAGTGCCTGGCAATATGTTTCAATACTCATGTAATGTGCCTGATGGAAATGTTGCTTAAGATTGAGTCTGCGAAAGGGGAATGTTGTGTGTCTCCTTTGGAGAAACAGATAGACATTGGTGTCTGTTATTAAAAAACTCAATTGAGAATGGGGAGTGGGGACTTATTTGCTCTAGCTTCTTCAGTAGATTCTAAGCTTCTCAAAAGTAGAAATTGAGTCTTTTATTTTTAACAACTATTAGACTATCATGAATGTGGCTTATATTCAGTAAATGTTTGTAAAGCATATACCCCGTCTCTTGTTTAATTGATCTGTTTTTATATTGGAAAACAAGTGCTAAGTGTTTTACAATTAGTAGTTGAAAAATAATTACTGGCTTAAATGTGTGGACCCCCAATAAATATGCATTATTTCTACTTAGTCATGCTTTCCTAATCCTGTTATATATGTGCTCCCTTTAACAGACTTTTAAATTTTCTTTCATTAGTTTGATGTCTGTGAAACTATAATCTACAGGGGGAATTGAATGCCAAGTAGATTTACTTATAAATTTACTGAAGTTTTCATTAGATCTCGAGCATAAAATCAGCTCCATCTTAATGATTCATGGGTGTCTTACCTTTGTTATAAATCTTCAGTATATATGTGTACTGAATACTGGGGAATCTCACATTCCTTATTTTACTGTGCATGTGGTACACCATTGCATCCATTGCTTCCACATAATTCTTTCAAGAATTGCTCCAGTACAAACTTCTTCAGGAGAAGGTAGCAATTCCATCTATTCATCTAAGACAGCATAAAAATAAAACAGGCTTTTTCCAGACTCCTCCCTCGGCCTAACAGGGGATATATTTCAGCAAGCCAGGGCCTACAAGAAGAAAGCAGAGAGTACCTGAAAGCAATCCCAAGCTTGGAATAATGAAGAAAAATAGATTGGAGTGGAAGGGAATACTCTGGTAGGTTTGGCAATGAGAATGAGAGAGGTTTGAATTCTATATAAGGGGAAAACAAACTTTTTCAATAAAAAGCTAGGTAGTAACTAGTTTTGTTGGTCATTTGGTCTTTGTAGCAATAATTCAACTTTACCACTTTAGCTCAAATGCAACCATAGACTATGTTAACAAATGAGCATGACTCTTCCAATAAAACTCGTGGGAGACAGAGAGACTTGGCTTTTAGGTCATAGATTGCTAAGTTCTGTTACACAGGAAGACACTGTCTCCATATTTTAATGTATTTATTGTAATATATTGGTCATCTATTATTTGTTTAGTACTGTATTTTTTTTTATTTTTTTTTTTAATTCCAAGCTACCTTTTTTTTCCCCTATAAAGAAGACTCCAGCTTCTGTTTATTTTTCCATTTGGCCCACAGTTGTATGTCTTGTTTTGTCTCTGTGGTGGTCTCTTTTCCCCATGACAAGCATTTTCTGATAAGAGCTAGTCCACATTATCTTAGTATAGATTTGAGCCTTAGGTGGGGCTTGAGAGAATAATCTTCATATCTGACAACCTTTTTGGAAGTTAGAGTTAACATAGTGAGGCGAGAGAAGCAGATGGTGCCATTGTGATGAAGCATGCTTTTCATACATGAGTTGGATTTCCTTCCTCGTCATCTACACAGTTGCTTCCAAAAGACCAAGGCGTTGTGTCCTGCAAGATATTTGGAGCTAAAAGTAAGTTTTAAATTGGGATACCTGGGACCCTTATTATTTTGTTCTTTCTCTTTGGCAGAGGTCCTTATATCCATAATGAAATAAGGTTTGAGTTTCCAAATCTTTCTGAGATCCTGTAGTTTATCCTAGAACCCATAAAATCCCACATGTGTCCCAGAATTGATGGTCAACAAATGTTTGTTGAGATAATTAACACGGGTGTATTGAGCAAGGCTTCTGAAATTCACCCTTGCCTTGTACAAGTAACTAAGATAATACCAGGACGTTAGACATAAATTCCACTTTTTTTTTTTTTAAAGACATCTTCAACATGTTTACTGCACTGTTTCGTTCATCCAACTGGAGAGGTAGAGGCAAATTGCAAGGGACATATTTTGTTACATCCCTAGAGAATGTATAAGTACTTATGACTTTAATTTTTCCACAGAATTATAAATCACTATGTGCCTCTTTGAATTAGCTATTGGCACTCCTGAAAACTTCTTTGACAATACAAAAAATTCTTTAAAAGTCAAAAATACTTCTTTTTATTCATGTATTACACAGTTAAGCATTATGTGTATTTTTGTTCTTTTTCCGCTTACTAGTGTTTATGCACTAGATACTAGTATTGTTTCTATGATTAGATGCTTCTCAGGCATTTGTCTTAAATTAAATTTCCATATGTTTAAGGCAATGACTTTCTAACGCAGAATTTTGGCATTTGCATGTATTTTATTCCATTGCAAAATTCTATAGCATCTGTAATTATTTAATGATCAAAACAGTTACTTGATCTTGTCAATATTGCTATTTCTAACTAATAGATGAAAATGGAGATGTCCTTTTTTTTCCTCTTTCACATATTAATTATCACAGTAAACTGAAAAACAGAATTAAAAAAGTTTTCATTCTCAAATAATTACTGCTTGTTATCCTAACCTGAGAAGCATTGAGCTAAGTGAAGAAGTATTACTTTTCCAAAAATGTAAACTCAATTTACACTTAGCATTTGAAATTCTTCTGATACGAAACTCACCTGAAAGTTAATAATACTTATAATTTCTATATTATGTTTCTTGTAAGAGAAGAGAAAAATCACAAGAGCTCTGGGTCTACCTGGCCCGGTAAGCACTGGAATTTAGTTGAAGCAACCTATGGAAAATGCTTTTTAAGGATCCTAGGACACATTCTGGAGGCTCAATAATTACAGTAACACCAAAGGCTGGATTTCTTTGTTTTGTCACTTTGCAGAAACTTGCTCTTTACCCATCATCCAACCTATTTAAAGTAGCGTAGCATCCAGTAGCTATAGAAAAGGAAGAGAGGAGTCACTCTACACTAATGTGAGAGTTGGGGTATACTACTGTCAATTGGAAGGGTTACCACAGAATGATGAACTGTTAGATCATGAAATGGGCAGGCACTCAAACACTTATGGAGTCACACATTCCATGTAGCATGGCCTTTCACAAAATGCACAGGAATGTATGCGGTTGGTTCTAACTTTGGAACAATCCAGTCTACCTTTGGGTTCTATAAAATGTGCGATGACCTCTTTGGTCCAGGTAGCCCTACAGTTCATTCCATGATTTGGCATGCACACACAGTCTCTGTACCATGCCTCCTAACATTTGGAGCAGCATCTGCTAATAAATAATATGGAAAATAGTGCTGTCTCTTTTAAGGATGCAGAGGTCACTGTGAAGTTAGTGGGCAGGACATAGCCAGGAAAAAGAAAACATGAATAGGTCAGGTCAGCTGGAGACTTGAAAATTGTTTGGAAGTTAGTTTGTGACAGATGGCATAGAACTGTAACAAAGACTGCAAAGCAAGTCAATAAAATCCATTTTGTTTTGCTCCTGGGCACATTTTTCAAACTCTTTTGCAGCTGTCTGGGCCATATGACTGATTTTGGCCAATGGAATGTGGATGGGAGGCCTGACTCATAAAAACCTTCTGTGTGATCCTTTACTTTCTCTCTTTTCCATGTGCTGATTTGACTGTGTCCAAGTTGAAAAGCACAGTCCCTCTATCTGTCTGAGTTCCTAAATGACTACATGGAGCAGAGGCACTTCCCCACTTTCAATTGGAATTTACATGAGCGAGAAATAAATTCCTGTTGGGATAAGCCACTGAAAGGATGGTTATAGGAGCTCACTAATGCAAGAACTTAGTGGTCCAGGCTAAGGTGTTTGACCCTTATCTCAAAAAAGTAATAAGCATTTTGAGTAACAAGCCAGCAGGATGAAATAATGTTTTAATAAGACTAATGTAACAGAAGGAAGAAGATAGTTAGAAACAGAGAGAGAGACTGTATGTACCCTGAGTTACTAGAGAGAAGGGAATTCCACAGCCCAGATAAAAGAGAACCAAGGGGATCAAGCCACTCAAGGACAAAGGAAGAAAGAGTCCCATGTAATGGATTTCTAAGTTACCCATAATCTCAGCAATGCCAAGGGTCAAATCTTATGATGAGACCAATGAATTTGATGGTGTAGAAACTGGAGGTGGTCTTTGAAATGCTAGTGGAAAGGAAATAATAAAGGCAGAAAATAGATTGCATTGGGTTAAGGAGGAAATATATAGTTTCTGTCAGAAAAAAATTAAATTGTCAGTCTTGACATAAACTTAATTTTGAAATAAAAATTCTGTTTTGTAAAATCTCAAATTGATTCATGCCCATACAGACGCCCTATGGTTTCAGCAAGCCTCCATTCAGGATTGTGTTGGACATTGTAGCACATTCCCCTTTAGACACATTCTCCCTTATCCATGATAGCAAACACTAATGGGTCATGGGCCTCATTTTCCCACTGAGAAGACCTTGGCATTCTCAACAACATGCTTCAAGTAGCAATTCTCATTTCATTAGAGTTGGCAATTGAACTAATGCTTTTTATTGCTATCTGTTTATTTCACACAGTCTTAGAAGTTTTGCTTTTATGAAGGTAGTAGAAGGGAGACTGAGGAGTAATACTCCTTTGCTCTACATGACCGGCTTGTGTGAAAAGGTTCTCAGACCCACAGCAATAAAAATTTGTTATAATTCTGCACTCATTTCTTGTCTATCAGGCCATTTTCTTACATCAATTTTCTCCTCAATTGGTATCATTATTATTCCATTGTCTTTCAATATTATGCTTTAGGGTCACTCAGTACTTTATGATCGTCATTACTATTATTTAATGATAATATTTACATAGAATCTTTTCCTCGAAGAATCCTTAAGCATGCTGTACTTCATATAACTCAGTAGATTAAAGGAAAACTATTCGAACTCCTCTCAGATTTTTTTTTGCCTCTCAACGGTTTGCCTATCTGGGATGCAGTTTGAGCTATGGGCTGTGTGCCAGCTGGAAGCTGGGCTGATTTCTGAGTGGAGCCACAGCCCTTATAAGTTAGTGTAGCATTACAGTGGTTTTCTGTTTCCCATTTGGCATTTAAGAAGAAGCACTCAGATGTGATCTGCGTTTTGTAACATAAGTTCTGTATAACATTGGTAGCCCCAGCACCAGCCATAGCAAGAGGGGAAGCACAATTAAATGATATTTTTTTCAGAGTCATAGATGTGTGTGAAATTTTGACAAAGTGGCTACCTTGATCCCTATGTAAAAGCTTATATACCATGTGACAAGGACATAGGCTGCCACTATTGCCATCTAGTAAAAGCTACAATAAATTATTGTTCACAAATTAACAATTAGTCACTGGTGGGAAAAAAGGTTAAAGGATAAGACAGGAAACCTGAAAGGTTACCAAGCAAGAAGCACTATGACAAGTGCATTATTAGGGCTCAAATATATATGTATACTTATTGCCTGAATTTTAATTGGGCCAAGAAATCAGAAAATTCTTGACTGGGGTGGGATGATATGAACATAAAGACTGGATATGACACAAAACATACCGTATTTTGCCATGTATAATGCATACCTTTCTGCCCAAATTTGCAAGGAAAAAATTAGGATGTGCATTATACGTGGGTAGTACTAATTCCATATCTATATAAATGTTTTTAATTCTTTTATTTACGCTTATGAGTTAAAAGTGTAACTCTAGAAATCAATAATGCTATCCATATGCAAAATAATACCATGGAATATGATAATTGGTTTTGTTGAATTTACAACAAATTTACAAAGAAGGAAGCATTCTTGGCCTTCAATGATGTGTAAATATTGTAAATTTGTTACCTGTATATAAAGTTTCTTGTACCTTGTATCTGTTCTTGTGTTTTGTGATTATTTGTTACATAAAATTTCTTGTACCATAATATGTTAAAAAATAAATGCTAAAATTCCTTCATAATACCAAAAACAAGTACCTAAATGTAAACAAATAAAAAATTTAATTAAAAATTAAAATGAAAGATTATTTTCCTTGAGAGTTTGGTCAAAACCATGGGTGTGCATTATATATGGGAGTGCATTATACATGGCAAAATATGATAATATCTTTTTTGTTGATAGCTGGCCATTTTTTGGTTAAATTATATTGAGAAAGTGAGATAATTATAATAGCTAACATTTATTGAGCGTTTATTATGTCAGGCACTGTTTGTTGTATTCTATGTTATGTATTATCTCATAGACTCTTTCAAGCAAGAACTAGTTTATCTTAGAGAAATTGTTAAACTTTCTTAAAAGAAAATATTTTTAAAAGAATATATATGCTTAATAATATGCATAGAAATTAAAGATTATTGGTTCTCACTTAAACATAACCCTAAATTATCCTAAATTCCTTGCTCCAGTTCATTGAAATCATTGGGCTTTTATGACTCTTAACTCTGTCATTATTCTCTGTCAACTAGTCTCATTTTCTCTTTGTGTGTGTGTGGGGGGAAGGAGCGAGGGGTCATTAAGGAAACACAGTTGTCTAAAGGAAAAATTATCTTAAAGAATATGTTACTACGTTCATCATCAAGAGAAATCTTATATGAGTTTTAGAGGCGTTTCTTGATTCATATATATTTTTATTATTTTAAAAATAAATATTAAAAATATGTTGATTTTGATACTTCTTAGATAGCTTTGTAAAAAGAATAGGTATACAGGCTTTGTTAAACTACTTTTTGGAGTTGGATTTTTGTCTTATATGAAGAAAAGCAAAAAGTCTAGATTTTCAATATATCATCTAATGTTTGTCTTTTCTAATAGTTTCATTTTTAAGAACTGCAACTCCTCTTGTTTTCTAGTGCTGCATTTTATATAGATTTTTCTCTTGGAATTAATAGAAATTATACTTTCATGGCATTTTTATATGCATAGGACCTTTTTCTTTTCTGTTTTACAAAGCACAACTATATAAATTTGTTTAGTTAACTAAGACATTTTTTTAAAAAATATATTTGTTCCTGGATGAGTTTACCTTTAAAATAATGTTGAAATGGCATATTAACCTTAAGAGAGTAACACTTTGTTTTAAATACATGTATGATTCTGGATGCGAGGTATGCATGAATGCAGTCTGGAATTCCAAGTTTCTAGGCTCTGTGTGAGAGGGCAAGGAAGGTCAATTCTCATCTCCGCTAACACAATACCAGTCCAACCTAAAGAAGAGCTTTTCTTTCGGGAAATTGTAACTTTTCATTCTAACTTGGTATATATAAATGTGGATTCCAAATAGATTTTACATTATGTTTAAACTGGTGAGCTCTGTCTTTGGGGGGGGGGGTCAAGTGTAGCAAAGATGTTTTGGGTAGTAAGTTCATAATTATGTTACAGTGCCTCTCGGAATTGGATACTATGGACTCGTGCTTCTCAAACTTTAATATCTGTATGGATCACTGGGGGAACTTGTTCAAATGCAAATTCTGATTCAGTAAATCTGGAGTGGGATCTAAGATTCTGCATTTCTAGCAAGCTTCCAGGTGATGCTAATTCCATCGGTCCATTTTTCGCACTTCGAGTAGAAAGGCCATAGAAAATGATAAGCAAGCAGGAAGAATTGCCTTAATTTACTCTTGCACAGACCTGGCCATCTTCCCTCACTCTACACTTTCCATTGATTCTGCACTTTCAAGTTCCTGGTGAACATCCAGGGCCCTCACACATGCTCTCTGAAAAAAACACCTTACGTCTCCACTTCTCACCTAGCTCATATCCACGCTGTCATCTCATCTAAACATATTTTTCTCAGGAAAAATATTCATTTCCTTCAAGCCTGAGCTAGGGATTCCCAGAGCCTCTCAACATCAACTGTAATAATAATCATTTCACTTATATAGACTTGGGCAATGTCTGCCTTTCCCATTAGATGGTAAGTTCTGTGATATGATAAGGTCCTTGATACAAGAGCTTATATCCTCCTCAGGACTTCCTTTAGGCTCTAGGAAGCAAGGCCTCGGCCTGACCATAACCTCAGAAGTCATTGCCTTTGGCATGCCTTCCTCGGTATTTGGTAAGCCCCCTTTGCTCTCTGGCACCTGCTTAGACTCAAGCCTGAAATGGAATGTGCGTGGGCCCGATCCCTGTTTTATCTTTTGGGGCACTCTCCAAACCTATCCACTTTCTCATGCTTCAGTCAGCCAGATGCTGGAGTAGCTCTGGAACTTACATGTAGCAGGTCATCCTGGGGCTCCAGGTCAAGCTGGATCCAGGAGGGAGGCCTGGCAAATGGATCCCTTGCACTGGCCAGAGCAGAATTTCTTTTTCAGTGTCTGGTGACTTGGGACCGCTAGAATAATGCTGACATAGCTGGTTTGGGGTGATTCAAGTTGTTTATGTAGATAGGGGCCTGCAATATTTTTTACTGGGATCCTGAACACCGTAAGAATGGCTCCATTTATCTTGATCATTGATACACATTTTTAGGTACAGCAAAATGAATGAAAAACCTAGAAATTTTACAATCAAATAGAATCTAAATGCTACAAAAATTGGTGTAGGGACAAGAGGTCATTCTCATCTTGGTAGTTTTGGACATGATCTTGGATTCTCAAGGTACTCCTGACACCAGTTGAGACAAGTGAAGTCATGATACAAGCCACAAATATAGCAGTCTCTTAAGGTGCATTTTTCAGGTGGCACTTTCAGTTTTGACCACAAAAGAACCCAGTCTTATATTTCTCTGAAGCCTTAAGAATTTTCTGTATTCTTTTTCTGTTGCACTGCTACCACAATATGTGCTCCATATGTGAAAGCAAAGTTATATCAAAAGCTGCCTTTTCCCTCCTGAAGTCTGCATTTACTATATTGAGCTATGACTGTGATATCAGAAGGTAAAATGACATAAGTAATACCGTCTGACATGCTGAATCATAACTGGGTGCAAAACAAA
The DNA here is from genome assembly GCF_057876585.1 of Rhinolophus sinicus. Taxonomy (NCBI): domain Eukaryota; kingdom Metazoa; phylum Chordata; class Mammalia; order Chiroptera; family Rhinolophidae; genus Rhinolophus; species Rhinolophus sinicus. The sequence continues at coordinate 58,358,669 of NC_142503.1, forward strand.
CACATTGCTTCTGAAAATGACACCTAGAAACATCATTCTTAACCACTAAGCTATGCTAGTGATATTATTTTGGAAATCCTTTCGCTATTAATCTAACTTTAAACTGTGTACTTTCCTTTCCTTTTTCAGCATAGCAGGATTAAAGACCAAAAGAACATTCTCATGGTTGGGATCACCTTTATAACAAGGAGGTTGTTGAAAGACAAAGCATCTTAGAAGCCTCACAGTTAAGAAAATATGACTGAAAGCACTTCAGCCTAGCAACAGGCCCAACCAGATGTTAGAGTCCAGTCATGCTGTTTGCTCACTGAGTAACCCTGGCTGGGCAAGGCAAGCCAGCACACTGGGCCTGTTTCCTCATTCACAAATTGAGGCTAGACTGGGTAATTGGAAGGCTCCTTTCTGTTCCAAAATCTATGAGAAAAATTCCTTTAGAGAATCACTTTGCTCTTCTCAGCCAGTGTAGGCTCAGCCTCAAGGCTGTAATCCCAGCGAAAAAAGGGAGCCAGGGTTAGGTCGTCAATGAATATCGCAGTTCTCTGGGTCCTCATTTTCCCATGAGGTATCTTTGCTAATTCAGGACACTGAATTAGGACTTCAGATGAACTTGGGTCAACTTAGATGCCTGTCTAAACATTGGGAAACTAGGTCACTTGACATTTGTGCTCCATGATTTACCATATGCACATGCTTTGTTCCTAGATATTGTTTTAAAGATCAGGGAAGACATCTAAGCTTTCTCTTTGTCTTTCGTCTCCATTACTGTCGGTCATTCCGTTTCCAGTCACCATCATGCTATCCCTGGGATGCTGTTATAGGCTCCTATTGTTCTTGGTGTGCTACTTTTGCTCCAGGAGTCCCTAGAACTCTTTCTCCAGGCAGTAATTAGAAGGATTCGACTGCATCTTCTCTTTCCCCTCGAGGTGTAATTGCAACCCTTCTCCCTCCAGCTCTGTTCCCCAGCGTGTCACCTTACGTTGACTGTATTAAATGAGCTTCGTTACCTTCTGGCTTCTGTTGAGATTGGTCAATTGGGGAGGCACTCGTAGGAGACAATGGTGGGGAGGACAGGAGAAAGTGGTTGCTGTATTTATCACCCATGCCTCCTCACTTCCAGAGCACTGTTTGGCAGGGTCAGTGAATCTCTACTAAGGGCCCAGCTCCTATTTTGTGGCCCTTTCCTTCAGCTACCTCTGCAGCTATAGCTCTTTCAAGTTCTGTGAATTCCTCCTTTTCCTTGTCCCGTCAGTCCCAAGGATAATGATGCTTTCCTACTGTTGCTAATTCCAATATACTTCAACCCCTCATTTTTCCCTTCAACCCTATTTTTGTATTTATAAATAACCCCCTTATTAAATTCTCTTTAATTAAACCATGTATCATCTACTTTCTGCCATGTCTTTGACTGGTCTAGGAAAGAGAACTAATTCTCATACCATAAAATTCACAATTTTAAAGTGTATAAGTTAGTGGTTTTTAGCATGTTCACAAGACTGTGCATGTATCATTCTCCAATTTTAGAACATTTTCATCACCCTAAAAAGAAATGTATCCATTAACAGGTACTCTTCATTTCTTCTTACCCCCACTTCCCGGAAACCACTAATCTACTTTCTATTTCTATTTCATGTAATATAATCATACAATATGTGACATTTTTGTCTGATTTTTTTTTTTTTTGAAGCACTATGTTTCAAGGTTCATCCATGTTGTACCACGTATCAGTACGTCAGTCCTTTTTAGGGCCTAATGATATTCCATTATATAGATATACCATATTTTATTTATTCATTCATTGGCTGATGGACATTGAGGTTGTTTCTACTTTTTAGTTATTATGTATAATGCTGCTATGAACATTCCTGTACAAGTTTTTGTATGAACATATGTTTTTTAATTATCTTAAGTATATTCCTAGGAGTGGAATTGCTGGATCATGGAATAACTCAGTGTTTAACTTTTTGAGAAACTGCCAAACTGTTTTCTACACTGGTGGAAGCATTTTACATGCCATCAGCAATGTGTGAGGATTATAATTTCTCCATATCCTTGCCACCACTTGTTATTTTTATTTTTCTGATTATAGACATCTTAGAGAGTGTGAACTGGCATGTCACTGTGGTTTTGACTTGCATTCCCCTAATAACTAATAATGTTGAGGATCTTTTCATGTATTTATTAGCCATTTGTACTAATAAGCCATTTCTCTAGGGAGAAATGTTCATTCAAATCTTTTGACCATTTTTTAAATTGGGTTATTTGTCTTTTTATTATTTAACTGTAAGAATTACCTTTTTATTGTTGAATTGCCAATATTTTCTTCTATTTTGCAGGTTGTTTTTCCACTGCCTTGGTAGTATCTTTTGACACACAAGTTTCAATTTTGATGAAGTTCATTTATCTGTTTTTTCTTTGGTTCTTGTACTTTTGTTATCATATTTAAGAAATCATTACCGAACGTAAGGTCATGAAGATTTACAACTAGATTTTCTCTAAGAGCTTTATAGGTTTAGCTCTTACATTTAGATCTTTGATCCATTTTGAGCTCATTTTTGTCTGTGGTGTGAAGTGATGGTGAAAATCCATTATTTTGCATGTAGATATCTCATTGTCCCAGCAGAGTTTGTTAAAAAGACTGTTCTTTCCCCATTGAATGATCTTGGAAAATGTTGCTAAAAATCAAATGACCATAGATGTATGGGTTTATTTTTGGTCTCTGAATTTTATTCTATAGATCCATATGTCTATCCTTATGCCACTACCACATTGTCTTGATTACTGTAGATGTATGATAGGTTTTGAAATGAAAAACTATGAATCCACCAACTTTGTTTTTTTAAAAAAGATTGTTTTGGCCCTTCTGGGTCCCTTGCAAATCTACATGAATTTTAATGTCAACTTGTCTATTTCTGCAGATAAAACAGTTAGAATTTTGATAAGCATTGTGTTGAATCTATAGATGAATTTAGGTAGTACTGTCCCCAATATTTGACAATATTAAGTCTTCCAATCTATGAACACAAGACATCTTCCCATTTAATTAGATCTTTAATTTCTTTAAACAATATTTTGTAGTTTTCAGTATATAAGACTTGCACTTCTATGATTAAATTTATTCTGAAGTATTTTATCGTTTTTGTGCTACTATAAATAGAATTATTTTCTTAATTTCATTTTCAGATTATTCATTATTATTGTATAGAAATGCAATTTATTTCACATCCTGTAAACTTGCTGACCTTGTTTATGTCCAATGCTATTTAAAATGGAAATATACAAAAGTCTTAATGTAAAATTGGAATTATTCTGAATAATTAGCTAGATTTAGATATGAAATTTCATCCAGCTAGATTTAGCTATGATATTTTTTCCAGAAAATATACTCTTAATATTTTCAATATGTTAAACTAGGGAAAAAGTTATAAAAATAATGCCTTTAATCCTCAACATAGATAAATAAAGCTTTTATTGAGAACTATTCTATGCACTCTATATATACACACATTTTATCCTTATCGCACTCTTTAAAGTAGGTGTCATGATTAACCCCGTTTTATAGATGAGGAAATTGGGGTCGTAAAGAAGTTACCTGACATGGCTAGAAAGCGGTAGAGTCAACATTTGAAGTCTGACAATCTGGTTTCAATGTCCATATTTTTAAAATCTATGTTATGTTGCCTCTTGAAATACTGTGAAAATCGGTCTGCAGAAAAACTCCTCACAGTGGGTGGATAAAGTACAGTTAGAATTTTTCAATATTGTCATTGTCCTTCCCCAATTACAAAAATACCCCAAAATATCTGAGGATTATCAAACTCATCCTGAGGAGAAGGAAATATACTCTGAGCAAGAGCAGTCTTATAAACTTAGTTTTTCATATTAAGAAACAAAAACAAAACAACTTCATTTTAGAACAGTTGTGGATTAACAGAAAAAATACAAAGATAGTACAGAGAATTCCCATATATTCTCTTCTTGCTTTCATGGTTTCTGATGGCAAATCCACTATCATTCCAGTCCTTTTCCCTCTTGGTAAGGTATGTTTTTCTCTTTTAAGATTTTCTCTTTGTCTTTGGTTTCTGTAGTCTGAATAACACATGCCTAGGTGGAATTTTTTTGGTATCTATCCTGTGTGGTGTTCATTGACGTTTCCTGGATCTGTTCTTTGGTGTCTGTTATGAATTTTGGAAATTCTTGGTCATTAAACATCCAATATTTATTCTGTTTTAGTCTCTCCTTTTTTTTTTTTTCCTTTCTGGTATCCAAATTATACATATATTGTACCTTTTGAAATGTTCCACAATCCCTGGTTATTCTGTTCTGTTTTTCTAAATGCTTTTTTTCCCTCAATCCCTGGATATTCTGTTCTGTTTTTCTAAATGCTTTTTTTCCCCTTTGCATTTCAGTTTAGGAAGTTTTTATTGACCTACCTTCACGCTTATTGTCCTTTTCTTTGCCATGCTCAGTCTACAAATGAGCCTATGTGGGGGCTAAAAAAAATACTTTTCCTCTCACCATCTAAGTTCTTTTAGCTGGGCTAATAATCAAATTAAGAGAGACAGGTTAATAGGAGAAAATGCACAAAGTTTATTATGGATGTACATGCCAAGGGTGTCATAAGACATGAGACCTGAACCACACTGGTCAATTGAGGTTTATATGCCATCATGGACAAAGGAGAAAGTGAACAGAGGTCTGAAATTTCAAAGGAAACAGGCAATTTGCAGGTAGCTGAGAAAGAGCAGAACACAAATGGCAGGCAGATTCTTGCTGGGCAACCCAGAAACAATTAAACAACGTGGGGGAGGCATGTAGCTTCCCCGGCCACTGCTTTGAGCCTTCCTAGCTAAATGCTGAGGTGAATATTTTGGTTTTCCTCCTGGAGCAGGCCTTTTCATCTGAATCTCTTTGGCAAAAACAGGGAGGGTCAAAATTTCTTTCTGAGTCTTTTAATAACCAGCTTAAAATCAACATCCCAAAAGGCACAGTTTGGGTGTTGCAAAACTTCGGTCCCTTTCACCAATTAAAGACATTCTTTATTTCTGTTACTCTTTTTGTTTTCTGGTATTTCTTTTTTAATTTTTTGTTGAAAGTTCCGTCTTTCTCCTTATATTACATATCTGTTCTTGTATGTTGTCTACTTTTTCCATTAAAGGCCTAACGTATTAATCATAGTTATTTTAAATTCCTTGTTTAATAATTACAACATGTGTATCATGTCTGAGACTGGTACTGATGCTTGCTTTGTCTCTTCAGACTATGTGTTTTCTTGCCTTTGAGCATGGGTTGTAACCTTTTGTTGAAAACCAGACACGATATATTATTGGATAACAGGAACTGAAGTAAATAGGCCTATAATATGAAGATTTACATTAATCTGCTGAGAGTTGGTCTGTGCTTATGTTTGTTGTAGCTGTAGGTGCCAGGGACTTCATTCCTCTAGTGTTCCTTTTTCATTTACCACGTTGACTTTGGGCTGCTCTACTATCCTCAGAGAGAGTCAGCTTCTTCTAGCTCTTTCAGTGGTATGCAATCCCATGTTGTTACATTGGAACCATGTTGATGTGGTAAGGTATGGAGGAAGGGAAAAATTCTATAATCTTATGATTAAATCTGACTCTTTTGGCTGCTCTGTGTTTTAGGGCTCTTATCTTTACAAGTGTTTCTACGGTGGTATAGCTTTCTACCCATTGTCTCCTTCCCTCTTCACTGGCTGCAGCATTCCTAATTTATTTTGTTGAAAATCTGACTCCCGTTTCCTGTTTTTCATTTTTGTTTTGTTTTCCTCTCCTTAGTTAGAACAGGAAGGCTAGATGGAGACTGCTGAAGTTGGAGGAATTCCCTTCCCTTAGTTAGGATGAGCCTCAGGCAACTTCTTTTCCCCTGGATTGTAGGACTTTGTTATGAAGTTCTGGGAGGGTTTCACAATGATGATTCCTCCCCTGGTCTTGTCAGAGCTCTCAGGGATCTTTTTGGGATCCTCACTGTGAGAATCTGGTGGGGTTCCTGAAGGTAAAGCCCACAAAAGTGTGGGGGACCAGGGACTTCATTCCTCTAGTCCCTCTAATCCCAAAGACTGTGATTCCCTGGAGTTTCTCATTTTCACACTAGCCCACTGAGCCTTTAGCAGTTTGTCAAAATTACCATTTAAGTGTTTCTACCATATTTATGCTCCAGTAGCTTTTGCTCCAGGCAGGCCGGTCTGGCTGTGACTCTGGATTTGCCTGTCTCTCTAGGTGGATTTTTGGGTGGCAGTTTGCCCTGTCACCTCAGTCGTCTGTGATCCAACAAGGCATTGTTTTTCAGTTTGTTCAGCTTTTCATTGTTGTAGTACATGAGTACTACAAGCTCTTTACATGTCTGAGCTGAAACTACAAGTCATGCATATATTTTTGAATTCTGAAATACTAATATTGATGAAACTTGAAAAAAGTTACTGAAGAATAGAACACGAAAAGAAATGAGAAAATATAGCTTAAATGTAAAAGTGCATGTAACAATTTGATTTGTGGCTGCAAGTGTACATGAAAGTAGCAAACTGGATGTCAATTTACTCTTTCTCCAAAAATTCAGATAAGCCATCCTTTCGATGGGGGTAATCAATGGATTTCTGTATTTCATGTTCCATTCATGGAAAATACTGCTGTGATGTCCATTTGACAAGAGAAAGAGATTTTTTTCATAGGAAGTAGCATAAAATTCAGTGATTCGGAAAGTTTGTCATGGGATTTGTTTTTGGAAAGATATTATTATTATGTATGTAAAACAGTCTTGGAAAGACCACAATGATCACAGTTTCACTGAAAAGTCAAATGCTGATGCAAACCTTATGTTCTCACAGTGGCTGCCTTTTAGTACATCAAACCCTAGTGAACATCATTAGATCAAATGACTATAAAAGGGCTTAAGTGGAATGATTTTGATCTGCTCTACACATTTCCCACTGGATTTTTGTCCACATTACATAATCACTGTACATTTGGCACAGTATGTTGCTTTTGAAAAAGCTTCAAGATTAAGGAAGCATGAAGACAGAATTGGCCATAAAATCAGAGAGGAGTATTAGAAATATATATGCTGCAAAAAAATGGAACCCTCCTTCCTCCTTCAATGTAAATTAAAAAGCTCACGCTGAGCTAAAGCTTTATGATTAAGGACTCAACTTAGATAAGCATTAAAGACTATTACACATAATTTGTCTTCTGATTTGGCTGGGCATTGGTATTAAAAAATGTATTTAGTAAAGAATGATAAAATTCTTAACCCCTACAGAAAATGGTCCTATTTATTCTAGGTGGTCAATAAGCATGGATATGAAAAATCACCTGTCAATATACATATAACAGATTAATATAAGAACATTCTGTTTTAAGGGAGCATGCCAGTAAAGGAAGACCACATTGATGTGGATAGTCTTAAAGTGCATATTGACAACTGAACAAATATTAAATGCAGTTCTTCAAATAGAGGTGATTTATATATATATATATATATATATATATATATATATATATATATATATATATATATATATCTTTTAACACATATCCACTCGTATCCCATATCTGCTCCTCCAGTGTAATTAGATTTAATAAAGGAACAGTGACATCAACTTGAAAGTTTGTAATGTGCTCAGAAGTCACCTTTGGAATCACCACAAACTTCTGCCTTCACTTTTGTTCTTTTACAGTTAAATAGACTTCAAGTTTAAATGTTTTTCTTACTAAAGTGTCATCACTGTTTTTTGTTGTTGTTTAGTATTATTATAAAAACAGAGTTTTATTTAGGCCTGTTTCTACCTAACCATATTCAACAATATTATTTTCATAAGTAAAAGAGGTTAGGAAGTCCAAGCAATCAAATCAGAACAAATATTTTGGACAATAAACCTTTGTTGTTGAGAAGCCTATAGAAATATTCAAAGATATGCGAGAGCCAACTTTTACCAGCTTGTGAGAACCAATTGTTAAATTTTCATTAATTTTGCAAGTTATTTGTTCATGGACATCACATTGGTAGCTTGAAATTGACCATGGTGAGAACGTTTACACCATGAAAATCACTAAATGCTAATAATCAGGGATTGAATTATTGTTCTGTGGATTGTACAAGCTTAAAAAGTGATGGGGAAAATGTTAACAATGCAGATTACATTTAAGTGCCTTGTGTATATTCATTACATTGTGAGTAGCACAAAAACTGAAGAACTATTCTTTCAATACCAAAAACTGTGATCCAATTACACAAAGAATTGCCACAAATGTCATTGATAAGTGAGTGACATTCTGATATGTTTTCATTTTATCATTTTTACCTTACTCATTATTATTTATAAATTGTGTGCTGCATAACCTCTCATTTTGTCAGCATACCTTTAAGGGTGTATGAAAAACTGTGAGGGGGGGCTACATTTGACCAATTCTATAGCAGTACTGGTGACAATTACCTTGATATTTAGTAGGGAAAAGAAAAATGTTCATGATACAGACCTAATTGGCAACATGAAATCAACAACTTTATTGAATTGCCAAATAGCTGCCTACTTTTCCTAAAGCAGCATGAACCTCTTTTTGTTAATGTAGCATCTCAATGTTTCTGAAAGGGGACATAGCAACATGACATTGACTTCACCTTTTACGTTCCCTCCACAAGTGCTGTTTTGGGGACAGTGTTTTGGAACAATTTATTAAACCTTTTTTGTTTTGTTTTGTTTCTCAGAATTATGCAAGCCTTCTGAGCCATTTATTCAGGGACACTTGTCTTTGACAGATGTCACTTAGCTGTTTAAATATACATATTTGGTCAAAATATAATTTTCAATTCCAATAGCAATTTTTTACACATTTTATATTGCTATAAAAAAAGAGTTACTTTTTTATTTCTTTAAATACTTTTCTTAAGTCAATGTGAAGCTTTCTTCCACTCCTGCTGGATCTAATATATGGCCATATGGCTCAAAATGGGGGAAAAAACAAAAGAAAAAAGAAGCAAATTTAGAAGTTATTAGGTTGTGGCACTACACAGTTAAATGATGGATTTCTCATGTGTTTCCTCTAATTCTTTTCATGTCTAAATTGGGCAAAGAGTAATATGGAGATGGAGAGAGAAGCTTCATCTGAGGGCATACAAAATGACATCCCTGTCCTTTTTTTTTTTTTTTAATTTATCCCCATCCCCCACAAATCTGTTATTGATGGAGAGTGATGACTGTGTGGAAGGCATTCTTTCTAGAAAGACCACTCTTTTCACTGAGAAAATACTTGACACTGCCTAGAGTGTCCTAAACTATAAAATGAAGAGTTGTTTTAAAACGGTTATATCCCATACATGGAGGTTTGGGGAACCACTTCTCACATTATATTGTTGAATACTCTCACAGGGATAGGCACTATTGGAAAAAAATGTTCGCAGTGGTGATTTCTTTTTAAAATTATCTTGTGGCAACTGGGGAATTGTGAATATCTAATTGGCTGTTTGTGGCTAAGTCTTGGAATTAGTGTTCCATACCATTCTCTAGTTCAGTCTAGCCCTTTACACATCCTTCCTGATTTGGTGATGCCTTTTTACATGTTTAAATGTCAAAAACACACTGAATTAGAGCACAGGGAATGCACATGTGCACCAGTTTGGGTTCTATAATAGTCTTTAGACATCTATCTTACTAGAATTAAGAGTTGGGGTTATTGGGTGATCTTGACAGGTAGGCATTTAAAACTTACTTTCCAAAAAGGTGACATACAAGGATCACAATAAAATATGTATTATAAAAATATAAAATATGCAAAATTTTAATTCCATGCTACTTCCTACCCACCTAGCCCATGCCTTTTCTCCGCAAAAGTGAATTACTTGCATCGTTATTTTTTGTGTGTGTGTATTTCACCAGGGGTGTGTGTGTGTGTGTGTGTGTGTGTGTGTGTGTTTTAATATAAATTCAAGATGTAAATACATGTTACAGATATAATTATATTTTTACTGAGCAATCACATTTCTGGAAATCTGTCCTATATTACTATATCAAAAGACAAGGAAAAAACAACTTCCATCAATAAGACACAAGCTAAATACATTATGGTACATCCATACAGTACATTATTGAAAAAAAGGGAAGGAGAAACTTCTATGTACTGAAATGCTGAAATGGAAATATTCCAACAGATATACATTGTTAAATAAAATAATTGCAAAACAGAGTGCCTAGGTACTAACATTTGTGTGTGTGTGTGTGTGTGTGTGTGTGTGTTAAGAAGAAATAAGAAAAGCTTTTGAAATAAAAATAAACTTTCAAAAATAGATTGTTTAAACACAAAGCTCAAGGCAGAAATGACTCTATTATTTAATTTATCCTCAAGGGTAGTACAAAGGAAAACACAGTCTCTTAAATTTACGGATCCCAAGTTGATCATTTTATTGAATTATTGCAAATAATGCAATAGTGAAAAACTGGAAACAAAACTAGAAAAATGGTAAATAAATTATGGTATGTCTACATAATGCAATATAATTCATTAAAATGAGACAGCATTGGAAAATGCTTTAAAAATAATTTATGTATTAAAAAGTAGGCCAAGCACTGTCTAATGAATTAGAATGATTAATCCATTAGTTAAAGGGTAGGAAAAAATAGAGGAAAAGGCTAACAGCAGTCATCTTTGGATATGGAATTATGGATGATTTTTTTTATTTTTTATTAAACTATTCTTTATTTTCTGAAATTTCAATGCTGATTTCCTATTTCTGGAGAGATGTAAAAATAAAGTTTATTTTAAAAGGTGATTGAAATCTTTCTTGGATATGGTACTGAAGAAAATATGTAAAACTTCGTGCCTTTGATAGTTAGGGGGAGAGGGATTCTTGACATGAAAGGTAACTCATTCTTCCGTCCTTTTCCTCCTTTTCTTTCTGAGGCCAAACAACTTGAGTCTAAATATATAGCTCAGTAGCTCAGTAGACAATTAGTTGGCTTGCCAGTAATATGATAGATAAAATATTCATAGCTATTATCCAACAAAAAATGTTGTTTTAGTAATATTTTATAATGTACTTATAAAATATAATAAAAATATTTATTTTCATTCTGTTAAAATTCATCATTCAAGGATGTGTTCAATCTTCCAGGGTATAAAACATTGTGCATTCCTGCAAGATTGAAATTCCATATTTAGGCAAGAGGAGTACAGATTTGAGGGTCAGTTGCCCAAAATTTTCAAGAAAAATGTCTGTTATAAAGTCAGATATTTTAGTGGTAGAATCGTTGAAACAAGTTTGCGAACTTAATTGTCAGACCTTTTCATATGTTAGTATATTTGATCATGTCCCATTGTTTTATTATTTTTGTTCTTTTTTTTTTCTGTATGTGTTTCAGTTTGGATTTTTTATTGACCTTTAAGTTCTGATTTTATGTCTTTGCTCTGTGCAATCTACCGTTATATCCATCAAATATGAGTTATTAATATCAGATAATGTATGAGGTCTGCCAATTAAGTTCACGAACTTGTTGCAACGATATTGCTAACACTTTTTGATATCAGAGGGGTTATTCATTGTGAATTTGTACCAACTGGACAAACCAAGTTTATTATTTGGAAGTGCTGAAAAGGCTGCGTGAAAAAGTTAGACGACCTGAACTTTTTGCCAACAATTCATGGCTCTTGTATCACGACAATGCACCAGCACACACGGCACTGTCTGTGAGGGAGTTTTTAGTCAGTAAACAAATCACTGCCTTGGAACACCCTCCCTACTCACCTGATCTGGCCCCCAATGACTTCTTTCTTTACCTGAAGATAAAGAAAATATTGAAAAGAAGAAATTTAGATGACACTCAGGACATCAAGGGTAATACAATTACAGCTCTGATGGCTATTCCAGAAAAACAGTTCCAAAATTGCTTTGAAGGGTGGACTAGTCTCTGGCATCAGTGCATAGCTTCCCAAGGGGAGTACTTCAAAGGTGACTGTAGTGATATTAAACAATGAGGTATGTAGCACTTTTTCTAGGATGAGTTTGTGAACTTAATTGTCTGACCTTGTATTTTTCATTTCTAGAAATTCATTGGATTTTTTTATCTTAATTCTCTATTGAAATTCTCCATACTTACTTCCAATAGGGCTATTGTCCCTATATTTTCTTTAAGAAATTTATGAGAGGTATACTAAAGTTTTTTTTATACTGATTTAAGTTTGTGAAGTATCTGTAGGTCTATTTTCTCTCTCCTGTTTCAACCATTTCCAATAAATTAATCATATTTTTAGCATGTTGCGTAAATTTTGATAGGATGCTAAGTACTTTGAATGACAAATTTTAGAAGATTCAGAAACTGTTTCCTACCAAGAAATATGATTTTGTGGGGGAGTGGAGAGGCAGATAGCGTAGCAATGGATTACCTTGATCAGTTTTGGTTTTAGACTTTGTAAAGACAGATCTAATTTAGTATAGTCCCTAGTATTAGAGGTTGGATTTTTTAGCATTTTAATGAAAATCTTACTTTTTTGCCAAATTCCTCTAATTTGATGAGACTTAAATTCTAAACTTTATCTCCCCAGCATTAGGCAGCTTTTGCAATTTTGTCGCTCAGTTCTTTAGCTTTCTAAATGTCATTTACTTCTGGAGTTCATGTGCCATTTTGGAGTCAGCTAATGCTTGATGGGTATTTGTGTGCATATTTTAGAGCTCTCCCCTGTACAGTTCCCTTTTCTCTGTATTTTCTCTTAATTTTATTTATTCTTCCAGTCCAAAATTCCAGCTTTTCTGTGTTTCATCAGTTTTCTAGAATCCTGTTTCCTGCTTCAGTTTTAGTACCAGGTGTACTATGTCATCATCCTGAAAAAATGCTTTCAGCAGAAGTGCCAGATAAATGTGGAACTCACCTAATACACCTCTCTTCTTTTAAGAATTGGGACCTCTAAGTGTTTCCCTGCTTTGGATGTGTTCCCAAACCTTCAAATCATTGTTACATATTATATTTGTTTCCTAGGGCTGTCATAACAAAGTACCACAAACTGGGTGGTTTAAAACAACAGAAATTATGATCTCATATTTTCAGAGGTTACAAGTCTAAAATCAAGGTTTCATCTAGGGTATGCTCTCTATGATGACTGTTGTGGAGAGTCCTTCTGTGCCTCATTTCACTTCTGGTATTTGCCAGCAAATTTTTGATTTTCTTTGTTTGAAAATGCATCACTCCAACAGTGTGGCCATCTTGTTCCTATGTGTCTTCATATCATCTTCCCCCTGTGTGTTTCTGTCTCTACGTCCCAATTTCCTATTTTTATGAGGACACTGTTCATATTAGATTAGATGCCACCCGAATGATCTCATTTTAATTTGATTACCTCTGTAAAGATTCCATTTGTATGAAGTTCAAGATCAAGTAAAGCTAATTGATTATGATAGAAGACACCAATGGTGGTTACATGAAGTATGAGAGAAAGAAGAAGTATGAGAGAAAATTTACGTGGTCAGGAAATATTGTGTCTTAATCTCAGTGGTGGTTACATATGTGTTTGCATATGTTTAAATCACTGTGTTTAAGACTAATACACTTTATACATTAGTACATTAGTTTATGTGAGGGAATAAAAGTGTCCCCCAGTCTTTCAGTGGCACTATCCAGGAATGGCAGCTACCTTCAGGGATAAATCAACCCTGAATGCTGGGCTCATCTCCAGGCCTCTGTCCTCTCTGGGATTCTGGCCTTAAATTTTCCACTACTGAGTTAGATTTCTAGGCATTTAAGAATATTTTTCTTTTCAAATAAAAGAATAATATTAATAATTTTGTCCAGAGTTTCTAGTTGCCATCAATGGGAGGGGCTGAGTTATTTAGTTTGTCATTATGGAAATTAGACCTCTATCCACTGGGAATCCTTGTAACCATAGAGGGCCTCCATAGATATTTAAATCTTATTTACTACATCTGACTTTGGAATCTTCTTGCTGATTTTGAAAATTGAGTGAAAATTGGCTTAAATTTGAACTCTATTTCCTGTATCAAGGTCTTGCCAAGATTCCTATTTGCCATCTAACCAGCACAATTTCTAAATTCTCCTTAAGTAAAATGATCAGACTGTTTGTTTCCACCTGATTTTATCATTCTCTCACACCTATCTCTGCTGCCATCACTTACTTCACTGCTGCATTCATTTAACAAATGAAAAAATAAAGGAATTCATCTTTATTATTAAATTGGCTTCTCTTTTAAACTAATTTGTTAGTGATATCCCTCCCCTCTCCTAACATACTTTGCTAGTTCTTTATGTAAGTGTGTTCTCATTTGTATGTGTTTTGGACATGTTTCTAAGGATTGTCCATGTTCATGTATTTTTATAGCAGCAACTGAATTATAAACTCTGCTTGCAAGGAACTTTATTTCATCCCTTCTGTATTCCACATATAACACAGAATGCCCAACACAAGTTCTTAGTATACAATAAGTATTCTTGAGAGTCTGTTGACATTGTGACATCAGACTATTCAAATTTCTCTCTCTTACTAAATTCAATGAAATTATATTTAACCCTTAGCAGCAATTCTAAATAGTATTCCACAAGCTCGAATAGCCAGGCCAACTTTATGCTTCGCAAGGACTGTGTTAAAGTGAAAACATCTTAGATGCTTCAATTTATGTGCTAACTACCTTTGATCTTTAGTGTTTATTTATACCTTTAAGTTTCTAAAGCAGAAATCATTGGAGTTATATGCAAATACTTTTTAACTATGTCCACATCTGCCATATACAATGAAAAAAATGAAGATATTATTAAGATAAATTAACTTCAAAGGAATAAAAATCTTGAGTCTGAAATGTCTAGATAAAAAAACACCCTTTTTTATTATATAATTGAAGCCATTAATTTACTCACTAATTTAACATTATCTATTGAAAGCTTATCAAGTGCTGGAAACATTTCAGGCACCGAGTTCTTGCCTCAGTAGAGCTTATAAAGCAGTGACAAGGACAGGAATAAAGACCAAATTAACAAAATATTTATGTAATTTCTAGTAGTTGTAAATTAAGAAAAGTAGATTACTGTAAAGGAATTAGAAATGAATGGGGAGATATCAAGGACACGTTGGTCAGGGAAGCCTTTCTAAGTTCATGATCTTTGAACATAGACATGAATAAAACAAAGGAGAAAGTTACTGGAATACCAAGGGTTTGTTCTACACAAAGAGAACAGCAAGCATGAAGGTACTGGGGTAGCCATAAGACTTGATGTATGCAAGGAAACGTGAGAAGTATGCTGTGGGTAAATTGTAGTGTGTACGAAAGAAAGGAACATAGTAGGAAATGAGATTGGAAAAAACAGACAATAGCCGGATGATAGAGGCAAGGATTGGAAATTTAATCCTGAGTATGTTGGAAAACCGTGCGTAGAGTTTGGATAGGTTAGTAAAAAAACATTATGATTGAGATTTTAGAAGTCCCCCTTGACTACTCTGTGGGTGAAAGACTGGAAGCTAGGAGGTAAATTATGAGTCCATTGTAATTTAGAAGGGAGATAAAGGTGACTGGGAACAGAGTGGTAGCAGTGGAGGTGGTAAGAGGAGATTAAGTTCAGGTTATATTTTGAAGGGAGCACAGGACAAGGAAAAGCAAAAAAGCAAATTTTCAAGGATTACATGTAGGTTTTAGTTTTATGCAACTGGACAAATCACAGTGCAATTTACAGAGCTAAGAAATAATGGTAAGAACAAATTGAGAAGATGGAATAGGAATTCAGATTTAGTTATGTTACATTGAAGAAACTAACAGATATCCAGTGGCAATATTGAGTAAGCAGTTGATGAAAAACGTCAATTTCAGGAAGGATGTTGAGATTGAAGATATAAATTTGAGAGTCATGGGTTTGTTTGAGAAACATTAAGGTGTGATTATAAATAGAGAAAAGGAGCAGTTTGAAGCCTTGGGATATGCTGACATTTAGAGACCGAGTACAAGCCAGAAAGAGTAAAACATCAGTAGTGTAGTCATATCAAGAAAATCAAGTGAAAAAAGTATTTCATGAAAGGAGATGTGATCACCTGTGCTGAATTGTACAAAGAAGTAGTGAAAGATAAAGATTATTCATTGATTACTGGTTTGGCAATATAGAGGCTGTTTGTGACCTTATTAAAAGAGAACATACAGATGGCCAATAGACATATGAAATGATGCTCAACGTCAATGTTTATTTAAACCAAAATTTAGCATATGATTTGTTGATTTAACAAGTATCCAAGAAACGAAAGTTCCATGGGTGCAAAGAAATTTCCAGTTATATTCATTGCTGTATCCCAAAGGAGACAGTATCTGGTACATATAGTAAGTACTTAATAGTTTAACTCATTGTTTAATGCGTGAGGGAATATAAATATTCTTTGCGGTTTGATTGCTGTGCTAATGTGGACAGGCTTTGGAGTAATTCCTTATTTGGGCAAGTACAATTTAAACTATTGCATGATCACAGAATCTATCTTTAACTGTCCTGCAGGCAGTCAAGTGTCAAATCTATGGTGTGTCTTGAGAAGGACTGAGCCTACCAAGGAGGGGAAAATACAATTAAATAAAACCACAATTGATACTAAAGACAATAGCTAACATACTTATACAGTCTAAAATACACATGAATTCCTTAATATGTGTCAACACTCCTAAAAGCACTTTATGTTTATTAACTAAATTTTCACAACAATGCTGAGGGAGATTCTCTTATGATAATCATATTCACCATCATCATCATCACCATTATCATCATAGTTACCATCACTATCAGTTTCAGCATTTCCACTTTATAGATGAATAAATGGAGGTATGATGAGGTTAACTGAAGTGCCAAGTTCAGCCAGTTAAATTTTTATATGTGTCATAACTATGATTTGAATTCAGGAAGTCTGACTCCCTTTACCTTGCACTTGGCCACAGTATTGGACTTCCTATCTGGTATGTGGTCAAGCATGTAAGAAGGACAATGTTATTATTATTTTCTTCTTCATCCCTAATGGGGAAAGTGAAAATAATAGCTATTCTTTACTGAGTGCTTTCTATGTGCCAGACACCATATTCAGTGAGTAACTTACATTATTTCTGGTCTTTGCAAAAACTCTCAGAGGTTGGAATCATTATCTCCCCTTCTACAGATAAGAAACTAAAGCTAAGGAGGTCATAATTTCCTTAAAGTCAAAGAATAGATTTATATAGCTCCCAAATCAGAAATTATTGACACAATATCATAAAATGTTCATTAGTAGGAAATTTTTTCCTTTGGAATTTGATGTAAATTAAATATATGCCTACTTCATTAGTGATTTTATTCATTCTGTAAATTTATATCAAACACAATACGTTAGGAAATCTCAAATTGAAAAAGAAAAAAGTTCTAATGTTGGAATTAAGATTTATTTGTTGTGTTTCTTGCTGCCTAAATTCTGAACATTCCTTTTAGTTGGGGAAAATCCCTCACTGCATGAATCCTGGCAAGAATCTATGTTTTGCCTCTGATTTACTAAAGCTGAAGAAGTCCTGTTCCCTCCCATGCCTAGGCTGTTGGAGCTCAAGTGTGTGGTCAAGGTTCTGGTCCCAGACCTGACATATTGAGAAAGTGATGTGAAAATCAAGAAGTGGTTGAGAATCCAGGGGCAGTAGTGCCTCTTGAGGACTTATACCCGATTATGTCCATCTTTCAACCTTGGCCATGATTGCAGTTGGCTACCCTCCCCAGGTTCTGGGCCCCTTTTTGAGATGGGTTCTCACATTTCATGTTGATCTTGTAAGCCATCTGATATCCTTCAATAAGCTTATTTTCCACTCAAGTTAGGTAAAGTGCTTTTTGATGCCTATACATAAAAGCTCTGACAAATTCAAGGCAGGAAGACATGTACAGTGTTAGAAAAAAAAATGAACAATAATAACCAATATGGCAAGAGCCAGAAGAAAACTATAAAGTGTTATAAAAGTGCAGAATATTACAAGATAATTAGGATTAATGGCATAGTTGACTTAGTTGAACTTAGAATAGAATATTGAAAGATGGACATGAAAATGCCAAGAGATGAGAAAAATAGGCTTAAGGGAGTAGTGAGAAGCCCATATTGGCTGGAGCATAAAATACATATGTATAGAAAAATGAGGGCAAATGAGGTTATAATGGAAAGCATTGCTCTCCTCCTCTCTAAGCTGAATCTTTACACATATGATCTTTTTTTCAGTCCCTTTCTGGATTTTGATATCTTGCTTTCTTCTTCATATTTTCAATGTCTGTCTTTTACTGACAGAGATACATTACTTTATCTCACAAATATTCTCTAGTTTCCTGGCATCTTGAAAAGACAAATGTATATACATTTCCATTATGTTTTCTTTTCTCTCAAGCTACTATGTATTTCTTTTCTTTCACCACTTAACATATTCAGAGAACAAGCTACATTTTCCTTTCCCATCTCTTTTTTATTTTGCTTCTTTTATTGTTTTTTGAGACAGTATATAAATACTGCTCAATCTCCCCTATCCCTTCTCCATCCTTCCCGAGATGTAACTACTATCCTTAACTTCATGTGTTTATATTTGTTTTATAAATAACATATATGTATTTATAAACAATGTATTACTTCATTATCTTCATGTTTAATAGACATAATCATGAATAATATGTAATTTTTCAATTTGCTTTTTAATTAAATATTTTTGAAATATGTCATGCTTTCTTTTGTAATACTTTAATTTATTCATTTTAACTGCTAAGTATTTCTCTGCTGTGTGAAGAAACCACAACCTCAATTTGTTTTACACTACTCACTTCTCAGTTTTTTGAATATTGACTTCATCCTGTAGTTATCACCTGAAACTGCTCCCTTAAACCTAGTCAAATCTAGTAGGTTTTTTAAAAATTCATCATTTTTAATCCCTTCTTACATGTAGGGCTGTTAATCACCCCATTTTCCTTGAAATTCCCTCATCCTGACTTTGTGAAAATATACCTTTCTAGATATCTTTGTTTCTCCCCCTTTTTATTGTCTAAATATAGGTGTTCCACAAAGGTCTATCCCTGGGGTTTTTTTTTTGTTTGCTTGTTGTTTCTCTCTCCCTTGACAATCTCATTCATATCATGGCTTCACTTCCCAAATGACTTTCAAATATACATTTGGTTTGTTTCGAATTGTCTGCTGGACATTGCCAGCTGGATGTCATGCTTGACCTAAATTTGTACTTTTTCCTCTCAAATTTGTTCCTTTTTTCTGTTTACTATTTCAGTGGCAGTGGCACCATCTTAGCAATCATTAAGGCTCAAAATCTTGGAATGATTTATAAGTCTCTTGGGCCTCATCAGTTGCCAGGACCTGCAAATTACTGTTCTATTCATTCTGCCAAATTGGTTCCCACTGCCACTACCCTAGTTTAAACCCCAGGACTTCTAGGCTTTTCACAATAGCATAACTTGTTTCCCTGCTTCTGAGTGTCTTTCCGCTTCCTAGGCATCCTCTGTCCTGCTTGATTAATTTTTCTAAAGCACAATTCTGTTCAGAATATTTCCATGTTTGGAAGCTTTTAACAGTTCTACATTGCCTATAAAATAAAGTCAAAGCTCTCTAAACTGGAATTCATGCCTCTCCACAAATTGACTTGTTTAACCCTGTAAACATATTTATCACTTTTCCATTTAATATTCCACATATGCTGACCATTTCTGATGATCGTTCTGTACTTGTCTTCATAGTCTAGGTTAAAGTGTGGTAATAAAATTCTCCAAAATCTCAGTGTCTTAAAATTCCAAA
This sequence comes from Rhinolophus sinicus, assembly GCF_057876585.1. Taxonomy (NCBI): domain Eukaryota; kingdom Metazoa; phylum Chordata; class Mammalia; order Chiroptera; family Rhinolophidae; genus Rhinolophus; species Rhinolophus sinicus. Next base: position 58,378,420 of record NC_142503.1, read on the forward strand.
GATTTATTTTTCGCACATGTTATGTAGTCATTTCAGGTCAGTCAGGATGTTCTCTGCCTATGTCACTCAAAGACCCAGCCTAAGGGAGTAGCCACCATCTTAAATGTTGCTATTCTCTATGCCATTGAAAAGAGTGGAAAGAGTTCTAGAGGATCTTATACTGGCAATTAAATGTTATGACACAGAGGTGACAAATGTCACTTTAGCTCACAACCCACTGGCCAGAATTAGTCATTTGACTCTAACTATAGGCGAAGCTAGGAAATGCAAACCTACCATGTGATACAAGGTGAAGAAAACCAGATACTGGCTAACAGCAATAAGGACTACCACTGTTCTTAATAGCCATTTCTATCGTTTTCCCCCTGTGGACCATTGCTCATGAAACTGAAAATACTTTTCGTTCTCTACTTCCCTTGTTCAGATCCTGTTTACCCTTAATTCCCAGCACAGCTACCACTCTTCAATGAATTGTTTTCTAATATTTCCAGGAACATATATTTTTTCCTCTGCTCTAATTTCCCATATCTCTTTATTTTGAGATAATTATTGTTCTCTGTTGTGCATTTAGATCCTAGAGGTCAGGATACATTTTTATTAACCTCTGAACACATGGTGTTTTTTCAGTTAATACATAAATCCAATCAGAGTGTATTCTAATCACTTGGTGGTGCTTTTTTTTTTTTTTTTTTAAATTTGGTGCGGGGAGTGGCTTCTTTTATTAATTATTTATGGGGAAAATAGTTTATTCCTCATATTTTGTGTAAAGTTGGATATACATTTTTTCACATATGATATATGTATATTTATATATATTGTGTATATATACATATAGTTAGCAGGTTCTAGCTACTATGGTATAAATATAGAGTAAATTAATCATGAATCTGCCCCATTCTCACTCTGAAATTGTTGGTACTGCTATTATAACACTTTTCACTCTTCTTTTTTGATAAGTGGTATGTTTGACCATTGTCCTTTGGTAACAATGACATAGATAGCTTAGAGATCTATTGTAAGTGAAATATTTTAAAGAATATCCATAAGAGAAAACTGTCCTTCCTTCGTTCCTTCTTCCTTTACCAAAATTTATTGGACACTTGTTCTGTATCTGGTGCTATGGTAAGATACAATGTTGGATTAGGCACAGACCCTGCCTTGAGGGGGATCTTACAATTCAGAAGCAGGAAAGACATAGACAACCTCCTTCCAATAGTCAACCTGGAAATCACTATTTCCCCAACTATACACCTGGCCAATGTCCACCCACATTGAAACTCTCCACTTCAGATGTTTTTATCCTCTGAAAAGCCTTCCTTGATCCCTTAAGTTTAATATAGCACTATTAGAGGGTATTTCCAAAGCTTGAGAAAGACATAATTAATTTTAAAGTAACACAAGGTTACTTTGGAAGTAATATAGAAGGAACACGAAAGACGAAAATAGACGTTTAGGTGAAAATACAAGACATTTAGGAGAAAAAAGAAAGTATATGGTGATAACCTGCTTGTAGTGGGCAAGAGAGAAGAAGAAATTGAAAATGTGGTTATTTTTCTGACTGAGATGACTGAATGACTGAAGACCACAAATGGAGATAAACAGACAGGGGGAAAGCAAGTTTTGAAGTACAGTTATTTAAATTGAGAAACCCATTTTTTCTCTGAAGAAAGAATTGACATTTACTGTGGAGAATAAAAGTGGAGTTCCTTAGAGGTTTTGAGTGGAGTGGCACATGTTTTGAATTACTACTGAGAGAAATGAGAGTAGGGGCTAAGAGAAGACCCATAAAACCTTTATGAGCAATGGAGAGCGGCAAGCTGAAGTTGAAGGCTATGAACATTTAGTAGCCCTGGTCTACAGAATTGTATTACTTTTTTTCAACCCAACTCAGCCTCAGAGTATGAAGGTGGATAATTTGTATGACTGCTCCAGGGTTAAGAGATATGGCGAAAGCATATAGTTGCAAAGAAGATGAGGGTGTTTGTGAATCTATGTAGGGAAGGAAATGAGACAATTAAGGAATAACATGGAATCATGAGGTGATGGAAGGATTCTACAGTGTGAAAGAACAGGTGTAGAGAAAGTGGTGCCAGAAGGAAAGCAGAAAGGCAAGGTGTGATCAAAGCGCAGAAGAGCAGAATTTCTGATTTCTAAAGTGGGGAGAAGTTTTAGTTCTTGAGAAGGTCCAGCAGGAGATATGAAAAAAAGCTAGGGGAGAAGAGTAGAGGTCAGCCTTCTGGGATTGAAAGTATTATTGATACATGTGAAAGGTATTGGAGAATTCTTCCATGTGGACGTTGAAATTATTCAGGATAGTAACAACCTTTCAGGCAGAAAGAAGCTGGGATCCAGGTGACAACCTCAGTGGGTATGGGGGCTATAATCTGGAGGCCAACAGATGACATATACCAGGAGGGTATGTCTTGACAACAAGTAAACTGATCTTTGGTGTAAGAGGACTCTTTTTCTTGTTTTCTTGAACTAGAGTTTAAGCATAAACAGTTCTCTTAGGAGAAACATGAACTTTCTTGAACAGAAGAGTCAAAGTTAGGTTGCATGATACTGAGGTAAGAGATAAGAGAATGAAAGACCACTATACAAGAGTACTGCAAGAAAAGTGCTGCCTTTGGGGAAAAGCCAATTTGAATTGGAGCAAGGAAGTAGAAGAAATATTTTGTGTTCTATAAGGAAGTTGAAGATGTTGTATTTATGTTCTGAAATTAGTTCACAAAAGAAGAGGAACGGGGCAGGTAGAAGAAAGAACAAAGCAGATGTCATATAAATGGCCAAAGATGGCCCCTGTTGTTCCCATGTTGTTTATTGCTTTATAAAATTTACCAAAATCTATTCAACACTTGTTCTGTAACTGGTGCATTAGCCCAAAGCCTGCTAGCACCAAATTCAAATTCTTACACATTTCTTTAAATATAGCTCATATAATCATATTTTTAGCCATTTAGAACCTGCCTACTTTACATATCCTGTGAAGCTACACCCAGTGTCTGCCAACCATAGATAATACAAACCCTGATGCTATAAAGGACCCCAAACTGTTTCTGCCCTTTGGAGCTCTGTGATGCACAGATTCCTTACTTCACGGCTGTCTGACATCATCTTGACATGCAAACCTCCCTCCCCCTCTGGTTTCCTCTTCTCTCCTGGGAGGTCTCTTGCCCTATTTCCATGGTGGATTTCAGTCACTGATTCTGGAAGGTCTCTTGATGGAAGATTTTCCTCTCATACAACTATGTCCAAACACCACCCATTAAAGCTTGTGTATTACTGCCTCTCATGATCCTGCCTCTTTCTTGATCAAGATATAAATACTTGAACTTTCCACAACAGAGTGGACATAGCAAAGAACCTGAATGATGGTAGTCAATTACAGGGATGGGTGGCACAGATGTAATTGACTCACCCTAAGCTTCCAAACTTCAGGACCCAGGTATTCTGATACTAGATCTTTAAGGGCAAAAGATGAGTAGAAATCTACATGGGCTTCTTTTTGGTACTAGGTGTTATAAATATGAACACTAAATCAATTTAACCAAGGAAAATATAATGCTACCTGATAAATAGGGATGTCTGAACTCTTTAGAGAAATGAAAGATAATTATGGGGGAAAGGATTGTAATTCACAATATATCCTTCAACCAAATTGATATGTTCCTAAAACTGTCATGAAAAATGTATACATTGCAATATATCATATTTTATGAACAACTAACTTATATAGATTTTTATATGCATTGGGAGAAACTGTAGAGTTTTGGGAATCCTATGAAATACTCTTGCAAAATGAAGCTTGTGTACTTTATTTGTTTAAAGTAAGGTACATAGGGAAGTTTTAAATTAATGCATAGGTATCAAGTGCTAATACATTGATTGTAAAAGTGCATTCAAAATAGAAAGAACTTAGTATTTATACTAGTTTTCCATTGCTGCTGTAACAAATTATTACAATCTTAGTGACTTAAAGAACTGATTTATTCCCTTATAATTCTAGAGGTCAGAAATCTAAAATGGATCTTACAGGGTAACATCATGGTGTTAGCAGAGCTTTGTTCTGTCTGGAAGCTCTAGGGGCAAATTTACCTTTTTCCTTCTCTACCTTCTGCATCTTTGGTTCATGGCCCCTTCAAAGTGCATCACTTCAATCCCTGCTTCCATTCTCACATCTCCTCTCTATGACTTTGACTCTCTTGACTCCCTCCTATAAGAACCCTTCTATTTACACTGGATTCACCTGCATAATTCAGAATAATCTCCCCATTCCAGACCCTTAATAATATCTGCAAAATTCTTTTTTGCCACTTAAGTTCACATATGAGGATTCATAGGTTCCAGGGATTAGGATATGAACCTCTTTGGGGACCTTTATTTTGTCTACCATACTACTGAATGCCAATTATGAAGATCGAAATTATTTGTGATAAAGGTAAACATTAGTAAGTTAAATTAATTTTTTTCACAACCAAACAACTAAAAGAAAGATGATCATTAAAGTTTAATTTTAAAATATTTTAATGATTAATGTTTGAATCTCAAAACACTGCCCAGGATTATTTGCCCCATTTTATACCATTGCATCTTACTCATTCTATAACTGATTGTATGGCTGCTTCAGTGCTGAGTTTGCAAATGAATTTAGGTAAAATAAGGATCAATTTAAGCTTTGTACAAAATGTTTCATAAATTCTTGTGATTCTCTTTGAAAGAATTTTCCCCCAAACTTTCATCATGTACTGTTGGGTATATTTGGGACTCCAAATTTCATGTGGATATAAAATCATGCTTATGGAGGAATATGGAATATGAGTTGAAATGTAGGTGTTTGCATGTGTGTATATATGTATGCATGTGTGTATTGCATTTATGTACATGTGTGAGTGTCTGTTTGTGGTGAGTAAATATGTGTATCAAGGGGGCATTATAAAGATATCTCCCAATCCATTTAAAATAGGAAGAACAAGATTTCTCAGAGCTGAAATTGACTCTCATGAGATTTGCAACCTTGTGAGAGTCCTCTTATAACGAGAAGGGTTCCAATTATATTCCAATTTCTACTGGCTATGTGTGGGGACAGAGTCCCAGAGAGCAGTTTCCAGGCTCTCAGCCTCACATGGAAAGGTGCTGGCTCGGGTAGTAGATAGCCAACAGCTGTGACTAGTTGGCCATCAGCTGCTACCGGTTAGCCATTAGCCACTGATATAACTACCATGGCTGAGCTAGCAAGCGCGGATTGTAGTTAGCAAGTGAGGTTGGTTGGCAGAGAAGTGGACGGCAGGCTGTGAATTGTGTGGCTCCTGCTTCCTGTGTCTCCAACCCAGCCGCCAACAAGACTCTACTGGTATGACTCCCCTATCTATGGCTCCGTTGGTATTCCTTTTTGGACTCACCATGTCCTGCATCCTTGGGTGGGGAGCGGGAGCTGAGACCCTGCATGACACAATGTTTTCTTTGGGTTTGAAACATGTATTGCATTAACAGAGAGCTGGCCAATCTGACCCAATAGGTGAGATAAATAATGCCAGGCATCATGTGGGTTCTTAAGATAGTCAGCAAGTCGTTCTGAGGTCACAGATGAAGGCTGACAAAGCTTTTGTGTTTATAGATAGAGGTGAATTTAGCTAGAACAGATGAGGGGATGAGCTTCATTTCTTTAAGTTTTTAAATGTCCACCTGAACTCAAGTTAAATCTCCTAAGTCTTGGCATGGGATTCTACAATACAATACTAGTTGTTTTGAATAAAATCAGAGTTATTACACTACTGTACAATCCTACTCAATACTCTCTGGTTCAATTTGGTGATTTTGGCAGCAAAATCATAAAAACTAAAGTCCTTTGCTGTGTGTTTTAAATTGATACTTGAAAATATGGTGTGCTATGATTGTCTGCTGAACTTTTAGACTAATATATTTCTTGAATTTAATTTAGATTTTAAAACTTTGTTATACAAAAGTTTTTAATAGGAAAATTATATTTTGAAGAAAATATGTGGCTAGGTCAGTATAAAGGCTTCTGTCACACTTTTTGAAAGTTTGATTCTTTTTCAGTTGTGCACCATTCTTCTAAGAATAGAATAGTAACAATTTCTGGCTTCAGAGAATCATGAAGACTTGGTGGTTAATAAAAACTAACTATGAAAAAGAACTAAATCCAACACTTTCTGTTATCTAATTATCTCAGCATAATTAACTGTTTTCTAGGTTTAGTGCCCAAATTCTTTTTTTCCAAATTTTAATTTCATAATCCTTTTGATTATACAAACGTGATAGTCTATCATATATGTGAACTAGAGAGAATTCATAAGGAATAATTAGGATCACCTGGATTTCTTTCTTATTAACTCTATCTCCACTCCCTAAGCTTCGAATGCAAATTTAAAATATTGCTTCTCTTCAGACAACCACACCATCCTTATTTCTTCCTTTTCACTAAAATGCAACCTGCAAGTTGTGTCTAAAAACAAAGGAATTACACATTTGAAGATAATTAGTACTCTTGCTTGGGAAAGATTTATCCATTCTCAAGACAGGTTTCTATGTCCATAGCAATCAGTGTTAATCATTTGAGTATCTCCAAACACCTGATCAAAGGTCACATTTTTACCCCCAAAAGTATTAGTTTGTAACTCAGCAGAAATTTTTAAAGTGTCGGGGAGCAAGAGAGCAAATAGTTCAATGTACTTTCTTCTTGACCACGAAAGCAAGTATGATTAAAGCCATAGAAAAGGCCAGTAAATGAGAAAAATGCAAATGTTCATCATATTCCATTGCTGTTTTGACACAGCAATTAGATTTGTGCAGAACAGCAAGATTGTTCCAATTCTATTCTCCCAAACATAAGTCTTAAAAAAAGAGGTTACATTTGTGACTGTAGCTCGTGGAGTATCCAATCTGGCATCCTGAAAATCCATATGTAAGCCACACTTATATCTTAAACCTGTCAAACAAATAAATGTACAGAAGCAGTAATTTATGTACTTTATAGACTGTTTTGCCCTTTTAGAGCAAAAGCCTAATTTTCAAGTGTTGCTATTTTAACTTCTGGCAGTGTCTGGGAGATAACTGAGGTTCAAAATGTGAATTTTACAAGTAAAATGTGATTCAAAAATTGATTTACCCTGTTCTCACTACATGTGAGACAGAGAAGAGAAATGCTGGGTGTTTGTGAGCTTTAGGCAAAGGGAAACATATTGCTAAGTACAGAAGCCACGCAAAACTTTGCGGGTTTTCAGTTTAGAAGTGAACTTGAGCCTTTCTCAGTTCAAGTTCTGTTTAGGGCCGGCAAAACATGACTTTCTGATTCAAAGAAATAAGGCTTAAAAAGGCTTATAAAACAGGCGCACAGGCTTCTTGTACATCAAATAGCTCTTGCACAATGGCATTTAGATGATTTAAGTGTAAATGAATCAAAGACATATGGATTGCATTTCCCTTGAAATACGCATGGGTTTTAAAATGAAGGGAAAACACACTTGCCAAAATCCTTTTTGGGTTGTGCTGCATCAAAAACATTTGGAAATGACTTTAAATGTTTGGAAGAACCCCAGACACTGGGTTCAGTCACCCCTGGAGATTAAATCAGTGTCCTTCATCCAATTTTAACTAGGCCCCTATTTTGCAAAGACATTTTTAAAAAACATCAAGTCCCTAATCTGACACTCTTGAAAACTGACTTTCTTGATGTTTGAATTGCTGATTCAATGATAGGGTTTTATTATGGAGTCTTCCCCAGAGATGAGGAATCCATTTTGTGTTATTTAAACCACCAGAAGCACGTTTCAATTTACCCAATTTCTCAAATGTGGTGAAAAATATAAGCTCTCTCTGTTTTAGAGGTAAAAAAAAAATTAGTGCTTTCAGGGACCCAAAAGAAAATCAAGTTTTCAAGCTGAATGAAAGGACTACATGATCAAGAAGATAAAAATGGAAAACTTGTTTGTTCTCGAAAATGTATTCAGGCACAAGTTGTGATATCACGTGGCTGTTAGCATACTTTACTTGGAAAAAAAAAGTACAAGAAGGAAAGGAGGGAGGAAAGAAGAAAGGAAGAAAGGAAAAAGGAAGGAAGAAAACTGAATGGTAAAATGTCTTTGGAGATAAAAAGTGAGACTGAGTGAAATACAGAAATAATTAGGCTTAATGAAAATAGGTAGTTTCATGAAAATAGCTAAGCAGAAGTAAGAACGAAACACCACATACAACACATTTTAAAATACTGATGCACTGGAAGGCAATACGTGGAAATGAATGAAACATGGGTTGGCACAAATGATACACAAAAGATCGAAAGAAACAAGAGAAGGGGTCAATACAATTGGAAGAAAGTATTAGAAAGTGTTAGATGCTGAAATCAAGCAAAAACAAGAATAAACCTCTGTTAGGACAACACCTAAACAGAGAGAACGGCTAAAAGGCACTCAGTAGTAGCCAAAGGAAGAATAAGAAAAGACCATCCAAAACATGTGAAGGGCTGTCTGTGCATCTGAACAGCTTATACTAAAAACACTAGATCAGATTTCACATGCAGTTTTGATGTGAAAGGAAACAGTTTTCAAAATCGTTTAATGACCTCCTGTTATGAAGGTTAACAGAATTATCATGCAGTTCACTGGAGGATGGACAGCAACTCTCAGGGTGTCCCTCACTCAATGTGTAATTCCAATATTCTCCTTTACAAGGAAGTTTAAAATCATTGTGCAACTCAAAGGCATTAGTCAGAAAGTTGGGATGCTTTTAATGAGGGAAGTTCAACATAACAGGGAAATAAGGAAGGAAAGAAAATGAATGCTAAATCCTGATCTCTTTTAGCTTCACTCTGCACTACTTAACTATGGGGGTGTCTCTTGAGGTTTCAATTTGCTGTGGTCTCCTCTCACCTCTGACTGGGCTGCTTGCATCCTAGGTAACTAGTGTGACATTCTCTGCCTCTGACATGTTATCCTCCTTTGTTCTGCTCTACAATCATTTTCTTGTAGAAGTGGGGAAATATTCCCCACCTTCCCTTCGTTTATACAGACCACAAAGCAATACTGCTTTGCTGTCAGTGTCCTATAGAGATGCTAATGAGAAGGGTCTTCAGGATAGCCCCCCTCTGATAGTTATGGCCTTTGTACCAGCTGAGTGCAGGAGAGTGGGGATAGGGAAGTGAGGAGAGCAGTCCAGAGCATACTCTGAGCAATGCTCATCAGTCACAGAATAACACAAATCATCTTTTTTTTTTTTTTTTTTTTTTATGAGCCATTGTTTGTGCCCTACACTTGAATTCACTGACTTTTGAGCAACTGTATTAGTCAGGTAATTAGTGTCAGGTACTATAACAAACAACCCTGGAATTTTAGTGACTTTACCAATAAAGGTTTTTCTTCCAACTAATATCACAATCTGTGTGGCAGACACCTTCCCTTTCCATGCTTCTGGAATTACAGTTCTTCTGTCTTATGGTGGTATCACATTCTATGGCCTCTTCAGAGTCCGCTGTTATATCCTTATTTAGTTGGTTGAACAGCAAAGACAGAGGAACATGATATAATATATGTCCATGACTGGAAGTGTTGAACCTTACTTCCATGACATGGTACCAGTTTAATTGCAAAGAATGCTGGGAAATGTAGTTTCCTGAGTGCCCTGGAGGAAGAAGTGTGATTGGTGAGCTCTTAGCCACTCTCTGCCACATTGACCAAAGGGTTTTTTTTCCATCCCTAATGCAACATACTCTTTAATAAGTCTGCCTTCCCAGCCTTTGCCATATGTTCTGATGTGTCTGAGTTCATGAACATTATTTAATGTGGAAACTGAGACAGATTATTTAGATATACATGCCTAATAAATGACAGAAGTGGAATGTAACTCAAATTTTCCTGAACATAACATCTCAAGTTTTGTTCTCCCTCTAAGTTTTATACTTTGGGGAGTAGCAATAGGTGGGATCAGATTGGAAGGAGTCTTCTTTGTTTTGCATCCTGGAGCCCCCAGAGATATGAGAACCTAACTGCCATCTAAAGATTTGAAACAATGGTACTATAGCTAAGGTTGTTGAGGGCAATCCTTATAGAGGAAATCCTTAGGTTGATATTTTCTCACTGGCAGGAAAATGAAAAACTGGGAGACAGTGAACATCCACCTCATTCTCCCAATTGGGGCAGTAAGACGGCTATGTCAAATGGCTTCAGAAATCATCTTTAACTGCCTCTCTTTTGACCAAAAAACTGAAGCAAAAAGTCAAGAAGACCATAGAGAAGGGAAGACTATAACATGTGGGTTTGAGCCTGGATGTTAAGCATTGCTCTTACATTGTAGTTTTGCTTTTTGGTAGCTGTATGGGTATGATGCATTACTTAACCTCACAGAGCCTCAGTTTTCTTGTCAGAAAAATGGGTGTAGTGAAACTTAACTCTCAAGATAGTAACAATTAACAAGGTGCTATGCCTAACCAATAAGAGGCACTGCAACTAAGGGCTACTCCATTTTCCCTTTTTATTCTCTGTTTTTCATAAATGTGGCATCAAGGGGAGGCATCATGGTGGGAGGATAATTCTCCTGTATGCTATAGAAAATAGGTGAAGAAAATGGTAAATACATTAATTTATTAATTAATAAATTATTAATCCATTTCTTCATTCATTGGTCCATCCATCAGTAGTGTATTCATTCTTTCATACATTTATTCAATATATACTGGCAAAACATTGTAGTGGACATTGAGGAAGGGTAGCACGAACCCAGCTCTTAGGATGCGTGTTTTCTAGTGAGGAGAAAGGCATGTGCACAAGTCATGGAAATTACAAGGTAATAAGATAAATGACATATATGCAATTTTAAATTCAGTACTGTGGTAGTGTAGAAGAAGGAGGACAGAGCAGGGGATGTGGAAAGTGTAAGAGAATCAGCAGCATTTGTGCTGGGACTTAAGGTGGTGGCTCTGGGATATCTACAAAAGGGGAATTTTAGAGCAACAATCTGATAGGCAGAAGCAAAGGTATTTCTTTTGAAGCTATGTTTGCATAGCAAAAAACACCAAGTTTGCTCAGACAGCTTATTATATATCAATAAAAATAACTCAATTTTTAAAGATGCTTTTATTCATATTTTTCCATGTAAAAATTATGAAAAAATTTCTAAAGCATTTCTTTTTACTTATTTGCTAAAAAGTTAACAATTATTATTTTTCATTTGATTGCTTCAGGGGCCATATTAGTCAGCTCAGGCTGCCATATCGTAGACTAGGGGCTTAAAAAATAAGCATGCATTTTTCCACTGTTCTGGAGGCTGGCATTCCCAGATCAGGGTGCCAGCATGGTCAAGTTCTGGTGAGAGCTCTCCTCCTGGCTTGCAGATAACAAAGAACTCCGATGTCTCTTCCTCTTCTTATAAGGGCACTAGTTCTGTTGGATCAGGGCTCCACTCTTATGACCTCTTTTAACCTTAATCACCTTTTTAGAGGCCCTGTCTCCAGATATAGTCACATTGGGGATTGGTGCTTCAACATATGAATTTGGGGGGGTGGGGCACAATTCAATCCATAGCAGGCAGGAGCCGACAAAAGCTCACATCTTGGTGCTCTCTCTGCCTTCGAAACATGAGCATGATCGCATTTGAGAACAGATTGGAGAGATAATGGGAACAGCATGATCTACTTTACCAAGTAATGTCTCAGAGTGGTCACAATTGAAAACCTCCAGTGTAAAATTCCAGTATGATTTGTATACTTGTCAAAGACAGTAGCTATTTGAAATAGTAAAGTAATTGACTCTATTCCTCTTTTTAAGGTAATCTTATGAAGATTCTTATAAGAATAAAAATATAAATTTTATCATTTTTCAATCACTGGTTTTATAGAAAACCCACAAAAGATTTTACTGGTTGGTAAACATTTTTAACAGCTGTATTGGATTTTGTTTTTTCTTGCAGGTAGTAGAGATTTTTCAGTGCACATAATTTAATCATGATTAATGGCATGTTTTCAAAAACCAACATGAATGGCTTGTAGCATAAAAGTAATCTCTATTAGTTGACTAAGGAGGGCAGGCACAATCTAAACTTTTACAAGAAGTTGAGAGTTAACTCCAAATAAACTACCTATTTGGTAAAACTTTTGCCAATTAGATATAGAAAGAAGTTTCAATTTTTCTTGTTTATCTCGTGTATCATGACTAAAACTCTGCTCCATAATTCACGTTGAAGTCTTACTCTACTCATTTTGTATTGAATACAGCTACATTGTGCTATAACAAGAGAATTTGGACAGGATATCTGTTGGAGTTAGACTGTTTCTGTGTCCCTTCAGCCAGAACCATCCCTTGGGAAATGTTGGTTTTTGAGAAATCACATGGTGTACCCCTTTTCCTCTATTCCAGCATCTCTGCCACTGAAGGGAAGTTCAGCCGGACAGTGATGACCAAGAAAGGGAAAAGTTACAGATGGACAAATGCAGCTTAGAAGGTATGTGTGGAAAGAAGAGCAGTGCTAAGAAGGTATATTGTGAGAATTAGAAAAAAGGTGACACTTCCCCTGGGTGGACACGGACAACCCCATGCCAGGGTATGTGGTTTGGAAAACAGAATGAAGGGTGGATTTCAGCTCCCACTTGCCCTTGTAAGTGAGCAACTGTCTATCATGATCTTTGGTGGGGTCAAGTTGAGGCCTAAATTGAGAAATCAGCAATTAATGGTACCTGCTATTATACTTTGCATGTAGTAAGTATGGTTATGAGTGAATAGTTTAATTACAGTTATATTTAAACAGTACCCAGTCCTTTGTGGAACACCCTATCCCAGAATGAGTTTACAAGTCCAGACATTAATGGTTTTCTACTAATCTGGCAGTGAAACATTTATGAGTAGCATTGTAAATGTATAAAATTCTCGTCTTGAATAAGATGAATGATAATCTTGGGAAAAGGAAAGGAATTGGTGTATGCAGTCCATTTTCTGATCTGTCCAGATAAATTTGGATTTGGGATTATCTACCTTTTCATGTGAAATAAAATGATATTTTCCCTTTCTCAAGTCAGTTCAACAAACCGTTGTGCAAAGTCAGAGGCTAAGATGACTAGGCCTCCTTGCTCTAAGGGAATTCTTCAACAACTATGGGGAGAGTTGCAATGTATACTTAAAGAAAAACACAATGGTTTCCTTCTCAGATCCAGGACCAGCTACTAATTTTCAAGTCTAGCATGAGATGATAATGCAGGTGCTGGCAGGGTAGGGAAGTCAGTCTCCCTTCCTAACATATCACAACCTCTGTGCTGGAACATGCTCAGTACCTTGGTCTGAGGTGGGCAAGAAGTCCCATCCCAACCTCTGCCAAGCGACTGGGGCCCTGCCAGCCAGGGAAAGGGAGGACCACTCACCTTCCCTGCCCTGACACATTGCAGGTGTGGCCACCACACTGCTGCACTCATACCTGGGACTCTGCCTGGGAAAACCATAACAGGTATAGTTTTTGATCTTGCCCTTAAAGAATCTCATTTCAATAGGTCTAGAAAGGGGAAAAGGCAATATAGGCTATTTCTGAGGGAAAAGTTCAGTGTGAAAACTCAGCCGTGTTTCTGAATTGCTGGTCAACGGAGGGCTCTGCTGATTGGGAAGCAGATGGTAGCTGGTTGCTGGAGATGTCTGAGATGACATTCCTTCGTTCAGTAATCATTTATTAAGTGCCTACTATGTCTCAGACCCTGTGCTAAGTGCTGCTGATATAATGTTGAGCAAAATCATATGAATTCTTTACTCTCATGAGGCTCAGAGCTAATGGAAAAATTAGAGTCAGATTGAGGAGGTTCTTGAATGTCATTTGCATTCAGGGTTTCTCTGTAGACCTGTAATTCTCTAAAGTCAGAAACATTTATCTTTTGTCTCCTGCAGCCTCCCCTATTGCCACCCGTATGTTTAAATCATTTCTTTTTCTACATTGTGTATATTGCTATTTGCCCTATCTCTCCAGTGCTAAGGAATCATTTATTTGTAAAATTTATTTTTTACTCCTTTCCACTCTTGATTGTGAGTGATAGTGAAGACAGGAATGTGTTACTGAGGGAGTCTTTGCCAGAGGTCACTTGTAGTTTGGTTGATTGGAATTCAAAGCATATTAGGCAGTGTTAAACTTTGCTAGCTAGCCCGTAGGAACATATTTAGTCCATATGTACCTGCAGTAACTATTAAAGAATATAACTACCACATGGGAGAATGTTTCTATGGGAAAACTCACTCAAGAAATTCTGAGAAAATAAAATGTGTACCTTACTAAGAACAGGGTTTCCTGGTAATAATGATAGAAGACACTCCCATTTTGATTATTTTTCACATGTCAGGCCTAATCTCTAAAGGGAAGAGTGGGAGCTAAGATTAACCCTTTAATCTTGAGTTTTGGATATGAAGGAATGAAGGCCAGAAGGGTTTATAGGAGGCAGTGGAGGAGGGGGTTACAGAAGTGGGAAACTATGAACAGCCAGGAGACAGTGGGTGCCTGGAGCATGAAAGAAGTAAGAACCAAGAAATTGGGAAGAGAGGCAGAATATAGGAGGAAGAGGGCCAACTTGGTCTTATTTCCCGTCCTGGCAATACTAACATTCTGCCCAGCTCCTGAAAGCTATCTTGGAATGGGTAACAGGAGTACATTACTTTCAGGTGTACAACATAGCAATTCAACATTTATATACCTTATGAAATGATCACCATAATAAGTTTAGTAATCATCTGCCATCATACATAGTTATTATGATTTTATTGACTATATTCCTTATGCTCCTGTATATTACATTCCTGTGAGTTATTTTTAAAAGAATATAGAATTATAGTCTGAAGGCCAGGGGCAAACCCCAGCTCTCCTACTTACCAGCTTTGTGGCCTTGAGTAAGTTACTTCACTTCTCTGAGTTCTAGCTCCGTTATCTAAAAATTGGGTAACACTAATGGCCCCAGACTTACATGGTTATTTTAAGGAATAAATGAGGCAATGTGTGTGGAATATAGAATATAAGCTCTATAGAGGTAGAGAATCTATCTTGCTAAATTCTTAGTGCTTCATACAGTTCCTGATGCTCTACAGGGGCTAAACAAATGTATAAAATTAATGAATAAATAAGAAGAGCTTACCTGAAGCATGAAGGAAGTAAGGACCAAGACATTGGGAAGAGAGACAGAATTTAGGAGGAAGAAGGCCACCTTGGTCTTATTTCCCATCCTGGCTTTGTAAGTGAAGTGGGATTTTAAAAAGCCTAATTACTAGGTTGTTTACAGTTGATTAAGCTACTGTAATGGTAATAAGTGAAGATTCTAGAAGCGTGAGGCTGTGTGAATTCAAGTCCTAACTGTCGCTCACCATCTCTATAACCTTGGGCACATTTTGGCCTCAGGCTCTTTCTTCTTCTGTGAAATTTGGATAATTATAGTATTAACTTCACGGCATT
This sequence comes from Rhinolophus sinicus, assembly GCF_057876585.1. Classification (NCBI taxonomy): domain Eukaryota; kingdom Metazoa; phylum Chordata; class Mammalia; order Chiroptera; family Rhinolophidae; genus Rhinolophus; species Rhinolophus sinicus. The sequence continues at coordinate 58,393,831 of NC_142503.1, forward strand.
ATTGCGAAGACAAGATGAGATTAAGCAAAGCATTTCATGCCTGGCACATAGTAAGTGCTCAGTAAATGTTAGGTGTAACAATGATGATGATAATTTTGCTGTTGAGGGCAGCTCTCAGCTCTACAGGCAGGTTTCATTTTACCCAGAGACAAAATCACCCTCTGTCTTTGCCAAAATTGGAGCAAGAAGTGGGTGCTCTGTTTGTCAATCTTCTCTAGCCATCTTGGAAGGGTGTGTGTGGCCCTGAGTCTGGCAAGGATAGAGCTGAACCGAGCTGTTCACAGCAAATCTGCGATGATGATCTTCTCATCTGTCTTCTAAGCTTGTGGGTGGCTCCTTCTTTGGGAAGCAAGTTATAATCAGAACTTGGAACAAGCTACCCTCCAAACAATGCTCTCATTGCCTTTTCTGCCATTTAATTAATGCCAGTCTAATTTTATAAAGTATATAAATATGACTTAGGCATATTTGTACCTATATTTTCCTGTGAGGCTTGCCACGAGATACATAGCCATGGACTCATAAATCATACCCTTCTGATAAATACTTCTGTCCTGAATACTTAACATTATTATTATTATTATTATTACAATTATTATTATTTTTTTTTGTAGCCACATTTAGTGAACTTAGCAAGTAGAGTGATGTATATTGCTTATCCTCACCTTCAAGTTATTGACTAAAACCGAAAGGTGAACCTCCCATTTCTTCCAGATTACATTTTAGGTAGATTTAGATAGATTTCAGCTGGTAGCCCTCAAGATCCCTTTTGCTACTGCTCTCCTTTCAGTTCTTGTCAATCCAACTCAAGAAACAGACAGCAATCTGGGAGCTGCCACTTGAAGTTTATGAGGACATGATCCATACATGCCTCATTTTTAGAGAATATAAAACCAAGTCAGGCCAGGATTTCAATGCACTCACGTCCTGGAAGAGTTGTAGTGGAACTCCTGCAGGTTAGAAGGGACCAACTGGGTGTAGTGGGCTGACTTTGCTGAGCTTTTTTACAACTTCATTTGCATGGTGTCTGTAACCATGTGCACCAACGAGCTGATTTTACTGGCAGTAACTTTTAAGAACTAGTAGAAGAGCCTTTTCGTTTTACCAAATGCATTTTAAAAAATTACATAGAAATCCGCATTGTCAAGTCACATGAAGTGCAATTATAAGCTGAAGGCTTGAAACATGTTTTTTGTTTAAAGCCTGTATTTGATTTAGCAAAAACAACAGCAATAAATTGTATTCAAAAGCACTTTTGAAGCCCGGGCAACAGTATTATTACCAAGAGCAGGGTCTACATAATACCCCCCGTTTTCATTTGGTTTAATTTTTCATAGGCTTCCCAAGGCATCCAAATCTGTGTTTACAATTCTGGAGACAAAGGATTGTTCAGATTCTAGTGCCTGACACTTGCAACTTGGTATTATTAGACAATGATTGTAGCACTTATTTTACATTTGTGTTTTCTTGAAAACTTCTGTGGAAATGACAGAATTCCAGAGAGTAAAATGCAAATATGTTTCATTAAAATATTTAACACAAACATTCTGGTTTTGTCTTCCTCCTGAAACTTCAGATTTATTTCATCTTTTTCCTTTATTTTCCTTTCCCCCAGATAATACCTGTAACATTTTGAAACCTGAAGTAGTTAGTGCCTACAATCAATAGTCAGTAGGAATATAAATGGCAATAATAAGACTGTAAGGACAGGACTACATCTCTGGCTCAAAGTTCGCCATAAGACTAATTCTTGAATGGCTATAATACATCTGATTTTTTTCCGATGTTGTCCTGTCATATAAGATCTAGTACTACACTGATTCTTCCTAATCTTTTTGCTAAATTGTCATTCCAGAAATAAGTGACTTTCAACATTCCCCAAATCCTTTAACTAACATAAAATCATATTTAGGATCTACATGACAGAAGATACATGCCAGTTACAACACTATAATTTTGATTTTATGTTTTCAACAACCCCATCAGGCAATCAAGACAAATGGAAGCATCTCTATTTTAATTGTGATGACAATGAAATGTGGACTGTTTAAATGGCTTGTTCATGGTTACATAGTGACATGGCAGCTAGAGGGATTCAGGTCTCCTGATCCCTATATATAAGATTCTTTTTACTACCCTGTGCAAAATGTTAATTGTCAGGTTAGACAAACCTCTAAGTAGAGGGTTGACCAATTTTGTGATGAGACAGCTGTAGGTAGCAAAGGATACTTTCTTCCCTTAAGTTTATTATGGTAGTCCTGGACAGCTAGTTCCCTGGACACACTCTTGAATTAGTCTTAAGGTGTAATGGTGATTTTGAGCAAGCTAGAATATAGCATCAGAGACCTGGGGAGGTCCAGGTAGTGGACTGGAATAGCTGCAGCTATTAAATATCTAGGTCATCCTTTATAGAGGGTTGTAATATATACTTGAGCTTCGGATTTCAGTGCTGACAAAAAGGAAAAAAAAAATATTCCATCTTGCTAAAATGTAGTCAGACAGCAGTTTGTCTTTCCAAAACATTATTAGGTATTATTACAGAATGTGAACACCTTTCATTCCTGACAAACAGGAAATGTATGCTGCACTACTGGTATGTCAATCATAGTGATAGCATCAATTTTATGGTTTTTAATTCATCCCCACCTCCTGCCGAGCCTTTTGCTCATCCCAAATTATGAATCTTAAAAGGTACGTGATTAAGAAGAAAAAAAATAAAGCTCTGCCTGTGTGAACTACTGTGTGGAAAGCATAGAGGCAGATATTTAAGAAATGTGTAAAGCATGTCCTGACTGCTCAGTGACTGGACAAGTGACTTACGAGTGATTCTTGCAGCTGGGAGGGTCCCTTCATGCTTTTGCTTAAGTATTTTGCTAGCAACTCAGGCGGATAGTTTTTATATGCATTGACACTTTTACACTTGATAAGGAGCCTTTATATGCACTGACACCTTTACACTTGATAAAGAAAATAAATTGCACATTAAAGCTATATTTGTCATTCCATGATGCTTCAGTTACATTTTCAATTTAAGTTTTCAGTGTCTATTTCTTTAGCTGTGGGGTTTTGTTGCTTTTGATATATTTTTAAAGAATAAATACTGGAGCCTCGCTTTGAATGAATCAGAGCAATCTTTCTCACAATACTTTTATTTTCACCCCTTCTTTTCTTCAACATGTGATGAAAATGAAGAACTGCCAGTGTCAGTAGGAAGTGAGGCTGTTTAAAAATAAATAAATAACGTGTGATTGTGGGGTGTGTGTATGTGTGTGCACACACACATCCACACACCTACATCTCAACGGGGGTTTGGCAGCCTGGGGTGTCTGAATCTGTCCTCCCCTGCTCATCTCTTGTTTTTGGTGAGGAGCCATTTTTCTTGTTTTTCCTATGCAGCTCCACCTGGACTCCATTTGCTTTCACAAACTCTGCAAATATCACGCACTTATTTAAGATTTAGGAATGTGATCTGATAGTTGCTGATTGAAGGTGAAGCAATAATTAGCAATTGGTCAAGGTCAATTTCCCCTCCTGGCATTGACCACAAAGTGAACATTTCATCTTTGACAGACAATTCTCTGTCTGTTGAGAGCACATGATGACATATTTCATGGATCTTTAATAAGAACTTTTACTCTCTGGTGGCTTCCATGTTTAAATCTCTCTTGGCTATTTCAGCCTTAGCTTTAACATTTTTGGTGCTTGAGTGTTTCAGCGAGAGTGCATGGAACCTTGAAGTAACCCATGTGGCATTTACTTGTGAAGAATTTTCTCATTCTGCTTTTACCACAACTTCTCTATGATTCAGAATTGAAGTATGCTTGTTCTCTTTCATGCGAGAAAGCAAATGTAGAAAATAAGCCCGAGCTCTTCTTTGCCTGGTGGGGCACCAGCACAAAACACTGACTTTTGAGAGTGATGATAAGTAGGCATGCACAAGTGTGGCTAATGCAGCAGTGCCTGCCTTATAGGAAGGCAATGCCCTGCAGAAAAGCTGCCCTTCCCATGTGGGAAGAAGGAATATATCAAGGATCCTGTCAAAGGAGACTTCTGTGCGGACTTGTCCACACTTCTGTTTCCTTGTGTGTGGAGCTAACATTTCCAAAATGCTTTTGTGTGCTCCCTCTCACTTGATTCTTCATTTAGGTATTATGTCTGCATGCAAGGGCACTGAAACTGAGAGAAGTTAAGCTGTTTGCTTTAAGGTCACATAGGTGGTAAGTAGCAGAACTGGCTTTTGAACCCATGTTTTCTGACTCCATATCCAGGGCCCTTTGTTCTAGTTTGTGGTTGCTTATTATTCAAACTACTTCTTTGGCCCTTATTTGTGTTTAAATTCTCCATTAGATAGTTTGATTATGAATTCCTTAAGAACACTGACATGTTTTATAACAGAGATTTGTACATGGTGCACATGGAATGAGCACTTTTGATTGATGAATGAGTTACCCAGTTTTACTCATTCTCCCTTTATGTGGTGTAGCCTTTAATCGCATCCCAAATGTTTACAGACATTACAAGGACTTACTCTGGATATTGGGAACACAAGGTGATTGTTATAAACTGAATGTGCCAAAATTTCTGTGCCAAAGCCCTACCCTTTAGGATTTGGAGATAGGGCCTTCGGATTAGTGTCCTTAAAAGAACAGATACCAGAGAGTGAGTGATCTCCCCACCCCCACCTCCATTTCTCTCCTGTGTTCATATCCTGAGGGAAGGCCAAGTAGGGACATAGCAAGAAGATAGCCATCTATAAGCTAGGAGGACAGCCTCACCCGAACCTAAATTATCTGGCACACTGTACATGGACTTCTTAGCGTTCAGAACTATTCGAAAATAAATTTCTGTTGTTTAAGCCACCCAGTCTGTGGTATTGTGTTATGGCAGCCTGGGTAGACTAGTACAGTGATTAAAACCCAGTCCGATTCGAGCAGCTTATTATCCTGTGAGGTGGCTCGAGAACAGTCATAGAATATAGATGAGCTGGATACATGCCCATGTGCTTTGTCCCTTTGGGAGTGAAACTCAGGGTTATCATACCAGTGGGGGCAAAATGCCCTCAAAGTCAAAATGGCAAAGACACAGTTGTTGAAAACATTCTGTACTTTTTGGAGTTGCCTATAGTAGTACTTGAGTCTGCATGGTTAGGGGGTGAAAGTGAGAATTATGGCAAGAAGACTTCAAAGAGAAGATAAGAGTCTGTGTCTTGAAGAATTAACAGTAGTTGACTAGGGAATAAGATGGAAGACAGTGCATGTTCCTCTGAGAAAATAGAGGTATAAATGAACATAGTAGAATCCTGGATTCTGGACCTTAATGCATTACGGATAGAGCTTAGGATACATGTGGAGGAGATGTAGAAGATGAGGTGGGAAAGATAAGAAAGAGCCAGTTCCTTAAAAATCGTCATACGTTAAGCTTAGAAATTTGATTTTACTCTGTAAGTAATATAGGTGATTTAAAAGAATTTTAACCTGTGTATCTATAGAATCAGAATTGCAGTTTAGAAATTTACTCTCGATGCTCTGTGGACCATGTACTGGAACCCAGTCTTGGGTTAGGGCTGGGAATGGGATTTCAAAGAGTGATGCTTAGACCATACGTTCTCTATGGAAGATGACAGAAAAGCAGTCATGAGCTGGCTTTGAGGTTACCTCCTTAGCTAAAGGATGCAGCTCAAATTTTCAACCACTTCAGAATTCAAGTAATTCTTCCTTATTTTAATTATGACACTGAATTGACTCTTATTTCTGTTAAGAAAAAAAAAAAAGAGTGACTTTTGATCTTGTGGATGCCACACATCACCAATGACAGCTATGCTCTGGTTTTCATCAAAACCCAAAACCAGAGTGTCCCCGAAATGAATAAGCTGGTGGCCTGGTGAGACATTCAGCATTCTCTACTTCTTCTTCTGAAAACTCGTTGGTTTCATTTTTATGAAGTACCATATTTTGCTATGCTTTTAGTTGGACCTAGTTGAATTTTCTTAATCTGATGTTTCTGGTAGCAGTAAAAAGAACAAATAATTACACTCACCAAGCAATTGCTAATGCATGCCCTGAGCCCTAGCCTGGTCAGGATGCTTTCAACTGGAATTAGTTGATATATAGGAGAAAGTTCATGTTTTTGTGGTATGAATTGGATTTTTTGTGTGTGCCTAATGCATTTTAAAACAATTGTAAAATCACTACTCTGAGACTCTTCTGAGAGTAACTCACATGTGAGAAAGGTGGACAGTTTTGTCTTGTTATTAATATGCCTTTCCTCTGATTATTCTGCTCATTCTTTCCTCCTTGAACAAATTTAAATATCAGTCCACTGGAGAGGGACTGTTCTCACTTTTATGTGTTACACGGAATCCTCAAAACTGATTTTGCCCGTTAGTGCTAACAACAGTGATGATTGGTTATCATGGCACCTGCAGATGCCTTTCTTCGTGGGCACTTATTATCAACTGGGAATCTTGTCACCCCAGAATGTTTCTTTATGACTGCATTCTTACTAGCTGTAAGTAACTCTTTTACTCAACAGGGAACAAGGGCCAGATGGCAGGCAGACATGTGCTTGAGACTGGGTGAGTCTCATTTGTTCTCTATTTCTTGTTACTTACTGTCACTCCTTAGCTAACCACACATAAGGAACCCACCCTGTGTGCTGTTTTTTGCTGCGCATATCTGAGACATGATTACAGTAATGTGCTTTTTATTAACATTATTTTTATGACTTTTGTTGTTTCAATCGGCCTCATTTTTTGGAAAGGTGAGATAAAAATAAATTCAACTATGTAAACAGGTCAGCCAGAACACAGATGTGTAAATACAATGAATGTTGTCCCCTTCCAATTAATAACCTTGAACTTATTCCAAAAACAATGTTACAGCGCAAAAATAATTTTGTTTGGGAAATTCTCTTTTGAAAATGTCTTTAGAGCCTATCAATCACAGCAAATCATCTTTTTCTGAGGGTGGGTTTGATCTTTCTTAAAAAATTCCTTGAACAAATAATTATTAGGTGCTTACTAAGTGGCAGGCAGTATACTAGGAGCAAGGTGCAAGACAGACGTGGGTTCTGCCTTTGAAGACATTTAAGATCAAATCTGAGATGAATGTCTGGCCCTGGATAATACCTTTACTGATAAAAGCGAGATGTGACTATACAGTGACAATCTTAACTGCCTGAAATGACAATTTTAAAGAAGAGATTTAAAACATTTTGAATAATGGCAGCATTTCTAGAATATCTCTTACACATACTACCTAAAAGACAAACACTGACTTTTTAGTGAGTGCACACAGTATATACTTTATAAAACATTTTATATACATTATACCACTCTCTACTTACAGGCACTCAGTATTGTTCACCAGGTTTGAGTACTGAATTCCTCTACTATAAAATGAATGATATCTGGGTGTTTTCTATGTCTAAAATTCTGTGATTCTTATGTCCCTTATCCCATGTATTCATACTGTATCATGGGTTTAGTATTGTAGAATAGTGCCCTGTGATCTATCCGGCTGAGGATCTTCCAAACAGAGATGAGTGTCCAATATGTTCTCCTGGGGGTGGCAGGTAGTGGCAGGAGGCCAGGGGCTCTGCCAGGCTGGGCATCTAGAAGCCTGATAAGAGATGGGCCAGGCTCACCCTCAGCCACAAGGTGAGAAGCAGAGGGAGACTGAAGTTGAAATCCTAGTTGAGGGAGCTCCCCTGGGAGTGAGGGAGGGTCTGAAATACCAATATCAAAAGGTCAGGCAGAGCCAGAATCAGACTCAAAGAAAAATATTGGCTAGACAAATTAAAGAGGTTGAGGAGGCAGAAGGCTACCTAAAGAAACAAGATTTTATTTTTCATGAGTGCTGAAGACAGAGCCCAAGAACCATTAGAGTGATAAGGCAAAAAAGGGGAAAAACAAAACAAAACAAATAAAAAACCTTTCTTTCTTAATCTCATCAGTGGTTGAACAATAAAAATGTAAAGAAAATGTAGCTCTGTTCTAAAACTTTATCTCATCAGCTTTCCCAACCAATAGCCCATTCTTATAAGGAAATGCAGTGTTTATCAAATGGAACATCTTGATGATTTCTCCATAGAACAAGTATTTAGAGATTGAAATGGAGATTTTTCTTTATATCTCAATCTCAGTATCTTTGGGCTTTCTTTGTCCATATCATCAATAATAATATGTTTATAAGTCCAATTATTAAGTAGATCTAAAAATCTCTTTTCTTTCAAAATGTATACACAGTTAGTGAAAAGTCAGAAGACTTTTGTTTCAACATTTTGCTGCTCATCCCAGAAAACTAAGTGGAATGTTTGTTTGAATATGTCATAGTGATATTAAGAGATAAAAGTAGCCCTTGGTGGCTGTGACTACTTACATACACACAGACACAAACACACAATGCGGATGAAGGGTAAACTGTGAGAACATTTCTTAGAGTTATGGGTATGATAGGGCCCCTTTGCAAAAACTTTTACTTTGGGCTCAGTATTTCAACTCATTTTCCTCATCACGTTCAATGTTCATACCTGTGTTTTCCCAGCACATCTTAGCTTATCCATGTGGACAGCACATTGTTCCAGGAGGAAGGAAGATACAATAGATAAAATTTTGTACAAATCATGGGTAGAGAAAGCTGCTAATAATCTGTTTCTAGTTTTCTACTTCTGGTTTTGTATCATTTTTACCTTTAGGCACATTTACTAGTGGCGCTTCAAACATCCAAAACTTGCTTGTTTTCCTGTGTATTTTTCAGTCTTTTTCTGGAGAGTTTCTAAGTATCTAGGTGTTTTTCTCATCAGCCATACTCCAGAATTTTAGCACCCGTAAGTCTGCTTACAGGCCTTTTTGCTTTGCTGTTGTTGTTTTCTTTCCCTGAACAAATTTGTAACATTAGGTCACACTTTATCAAGACGCTTTATTTTCCATCTGCTCTCCATTTTTGCTCTATTATTAGGCTATGCTTCTGGTATTCAGTCAGATCCCGCTTCATTTCCAGGACTCTCATTGACGTCAGTGGGGAACTAGGCAGAGGAGGAGAGCGTGATGCTCAGCTTGGCTGCGCAGGCTGTTTGGGGAAAAACGTCTGGTCTCCTTGAGGTGGGACTTCCGTTGGAGGGACCTCTGTTCATTTCCTACAAGGAATGGAGCCTCTGCGTCATGTTTAATGCACCCGCCACGACAGGATGATACACTTGCTCAACCACCCAAATATATTGACTTTCTGTTAAAAGGCTTTTAACATAAATTTTAAGAGATTAACAAAATACGTCACAGGCTATTGCTGAGAATGCAGGGTTTTAACTACGTTTCTCCTCCATTGATTTTAGTTAATATATTTTAACCACCCCCTTATTTTACTGTACCTTTTAATTTGTTATTCATTTGTTTGAAACCGAACTCTGCTGAGGCGCTCTGGACCCACAGGAACTGAAATAGTTTGCCTTCATTATCTGGTAGACCTGCTCGAGTCTGTAGCCCCTGACAGAAACCACAAGACTGTACAAACTGGCAACTGTGGGTTTGTCTGTTCTCTATTGATTCTATTTCTGGAAGAAAAAAAAGAAAAAAACACGAACCAATGGGTAAGACATGTGACTGTAAAACTGACCCAAAGCTCCCATCAGAAGGGGGATGGAGACCTTTAGCAGAGAGGTCATAATGGGACCCCAACACTTTTCTGTTTGCCTCTTAAACATGGCCTTTGAAAGCTTTGACTTACAAGCTTAACTCCTTGAATATGAAAAGTCTATAGAATCTTAATGTGCTATAGCATGTTATTTAAATTTGGGCCTATTGTCCCAAATATCTAAAAGTTTATATATTAAAGACCCAATATAACTTTGCTTATTAGGTGTCTTAGTTCTTCCAACATGAGAATAACAAGGCAACTTCACCATAAGGGAAGGCTTTAAAAGAAAACAATACACATGTACTTTTCACTACGAAACTGCAACTGCTATAGTGTTTCCTTTTCCTGAGCTTTGGTGTTGGTGCTAAATACCAATACTCAAGTAAATAGAATGCAGGACTTCTATGTTGTATGGTTTAATGAAAGAGTTCTGGCTTCAGCTCTAATAAGCTATGCATCCTGATCTTCTCTCTCCTTCTCCATTGCATGTGAAGTGACCAGACCATCTCTAAGGCCTATTCTAGTTCAAAGATTTGAAATGAATAAAAGCCCCTGGTAACAACAGAGAGATCCAGGTAGTGGAGAACACATTCTATTACACACACACACACACACACTCACATACACTCACCAGAAAAACCAAAATAGCTCCCCTCTCATCCTCCCCCAACAATGACAATGCAGCCATCTGTTGGACGTTCCATTTCACTTAGCAGCTGCGCTTAGATACAGAAATCTGCATTCCTCCGGCTCGTGCTGGTATGTATGCAGCATGTGTGGGTACTAGCACTTGACTCTCCCACCCAAAAAAATGGCTCTCATTGAATAAAAATGATCACAGAAACGTTCTTACTCTCCCATCACATAAAATGCCTTTTTCTCTGGTAATAGGCATTTGGATCTATCTCTACTCCTCTGTGTATTAAAATATATTCTCTTAGAGATATTCACATCAAGCAATCATCTAAAATTGAGGATGACAACCAGTGAAACTCTTGCCTTGCTAGAAACCTCAGCCTTGAAAGAGTGTGGGAGAAGTTGGAATATAAAGTTCCATTCTACTTTTATTTTGTCAATACCCCTAACATAGCACTTAAGCACTGAGAAATGAATATTGTTCCAAAGTGAACCAGGAGGCTTTCAAAAGCAGCATTCATCTTACCATCAAACTAAAGGGAAATGTATAAGATGAATCTCCAAAGGGGAAAGAAAAGTGAAGTCATTTAAATATTGCACTCCCACCCCCTTGCCTCTTTTTCAAACTAAAAATTTGTCTTCTGAGACATATACAAAATGGTGTATCATTTAAAAAGAGGTGCCTGGGTTGGGGGTTGGGAGAAGTCAGAGTCATAAACAACAACGAAAAGGGTCCTACAGGCTCTGCAGACAGAAAACCTTGGATAAAATTGGATCTGCTTTTGAGAACATAATTTAGGACATTTGTTATAAGATTACTGTGGTTTTCTATAAATGTTAGTTTGCTGTATTATTTTCCATGAACTAGTTTTCCAAAATGCAGCCTATTTTGCCCCAAAACATGGAATCATTAAAGCTCAGATGAGGCCCTGATTCATGGGGAGTCACCCAGAAACAGCTGGTCAGCCATCTGCAGCCCCAGAGTCCACTTATTTTTACTTTATTCAGCTAATTCTTTATGTAGAGGGGAAGAAGATACATCAATCCTGGGAGAAGAGTATGGCTCGTGTAAGAAAATGATGACTAACTCCTGCCTGACACTGGTATCTGGTGGCCTGATGTGCTGATTTGGAGAGGCGGCAAGTTTCCTATGTGCATTAGGCTTTCAAACTCTTTACTACATGTGCATTATTTTCTGTGCATCCTGTTCTCTGGCAAAAGGAAAGAAATGATGATACACCATTGATTGTTTTGTGGGAATTGGTCCAGATTAGTGCACCCTCGAGAGCTATAACTGGCCTTTTCAAGGCAGGCAGAAGAGCCTGCAGAATCAAGGACAAGCCTGCAAGTCAAACTTCTGTGTGTTTGTCTACTCATCTCTCAAGAGCCCCTCAATTAGACCGTTTTGCTGCCCTATATTCTGTGGCCAAAAAATGTTGGGGATAAAGGCACTATGTGACACAGATTAAAAGATAAACCATGATTCAATGTCATAATCATGTTAAATAGAAATGTTGAGTAAATATTTAGGCAGTGCTCTTTTATTTTGCATTTGGACATTATTGTCATTAAGTTGTGCATAATTCTATCAGAATAGCCTTTGCTTCCCTGAATGGTAAGGGGAACTTGTTGACCAAGGATGGATGTTTATGTTATCCCTTTCTCATGCTACTTGAGGCAATTCATTTCGATGACAGAGCCAGATGACTGTGTGGGAAGGAAAATGTTCTCGTTCTAGGAAGAAGGTGCTTAGGTACACAGGTATATGCTGCACACAGGTAGGCATAATTATAGTTTAATCAAATTCTTTATCTCTGGAGACCAGTTTTGACACATCATTTAATTTTTTAATTTTTTCCTTGAATCATCAAAACCTTTTACCCATTCCCCTCATAAACGTACACACACAAATGCACACACACACACACACAACATATATATGTATCCTCCTTATTTAATTTTTTTTATCTTATCACCGAGGTTTTTCATTTTCTTAATGACTTACATAGCTACACTACAAGATAAGTCTTAGTTTTTACAGATAAAAGGTAGAGAAGATACACTTTTATAGCTACAGTTAGCCTCTATGGCATTATAATCCCAGGACCTAATTTACTTGTCACTTCTCATTTTTCTGGTGTACAGCCATGAAAAGATTCTGGGATAGTTGACTAGAACAAAAGGCAAATGTACCTTTAATTGATAAGGCTCACAATTTTAAGAAAGAATCAGAAAACCATCTGTACTGTAAACTTTTGTGTCTCTTATTCATTCCTGTTTACTCTGCTATTCAATCCAAATAAAGATTGTTTCCACCTCAGCAACACAAAAATCACATGGAGTACCCTTCAGGCTGTCAGTCAGAGGAAAGATATACATATGCCCAAAGTATACACTGTGCTTGTTCAAAGTGTTATTTGGGGAAAATATGTTGCATGTTCTCCTGGCTCTCCTAGTTTTACATTTTGAATTAATGCAATTTATTCTAATTTATGACAACTGTTTGAAAGGCTTGCTCTTCATCTTCCCATTTATAAAGAAGTTATTTACATAGAAGAGGAAAAGCAGTAAGGAAATTGGATTGCTTTGCACAGTCAGGTAGAAGAATCAAGTGGACTCTGTCTTGTAGTCAGCATTGTGATCTAGGGCCGAGTGTAAGGATGTCTTTCTCATAACACCCTTTTCTGCCTCTTTGTAGATAGGAACGAAATTATGGAGAACCTTTCTTCTGCTTCTTAAAGAAAGCCTTATACAATTGAGTTAATTACCTCCCCCTCCTCTCTTGTTCTCTCTTCCTGTACTTATATAGCAGCTATCACCATAGTCCCTACAAACGTTGATAAGTGTGCTATTTTAGAAAAAAGAAAAAGAAAAAGAAAAAAGCACAAGGCAGGGGGAAAAAAAACAGATTCTTCCTTGTTCTAGTATAAGGATCCTTTAAGACCTAAAATCCTGGGACATCTCAATGATTTTAGAGATCTTTTAAATAGCCCTGAATGAAAGGGGTTGGTCTCATTGTACCTAGAAGAGTGCCTCAACTATAATAGATGTTTAAAGAATATCTGTTTATTGGCATCACTGGTACCTATTCTTCTCAACTTCCTTGTTTAAAAACAAAGATGCATCCCAGATTGCTCTGCCCTGCCTTCCTTCTTCCCTTCAGGGCTTGTTGTGAAAGGGCCGCTAGGTGAGGAAACTCAGACAGAAAGATGATGGGGGAGCACATATTGATTTCAGGGCTAATAAAGGATCTGGATCTCCCTTGGGGTTTTCATAAAATTCTACTGGCATATGGTATTTTATCCTGCTAACTGTGTATGTGCCCGAAGTGGTATAGGGACATGCACAACTTCAGCTACTAACATCCTTAAAAGAAGTCACAAGTCATAGACACTACGATTTATTATTTTGTGCCAGACACTGTTCTAATCCCCTCATTTGTATTAACTCTCTTAATTCTTGTAACATTTCTAGAAGGTATGTCCCATTATTATCACCATTGTTTTATAAATGAAGAAGCTGAATGATGGAAAGATTAAGTAAATAGCCCAGGCCATTCAATTAGTACTGACCAGTAAAAGGGATTTGAACCTGGGCAGTCCCATTGCAGGGTCCATGTTCTTAACCATCATACTCTGCCTGCTCTGTCTCGAACTACTTAATTTCAAACTGGGTTAGAACTTAGAGCTGAGAACAAACCTTTAGGGTAATATGATTTTAGGTCTGGATCTTGCCAGTTACGGTAATGATCTGCTGAACCTCAAATCTAATCTGGCCTCAGAGCAGGCAACTGAGCATAAGATTCCCAAGAAAGTATTTTTCTAAATTATTCTTTGTTTATGTGGCTTTAAAGTGTTGAATGCAGTGCATACAGAAACTGTGGAATGAATCCATGGCTGTATGCTAAAGCAGTGTATTTATTAAGTAGACATTTACTGAGCATATACTATGCAAAATTACTGAGGATACAATGAAATCATTTTGCTTTTATGGATATATCAGTACATTGGATGGGGGAAACCTAAACACATGCATAAATAGTTAAAGTGTTCCTTAAGTATGATTGGAGGAATCTACAAAATATAATGGCAGCGAGGTAAGATTTTTTGTGTGTGGATGGTGGGAATTAGTGCAGAGTAGTAGGGGTCAGGCTAAGGATATCTACATGGAGAACTAAGTTCTTATATTTATGTCTTGAAAAGTTGATAAAGAGTTATGCAGTCAGGTAACTACGTGAGGACAATCTAAGAAGATGGAGCAGTTTGTTCAAAGACTTGAAAGCATGAAAGAGCATGATGCTGTAAATATGGTATAGCTGGTGTGAGGTGCCAAAGTGGTGAGAGATGGGGCCAAAAGGGTAAGCAGGGATCAGACCCGTAAGCTCATGTCACCTGTGGCTCCTATGCTGCAGGTATGGGCATACCACAGGGGATGATATACTGGGCACTAGTCTAATCTAACTTCTTTTATGAAAAGGAGCTCAGAAGTTGATGGCCTGGAGGAGGGTAAAACAAAGGGAAAAGGGGCAGTGAAGGAATCTTCTGGTACAGTGCAAGGCGCTAAACATATTATCACCTTTAATACTCAGAACAATCCTATGTGCAAGGTATTTTCTCCATTTTATAGACTTAAAAAAAATCTGGGAATTGTTGAGTAACTTGCATAAGGTCTTATAGCAAGTGAGAGCTGTTTAATTTTGTATCAGTTGGACTCCAAACCCTCCCCACTTCCCACTAGGTCATGCTGTCTCCTATTTCAATTACTTAAAAAAAAAAAAAAAAAAAAAAAAGTCTGCACTTTCAATCTCCACTTTGAATCACTGAAAACGTTATTACACTTCCCAGATTCTCTCCCTAACCTCTTGACCGTACCTTCTTAGCCTCTTCGCTGCTGCATATCTTCTTCAGCCTTCCTCTCTACTCTTTCTTTTTCTTATAGTTCTCCCTTCCACATGCTCCTCTTCTCCTCCTTCTTCCTCTCATGCCCATCTCTCCCCCTTGACAAGATCCCTCGTTCTGAAGTGATCCCATATATTCATGTATCCCATTCAGAAATCTGAGAAGTCAGCCACCTACCCTCTCTACTCTTCTAACTCTCAACACTGAAGTGTTCCCATGTCCTGTTTCCATTTTTGTGTCTGTCTTTGTTGCATGTTTGGTTAGTGATCATCAATCTTACCTATATTATTGCTACAGCATTTTGACTAGTCTTGAACTACATTTGGCCATCAAAGTTATGTTTCTGAAAAGAAATCTGACCCCACATCTCCCCCGTTTAAAACTCTTCATTGGCTCCCTATTAAAAGCAGAACAAAATATATTATATTTTAAGAATGATCTACAAGTACACTGAGATTGAGCTACCAGTTTTATCTCACTTTATTCGCCCATAATTTAGCACTCAATAATCATTTGTTGGATGAATAAATGAATGAATGAAACTAACTTGCTTAAACTGATGTCTTTAAAAGAATTAGAGGTACAAGTAATCTTAAATAATATCTTCATTTTTTCTTAGTTGCTATCCCAAGGCAGCTACTAATACTCCAAATGTTTATAAACAAAGCATCAGCGTTGACTAGTTAGAAAGGGCATGGGCTCTGTGTCGCTGTACAGTATACTATAGAGCCCAACTGGACTTTTCTTTAGGAGATCGTTTTTTTTTATTAGCTTAAAACCCCCTAAGTTGAGTGCCCTCTCCTTTATACAAGGTAGAAGTGCTTCTGCACAGAGTTCTCTGACTTGGGACATCATCCTAGAAGCCTCCTCTAGCTCCAGTTGGCTTCCTCTCTCAAGCAGCTGAAGGACAAGAATGAAGTAAAATTCATAGGTGGAATCTGGGGCATTAAGGACAGAACAGCCCCTATGTTCCTGGAGGATGTGACTCAGAGAGGAACATCACTCTCCAAATTTTCCCTTCTCACCCCATAAAAGTTCGACAGAAAGACCTTTGAGGGTACACGTAGAATTCCCCTCTTTTTGAGCCATTAGTTTTCTATGAATTTTTCAATCTCAAGCTCCATTCTTCTTGTCTCCTTTTCTCACCTTTTTCTGTTACTTGTATTTCTGCCTCTCCCACAAATGGTTCCTATTTCCTCAATTGAATAAAATTATAACCTGTTGTACATGTTTAGCATATTCATTAAATAAATTTTAGCACCTAAGAATCAAATAAATATTGCTTTTTAGGAATCCCTTTCTGACAAAAACAGTTAAGCCATAACAAAACAGTTTTTTTGTTGTTGTTTTTTAATTTGGATGAAAAGCCTTGAATACATCATTTTTGTTCTAATGGGGCATTCATTTATTGAATATATAAAAGAAAAAAAAAAGAAAACCCTATTGTGGTCTAAGTACTTAAATAAAAAAGGCAATAGAAAGGAGAGACTAATATTAAGAGAGAGGAGGAGGAAAAGGAGGAGACTTCACAGATGAAAAGTTAAAAAGAAAAGCGAAAAAGAAAAAAAGAAATTGGACAAATAAATAAGTAGCCTGTAATGACTATATGATCTTTCTGGTTCACGGTCCTTTCCTTCTCAACATGGGTGGAATTTCTATGCAGCCAAAGGAAGACCAGCCAGAGTGTAAGAAATCACATCTGGTTTTATTCATGAAACCAGTTTTTGAGAATCCACTATGCACTAGGTATTGTTCTAGGCAGTTGGGAATCTTATAAGAATACTTTATGGTGCTGATCTTCTATGTTTCTTTTTATGTTAAGAGCAAGTTCTTTTCAGGGAAACATTCTTTTATTTTGTCAGCCTCCCTTTTTGTAAGTTGCTTTGTGTGCCAGCCAAAACCAAAGGCAAAAAGTAGGTAAAAAGCAAAAGAATAAAATCCTTATAAAGATTTGTATTAAACATACTGTGGAGAGAGGTGTAAGTCTTTTCTTCTTGTATTTGCATCTGTTTCCCTATCCCCAGAAGGAATTAGCAGAATAAACCCCTACTGTACCTGGTGGAAGTAATGCACAGCGGAAGCTTCACTTGTGCCATTGGATATTAATGCTAATGTACACGAGTTAAATATAGTACAAAGCAAGTGTGTCAGAAGGAAAAACACAAAGCAACTAACTTCACACTGCAAGGGGTGGGATGGTGATGAGGAGATGATTATACCCTGAAACATTAGGATAAATTGCCATGGTAAGCGGAGAATATGGTGAGTGTATGAAACTGAGTCATGCAAACCTAATATCCTCAGTGGCAAAGAAAACCCATGAATCTTGCCTAGATAGGTGTGGATGAACGGGTTCGGAAAGAGACAGAAACCAGTGGTGATGCTAAGAAGCGGGCTCCGTAGGAAAGGTGGGGTTCTCTAAGTTTTCTGGGTTTTTCCACGCCTAACAGGAGACAGTAAGAAGACCATACACCATTATATAATCAGTAGTAGCAAGCGCTAGTCCTCCAAATCTACAGAGTTGCCATTGCCTAATTGTTACATACAACTTTGAAAAAACTCCAGAACTGTTTTATGGGCAATGGCTAAAATGAAGGAACTTGGTTCTGAGGAATTGATCCATGGTTGTGAGATTTGTGCCTGTAGCCATGGTAAATTTTGGTGCCAACATGTACCCCCATCTTTTCTCCAGGAGACTGTGTGATAGCTGAGTGAAAGCCCTGGATGGGGAGTTGGGACAACTGTATTTGAGAAATGCTTCTTTCACTACGCATCCACGTCATCTTGAGAAGTTAACTTTTCGTCACGTTATTTATTTTTTCATTTCTAAAGCAAGACAGTTAAGCCAGGTGACTTCAGTTGTTCTTTCTGGTTATGACATTCTGGATTCTCAGTATGTTAAATTGAAACGTTCCATTCATGACCAAGGGTAGAAATTGTGTTGAATATTCTAGTCACAGATGATGACAGTATGGCTGCCTGTGCTCGGAGCCTGCTATTGAGGAGCCTAAGCTTTCTCTGGGCACTGAGTACCACCTTACAGGAAAGATGCTTCTCCTTAAACTGGGATAGCCACATGTATACCTGAACACAGCTGGTTCTGAGTGGCTCCCCCCCTTTAGTCAATTTATATGTCCCCAGGGCTAGGAATAGTCAGTGCCACTCACTAAGTGCTCAGAAAATCTTTGGTGAATGAGTAAAATAATTATCTCCTGGGAAACTGATACCTAAATGGAACTTAAAAGGCTGTAAAGGATAAGGGCCAGGCGTTCCAGGGCGTACAGTACTGAGTGTAACCCTGGATAAAGGCAAGAACTCTGTTTCCAAATCTCAGCTCTGTCACTTATTATCTGGCTGACCCAAGGCAAATTACTTAATCTTTCCAAGTCTAATCCTTTTCCAGAGAATGTGGGATTAAAATGGTGTCTCCTTCATATGGACATTGCAAAGGTTAAACAAGTACTGAATTATGAGCCCAATACCTAGCAAATAGTGAGTAGTCATTAAATATTAACTCTACTTAAGTCAGTTTTGAACTCTGAGGACAAAACTTCTTCCAGAGTTATAGGGATGCAGATGTATTCCATGAAAGAGCTAGCTAACTAGTTATTCAATAACAGTGGAATCGAGGTTTCCTCAATATATTCTCTACTGAGCTGGATTGTGTTGTGTGGTAAGGGGAGCTGGGAGAGTGCATTTAAAAGAGAGATTAAGAGTAAAGAAGAAACAAACAGGTGGGTAGCTAGTATTTAGAGAAAAGTGAATTCAGCAGAGAGAACACACAGGATCTAGACTGGATGCAATGATATTACATAGGCTTTGGCTTGAGGCATTAATTAGTACAGTGTCATCTGTGGGGAGAGAACCACACAGTCTCAGTCACTAAGGCAAAGGGCACTGGCCTGGTTGGCCCGAGCGTCTGGCTTAGGTGAAGGCAAAATGCTCAGAGGATGTTGGGTCCCAGAAGATATGGGGGCCAATCATGGTGTACACAGGGAATGCTAGAGACTTTTCTGACATAGCTGCTTTGGGGTTTGAAGATAGCCTCTGGTTTGGGGCAGGGCCAGAGCAGACTGTGACTGGGAGCTAGGAAGTGTAGGATTAGCAAGAGTTGGTGTTAGACCATGAATGAGTGAGGCTGGGATGTGGAGATGGGCCCAAGACCTAGAAGAAAGCTAGGTAAGAGGTTGGGAAAAGGGCAGAAGGCACATCTTGCCTCAAGGGAGACATCGAAGTCCCTATGAGCTAAAATAGCAGGAGAGAAAATAGAAGGTTAAGGAGAGAGCACTTTAATTTTGAGACAATAGAGCCACCCAAGTTTTACTCTGTTTGTAGGTAAAATATCTGCTAGGCATCAAAAATTAGTTCTCTATTGTACCATGTGAGATTGACAGAACCCATACACATTCTGCTTTAATATCATTGGCTCAGAAGTTAAGCTGGCTGCAGAGACAGATGATAAAAAAACTTGGCAGGGGCTGGCAGCCGAGCTACAGAGAAGGAATAAAAGCAAAGAGAGGAATAAAGAGGAGAAAATGAAGCTGAGAAACACTGACCATAGAAAAGAAAGCTAAACTTTCTAAAAAAAAATGAAGAACAGGAAGAACAGGAATCCAAGAAGGTTTATCTGAGGCCCAAAGGCTGATCCAGTGACTGTGAAGAATTTTCATCTGTTTCCAAAGGGACCAGACCTGGGGCCTGCAATGAAAAACAAACAAGCTGCTTCCTTCCCCCACCTACTTCTCTTGATGACCTAAGAAGTTAGAAAGAGTGCACATATTAAAACAGGATGGAAGAAAGCTAATGTTCGCCAAACAGTCCAGGGGTCAGGGCTCGAAGGGAGACCTGGAAAAGGAAAGTGCCATCAAGAATTGCCTGAAGCAAACTGCTGGAGGCCAGAAAGCAGCAGCAAGCATTAGGGTAAGAGAAGACAGAGCTTTGTGTGTGTAAATAGACCAAAAGCAGTTTATCCTCATACAGGGTAAAGATCTGTTGAGCAATTGCCAGCGATTCTAAACTTGCATTGATGTGATAGCATAGCTGGGATGAGTCCCCACCAGGAAATAGAAAGTGGGGAAAGGCCTTGAAGTCTGGGGTGTGGGTTTTATAATAGAAATTCCACAAAATGTCAAGGGAAGGGAAACTGGCTATGGGACTCCAGCTAGGACATTCCCCAATAGTTTTAACACAATGGTCTTAGTCCATTCAGACTGCTGTAACAACAGTAACAGGCTGGGTGGCTTTAACAACAGACATTTATCTCTCATAGTTCTGGGGTTGGGAAGTCCAAGATTAAGGCTCCAGCAGATTTGGTCTCTGATGAGGACTATCTTCCTGCTTCATAGACAGCAGTCTTCTCACTGTTTCCTCACACGGCAGAAGGGGTGAGAGAGCTCTCTGGGATCTCTTTTATAAGGGCACTGATCCCATTCATGGGAGCTCCACCCTGTGACATAATCACCTCCTAAAGTCCCCACCTCCTAATACCATCACATTGGGGGTTAGGATTTCAATATATGAATTGGTGGGGGGGCACAAACATTCACTATATATGCCAAATTTAGCCATTTCATTAAGTTATGATTCCTTGATCAGAACTTTACTAGTCCCCACTTTGAAACTCTACAGACAGCTAGATTATCAGTTAGAGTTTGTTATGTGCCCAGGTATTCTTTATGCTGCATGTCTTGCCTTCCTGAATGACTTCAGGTACCCTTAGATGCCACCCAACTCATATGATTTCCAAGATGCCAATAATTTACATAAGTCACTCCGTGTCACTACCAAAATGCAGTTATTTTTCTTATGGTGCCACACTGAGAATTATCAGCCATGAGCCCAATTTTTCCAAAAATTGTCCTGGTGATCCAGGAGAAACGAGACATGACCATGGACTTATATTTGAGTGATTGGTGGAAAATCTTCAAAATGATCTGGATTGGTAGTGACAATGGTAGAGTACCTTTGTGATTTCAGATGAAAGATTAAAATTATAAGACAAAGTATCAATAATCACCCTCAAATTTGTAAATCTGACTCCAATAAAGAACAGCCTAACAATAGTTTGAGGTCTTGCCTACTCATCATATTGCGGGAAAGGCTGACACTCGATGTTCCTTTCAAGTTGGTCTCTTCTCTTGCACAAAAGTCACAGTTGTGACTCAGACATTCTTTGATTAAATGTTGGATATAACAATGCAGGTAGATTGTCTTCAAGATATAAAACAAGATGATTTAAGATCTGAGAACCATTTTTGTTTTCAATTATAGTCACTTATTTTATACAAGTTTACAAAATTTTACTCATTTACTCACTAAAAATATAAACATTTAACTACCATAGAAGTAATATAATTAAAAGAAATAAATATATTGAATCATTTAAAGTATACTTGAGTGTATTTTATTAATGTTTATATCATGAAAGGTTTTTTGTTTTTTTTTAGCACTATGGGAAATTTACAGAGAATACTCAGGGAGTTATAATTTGACAAAGCAAAGGATTGGTGTGATCTGAAGGGATAATGGAGAATAGAGAACATTTGTTTGACTTAAATTGGGTAACTTGATTTAAGAAGCACCAGAACAATACACAAAACTACATATGCCATCCAACCCTGTCAAGGAATACCATTCCAATGCTGCAGAGCTGTGCCAATTCAACTCAGAGTGCCATCTTCAGCCAGCCTCATATGGCAGTGAAGATTCAGTGAAGAGTCAAACCATTTCCAATTTTCTTTAATCCCTGGGAGATGGATTCAGGAGGCCAGTCTGCCTTTCCACATTGCTGGGTAAAGAGAGCAGCAAGCACAAGTCTCCGTGATTACTTGTACACTTTGTAAAGCTCAGCAGCCATACAGAGCAAGTTATCTTCTAATACATGCTGATTTTTATTGAGGACTGCAAATTTTCAGATTCCAAATCTTTGTAAGACAATGAATAATGAATAGCAACTTCAGAATAGGCAAAGCTAATTCTATTTTGAGGCTTCAGCATGTGTTTTTTCTGGTGATATTTAGGTCAGGCAACTATTGTTGAAAGGTTATAGTCGGTTCTGGCCAGTTACTTTCCTATTTAACCAACAGAGGTCCTAGAGACTTTATTATGACAATATGATGGATTCTTATATTCCACCTTGAAGGGTCTTACCCACATGGCCTCCAGAGGATTAGTCGCAGAAAAGGCATTTATTTTCATTCAATTTGTTTACTTATGACCAGAATAAAAAATCTTATGAGGTAGCACAACTAAATTCAGTGTTAAAGCGGAAACGAGTAACTTTTGATTTTTGTAGGCACAGAACATAGACTTTAATTCAGCCAGAAAGCTGGAGCATACTAAACTTTTTCTTTCTAATCCCTTGAAATTTAAATATTCAATAAGCCTCCTCTGACCTGCTTCCTAAATTGTTCTTTTGCTTCTCCCTTCCACTCCATCATCATTGCCACTGCCTTATTTTGAGCTCTCATTATCTTTCCTGGATTGTCATATTGGCCTTGTTGGGGATTCTGCCTTTCTGTTCACAGAGATCCAAATCAGCTTACATAGTACTGGCAGTGCTAACTCTCTAGCATTCCTATCGAATGACATTAACCATCCTGATTAAAACAACAGCGGCAACAACAACAAACCAATAGTGATAACAACAAACTAAGAAAGAAACTCTGGTGGCATCCTATCACTTGAAGGACAAAGTCCAATTCTTTACAGGACTTTCCAATAGATTTACATTCTGGGCCCTCTCTGTCTTGTTAGCCTCCCCTTCTGCCACACTCTCATGCTTCCAGTGCACTAGCCAGATAAAACTACTTGCTGTTCTCTAAACCTGTTACAATTTCCCATGCCTCTATGCCTTTATACAAAATGTCCTCCTTAGCTACCTTGCAAATTTATCTCAGAATCTCCATTTGGAGGAGAGCTGCCTGCCAACCAAGAACACCCTCTTTGGATTATTATGTGAGCAAGAGATAAACTTCATTCATATTTGAGCCATTATATAGGCTCGAATCGTTTTGCTACTGTAGCCTGTCTTGTCTAACTAACTCAGGCACTTTATAACCATGAGATGCAGTTGCACACATGATCATGTCCCTTTTTGTTAATCATCACTCTTCATGTGGTCTGCTTGGTGAAGAAGGGTGTCTGCAGTAGAGGAGCTAGGGTCTGTGAGGTTTAAGTTTTCTGCTATAGCTTTATTAACATCTTCTGTCACAAGTCTCTGACAATCTTGATTTGTATTTTTTAACCTGTTATGAGTGTCAACCGTCGCTGCTAGTTGAAACTGCTCCTGTTAATGAGTTAGAAAATGGTGCTGCTCTTATAGGGCGTATGGCTTCCCTATTGGAGGGAGTGAAAGAATGAGGCAGCCCCTTTTGGCAGACTCTGGGTAGATTGGTTAGGAAAAGTTCCCCCTCTGTGCTGACACAGACAGTGTCACCTGGTTTGACAGGCAGCAAATGGGCTAGATTTTAGCTTTCAGAGGCTCATTCCTAAAAGTAGTGTAAACATTGTACTATCATACTCAGTAGTCCAGGAGTGCTCAGTGTGTAAGACGAGGGATTTTACTAAGAAGTCCAAAAATGAGGGACACATGGATTAAGACTTTGAGGTGGTATTATTAAAAAAAATTATAACCTGTAGGGCAAGGTAAAGAACTATTACAAATGTACAAGTCACAGAACCTCCAAGGAGGGAAAGAGTATTTATAACCCAGAAAAGGTTTTATGTAGAAATTTGCATTTCTGCTGGACCTATAAAATAGGTAAGGCTTTGATATTCAGAAAATGGAGAGCACAAGAACATTTCATTTTGTTGTAAGAGTGTGGGGGGAAAATATTAAGGTGCCAAAATGCACCGCTAATTAGCTGGATGATCTGGAACTTGAGGGTGGAGAAAATGAGAATGGAAATATAGGTTGGAAACTGATCATAAAATTGTGTAGTGCTGTGATGGTAGGTTAGAGAGTATTTGGGGCAAGAGGATCCACAGTGGGATTTTAACACAGATATTCTATAAATGATATGAAAATGGTTTTGAAGGGAGTAGCCTGGAGGTACAAAGACAAGTTAGGAAAGTTATTGGAATTACTTGGGCAAAGAGTAAAGAGAGTCTGAGTTAGGCCAATAGCAGTGGGAAGAAATAAAGGGAATGAATGTTGGAGGAAGACTGAATACTTTTAGATGTGAGTGAGAAGAGAAAGGGAAGAAAGAAGTAAAACTAAGATTTAACGGTTTGGTGCCTAGGAGAAAGTGCTATACTTAACAAAGATTGGGATGCCATGAAAAGGCACACATTGTTATAGAAGATTAGTTCAGTTTTGAACTCTTTGAGTCTGATTGGATCTATATACAGAGACAAGTTTTATATTTTATGTCAATCTTTAGGTTGTAAATAGCAAACACTTAAAAAGCTCTTACTGTATGCCAGGCACTACTCTAAGCACTTTAAACAGATTAACTCAATAAATATTCAAGCAACCATGAGGTAATTACTAACTAATATTGTTCTGATTCTACAGATAGTTGACATGCTCAGAGTTACACAGTTAGGAAATGATAGAGTAGGGATTTTAACTTTGGAAGTCTGACTCCAAAATCCATGTTTTGAATTAGTATGATACACTGCTTTCTATAAGCTCTTTTAGGGAAAGAAAACTTCAGAAACCAACAAATAAAGTATAATGCAGATTGTGATGTTTAGGAATATTTCTAATAATTATTACTAATCGAAATTCTTCAAGTGCCTTTGTTTCTCCTTCGTTGAGCATTAATCTTTGGAAACTTCCAGACCAATAAGGTACAATTTAATAGGTAGTGATCTTTTTCAGATAGGAATATGATTTAGAAAATAATATACAAAAATTATGGGGATGAAGAAAAAGGTAGGATCTGGTGTTAGGTTTTGTTAGGCAGAGGCAATTTTCAAAAATAATAACATGTTTGTGTCCCATGAAGAAAAGCTGGAAGAGTTAGTCAGCCTGAGCTCTCACACTCAGCCTTATTCTTTATGGTTGGACTTTAGCCAGAGCAAATCCTTCCAGCAGACAGCTGTCAACTGTCACAGGTTACAGATTAAAGTGACAAAAATTCAGAACGATGGATAAAAAATACTACAAACTCAGAGATTCTAAGAAGAATACTTTATATCTATATTCTGAGCACTAGGAGTAGATATCCATCTCTCATACCCATTTCCTGAAAAAAATTTTGCTTCACAGTAGCATGAATAGCTGGACATAGTTGATTAGCATTACTTCTCAGTTAATCTGGCCCCTTTAATTAGAGTTTCTTCCCTTCTCTATAGGCCAAAGATATGATCTATATGCTAAAAGTCCAATTCTGCCATTTTCTTCATATTCTAATACATTTCCATTGAGAAATGACTAATAATAATAGTCACCTGGTATGTATACAAGTTCTGGCATATGAAGGGATCAGTATGGATGATGAGTTGGGTGACTGTATACCCCAGTTTGCTCTGAGCAATCTCGATGTACCCCTGATAGTCCAATATAATTATAAATACGTTTCCCTTTCACATTTCAAAAGTGTTCTGGTTTGGTTCATAAAATATATGGTTATTCTACTGGTAAGGAAAGCATCAAGAGTCTTGGTCATAGATTTATAGGCCTGATTCTACATTCATTTAAGTACGATCAGTTATTTCAAGACAGTCTTGAACTTCCTTTACACAAAAACAAAGTGTAACAATCAGCCAACTGCTTTATTGAAGTATCCCAAAATTTTTCTCTATTTTTATCTTTATTTTTATCTAAAATTTGATTATTGAATGATGAACACCTGGATTATTTAACTAATGAAGACAATTAGAAATCTAAGCTTGAAGAAATGATATGTCACAGCAAGTTATGCTTGGTCTAGAGAAGTGAAGCAGAGACTACGGGTCGCCCATCTCAACATCCATTCTCCCCCTCCTCGTTTATGCAAGAACTCTGAATTTTGGGGGGTAGCAATGTGTCAAGCTAACAATTGTATTTCCCAGAGTAATTTGCAGCAAGATTTGCTGTGTGACTAAGTTACTGGCAAATAAGTATATTCAAAGTGTGTAGTGGTTCCCAGAAGTCGTATTAAGAAAGGAGGGAGCAGAACTTTCTTCTTCTTGTTCTGTGGAATGAATGAAGTGACTGGAACTGAAGTCATCTTAACTCAGAAGTCAACACCCTGAGGGTGGTGGAGCAGCAACCAAAAGGACCCTTGTTTCCTGATCATCCCGACCCCACTATGTTAGTTCTAGACTACCTGCCTTGAGAAATCTTTCCTAAGAGAGAAAAATAAACTTTTTTTTCGTTTAGGCTACTGTTATTTTTCTTTATGGTCACTTGCAGGAAAACTTAATTGCAATTGACTCAGGAAAAAAAAATTAAAATTTCTTATACAGAGTTCAGCGTGGATAGCACAGAACATTGAGGAAAGTGAGAATGTGTTGGATGGGAAGGGAAAGGTATAGAAAGGAAGAATTTTTTTATAGTGTTCGTAGAACTTATAAAGGTGCAACTTACCATTTTGACAAATTCACCTACTGAGAAAATCATATATCTTATTATGTGCAGCAATGCTGACACTCCAAGTGTGAGTAGTAAAAATGCCCTAAGTCTATCAGAAGTATCCCTAGCTTTCTTAGCTGAATTAAAAACAATAAAGTATCCAAGTACCCACCCTTCACTTCGAGTCCTGGAATGCTTGGAGAACTTTCTTTAAAGGAAGGCATATTGCAAAGGACTATGGTATCAATTGACTACAAAATGCTTTCACAACTTCCCAGAAGAATTTCAGCTCATTTCAATACCACATGACTGGGTATGACTACCCATTACAATATGCTAGCACGTGAATTCATTATGTGCAATATCTAAGCCCATCAATGTTGATCTAAGCATTTCCATGGCTGCAGCTCATAGATCCATCTTAATACAAAGTCTGAAGGTTTGGCTTTCAAGAATACATCACGGACATGTTGCCTTAGCTCTCTGTAGAATTAGAGGGCTTCCACTTGGGTATCTAAGGGCTTGTGAGGAGTGGGAGCAGATGGCAGTTTTTATATGTTCTTTTTATAAATGCATTCTGAGCAGGTTTTTTTGCATGAATATTTCATTTATGACAGGGTGCTGCTTAGTTATATAAAAAGTAAATACATAACGAGCGAGGTATAAGTATAGCAGCAATGTAGAGTTGAGGCTAATGGGTGGAGAGGATTTTAAAATGACAAATAATTCCCATTTTCAAAAAGTACTTTGCAAACTTTAAGAGATAAATGACTTGTTTCTTTCCTACTTCCTTTATCCCCATTTCCCCCCATTCTGATGTGTGCTTGTCCAGGGAAAGAGGAAGCATTATAGTCGAGATGTCACACATTGGATTTTCAATCCTTGTTAGAAGCACTATTTTTATCAGTTTGAGAAAGGACAGAAACAGCCTACATAAAGTGAAAATAGCAAGGGCAAGAACCACAAAGAGTAGCAGCCTAAGGTTAGGAGACCCTGGGTGGCTGGATATACAACCAGCAGCAGGAAGAAAGGAGGATGGAAAACAACAGCTGCCATGTGCTGAAACGATGAGCCTTGATCTTCATAAGGGACAGGTGGCCAAGATATGCCATATACTTCCCATTATGCAGCATCATGTATATTGTCACCATATAGGGTGGGCTTCAAAAGCTGTTTCCAGGCTTATTCTGCCTAGAAAAAATGTTTAAGCCAACTAGAGAAAATATGTCAAATCCCCTTTCTCTGTGGAATTGTTTTAGCCCAGACCTGTATTGCAATTAATTGGAATAGTTATTTACGATTCTTAGCTTTATTTTAATCCAAGCTATATTAGCTAGTACTTAAAACTAAAAAAATAAACAGCAAAAAAACACAATACCCCCCAAAAAACAAAACGCCCCAAAACTCCTAAAAAAAATAACAACTGTAGTTTTGGTTAATACTTCAAATCTTGTGTGGTGGAACAGTAGACACTGGTGATTTTGTGCACAATATTAGAAAGATATAAATAACATGGATGCCCTGTTCTTAAAATGTAATTAAATGGCATTCATATCTGTAATGATCTAAAGATGTGGCTTGTAAGGAGGTGACCATGAAAATGAATTTTATGTTTTTCTAAGTGTTTCTTGATGATAAGGTCTTTATTTTATATGGCAGAGCCTCAATATTCATGAGGGATACCACAGTCCCAAATTTATGAATATCAGTTTAGCATGTAATTGTCTCCATAAAACTTCTATTTTTCTGGATTAGAACCATCACTTTCTTGGATAGTTTTGCTTCCACTTTACTTTTATCACCAGAACTAGCAGCTGACTTTACTTAAAAAAAAAAAAAAAAAAGTATTCACAAATAAAATTGTTTTTTATCATGTCATGAGAATGACTACGTAGTAACTTGACCACAAGTAGAGAATATCTAAACAACTACGAGAAGATATGTGGGCCAGTCATCCAAGCACACTCTAGTTAAAGGATTCCTACTAGAGACACGCCTCTTGCCACATGTAATTCAATTTCATGCCTCAGCAAAATTACAAATTGCTACATGTCATGAATCTTTGACTATTGCTTGAGGGTAGTCAAAGTAGTAATGTTAAATAAAACCTCTGTCAGTAACATATTTCTTTGTATTCTCAAAATATTGCCTACTACAATGCCTTATATGTAGTAGGTTATCAATGAGCTTTGAGGTTGGTTGATTATCTGATTGATTAAGTATGTGTATTTTAGTAAGCACTAAATAGGTAAGATGTTGGGCAGACCAATGGAACACCCCACTCTGAATTACTCTTTGGCCCCCTCTAGTGCTTCTCTTAGAGGCAATTTAGTAGTTTTGGTTAAGAATAGCATTAGACTAATGGGCGCTAAACAGTGCTACAGCTGTTGTTAAGGGGGGAAAAGGATTACGCCTGAAACAAATGTGGTCTGCATAGAAGGAATGGATGAAAACGTTAGAATGCCTTCTAAACTTTGCTAACTTTATGTTTAAAATAGTTTTAGAGATTCCCTGGGAGTTAGCTTTAGTACTAAATCAGCGAATCAACAATTCTCCCTCAAGCCAAAAGTTCATTTGCTACAAGCATCAAGAAAATGCATTATGGAGATTCCTTTGGTTCAGCCATAGATCTTGGGTTACCCATAGAACATTTTGTCATTTATTAAGAGCAATGGAAGATGTACATGCAGTACTTAACACAAAAATGATAATATGTGCCTGGACTTCCTATCTCCTCTAAAAAAGTTTTGCATATTTGTAAATATTAACTGAATGCATAATATAAACAAATAATTAAATCATGTTTCTTAGTTTTCAAAAATGTACTTTACTCCAAACTTAAAGTTACCCTGCAAAGTTGGTCCTTCCCACATCTAATTTTCTTCTTGGTAATCCAAGCATTTGATTGATTCTCAAATCAGAGAAGACATAGTTTTGCACAAAACAATATTTAGAGTCTCATAAAAACTCAAATTTCCATAAAACCAAATATTTTTTAATAAAGAGAAATACATGAAAATTTTTGTTTCAGTTCCACTTTTTGATTCTCACTAGATTTTCTTTTATTTTTTTTCAGGCTAAAGACCTGAAGGCTATTACTTATTTTTATTGCTGATTTACATGTGTGGGCATCTCTCTCTTCTCTCTCTCTCTATCTCTCTTTCTCTCTCTTGGTATTATAATATGCAACAGGGACAATGAATTAAATTTCCCGAAGAATATACAGTGGATTTGTATAAATAATCATTGCATTTAAATATCAATTACACTAAATTTTTGTGTCTTGATAGTTCTATGAATTAGGGGGAAAAGATGATTCTGAATACTGGTAAAATATTTCAAGTGTAAGTGGGAATGAAGGCCAAGAGTAAGAGAGATAGATGATTGCAATGTAGGGAGACTTAACTGATTAAAGGACAAACATGGAGCAAAGGAAAAAGAGAAGTAAAATCAGGGCAAGTCATTGAAGGAACTTGAAACTGGGGGTTAAAATCTAGTTTTAGTGTTAAGCACAAACTTAAAATTTGACAAAATATTATTCTATAATTCTTTTAAAGCACATCATAATAAAATGGGGATTCAAGAATGTTTATGAGATAATTTCCTGGGGTAAGTTTTCCTTCTGTTATTTGGGCAGTGATTTCCAGTGCTACACAAAACTCCTGAACTCTCCCCATAAATTGTCAGTATTTCAACATCAACATGAATAATGTATATTAGAGATAGAATAGGAAGAATTCAGATTTGTAAAAGAGGAACAGCAGATGCTGGAAGCCCTAATTGTGGTTATTGGGCAATGTTGTCTAGTCCATAGCTCAAGACTTTGACACTTACTGACTTTAACAGCGTTGTGCAATTCATAGACATAGGAATTTAGCTTGGCTGAAAATGACGGTATTTTACCTGATAGTTTTCTCAAGAAGGTGATGGTTCCCAAATGTCTAAATTAATATTTTGACTGAATTCCACCACATATACCTCATCTCTACTGAGCACAATGGAAGACTTGTGTTTTGGGGTTGATTAGTGGAGGACACAGGATTAGCACATAGTAGACTAAATTGTAAATGACTGAAAAAAAGCTCATTTATGTCTATTTATTCATCCTTATTAATAGTTTCGGGCACTTAGAAATGCCTCAAGGAAAGGCAGAACTGCAAGTAAATAGGTTTGTGAATACTACCATTAAACTCTGGGGTATTTGAAATACACAAAAATGGCAAAACTTAATGGATACCTAATCGCAAGAAATCAGATTTTTCTAAAATACATTTATAATTTCAACTTAAATTATTGCCTCTTGAATACCAAATATTTACCAGTTAGCATGGAGGTCATATAATAGCTCAATGAATTATTTGTTCAAATGTTGATTTGGAAAGCTATTAAAAGAGTTTTGCTTAAGAAATTTTTAGTGAAATCCTAAAGTATTTCAAGCCACTGAATTTTAAAGATCATTACTCAGCAACAGTTTTTATTTTCTTTCAATGAAATTTATTAGGATAACTGCCTAAGGGCCAGGAAAAAAAGATGGTAAATCGAGTATCTATTAGTGACAATTGAGAACTTCGACATTTTTATCATGAAACCTGAAATTCCTTTCATACTTTTTAGGATGTTTTCAGAAAAAAAAAAAAAAAAATTCCCGTGTAAGTAGAAAGTAGAAGAGACTGCTGAGTAAGGAAAACTATGCTGAATGAGGAATCTGAACACCCATGTTCTTGAGTCCTTGTTCTATTATATCTCGTTATATAATCTGGAAATTCACCCAAATTATGTGAGCCTCATTTTTCACATCTGAAAAATTAAAGGGTTAGAATAAATAATGTATAAGCCATATGCCATCCTTTATATTCTATGGCTTTATTACTCTGTGATCCAGCATAGAAGTTTGCAAGCTCCTTTCCAGAAAGTTTTCCTCATGCTTTCCTCAAGCTGTATTAATGTTGTTAAAGTTTGTATTTTCCTAATCCACTGGAAAAAAATAGATATAAATTTTTTCTTAACTCATTGTTTTCTTTGATAATTTGTCTTAAAATATTGGTTGTTACTACTACTTATCTGTATAATAATAATATACAACTATTACCTGATTTAGCATGAACCTTCAGTTTGAGACATTTTTAGTTTAATATTTGATGATGGCTAAGAGGTACTCTACACCTGTTGTCAGTCAGGAGGCTATGCTCCAGTCGGCTCTCTCACTTCCTGTCTGAACTGAGTAAATATCCAAACCTCTCAAGGACTCATGTCTTTATGATCAATTGGTTGTTTCTAATAATAACACAACATTTAGTAGCACATACTCAGAGGGTTCACTCAGGAATTAGAACTCAGAGAAGGCCAAGTAAATAGGAGAACCCCAAGGTGAAGAGCACGGTGAGCGGGACCATGTTCATAGTAACTTTCAACTTGGAGCTAATGACACCTATAACTGGGTAGAAAAGTAATTTAGGGCAATAATGTCAGTTTCCTGTAAGTGTGAAAAAAGGAAATTACATGAATCAATATATAAGTCATTCATAAAAACTGTGCCACCTAATCTTGCAAGACAAGCCTGTGTGCTGAGAATGAATGTTTCTTATTAATGGTAATTTGTTTGCTGTACTAACTTTCTTCTGATAATCACAATCTTTCACTAACATGGCACTGTTACTTAACTATTTCTTAGGTCAGAAATTGAAAACTCTTAAGAGAGTAAATAGTCTTCCTATCATATTTAACAAATTCCCATTTTACCTCCTAAAGTATGGTTTTACAATGAATGTATGCATCATAGACATGTTCCGAATTGACAAGCTCTGATTGGTGTGCCTGAGTCTGCCTGTGACTTTTTTTGTCCATGTGCATGTGCGTGTGCATGCGTGTGCGTGCACGCGCGCGCACGCACACACACACACACACAAACTGCTGTTAAGAATATTATATTTTATTTTGCTTGATCTTAGAAAACCTAAGAACCATCTCAATGATAAGTTGAAGAATTGGCTAAGGATGGAATTCTGATGACGTAAAGCTCAGTGTTTCTTCTCGTGTCTTAAGACCAAAACATGCAGTTGACTCTTCAATTATAAAGTATGTTCTATAGGTGTATTGACATCTGGGGGATGAGCAGAGGAAAGTTGTCAGAGAAAACATAGTTAGAGAGATAGGAGGAAAACCAAGGCTATCCTGTCATGAATTACAACGGAGGAAAAATTACAAGATGGAAGTGATGGTAAATCATGTTGTATATTGCCAAGAAAATTTAGAGCCTTTTCTGAAAATTTTCAATTGATTGCTGATTGTTGAATCAATTGATTTTTCAGTTGATTGCTGAAGCTAGATTGAAAGTACCAAGGGATCATGTCATAATTAGAAAATAGCATAAGGAGATGGATGACCTTAATGAACTTATCACATATGTGAAAAAATATTACTGCAGGATTAGAAGAACATAACTGTATCAAATTGCAAAATGACACCATGGTTTTAGTATCTAATTAAATTTTTTTTGTATGTAATTCTGTGTTAAGAAGAATTTTTGGTTTTCATGTAGGAGCTCTCCTTTTTCTGTTGATCAGTCTTTTTAGTGCCCTAGATTGCAAACGTGATTTATAATTTGATCATCTGCTGCTTCTCTGAATTTGGTGACATCTGTGGGATAAGCAGTCTGCCATCTTGTGTACCCTAGAGTCACAGTGGTCTGGTCATTCTGCCATACAAACTTGGGGGAGGCAAGTTCACTTCTGACCCCAGTTCTGTCTCATTGGTGAGGGTAGACTGTGGGTGGGATACTGCTATTTTTCATAAATTTCTTGTAATCACAGCCATCTTTCATGTGTATCACTGACGAAACCACAAGAACATTCTGTTATTTCAGTGCTGTGATTCTACTTGACAGAGACAAACATTGCCCTAAAATGTCTGGTGGGGTTTCTTTTGTTTTGTTTTCAATTGTTTGCTGTAGATTCTGTAAATCCAAGGCAGACAGCAGTCAATGGTCTAGTTTGCTGTAATTCTTTGACCTGAGACGATGTCCTGTACATTCACTTATGGTATATCTAGATGAGACCTCCTCCTTATTTTCAGGGATAATTATGCCATAATTATTTAACTCCCAGTATATATTCAAGTGTCACATTTGTTTTCAATACCTATTTGTGTGTGTGTGTGTGTGTGTGTGTGTGTGTGTAGATAGTCCTTTTAAAATGCCTAAAGTAATAGAGTAGATTGTTGAATGTTTCTCTCAAAACAGGATTTTCTTTAAAACTCATCACAAGAATTTCTCTTTAATCCTTTGTAAAGAGGCATGCTATTTTTTTTTTTTTTAAATAGCTATATAAAAATAACTAGTCAACGTTTTCAAAAAACCTCTATGGAATCTTTCTCTCTATGATCTCTTTTCAAGAATATGTTCAAAACATACAGTAATGTTCTTTATTTATTTAGCTTTGTTAAAGTTTCTTCATGTTCATGTCATTTTTTTCCCTCAGGGTTTTTAGAGACAATAGTTTTTAGAGTTAAATGCTAGTTACAGTTATCAAAGTGTTCACCAGCTATATTTTTACTGAAATACAAGCGGTAACTGACACTTATACCTGGATGAAAATATTTTGCTAGTAGTCATTGACTCATCTCTTAGGACTCTGACAATAACTTATTCTGATTTTGTGTATAAAATGTACACAAAATGTGCACATGTATAAATGTTATTTTGAATTTTTTCAGGGACATTTATTGAGTCTTCCCTGGATTTGTGAAATTAGTTATGTGGCCTCGTCACCTATTGGCTTACATGCAGGCAGAAAGTGTGAGGTTCTGAACTTTCATTTTTCAATAAAGAATTTTTTTCTGAACATTTATTGACATGACATTAAATTCACTTGTTTGTAGTTTTGATTTGCTCAGTCTATAAGAATAGGGTAGTCATTGTTTTGGCAAAAAGAATTTGTATATTATGATATATTGGAAACATGGTAAACAAGGAAGAGTCTATTAAAACATTTTAATAACAAACATTTTTATTTTCTGTATTTTAAGTCTTGCTTTTTTAATAGGCTTAAGCTTTGTATCAGTCAAGGCCATGGTAGAAAACATAATTCACCAGATAGTCAGATAAAGAGACAAAGGATTAGTAGTTACAGAGATGTGAGGCGGGTAAGGGAACAAAGGCTGGCAAGGACCCAAAGACTAGCAACAGTGGGAGGTTGTTACCCTCTGGAGCTTAAGGGAAGGAACAGTGTTTCTAGAGCCCAGTGGGAATTGGAACTGTGGAGAAGGGTCTATCCCTGGGAGCAGTGAGAGAAGTAGCTACTGCCAGAGATGCAGTGCTAAAACAGGCAGGGAGTTGAAAGTAAACCATGGTCTCTTTCTTCTCTCACATCCTCTGATCTCCCTCTAGTGCCTTCTATTGTTTTACCCCCAACCAGAAGCCAACAACAAAGGAGTCCCAAGTGATACGTAGAAAATAGAAGGGAGAAGTAGACCTGGAAGCAAACAGAAAAACCACCCAAAACTTCTAAGGGTAAAACTACCCTTTGGTTAGAGTATTAGTTTTATTTATTTATTTTACCCTGGATTCAGCAGAAATAGCATAGGTAAAAGATATAAGTGCTCTATAATACAATCAAATCAATATAACAAAACTATTAAGAACCAGGGTTTTACACAGTTATTAGTTGGATCTATTGAATTTCTATAGGATTTAAATAACTTTAAATCAGTGATTTTTAAAGTATTATTTTAATTTCCTAAATGCGTTTTTTCAAACAGCATCTTATAAAAGGTATCATTATTAGTAAAGAAGATTGGGAATGGTTTATTGAAGTAACAGTGTGGAGTACCCCCATTCTAACTTTCCTTTTCAACCCTTATACTATAAAAGTCACTAAAGATCGTACTGGGAATACCTGGGCTCCAAGGAACCCACTTTGGGAGTCTTTGCTTTTATGAAGAAATTATAAATCTAATTTTGTATTTCTTTGTTAGCCCATCTTCTATTGGGGAAAAAAAAAAAAAAATGCCTGAGGTAAACCAGCTATTTGTTCAGTTTGTAGAAATGTGAAATATATTAAGAAAGTTTCAGTTATACTTCCAAATGGGACAGTCATATTTCTTCCATCCTTTCTTTAAATATGGAGTCTGTCATTAATAATTTCAAGACTGAAGATTTATGTTTAGAAGAAAATAGTAAATAGTGCATTAATTATATAATTGGCTAACCACTGTTCTGTATGCTTGAAACTAATATAAAATAATATTGAATGTCAACTGTAACTGAAATAATAATTAAAAATAAAGAAATAGCGAATAGATGGTCAGCCTCTAGTGGGAAATGTGAGGGATGTTTGATGATTCCAGATTAGTGTATTCACACTTCAGAATAGATTTGATAAGTCAATCAACTGCTCAATTTATTCCTTCATCAAACAAATAATTAATGAGGGACTACTTTGTGCCAAACACTGCACTAGCCATTTGCAATATAGAGAGAACAAGAATGACAAGTTTTCTGCTGTTCTGAAGATTACAAATTAGCAGGGAACATAGATTACATGTATTAAGCAAATATGTACAAAATAATTATTTAATTACATTGCTAATGGGTTGTTAAAATTATAGTAGTTACAGGACAATTAAAATTTCTACTTGTAATATGTATATAGATGGATATAGATAAGTAAAAAATCAAATGTGTTTAATTGATAAAATCCTAATGCATAAATATACATATATTATGGTGAGAGCTCAAAAAATTCAGCACTCTGGGAGACATAGGTCCAGAATAAGGTCTGAAGTCCTCAGTATAGCAACCAAGGCCTTGGTAATCAGGCTCCAGTCTATTTTCTTCCATTACATCTCCACCTACTCATACTGAATTGATCTCCTGGATGCCACTTATTGGCATGCAGCATTCTACCCCATCTCCACAGAGTCTAGTCAGGATTACAAAAACTGAAGAATTTACTTTCTGAAATACATGCTGAGTTAATCTGTACAAATCTGCACAGATAAAGAGAATTGTGAGAACAATGTAAGTACAATAAAAACACAACATATGTAAAAGAAAAGCATTGTCATCAGAATTATTATTTTAATTTGACTGACATATAAATAAATGAGGCAAAGTGTTTCGTTGGAAACTGTCCATATTTCAATAATCTCAGTTCTCCACTTTATGATATATCTCTATACTGAGGCTCAGTGATTCCTCCATCAAGGTTGATTCCCATGAATGCTCAACAGAAAGAAAAAAAGAATAGAAAGGAGAAGTAGATACATCAAGTTTTGCTTAGGTCTGCTGGCAGATTTCCATGATGTCAACCCGGTTTTCTTTTTCTTCCAAAGCAGAGGCTCATGGTCTTGTTTCTGTTTTTTTGTTTTGTTTTGTTTTTTTCACCAGTTCTCAATCCTGATTCTGAGGGTCCTCTAAATATATAGAGTGTCAGATTACTTGGTTCGAGTTGTAAAGCAAGTTTTTGAAGACAAGATTTTATGTATTTGCTTTGCTGTTGATAGGTGACTCTGAGTTGCAGTCTGACTGAGCTCCTGAAAACAGTACTGAGAAGCTGTCTATAAATAAGTAGTTTTGTTTACA
Source organism: Rhinolophus sinicus (assembly GCF_057876585.1). Taxonomy (NCBI): domain Eukaryota; kingdom Metazoa; phylum Chordata; class Mammalia; order Chiroptera; family Rhinolophidae; genus Rhinolophus; species Rhinolophus sinicus. The sequence continues at coordinate 58,431,079 of NC_142503.1, forward strand.
GGAACTTACTGGGGAACTGGACTTGTACCACCTGTCATTTGGCCAGTGTTAAGAAGAGGAAGGTGTTCTAATATAATTCAAATCAGCCAATCTACCTCCATGTGGGCCAGCTTCTTTTTCTTTTTGTATTAAAGTAGATATAGACACCCTTTCTCTCAGTAATACACCTTATGTCTATTTGACAGTGTTCCTTTATTTTTTTCTCTGTATGCCAGGTCCTCTATTCTTCTGTAAGCTCTCTCAGAAGGTATTTCCTTTGCTTAATGTGTCAACAACAGCAACAACAACAAAAATTAGGTAGGATGAGAAGAACCACATGAAAATAAACTGCTTAGAATTATGAAAATAAATATCTGCAATGCTTCATATTTATCCCAAAATTCTTAAAGCCAGTTAAGAAATTTCAATTTTGTGGGCTAGTGGAAAACTGGAGTCCATATGGAGTTTCTCAATCGGTCTCTTGAGTAGGTGGGATATAAATATCATGACAGCATTTCTGTTGTGTCCCTTCATGGTCAGAGATGCTGTCTTTTCTGTCTGGTTGGTCCTATGCATAGTGTGTCATGACAGAAATCATTGGTGAATTTTGTTTCATGAGGTGACGACACTTATATAGCTAGCAAGTAACTAAAGCCTGACACTTGTTTCCTAAGACGTGTTTTGTAAACCTAAATTGCCATTGTAAGAGGGAGGTCACTCTGTTACCAATTTAAGGCTCACTGAAAGCTTGCTATGAAGGCAAATAAGAAATGAGTAGACAAAGTGTTCTGTGCATTCTGTAAAACATAAAGTAATGAGAGGTAATAGGAAGAGAGTCTGAAAAAAAAGGTCTGTAATTCTTTCCAAAGTTTTACCCGTCTATCCCACATGTACTAGTGTCATAGCCCATCCTGACTCTAACGGCTGGTAACATCTATAAGATGAAGAACTAGGACTGTATTCTGAGTCACATGTTCTATTTTTATTTTAAAGTCCTACTTAGAGCTTGGCTACTATTAGCCTTGTCCTGATTTTACTTAGTTATTGTGCTTTAGCCAGTCGATTATTTGCAAAATGCACATTAATAGTCAGAGACTTGTTTTAATGAATGTCTAGGGTTAGAGGAATAAATTGAGAGTTTATAGGACAATAGATTATATAACCTTCATAACTATAGTGTATTTATTTCATTAGGAAAATATAGAATTTATTTTCTTTCTTAAAAGTGGAAGGGACTTATTTTGAAACTCTCAGAAAAAGACATTTATTAATGAAAATAACCGAAGAAGAATTGAAGTAAGGACCTATGCACTGCTCTGTTCATTGCCCTGTTTTTATTAGCAATTATAAGGAAGTAGATCTGGAAATAGACATGCATGATAGCGAGACATCAGTACAGTAACCAGTACTTTCAGACATCACCACAAAAACATACACTCAGGATTTCACAACCCTCTTACATTGGCAATGTCACAATGCTGCCTCGGGCAAGGTTTTCGTCTCCTTTTTGGGTAAAGTAGGGTTCCTTTTTTCCCCTCATACCAACTTCTATAAATCACTTTTCTTGAAGGGCAAACTAAAGTTTCTCAGTTTCAAAATCGTACTTGTCACGAGGAGGGAAATCCTGCTCATGCCATTAGAAAGTCAGCTTAATATGTTTGGCTAGCTACAGAGAATGATAAAGGACATCCTTCCCTGGCCAGCTACTTAAGTAGTTCGAATATAGAAAGCCTTAAAAACGCAATCTAAAATGTTTTATTGATAACACAATTTGCTTCACTCTTGCATATTTACAAAAAAAGTAGATACTCTGTAGTTATTTTTTTTAGTATCTTAAGTCTATGATGTTATCACTGTATTCACGGAGGTTAGCAAGTTTCATCACATGGAAGACCTCTCTTTATCAATATATTTTTCTTGCCTTTTTCACTATAGAACTCTCTTTAAACCCCCTCTGCTCCCTAGGTTAGCAAATTCTAAGTGAAACTGAGAATTAATACATTCAGCAATTTGATTGAGATTTTAAAAAAATCCTAAAGCACACTCCAGACTTTCACCTTGAATATTCAGTGGGTTTTGTTTTTATATTTGAATTAAATGAGTAATAGCTTGAGTGTAACCCCAATGAAGTGAAAGGACAAAAAAACAAAACAAAAACAAAACACCGAAATCTGATTGTTCTTTTATTTATGGCTAGTAGTAGAATTTTAAAGGAAATTTACAATGGTAGCCAAGCTGCTACTGAAATGAAAGACATTGCCACATACACGATCCTATTGTGCAGTTCATGGGCTGGTGAAGGAACTAGTCATCACGGGAGGAGGAAAACAGCCTGGAGCTTTACATCATCAATTCAGACAGTAGAGCTTGAATGATGACTGGAAAGTCACTGCCGTGGAAGCACCATGGTAATAACGTGACTCACTTTAGGCAAATCCATCCATTTCTGAGGAGAAAAAAAACAAAACATCTCTAACAGGTTAAAGATTTTCACCTCTAAATACTTACCAAAGAACAAGTTCCATGGTCCTCAAGCAAATGTACTTATTTTTTCCTTACTCTATTTACATATTGGTGATAATATCATCATAAAAATTGTTTTAAAATGTAGGAATTGCAAAAGTATAATGTATGTGGTACTATAGATTTATTTATGAGTAGTTCCATTTAAAAGAACTATGGTTCTCATAATATGTTAAAAAGATAAGGAACGACTACCAAAATATCTAGGACATATTGCAGTATTAAAGATTTCAATATGATGAATTTTTTTCTTTGTCTTGCATCATTATGTTCTCCAAGAAAATCAGTAAAAATATTGCTTGATTTTATTATGTCTTTTAAGCAAATGGATCGTTATTTCCTAAAGGAAAGCTAGAAGCTAAGTTTAAGCCTAGAGCTAATTTCCAGAGCAAGTTACAGTTATTCCAATTTTGGATTTTTAATTAAGTTATTATTGATTTACCTGTGCTGGAGCAAACCATATAACAGAAGACTAGAAAACACAGATATTGATAGGTAGTTTCCTTCATGTTTGAAAGGGACTCATTCCTTAGGAGTTAATAGAAAGAAAGAGTTTTCCTTGCTCTGGCATCTTTTCCAGGAATGTTACTGATCTATTTGGAGAGAAGATAAACTTGGTTGCCACATAGAGTTACAAGCCTCAGAGGAAACTGAGAATTAGATGAAATGTATATGTAATCCCTGTGCATAGTAGCAAGCATGCCAAGAAATGAAAAGTGTACTTGGCAAGTTATGATAAGGTTCCGCTCTGCCTACTTTACTGATAAAACTTCAAGTTTGCCCTGGATGATGAATAGCTTGGGCAAAGATATTGTTCGTTCATTCGTTTGTTCATTTATTCATTCATTCATTCATTCACTCACTCAGTCAATTAGCAAACATTTAATGAGCACCTACTATTTTACACAAACAGTATAAACCTGGAGAATGGTGAGCAACATAGATAGCAGTGGATGTAGTTAGTTGAACCAAGTCACAATATTTCATAAGCCGATGTCTAATTTACTGAGTAGGTTCTTAACAAACTTTCTTCAAATATTTTTTAGCAACAGATGAACTTCAGATAACTTTTTCATCACAATTGTCACAGAGAATGAGTTGTCTGAAACATTTGATATTCATTGTATTGTTCAAATTTCCTAATATTATACTTTGAGAAGTCCCCAAATGGTATGCATACAAACTTGTCCAGTTCTGCTCTTTATGCTGACAATTGATACATGAAGTGTGATGTTCATTATATATTGAAAGTAGTGTGTGCTACCCATAAATAGTGTTTTAAATTGCTATTAAGAGGTAATATGAGAGCACTATCTAGAATAGAACCTGGTATAGAGAAAATGTTTAATAAATTATTTTTTTTCAGTGACTGAACAAACCATTCTATTTGTGTATCTTTCTACATGAGAATGTGTCATTGTCATTGTCAACAGTACAAGTAATACTTCTCCATCTTCACCCATAACTTACTCCTTCTTCTGTATTTCTAATTTTACTGGCATCATTTATACCAATTCAGGAATGAAAGCACAATATTTCACTTAGGAGAGTCCCACTTTCTAGACTTTTGTAGTCTGGTGGCAGGAGATGAGACTGGAAAGACACTGCAGAAATTGGGATGATCCATGTGGACAGGAAAATGTGTGTTAAGAGTCTCTGATACAGTGAAGGCGCTCACTGGTATCCATGAAAGAGTTAGTCAGTAAGTGGCTGAATAAGTCCTCAGGCCTGCTGCCAAGGGAGCGAGCCCCACTCTACCATATATTTTTTAAAGGTTTATAAACATTTTAATAAAATGTCTATTTAAAAAGCTTTTGTAATGAGCATTTGAGTGAGACTCTTCCTGTTATCTCAGTATTTTAGTTAAAACCTCAAGGCTGATAAGTGGTAACACGATAGATTAAAGAATGAAATAAGTAGCTACAAAATACCATCTCCAAAACTCTCTAAGAAGTGGCCAAATTTGCCCTTCACATTCACCCCTATCACTCCAACCAGGCTTTATAAAGGTAGGACTGAAAATCCAAGAAGACTGGTTGAAGTAGTAGAATTTATGAGAGTAGAAATCTTTAGCCTGCATACCCTCTCCTCATCTCTCTGAGAGGGGCTCCAAAGAAATCACTATTAGAAATTGAGGGGATGTTTTAAAGAGGTAGAGGCTGGCGTTTCATTTATTGGTTGGATATTTGCCTGTGCAGCAGACAGACTGATCAGCCCCTTGATGTTATCTGAATACATGGAGAGGACAATTGGAGAGGTGACAAGGAGGGGGAGGGCAACAGCCACATGTCCTGTACCACCACCAGTAGGCAAGGCTGGAGAACTTTTGTGAGCCAGTTGGATGCTGTAACAAGTGATGAGACTTGAGCTATCTAAAGGTCCCCTACCCAGGAGGCTGGCCTGACAGTTGTGCAAAAGAGGCTGTGGTGTGGACTGTAGGGGCCAGGAACCAGGGGAGAGGTGATTTGTAGGAAGTCATCTGAGGTCATCTAGAGAGAGCATTGTTCCTGTAAGGTAAATCTACCCCAAGAGACAGCCAGTGTCTACATGTTTATCTCAGAGAGGGCATCTATAGCCAAGAGTGAACTGACAACAGTTGCATTAAGTGCTTCTTTCTTCTAAGCTGCCCCTCTTCTACTCTGTCTCCGGAGCAATGATGAGTAGAAATGAGTGAGGGCAAAGAGGGCAATCAAAGAGTAGATTAGCTTCCCCACTCCTTCCTACACATCCTTCCGGCCTACACTGCCTGGATAGGGGAATCTAGGTTTTGTGAGGCCTTATACAATTTGGGATACCCTCTTTAAAAAGAGGTATACAGAATTACAAATACGATATTAGGCACAGAGTTTGTAAGGGACACCTGAATGTTCAGGGCTCTGAAGCTTAACCTTCATTATCTTTGCAGGAAATCTAGTACTCACGGGAGTGAGGAAAAGAGCCATGAATTGTACATGAAATTGATGCTTTTGTTTAGTAGAGGTTGGGTTTTTAAAAGTCCAATATCTATTAATCCGTCTATATCTATCTATCTATCTATCTATCTATCTATCTATCTATCTATCTATCTATCTATCTATCATCTATCATCTATCTTTTCATCATTATCACCAACATCATCATAATAATGTATTCTTCTAACTGAAAGTGATTGGAAATCTACTGTTATGCTCAAGTTGTTGTCAAGGAGCACAGAAAGTAGGTCTGTCGTGGTAGATTAAAAGGCAATGGCTAAAGAACAATAAAATCGCTCCCTGATTGTACCCCTAAACCATTTAATATCCTCAGCTCTCATTCTTTATAAAATAATAAGGGGAAATATTTTATAATTACTTAAACCAAACCCATTAGCTAGAAGATAATCAATTACAGATAAATAATTAATGATAAAAATAGGACTTTTGAGTGCAATAATTTCAGAGTCCCTAGGTATGGACAAGAGTACCAGAGGAGCAACAGCCAGAAAGTAGATTATTTGTTAAGACAGAGGTCTAGCTCCATTTTAGTTCTGACCTCATAGAGGGCATAATGACTTTTTTTTTTTTTTTTTTTTTTTTTTTTTGGCTGAGATATGTTGACTCTTTGTCACACTTTCAGTCGTGAATAGGAATTTTTATTCCTGAAATAGAAGCAGCTCTATATCTGCATTGTAACAATAATAAGAGACTGTGACCACCTTATTAATTCACTCCATGCCCAATGAAGAATATCTTTTTCAGACACATTGATCAGCTCTGCCTCTTGTTTATATTACCATTTATCCCCGTGTATTTCAATGGGAACATGACAGCTCCAGAAACAACTGTCCAGGAACTGATATTTCAATTTTGTGGGTATTTCTGAGAATAAACATTAGAAGTCTGGCTAAAAGTTATAAAAAATGCTCAGATAAATAGTATTTAGAAAGCTCATTCATGAATTCACGTTACAAGGTAACCTAGATTGTCTTAAGTCTTCATCAAACACTTAATAGATAGCTTCTCAAAGTTGTGGACAAAAAGATTCTCATAAAAATTACGTTTTTCTGTTTCTGTGTCTATATGATAAAGCACTTGAGGATAAAACTGTTCTTTATGTTTCTTGTGAGTCCTCCGAGCTGGCTGCATTGCTTGGAACTCAACAGGTACCCAAATACATTTTTTATTAAATCAGTGGAAACATCAAATCTCATACCAATGTCATATGTTGGGGAAAGTAACTGTCATTAATGATGAGAATGGATAGCAAGAGCGAAGGGAAATTAGGAGGTACATAGCTCTGCGTTTGAATGTTCATTTTGATAGTTGACAAAACTTCAGTGTAAGTTTATTCATCAAATGACTACCTCTGGTAGAACTGATGAACCCGAGATTTCTAAAGTAGAAATTAAATGAGCATGTGACCAACACAACTAAAATGGAATTAGAGTCCCAGTCTGTGGGATACAAAATTACCTGCATTTGTGCTACACAACACTGGAATCACAGCACAGAACTGAGTGATACAGCTGTCAATCACTCAAAAGTGACAGCAGTAAGTGACCACAGTGGTCTGTTCTGTTGAGACTATTGGAGAATGCGGCACAACAAAATGATGCACTCTCTCTGACCTTAATTTGGAAAGCCACGAACCTTGTCAGTCTTGGCTATAAGACTCTTCCCCCAATCTCTACAAGGGGCAGAGAATGTGCTAGTGTTATCAGGGGAACACTTATGCCACAGGAAGTAACACTCTCAAATAAAAAGAACACATCTAAGTAATAATATTAGCACCTTCAACTTGAAAGCTTACATTTCCCCAAGTCACACTTTCATCTGAAACAAAAAAAAAGAAAAACCTGGAGGATATTTTTAGTAATAGTCCTGGTCATAGAAAATGCATCTGCTCTGGTGATTTGAAGCTGCAGGTCTACGTTGGTGAATATGCTGTGGGAGTTTGACAGGTTCTCTTAACAGCCTCACACATGTTAAACTGCCTGCAGCCTCTGATAAATAGATGCTTAATATTAGGCTCATCTTTTTTTGCACCAATACTTCTCCTTGGGGATGTTCTTCCTACTCATCAAGGCTTTAAGAAAAAGTTTTAGGAATTCAAAATTTCTAACCCAGCTTGAAAATCTAATCAGATGGCAGATTCTAGAAATTCTTCTTCAACAATGAATCACAAATCCTCTCTCTTGCCTCATTCGGTATGTTGCTGCTCTAGGCTCTGTAGGTTCATCATATTACCCCAGTTTATCACACACTCACACACACACACACACACACACACACACAAACACACTCCTCATTGGACTTTACTATCTCTAGTCTTCTTAGTTTATCCATCTTGCAAATCACTGCCTGACATGCTTGAATAAAAGGTAACTCCAATTACTCAATGACCCTCTTCAAATGGTCTTTTATCATATAAGATGAAATCCAACCTAACTCTTTACTTTGATGTTTAACCCACTTTTCTCACCTTAACCTTTCAGGCATGCTATGCTCCAGTTTAATTTGTCTTTCCATTGTTCCACTGTTTTTCCTATTGATGCCCTGCTTAATTTTTGGCTTTGGAGTTGTTGTTTTCCTTGTTTACATGCCTTGGCCTATTTTCCTCCTTCCTGGGATCTCTACCCAAGCCCGCTGTGACCCATGATCACTCAAAGATCTTTGCAGGTACATTCTCACCCTGAAGCCTTTCAGTGTCTCAAAATAGATGTGACCATTCCTTTGTTTAAATTCTTTAAACATATAGTTGACATTATCCACTGTTAATTAGCACTCACTTCTTTTATAAGAGTTATTCTCATACATCTCTTATTTTTCTCCCTAAGCTATAAATTTCTTAAGGTCATGGACTATGCCTCATTCAACTTGTAGAGCTTGGAATGCGGTAGAAATTGATCAGTATAGCTACAGTTTACAGTTATGTAATATTTATATAAATTATATAAATGCTTATTTGAGTTAAATAGATAAAAGAATTAGAGTCATATCAAAAGGAAATGGGCCACCTCTTGCTTTATGATAAAGGCAGTGACTTAATTCCTCATTTGGCTTCTTTTTTTCTATTAAAAACAGCCCCCAAACTACGATGTAAATGGCAGTTTTGTTTTCAACCAAAAGATTACAAAGCTTGAGCACATGATTTAGAAGCCAAAATGAAGAATTAAGTCACTCCTGCAGTGGCATGTTTTAAATGGAGTGCTTTTCTGTCTGTTATATCTACCTGAAGAGTAACATAAAGGATTATTTCCACCTACAACTTTATCTCATTGTAAACTGTATTGGAAACTTTTGTATGCTCCTTCTTTACAACAGCATGCCAACTTCAACATTTCCTTAGATGACATGCTGATCACTTAAGAACATCACTTACAAATTATTTGCCAAGTTATTTTTATAAACCAAGGTTTCTACTGAGGGAAATTACTTTAAATGTTGGGCCGACTTGGGCCTCCAACAAATAGTGCTTGTCAATAAATATTAAACAATCATATGAATATGGAGTTAAAAATCTGAATTATACCTATGCCATGGGATTTATTATCCTCCTCTCATGATGCCTGGGATATGGAGGCTAAAAGGTCTATTGCAAATCCTGTATTATTCATTGAGAAACATCCACTGAGGACCATGACTTGAAACTTTTGCAACAGTTGAAGAGTTCTATAATAAGGCAGATTTCTTCAGTGTGCCATTTTATTAGAAAATAAAAAAAAAAATGATGAAACTTTAGTGCTGCCTTTGAAAATATCGTCTCTGAGTGGGTTTTGGATATAAAACATAGGATCTGAGAAATCAGTTTAGGGAATTTGGAACCTGAGACTTTGTTTTGTTTTCATTGAATAGTGTAAGAACAAAAGATTAAATAATTAACGTAAAAAAAATAAAAAGCTACGTTCAAAGGGCTGGATTTTGTCCAGGATAGCTTGGACTGTAGAAGAGCTGATGGACATTTCTCAGCTCTCATTTGGCTGTGTTTCAGAGGCCTAACCACAAGTGGTCAGGGTTTCAGAAGTGGATGGACTGCCTTCTTACTTTTATCATCAATGCACTGTGACCTCAGTGGTCATTCAGCCAGTAGTGTTTCTGTTTGAGTTTAATGATCATGGAATGTGAGAGCTCAGTGGTTAGGAGCATGGACTCAGAGCCAGGCTGCCTGGTTTAAGTTACTGCTCTGCCACCTAATAGTTCTAAAATCTGTAGCAAGTTGTTCAACCTCTCTGACTAAGTTCCCTCACCTGTAAAATCGGTATAACAGTCATTCCTCTCTCTGAAGGTTATTGTGAAGATTGAATGAGTTAATATTTTTAAAACATGTAGAACATATATTGGCACAATGTCAGCAGTATCAGATGTATTCATGATTACTTGCTCTTTAACCTCAGGACAAAACATGGTGGCTGATACATGGTAAGCACTCAATAAATTCTCAGTAGTTAATGATACCTCGATTCATCTAGAAACTCTCAAAAGGGATCAACTATGGTGGGTTAAATGATTTTCAACTTAATACTCCTGAATCCAGTTTATTTTGTTTGACTCTAGTCTGGGTGAACATCAGTGCAGCTTAGAATTCCTCTAACCTGAATCCCTTCCTGTGAATCTTCTCTGTGTCAAACCAAAAGCTCCTGAATTTGATAATTCACCTTACTCTTCAGAGAGACTGGGAATATGATGCACTTCCAAATGCCTGAGTAAGTTAAAACACAGAGACAACCTGAGCTCCTACGACTTTCTCAAGAATGGGGGTAGGGATTACCCAGGCTTTATTTTGAGGCTCTGTTGCTACTGCTAATGTAAATGGAACCCCAGGGGGACTTCCAGTACTGATTCATCCTAACCAGAGTAACTTAATATAGTCAGAACCCACTAGATTGGAGAATGAAGCAAGGCAAATCCCTCCTTGACTCACTCCTCTTGGGTCTCTCTAAAAGCAGTACGTTATCTTCTCTAGTGTCTAATCTCGCCCTTGGCCCTCCTCTCCTCTCCCTCTCCTCTCCCTCTCCTCTCCCTCTCCTCCCCCTCTCCTCCCCTCCTCTCCCCATCTTATCCAAAGTAGAACTCGAGCCATATTAGAAAGTCTGACCACCTAGCTACTGCTTTTCTGTAAGAGCTGATGCTCTTAGCTGAGGTTGGTTGTCTAAGTAACAGAGCTTGATCTCCTATGCACGTTACTGAGTAATAGTTTCTGGGAGATTATGGAAAGTATGCAATATTGGCTTAATAGATCAAGACTTTCATCAACATAAAAGGAAAAGAATTACAAGGTATTTGCTGACAGGGAATTGTAACTTGAGAGGGCACTCAGGGGGCAGATACACTAAAAGCATCTTGGCACAGGGAAGTGTATTTCCTGGACAGATGTGTTTCATTCGTGATGGAAGGGCCTCTCGCGTCTCATGAGTTCTAACATGCCAGTTACATGTAAGCTGAAGTCATGTTATGTCAGGTACCGTTATCATAGGAAGTTCAATGTTATCACCCCTTAAAGTGACATTATTTCAAGAAAGCCCGAGTTGTCTTCTAAGAAAAAGGCAGTGATCCTATGTTTATTTAGTGTTTTCTCCTCTCATCTGGCAATCAGATTAGATTAAAAATAATGATATTTGATTTGGTGTGTATGCTTACAGTCCTGGCCATTTTCACACACAACTTCATTTTGCCTTTTCCAATTTCTCCTTACAGATTCCAAGAAGTCTTAGTTTTATTGACACTCAGCCGGGCTAGCTTACAAAAGTGTTGCTTAGAAAGCATAGAGATATTTCCTCTTCTTTTCAGAGAGAAAAGAATGAATCTTAATAAAATGAGAGTTAGTGTATTAGAGGAATCACAAAATATAATCTTTTCTATTGTTGTTTAAGAAAATCTGGAAGGTAGAAGTTACTATTTTCTTCCAAATTTCACACTGCCTACAATTTTTCAGCTCTTCCTTATTATTCCCGTTATTTTCTTTAGAGCCGAATAAGTAGATTCTGGGTTTTCCTTACCCTAGAGAGCCCCTTTTCATCATAAAGTCTAATAAGAAGGCCCAGACATAACTACAGTGTCCCAGACTGCCCTTTACACTAGACGAAAGGTAAAACGAGCCGATCAAGTAACAAACTACAAATTGATGCAGGCAGTGAGAACAGAAGACTGGTTTTCTGCCCTGTAACGTCTGCATAAAAGTGGAGAATATGGTTAAAAACATTGGCGGCAGCCAGTTACCGGAATAGCTAGCACTTCCAGGAACAAATGCATTCCTAATGAATCTGTGGACACTGCATTTACCGCAACAACGGCAGGTTTTCTCACACATGCACTCCACAGCACCCGCCTGCTCAGGGTTTATTGACCTTCTACAAACACTGATGGAAGAGCAGGCTGCCAGAGAGCAAGAGGCAGAGAGCCATCCAAAACATCTTGGAAAGGCCTCTGAGAGCATTTTTTAGTGTTTAGTAGACATACTATTCTTCTCTCTGCCAAAAGTCATTTTTTTCCTTATGTTAAAGAATTCAAAGAGTGAAAAAAATATATGGTTTTCTAATGACATAGTCACGCAACCCCTTTCCAAGACCCACAATACCTGCCGAGATTTTGTTTCATTCTAAGGCAGCTCAAGTGTCTTGATTGTAGTATAAACATACATTTTGACTGACTGAGAAACTGAGAAAGGCTTTTTTTTTCCACTGCTCATTTACACAGTTTTGTAATCTTCCTGTGTATTAAACAGTAAGTCTAGCATGAAGAAGTATCTTTCCACAGGACACAACCTTACTTAAACACTGAATAGTTTGGACCTTGGAACTGATTAGAGAGAGAACACAGGTTTGGTTTTTTCATTTTGTTTTGTTTAGTTTTTCTTCCCACATCTGGCTGTAGCCCGATGAACCAAAGTTATCAAAGTATGATTTAGTCACCTCAAAGTCACCGGCCAACTCACCATTGAGTACTAATGATGACAAGTTAATGCATCCTGATAAATAAAACACTGTAAGTTTCACGTTGGAGGAAAGATTCCTTATGAATCAAAATAATTCTTTTCCTGAGAAGTGTTTTATATTCTCACACTGACCAAACTGGCTAAAGTTAAAAATTTCAGGTCTAATTAATCAAACATTGCCATCTTGTTATCCTTTACGCAAGATCTGGCCTCTAGAAAATATCTCATTAACTGGAATAATTTAGTTATTTGGCAAAATACTATAACTAAAACCAACATCCATTTGCTCCTTCTTTTAGGCTTTGAAATTAAAGTACAGAATTCTTCAGCCAAGATCAGTTTTATCTGTTAAGAATAAAAACCAACAGTGATATTAGATGCTGGGCTCCAGGTAAATTACTCACAACTGTCATCACCATCGTATGCTCTGCCCCACCCTAAACCAAACACAGATAGAGACAATGGTGCCAGAACAAATTGCAATGAAACATTCAATCCCCAAGCAGCTATTCTGTACATAGATCTGGAGTAAATAAATTATACAACTGCCGCAAATGCACATTTATCATTTCATTTTACCAGTGATTTTACTGACTCAACTAAAGATCATATCCAGTAAAGTCCTGTTTTAATGACCAACTCCCGACATCAAATTTATGCTGTTCTGGTTGCTTGTGGTTGGTATTCTGACTATTGAATGAATGGCTCTGTCTTCAAAAGATTGGGTTGACCTGCTGATTTGAAACTGCTTCCCAAAAGCAGTTAATGGTGTCTACCTCGCTGAGATAAGAGGACTTAAAACATGCCTTTATGACAGCAAAAGGGAAGAAGTTATCTGTCACATAATGAAGATTTGAAAGTATCCTAAAATCCTAGATCTGTAAATACCTAAAGATACTAACCACCATGTATTCACCCCAAACATCTCCAGTTCCTGTGTAATTGAAGAATGGTACTATCTCTTCTATTCACCCTGACTACCAACTTATTGATCCATTTCTCTGCTTGTTAGCATGTAAACCAATGGTAATCAAGGCAAGTGAAAGAATATGAAAGTCCAATGTGAGACTTCTTAATAATTGAATAAGTGAAAAGAGAAATATACTGGACTAGAAAATTATGTAAATGATGCTTTGAGACTTAACATTTCAAAGGTATGAGATACCAAAGAAGCATATGATACCTTGAAAGATCTCCCCTTTCAAATATATTTCATTAACTCTAAAGTCACTTCTTTCCAGATGTTTTTGTCCCCATAATTCTTCCTAACTCTGGTTACTGCTTCATTTGGGAAACATTTTTTCAGCATGTAAGAATCAGGTCCAGTTTGTGTTTTATTTATTTATACTTGTTTATGTTTCTTGCCCTTGTTTCTTTAAATTAGTCTATTAGCAAAATTATTAATTAGTTAAACTGTGTAGTGAGAGAAATTTTCCTAACATTTGCTTGGCTAAAAAAGATTGATTGATATCAGATTACACACAGATTTGAGTGAGATATAAAATGTTTGGACTTTATAATCTACCAGGGGTGGGGGGCTTTTATAAAGTACTTCTACCCAGGACCTATAAGCAAGGTTTCTGATATGATTGATCTGGAGAGAGGTCTGAGCATTAGTATTTTTTTTAAAAAATCTCTTGACATATATTGATCAGGGTCCCAGAAAAATGATTCAAATAAAGACACTTGAGTGAAGGGACAACTTGCAAAAGTTTGAACAAGGTTAATGAAACAAACCCGTGTTAAGGAGAAGGTGGCCAGAAATTAGTAACATCTGGAATCCATTTGGCCTCCTGGCAGGAGCTGTAGTCACAGAAGGTCAAAACTACTGCTAGAGATGTGATTCCCAAACAGAAAAAGACTAAGGAGAATTACTCTGCCTCTTTCTTCCTGTCCACTTGTCTCCTCTCAGTGACTCCCATTGGCTGAATCCTGGGAAAAACTAGTGGGCAAGAGAACCCAGATAGTGCACTGTGTGGGAGTCGTCCTCCTGGGGCACAGGGTAAGGTAGAGAAGGAGGAAGAATGTAGTGGAGGGGGCAGATGGAAAACTAATGATGCAGCAGGTAATTAATCTGTAGAGCCAAGTTTGAGAAGGGCTATTTAGAGAGTGGGAAGATTGGGAAGCAAACAGGATTACACAATCTGAGATTAACATATATAGTAGACCACTGAGTGCTATCCAAGTGTCACACATTTAGGAAACCTAAAATTCAGGGCTAGAAGGTGTCCAAGTTATTAAACATACAAGTGATATGATGAAAATAATATTTAAGGAAAATTAATTTGGCAGCAGTGGACAGAATGTGTTTAAAGAAAATATTAGAGATACAGACAGGAGTTTGGAAAGTATTGGTAAGAGTTTAAGATGGAGCTTATAGGATTCTCAACTAAAACAATGGAAGTTGGAATGGACAGGAGAAGGATTCTCCAGGGCATGCAAAGAAAGGTTTGTAGACTTTCATAAATTACTGTGCAGATAAAAAAGGCAGATGAAAAGAACGTGGAGTCAAATGTGACTTGGATAATCCTAGTCCAGAAAAATTGGAGAGAGTTGGTAAAAGTAATAAAATAAGGACAGGAGTAGAAGCTGTTTCTTAGAAAACTTCAGTTTTAGGTGGGCCAAGTTAACCGAATATATGAGTTAAACAGTCCGTTGTCAGTTGGTGACATGGGAACTGGAGCATATGGTTCAAATATATAGTATATAGTAAATGTGTCTCCAGTGGTAAGATATTTGTAGTTATTGAAATACCTGGAGCACAGTTCTTATCAATATTGTGTTGTGGTCATTTGTCAGGGGAGATCCTAGAGCCAAGTTAAAACATTTATTAGGGGAAAAATATGGGCCTTTCCTAATCGTTTTCATCTTAGCTCACTGGACTGAATCACTTGTATATCTTTCAATAAGTTTCAAGAACAATTTATTCTTGAATTTGATATTGATACATCAGAATGTTTTCAAAAAATCCAAATAATAGTAATATACATTATATTTTACTCCTTTCTTTCCTGTCTTTCATTGCATTCCAACAAAGGATGATTCTATATTAAAATATTAAAAACTTGACTAAAATGTTATATATTTAATTCGGGCTGAGTTCCTGTAACCTAGAGATTCAAAGAAAGATTTCATATTGTGACCCTTTAATAAGGATGTTTGTTCTGAGAAAAAAAGTAACATTTTTCAAAAGATATTTTCTAAATGTATACTCTATATCTTTCTCTTTATCCTACCACCTCATAAATAGTGCAGAAAAAAGGTAGAACATTAAATTTTAAAATTCTAACTTTTGTAAAATTCTGAATTTTAAGTAAATCACCCTACAATTTTTTAAAAAGCCATTCCAGTATGGAATAATGAAAACACTGATGGAGAAATTAAAAGAACTCATTTCAAATAAATCTTATTAATTGAATATTTTTTTTGTGCTGAGTATATTTATTTGAAAATCACAAATTAGTTACTCTCTTTAAAGAGTTACCGAGTATTTCTTTCTTCTGCTATGAAAAGTCACAGATTTTCTCAGACTTTTAAAAAATCTCAGTAAAACCAGTGATAAATTGCCCAGGTGTATTAACTCATTCTGCTTTTTAAAGTAGTCTAATTTACTTTTCATGCTTTGTTCAATTATATTCAACTATAGTTTCTTTGTTATAGTTAAAGTCAACATTAACCTCTCAAGACACACACTTCCATTCAACTTTTGAAAAAATGTCTAATTCTGGCATTTTGGAGGAAATTCTATTATGAGTTTTTTGGTAGCTCTGAAGGCTCTGTGAACTAAAGGAAAAATAATCTAAATTACACTAACTCACTGTCAACCACATCACATAGAGACTTTACTCTCAGTTTCACACCTTGTTCTATTTCCAGATGAAGCTGACTTCTGAAGAAATGCACAAATTTTCTGGTTTGCCCACTCCTCAAGGGATACATCATAAATAAAATCAGGCAGTGCCATTTTTCTATTGCCCACTTCTAAAGGTTTCCACAGACTCTTGGAATGAAATACTTTAAGTCACAGTATTTATTCTTACTTCATAATATTTGTATTTGCATAAAGCTATAAATATGAATTCAAATGCATTTTTAAAACAAACTGACGAATAACATTGCCAAAACCTTTCTATTTCAGTTTTTAGAAGTAAGATGTCATAGTCTAAGGTGGAAAATCCAAATGTAGTTGGTAGGACGCAAGAAGTGAAAATGCGTAACGATTTTTTTTTTTTAGAATGGAAACTCCAAACGACCAAGGTGCTAACCAGTTGTGTCCTTGTTTGTAGATTTTACTCACAGTGCAAGAAAGGCATGTCAATTTAGAGTTTTCTGATAGATAGACACTTAGTGGTTCATCAATTATAGGGTGGATACCCTATGGGTCGCTATCAGTGTATAAGAGTTCTGAGCCAGTCTCCAATTCCAGTTAGAATACTGTTTTCATGGTCCATCTTTGACATACTCAATTCCCAAATGTTGAACTTGAAATTCGAGAAAGTATGGGAGTGGGTGTGAGTGTGTGGGGGGAGGGAAGTGTGAACAAGAACAATTCATGTGATTCATTATTATTTTTCCAGTCCGGGTGATCACTTTGCTGAAATCTATCTGTACATTCCCCATCCTTCTGCCCCCAACCCTGCCCAGTTCCTTTGTAAAACTTGTTCCTTTAATGATGCATTTGAGACAGTTGCTAGTGTGTGAAGACTACTCACTGTGTTACACTGGGTGGAAAACCTTGTCGTCATTATCAGTGGTATGAGTCTTAATAGAGTATAATCTATTACAGAGAGACAAAATATATAGCGTCTTAAAGAAAATGGATATGTATTTCTCGTTCTCATATAATGATGCAAAGAAAATGGTCAATGTGGGAAGACTTGACATGGTAAGTCAGGACGAAAGCTGATGGGTTGACATTGCTTTCTTTATCATGTAGCTTCTATCTCTGGGTCTAAGAAAATTTCTGTTCTTGCCTTGTCAACCAATTGGGAGAAGAAAAAGAGGTAATGTGACCAAGACAAATTATTCTTAAGGATAGGACCTGAAATTTGCACATATTTCTACTCATATCCCACTGGAAACAACTAAGTTATAAGATGCAAATAGTTGGAAGGAACACTAAGTAATGGAGAATAAAGCTGGGTAACCATGCAGGAAGGGTCTATTACAAAAGGAAAAAAGCAGTAGAATAGATAATATGAGAAATTAACAACCTCTATTACAATAACCATATACTAACCAAGTGAGCTAAGCTAATATACTGAATACAATACTATAATTGCATAATGTAGTTTATGCTATAGGAAGTAAACTATAGTTAGGCAAAATAATATAATAAAAAATCAGGTGAAGTTCTATTGAGAAAATATTGCCTTTTTGTATTTGAACCAGGCATAATAATTTGAACCAGCCTTAGAGAACAAAAATATAGTAAAACAGTCAATATTTATCAAGTATATCAGAAATACATGTCTAATTTGTACTGAACATTTGTCCTAAATTTCTACTTTTCTGGACTAAGAAGAAAAAGTTCAGTTCATTGTCTGGACATCTGCTTATTTGGAATTTCCAGAAAATTTGCCCAATATATTTTAGTATCTCAATGTTCTGTTATATCAATTATTATGTCTTTATAAATCTTTCCACTGTGAAGGGTGTATATAACAAAATTTGAACTGGTTGGTTTTTCTATCAGTAGAAAATCTACTGTATTTAAGAATGACAGATAAATGAAAAGCCCTCAATGTGGCAAGCAGTGAAGTCAGTGAAAAGTATATAGTTAGCTGGAATGGAGTAGAATAGTCCATGGCACTTTATCTCTCCAGCTATTCATTGATGAGGGCAAGGGGAGTGTAATATTAAAGGAATAAATAAATAGAAGGGTAGCTTTAAAGAAAAAAGTAATGATTTTAAGCAATGCAAAGCAATAGTGTTTGCATCTGGTTTCCCAAGCGAGAAACCTGGGTGTCATCCTTCTCTCTTTCTCCAACTTTACCTCCATCTCCAATTCATTATTAAGCCTTGGTGCACAGCCTACTTAAATATCTCAGGTCTATTTCCTCATCTCCCAATATCACTAGTTTTTTCAAATCTAAACTATTGCAAGGAGACCCCTAACTAATTTGTCTGTTGCTCATCACGCATGTCTGTACAATACCCTACACTCCTGGTAAAGCACTGTCTCCGAAATGCGCATCCCTTCACATCATCCCCTAAAGCCTTAGAAGACTCTCCATAATTTTTAGGTTACAATAAAAATGTCCTTAGCTCAGCAGAGATGGCCCTTCATAATCTGGCTTTTGCTATCTGTTTAGCCTTAACTGCAGCATGTTCTAAATATGTCCCCCCTAATGAAATAAAATGATTTGTCATTCCCTGGATGTTTCCGACTAGGCCTTGAATAACATCTTCTCCACCTTGTCCACCTGGGTTTTGTCAACTCTATCTTCAAGACTCAGTTCAGATTTCATTAAAAATAACCACCTTGCCCCCCAAAACCACTTTCCCTCAATAATTTTCTATATCCAACACCAGGCAGGCTTAATTGCTCCTCTTCCGGGCACCAATTATGTCCTGTTCATGTCTCTATCATATCATTTATTGCACTATATCATATGGCTTCACTTCATATTATGTTATATGCTACACATCAGTCTGCTCTAGTCTGTGGATGCCTTGAGAGCATAGACTATGCTTTATCTCCATCTTCCTTGCACCTAGAATATTTGCAAAAGGTAATAGTCACTCTTTGTGGGTGTGCTTAAAATAATTAGTTGACATAGTCAGGAAAGAAAATGATGGTGATATTTTTAAGACTTGCAAGCATTCTTCCTAGATTTAAACAAATTTATTAAACACTTTCTTCATCAACTATTGGTGTCAAAGAGATACACTAGAGAGTTTCAAGTCCCCAAAACCCCAGATAAGTTGTATATTCACTTTACAAACCAGCCACCATATTTACCTATTTGAGTAATTCCTTATTTCATATGAAAACAAACAAAAAGAACATGAAGACTATTATTACTCTGTATTTAAATGAAAGGTGTTAAAGATGTTGAAAGAGACTGAAACAAAAATAAATCCCTTGATACAGATTCCTAAAAGGCATTGTAACTGAATTTTTGGATCATGTAGCAAGCCATCAGTGAATCAATTAGATATCAATGCAAGTGACTAGAAGGGCTTTCTTCACTCTGTGTTTACGTTTGAAAAAATACCACATTAGCAACACATTATCTAATCATAAAAATTAGAGATCTTTATCGAAGTTGTTTTACAAGGACATTATCACATATTTTCAATTTAGAAAAACTATTTCTAAACACTGAAGGCATATTTGAAATAATATTCAATGTATTATTTCACTACCATTTTACAGAATAATATATACACCTTTCACAAATTCACTACAATAAGATTTGGCCAAATTGAACTATTTTTGCTTTTGAGGACTTTTTTCTACTTTTTATTTTCTAATTCTGCCCAGAGTAAAATGTGTTCATATTAGGGTGAACGAAGATTATCAGGTCATCTAAATAAAACCATTGAATCAATTGGTTTGGATGAAATTTCTACTGATTTAATTATTTTCTTCACTTCTGGTTATTTGATAAAACAACTATTTTGTTTTGTTACTAGAATTTACTTAAATTGTCAGCTGATTTGATGTTACCTAGATAGGGGCAAAGCTCATTTTGCTGGAAGCATTCTAACAAAATTGACAATCAGTTTTACTTCTGTTGTTATTACTGCTCTTTTCCTTAAGAAACAAATATTGAACGGATACTAGTTATAGAGAGCCCTTTCCCCTAAAGAGAATTTCTATGGATCATGAGAAACTTAAAGTCAGTATTGCTTTTAATTGTATTGCTTTTAATTCTTGTTTTTAAAAAAGGAAATAGAATTCCTAAAATAACATTGTATGCAAAAAAAGAAGAAGAAAATTCTATTTGGTAGACTAAGGAAACTCAGGGGTTGAATCAACTCTTTCCCCTGAATTTTTTATAAACTTCCTCTTTATACCACTTTCAATTTGAAATAAACATTTAGAACAGATATTGAAATAGTTCTTTGATATTCTTGAAAACAACCTCCCACCTATTTTCCTCTTCCTCTTTCCTTCTACTTCCTTCTCTATTAGGTCTTCTGTTTTCAGATTTCTGATTCAAACTTGAAAATTAATTCAAACACTTTACTGGGTCTCCATTTACTATTTTCTCAAAATGAAGGCCACATCTCTACAAATAAACTACTAATCCAGAAAAATCTAGGTTTGCATTTGGAATGTCATTTTATTTTATTCTTAAAAACATAGTATAAATTCAGGCTTATGAATATTTGAAAAGAAAAACAAAAAACCTGTTATAATTTTCATCAGATGACTTTTGTGTCACCATGCTTTGTACTTTTCAGATCACATGTGTGTCAAAAAACTCATATTCATTCAGTTTTTCTATTTTAAATATTAACGTATGAATAAAGTATTCCTTCCTGATCTTAACACATAATTCAGTAGAGTATTTTGATTAACTGATTTCAATTTACTACAGAGTCAAAATTATTTAATATATATTTCTTCTTTCCTTTCCATATATGCATAACTTATTCATCTAACATGGTGTAATACTAATGAGGTAGATGCATTATTTAATTTTAAGACATTTGACTGTGAGTAAGACACTGTTGTGTGAACACATTTTGTCAATCATCAAGCTCTATAAAAATGCCTGTTGTTAACATTAGTCTTAACATTTGAGTGTCCTGTGGGTGACCATACCTCCTCAAATCTCACTCGTGTACAGGCCTTTTCATATAATTATTTCATCTGTTATTTAATATCAAACAACTAAATGGAATTTTAAAGAACAGTATTGTAACTCACATTTCCTAGGATTTACATAATGCATGTTGTCACATTTAAGCAACACCTAAATCATGAGTACAGTGGTACCTCGGTTTTTGAATGTAATCCACGAGTTCTGAAACGTTCGAAAAAAGCCGACAGCTAGGCCTCAGGATCTTGCACTCAGCGGAAGCCGTGAGATGTTCGCCTTCTGAGTTGTGTTCAAAAATCAAAGCATTTACTTCTGGGTTTATGGCGTTCATAAACCAAAATGTTCGTCAACGGAAATGTTCGAAAACCAAAGTACCACTGTATTTGCTCCCTCCTTTGCTGATGCAGGATTTCCAGCCTCTGACAAAGTCTTACCCAATTATGTCTCAGAGTTTACACAAGGATCTTCCAAGAGCTACAAACTATTCTGTCATGTTCTGCTCTGCTATCACTCTCCCATGGATGGCATTTCCCATAAAGTCATGATAGTAGCCTCTCAGTGGTGCTAATTGTTTGATGAATAACATTCCAGATGATTTAACATTTATAAAATATAAGAAGCACATAGAAATAGATAAAGACATAAACATAAGTATGAATTTGTACAGCTGACCCTTGAACAATACAGGTTTGAACTGCGTGGGTCCATTTATACTCATATGTGGATTTTTGTCAGTAAATACAGTAAATGTGTTCTGTTTTCCTTATGATTTTCTTAACGTTTTCTTTCCTCTACATTTCTCTATTATAAAATTATATAATACATGTAACATACAAAATACATGTTAATCAATGGTTTAAGTTATTGGTAATGTTTCCAGTCAACAGCAAAGTTTTGGGGGAGTCAAAAGTTGTATGCAATTTTTAACTGCACGAGGAATCATCACCTCAGCACCCCAAAAACCCCATGCTTTTCAAGGGTCAACTGCGTATATACACATATTTTTTCTTGTTTATTTTTAAACTTATTTGTAACATATTTATTGATATAGTTTATATCATGGAATTTTTCTATGTGCTTACATATGTATTTACCTTATTCTTTTTGTTTTGTTTGCTAGTTTTTACAGTTGCAAGAATGGCTAATCAGAGCTTGTTTATCCAGTCTTGTTATTGATGGATATCTAGTTGTTCCTAGTTTTTGTTGTTGTTGTTGTTCTTATTGTTACAAACAATGCTCTAAGGAACATTCTTGTGCATATATTGTTTTACATTTAATGAAGTATGAAGTAAATTATTAGAAGTGAGATAACTGGGCTAGACAGTATCTGCAATTTAAATTTTGTTAGATATTGCTAAATTTCCTAAACATAGTGAATACAAGTTTATTTTCTACACTACCACTAAAACTCTTTCTCTTTCTCTCTCTCCACTCACACACATTCACATCAATCTGTCTCACTACTATTGAAGTGATTGTCTTAACCACCTTTCAAAAGGAACAAAAGACAATTGTATTTGTTGCCCCACCAGGACTTTAATTTTTCTGCATATAGAAAGATGTTAACTCATCTTTTTAAACCATTACAATGTTTGGCTCATCATTATGCACTAGTTTAACTTTAACTGTATTCTGGTTTACTTAAAAACAAAACATTCACTTCTCTGCTCTTCCAAATTGCAGAGACTGAAGGTATGTGTTCTGTTTTGACACTACTCCTTAAGGCAATTAGGCCTCTGAGACAGAGGTGAAGAGAAGGTCAGTGGAATTTTCCTTCGTGTGTGTCTGTTTATCATTGACACAAGCTAAGTTCCTGTTATGTAGAGAGATTGAATTATTCTGAATTTTGCTATGGTTCTGACCTGGGGGCTGTTATGAATTGTTCAGTTGAAAGGTTACAGTAACAACCAACTTAATGGGCTTGTGGTTCCTTCATCATTCATAATGCTTTTCAAAACTTACACAAATCCTTTTCCATTCCTAGAGATGAGATGAGCACCCTAATTACAGTGTGTTTGACCTTACTCTGAGTTTCAGATTCCAAAAACATATGGGCTCTTTAAATGGAACCAGCAAGCAATGAAAGAACAAAATCTGTACCAGAGTCCTTTTCCAAATAGGAAAAAGAGAGGATTCTTACTACCATTGCAAATTTTCCCTTTATACATTTTGTACTCTGCTCGTGGATTTTGCACATGTTCTTTGAAGGTGTTAACACTCATCTTCCCAGTAAAATGTATTAGCATACACTTTCTGCTTCTTTGTGACTGTAGGCAGAAATTACTGCAGGTCACAAAGCAACTGGAGGACAGAGGAACTTGCCTAGTGCCAACAGCTAATACACACACACACCCCTGCACAAAATTACATAGGATATTAAGACTCAAGTGTTCAGGGTATTGTTTGGAGGATAATACTCAACTCTTCACTGCCATTTGCTGATATGGAAGGAATTTTCCTTTGTCAATCATTGCTATTTTACTTAACACTCACTAAAATGTTGTACCAAATTTCAGATAGTCTTCTACCTAATTTGTGACTTTTGCTTATCGTAAGTAGGACTTGTGTAATTATTCAATATTTTTCTTTAAACTCACTTGCCTTTTTTACTTAAGTGCATTTATTTGTAAGAATATATATGTAATTACTCTAAATAAAAAACGAGAACCACTGAAATAAATAGGAGAAAAATGAAAGTAAATACTATCAAAACAAAATATTATTTAGTTCTAGCAAGGTACTATTGTCTGCCAAAGGTTCTGGGCTTGTCTTCTCTCTTTTTGTTCAAAAAGAAAAAAAAAAATGGGTTGAAAGATAATTTAAAAAGATTAAAATTTTAACAATGTGATCCAATTTTTTCTCATGTCCCTATGCGACTATAAATCACACCTCGGATCACCAATAGTAAACACCCACATTTTGGGAAGCACTCCAGGATCTTGGCATGAATCTACCCTGTGGATCCAAAGTAAAACACATGTGGTTTCATTCACTGCTATATAAAAGAATTACAATTTAGATTATCTCTATGAAGCAGAATGGTAGACTAATTCCATGAGACTCATTACAACAAATATTTTACTCTATTTCCTAACTAGTGTAACTTTTTGCATAGGAAAATAATGAATTTAAGCATTTCTCAAATAATTACATATGTATAGGACATTTGCTTGTGTGTTGGCATTTGCAATCACTGTACTGATGTATGTTTATCACATTTTCATTTTATCAGCTCCTTCTTTCCTAAGGAAGTCCATAAATGGTCAGTGGATATAAATGGAAACCTCTAAATCTGAGTTTTTATCACCACTCAGAAATACCATGGCTTCCACATAGGTAATAGATGTAACAAAAATCTCAGCATTTATTATTGATAATTTATAATTATTATTTATTATAATAATTTTATTATATTTCCTTCCTTTAAAATGTTCATTGAGTGCTACTATGTATGAGGGGCTGTAGTACAAGAATTTGGAAACTAATGTAGAAGACGGTGGTTAAAGGTAAGTATTCTTCTTGAGTTAAAACACCTGGAGTTGAAGCTGAACTCTAGCACTTAGTAGCTGTATTATTCAAATAGAATGGAGTAACATTCTTACTGTATACCTAGAAGTTTCCCAACTTTCTCTTTTGTCCAGATGTCATACCATCCACAATTAAAAGCCCAGATTAAGGAAAGAGAAATCCTTGCTATGCTGAAGATTTGAAAGTGGAGAGAGAGGATGAAAGCTATTTTCTTTTCATTCAAAAGTGACCCCATTGTTTGATTGTTCTCAAAAAGGGAGACAGGTAGTGTTCTTTAAAAGTCAGATATCAATATAAAATATTCCACTGAGCAAAAAAAGACACTGTATTTTGAGTTTGTCACTGATTATCCAATCTTAAAAATACTTGAGTAAAAATTTTTTTCTTGGCGGTGGCCAGTTAGCTTAGTTGTTTAGAGCGTCGTGCTAATCACACCAAGGTTGTTCAATCCCTACATGGGCCACCGTGAGTTTCACGCTCCTTAAAAAGATTAACAAAATAAAATTACTAAAAATAATCTTTTTCTTACCTGACTCAGCAAATAATCAGAACCCACATATAAGAAAAATCACATCAGTGAAATGAATTATATATAGTGTTCAACACAAATTTATTGACTCATATTTCAATTGAATTATTTCCATAATGGGAAATCACTAGACATTTATATTTGGATCTTCATAATGTTACATAAGTGATCAGCCTACTCTATTCCCTCTATTCCCTTCTTACTCATGCACTTTGTTCATTTTTATAAGACTTGAAACAGCTTAGGAACCTCGATGCTGGTGGGTGAAATTTCAGAATATCCACCCAGATATTTTCATACCAGAATTATACAAATTACATTCATCAAACTTATTAATTACAGAGGGCAAATATCTTAGCTGGTTCTTGGTATATTCTTTCAAAGAATGCAAAGATGGGATGATGTAGATGCTTGATCACTGCACTGTACACTTGAAGCTGAAGCTGAACAATAATGAATGTCAACTACAATTTTATATATATATGTATATTAATATATAATATATATAAAAAATATATATATAGTTACAAGAAGTGAAGTACAGCATTAGGAATAGAGACAGTGGAAATGTAATGGCTGTATGCGATGTCAGAGGGGTAGTAGAGGGGGATTGTCACTGTGTGAGGGATATAAATGATACATGCCTAACTATTACATTGTTTTGTGCACCTGAAATTAATTTTTAAAAAAATGATTAAAAAAAAAGAAAAGGGCACCCTGATTTCCATGGGACTTATTTAAGAACAGTGTTCACAATGTTTTATTGCTGTATCCTGCCTCACCCCTCCGAAGAAAAGTAAACATTTCAGGCATGTGAAAGGAAAAAGAAAAGAATGCAAGGATGATATAATCCCAAGCTCTTTGCACATTTATAGATCAACGTTTACTATAATTTTGCTCCATTTACTTGGTTAAGGAAATGCATCCATCAAAACCTCTTGTAATTGCAATAATAGTTGGAAAGATGGTTTTGTACTGGTGTCCTAAATTTGCACCATAACTCAAATTTCTTCTGTTCCTCTTACCCTCAGCCTTTTTTTTTTCCTATCTCTATCCCTATTTCCTTCCTTTAAAATGTTCACTGAGTGCTACTATGTATGAGGGGCTGTAGTACAAGAATTTGGGAACTAATGGTAGAAGATGGTGGTTAAGGGTAAGTGTTCTTCTTAAGTTAGAACACCTGGAGTTGAAGCCAAGCTCTAGCACTTAGTAGCTGTGTTAGTCAAATAGAATGGAGTAACATTCTTACTGTATACCTAACCTCTGAGCATTTGTATACTGACAAGGAAAGTGAATATTTTTCTGATGGGTGTTGGGTAGATGAAATAAAGACATTCAGAAAAATCATCTAGCACAGAGCCAGCGTCTGAGTAATATTCGGCAATCAACAAGTGGTTGCTGTTTTGCTAGTTATCATTATTATGCTATCCCTTCCCTCAAAAAGTTCAAAGTCAGAGAAATTAAAAAATAATGCAATTTCATTACTACCAGCTAAACCCCACAGGAGGAGAAAGTGGGGGACATAAAAAGTGCCATGAAGATAGCTTTGAGGGGGACAAGGAGAAAGAATGCTTCCCTGGGAGATGAACTCTGAGTGGAATCCAGTCGTTCAAGACTAGTCAGGATGTGCTGGTCCAGAGAGCAGAGGTGAGAGGATAGAAGTAAGTCTGGACAGAGCGATCCAGGCTGATGTGAAGCTGCAGCACCTTCCTAAGAGCCACCTGTCATCTAAGTTGGCTAGAGTATGGAGTACAAAGTGAAGAGACAAGATCCTACATATGAGTTCAAAGACAGATTACATAAGGCTTTACATGTTTGGCTAAGCAGTACTTAATGAGTGTTGCAGATGTTTAGGTAGGAGAGTTACAAGTCAGATGGTTTTACCTTTAAAATGGTCACTTTTACTGCAATTTGGAAAATAGTTTGTGTGTGGGGAGAAGAGCAAGACTGAAAGCAAAAAAAGAATCAAATGAAATCAAGAGCTACTGAAGGGCAAGAATGGAGGGATTGGTGATTGATTGGATGGAAGAACAGCGGTTATCCATTTTCCTGGCTTGGATAAATACACAGGAAGAGTATAAAATCTGGGAACAAGATTACCAATTTTTAAAAACTGTTGTACTTGTGTTTAAAAGTTCAAAAATATAGAATATAGAGAAAAATGTAGCAAATATCTGTGGTCTCTGCACCTAAAACTTATCACTATTCTATGATTTTCTCATCAGATATTTCTAAAATAAAAGAAAAAGAACATTACAGATAAAGATCAGTGCCCCCTCTATTCCCATCCATGTTTTCCCTCTCTCTCCCTCTTCAAAGGCCATCACATTCATAGATTTGGTGAATATCTTCCATTCAATGTTTTATATGTTTAACACACACACACACACACACACACACACACACACACACACACACACACCCACACCTTATAATCTATAATGTTACTAGGATATAACTTTTAAAAGTTTTAGATTTACATTATCAGTGTTATACTATAGCTTGCTTTTTTCATTCATCATTCTTTTCTGAGATTTATGTGTATTTATAGAAATAGGTCTAAGTCATCCATTTAAATACGCCATTGTATTGTTTTACATGAATAAATATTTCTATATTATTACTTAACCAGTCTGAATATTGCACATTTTTTCCTATTTTTTTTTTTTTTTACCGGTAACCATTAAAACGTTTAATATACTTAACAATGCCCAAGAGTATTACTACCCTTTCCCTCATATAATGTAAAGGACTATAGAGAATCATTAACATGCTCTTTCTCCTGTCTTCCATGTTACTGTTGATTGACATTTTAGCTCAATCTTGTTTTCAAGTCCCACAGTTAGTATTATTAACTTGTCTAGTTTTACTTGTATTTACAAATATATTTACCAGTTTCTTTACTCAGTATTGCTTCTTACGTCTTATTCCTACCTTCTAGCTTCATTTCTTGATAAAATATTTCCTCTATTCCTTTTTATTTAATTCATTCTAAGATACAGGTTTTCATATTTTTAACATCTCTGTAATTACGATGCACTTTACAACTGAGGGCATATCATAGCTTAATTAACAGTATTTTTCTTTTCTTGGTCCAGCTGACAATTGATGACCTCTTAAATTAGTGATATATGGTAGTTCATTTACTAAGGGTCTATAACAGAATAACTCTCATACTTTGTATGCCTAAAAGTATCATTATTTCAGCTTCACTCATTAATTCTGAACATGGAAGTTTAATTTGACAATCATTTTCCCCCAGCACTTTGAAAACACTATTCCATTTGTTTCTAGTGACTATTGATGCTGTCAGTTTAATTGTCATTTCTTTGTAAGTAATTTATCTATTCCTTCTCATAGCTTTTAAGAGTGTTAAGACATATATGAATCTTATTTCTCCATAAGCCTTTTTAATTTCTGAATCCTGGAGACCATCCTGAGAAAGTGACAGAAAAAAATTGAGTGTTTCAAAAGTGCAGCACTTCTGAAGATGATTATGTCAAAGGTGTGCCTGTGGTAATGGATGATTGAACAGCGAGGTGCTGAAGGTATTTGAACTTGAGGAAGTTAATAAGAAAGAAAAACTGGTGTATGGGCTCCCATGTCCAGCTGAACCAGAAACTACCCACATAGTAACAAGAGTTTTGATAAGGACAAATGCAGAAATAGAGAGGTTAATATATTCAATGCATAAGAAGTTTGAGAAGTTGGTAAAATCATAGACAAAAGGCAGAGGGAGAAAAAGGTGACATAACACTCTGACATGAGCCTCTAAACTTCAAGTTTTCTATGGATGAAGCAGTAATGGCCTATTTACTGATCTAGGAAGTGTATGGAAAAGATTCCTTAGATGAGACACTTATCAAAATTTTCTAATCTTAAATTTAGTATTTTGTGATTCTACATAATAAAAGCTTCAATTGGGACAAACTGGAGCACCTACTAACTATTCCTGATATTTTCTATGTTCTTAATTGAGCTTTAAAACTGATATAATTACAGCAGTTATTTTTAGTTACAAGGGTTGTATTTGAATAAAGAATTTGAAGTATTTCACTTTTCATAAATTTGCACTTTTTGTATTTTCACGCAGTGCATATTTTTGTCACTGTTTGTTTTATATTAGCTCACCTTCAGGAAATATCACTTTAATGATCAACTTTGAGACAGTTATCCATGTAGAATACTTTAATTTAATTAGGGTTTTATATATTGCTTTCTGAGCATCTGTATTAATAATGGGGATCTGTGTCATAGAAAGAGACAAGGCGAATGCAACTTATAAATACTACTGCACTACTAAACTTTCTTTTACTTTTGGCTATAAAGGAATTTGTGTCTACTCAAATTTGGGGAAAATATTACCTCATAGAGAGAACTTTATCGAAGAGAAGACTACCTTTGACTCCATTTGTTTCTAAATCAATGGTGACCAGTAGGGATACAAGCTGGTGGCCTGGGAACACATTTTCTACGAAGTATATTCCTTTTATTATTGGTGACATAAATTCTGTTGAGCATCATTTCCAGAATAAGTTTCTTTTGCTTACTTTGAACATCTGGTGAAGCATGCACTCCCACTCTTTGATGATCTCAATACAAACATGACATAGCTCCCTTACTCCACGCTCATCTACCTATCTGATCTCAGATTGCAAAGCACCTACAAATTCTAGTTGCATCCAAAGTGTTATCAGTGGTACATTCACCAGGCCTGACCTTTATATAATCTTGAACTAACTCCTAGTAATTCCCTGAGTTAATGTTAAACTGAGAGTATCCAGAAGAGATGTTGAACATCTACCCAAATTCTCAAATATTTTGTTTCATAGATCACTCTTCTTTCTCTGTTGAGAGTTATGTTCATTCATAAAGGCATAACTCTTTATCTTTTGTCCTTTATAATCCTATCTTCTCTTGAACAATGTATCCTATATAAATTTGTTATCATCTACCCACTAGCAGTTAAAAAGATTTCTGCTATTTTTTCTCTTGTAATCATATATCCTAAATCTCCTTTTATTGGCCCTAATAATCTTTTTACACATATGAGATATATGGAGTAAATTTCAATTAAAAAATAGGTACAAGTGAAGCAAGTACAATGTAGATTTAAGAAAAGGTGATATAAGAGACCAAATGACCCCACACAAAACCCATTTTTTGAAAGGTTAAGGTTATACAAACTCCATGTTTAGCTTCTGTTTATATAATTTCCATACTACCTAACAAATTATTCAATATTCTTCAAACATTTTTTCCATGATTATGATACTCTGTTATTCTTTCTTTTTAAAGATATAATTGACATATAACGTTACATCAGTTTCAGCTGTACAACAAAATGATTTGATATTTGTATATATTGTGAAACGATCACCACTATACGTCTAGTTAACGTCCATCACCATACATATTTACAAATTTTTTCACTTATGATGAGAATTTTTAAGATCTACTCTCCTAATTACTCTCAAATATACCTTACAGTATTATTAACTGTAGTCATCATTTTGTACATTCCATCCCCATGCCTTATTTATTTAATAGCTTGGAAGTTCATACCTTCTGACCATTTTTACCCATCTCATATCTCGTCCTTTCCCCATCCCCTGCCTCTGGCAACCACCAATCTTATCTGTATCCATGAGTTTATTTGTTTGTTTGTCTATTTATTTTACATTCCACATATAAGTGAGATCATATGGTATTTGTCTCTGTCTGATTTATTTTGTGTAGCATAATGCCCACAAGGTCCATCCATATTGTCACAAATGGCAAAATTATTCTCCTTTGTAATACAGTGATGAAATAAAATCTTAAATTTTGTTTATATAAAATGTGTCTTTAATTATTTTTGCAAACCTCATATTAGTGTTGAGAAATTTAAATGACTCAGACATTTTAAGTAAAAATTAATCAAATAATTTTTTAGCAGGGTTTTTTTGTTTTGTTTTATTTTTAGTGGGACTTTGAAATTCATTTCTTTCAATAAATTTTAAGTAATTATTTTCTCAATATTACTAAAAATACTGCTGTAATTAATTATAGTGTAATGGTTTTGAAATCTTTCATATATTTTCTGGTAAGTGAGACTTCCATGATAGGAAGCAAAATATTATGAAAGATCAGTGTGGCCGCCACGGATGTGCACTGCTCTCAGGATCTCCCTTAATAGAAAACCTGCTGTGGAGAGTTACCTGACAGGGTCTAGCTGCCACATAGTTAGCATTCATGCTGAGGTTGTGTTCTAGCTAAACTTCTATCAATCAATGGCAGAGCACTGAAGGGAATCTACACTCCAGCCTTGCTTGCCCAATGCCGCCCCTCATTAATGGTCAACTTTTGCTCTGGGGCTAACCACTGGCATGGCTAGCACTTTCCAAGAGTTGGACATCAGTCTAAGGCTTTTTTTACTCAAGACTCTTTCTTTCCCCGCTTCTTTCATGGGTGTTATACCTGCATCACACTATAAAAGCCTTCCTTGCCTTCCCTTCCTGTTCACTCTCTCCATTATCATTTCCCCCAGCAAATCGCTTGCAGTTCTCATTCTGTCTTCACATCTGCTTCTAGAGGACCGATACAGTTTTGATGTACCTACTGAGTTGTTCATGATTACAACAATCTATTTGTTGAGGTGTATGGTCAATACTATTTACTAGATTTGATTGAATGCAAAATAACAAGTGCAAACAACTGACTACATTAAGCAAATGTTAAACAAGATCCAAAGAATGACAAAAATTAAAGTTGTATCATCGATAAAGCTCATTCCAACAGTCAGTAAGAAATTTTTTTCAGTTGCTAAAAACAATTTTAAACAGATGTTCCTTGTATTAGAACTTAAAAACTACTAACATCAGGCTATACGATAATGAACAGGAAACATGATCCAGACCTGAGGGTTCAGCATCAAGAATTCTCTGGTCACCACCCCAGTTGCCAAACTCTGAGAAGAGACATTAGGAAATCCCTTTCACTGTATTCTCAAAATACTAACAATTCTAAAGGTTTTGTGGTCAAGGAACTCCCACTTCCTGTTGACAATTTGAGGAGGCAGCAAGGGTTTGGCAGCATAAAATGAGTTCTGCATGTAGCCAAATTAAATTTCTTTGGGAGGGTAAGTATAAACTTCAAATGTCTCCCCACTAAGATAGATTTTAAAATAGATGAAGTTCATCAGGAATAGTTTTATTTATAAGTGAGAAATATATTTCATTCCTCATAAATATAAAGAAAGAAGAGAGTTTGTATATACAATAAATAAACTGAAACAGGAATTAGAAGCAGCAGAAACATGAACACTTCACAAAAACTCTTAGCTTAAAGTGATGGATAAACGAAGAGATACTGAACAGAGACCATGCTTCAAAAATCTGTTTTCAAACAAGTGGTAGAGCAGCAACAAAAGTACTGTCTGGAAAACTTAAGGTAAGCTAGTGTCCACTTGAGATACTCCTTTCCATTTTATCAA
The DNA here is from genome assembly GCF_057876585.1 of Rhinolophus sinicus. Taxonomy (NCBI): domain Eukaryota; kingdom Metazoa; phylum Chordata; class Mammalia; order Chiroptera; family Rhinolophidae; genus Rhinolophus; species Rhinolophus sinicus. The sequence continues at coordinate 58,463,777 of NC_142503.1, forward strand.
AGTCCAAATAGGCTCTGTCAGTTACCTGCCATTTCAGCTCAATGTCGCTTAGATATTGGTTCCTGTTTCTCATAGAACTCAAGAGATCATGACTGAAGCAACTTTGATCCTTCCATTATCAAATTATGGCCTTATCCCTCCATTGTCCATATGTCTTTCCTGACTGTGTTACCTCCTCCCAGAATTTTCCCATAGACTAGTTTGGGAGAGTCTGGGATGTGTACTCTCCACTGTGTGAGAAATCATGAGAAAGCTCCTTCTTTTTTAATGATTATATTAAAACTTTAGAGCTGTCACCATGGAACAGAAAAGCTTCCTTTAAATCTGGTTTTCAAGAAGTTGGTGTCTAAGTATGATGTTCACTTTCCTGATAGAATAACACCTTTTGCTAAATTATAAATCCATTTAAGTAGAAAGGCTGTTTTAAATATTCAAATTCATTGAATATTTTGTTTTAATTCCTGTGTCAAAGCATTGCTTGGAAATAATATTAATAATAACCACAATTATGCTTCACATATTTTCTGAGTATATCTAATTTATAACTTATATATGTTTATAAATTTATATTTTATAATACTCATAATAAACCTATCATGGTAAAGGTAAATATTATTTTTATTTTAGAGTTGGAAAAGTGAGACTCATAAATTTAAGTGACTTATAAATCTCACAGGTAGAAAATGACTGAATTGAGATTTGAATCTGGAATTTTGCAAAACCAAAGCCAACGCCCATCACAACCTTACCTAATAACCTGTGGCATCATGTGAAATATGTGGACTTTGGACAAAACAGTTTGAATTTGCATCAACAAGACTTGAACATTGAATATGTATGTATTTCAAAATACCTTTCATTGTACAAAGGCCAAAGATGAATTTTTGAAAATTAAAGCCAACTTAGTACAATCTGCATTTACTGTTACATGTAGAATGCAATGCAGATTATTGTTGGGAAACTAAAACTGTGCTCATTTCTTTTGTGTTCAATAAATTTTTATCAACTATGAATGATAGTTTTCTTGAAACCATGTGTTAAAACTAGTTGATCTGTACTGAAATATGAATACCTTTCATGACAAAATAAAAAGCAAATGCAGTTTAAAACACAGACTGCAGTGGAAATAAGATATTTTAGGAGAACGATCAAAAAACAGATAATTGACCCAAAAATAGATAAAAGAAGGTTCATTAAAGAAAAAACAAAACCTGATCAATAATGCAAGTGATAGATGAAAACAATAAAAATGTATTACTCTTGTGGTAGTAAGAATGAATTAGTTAAATATTAAAATTATGGGACATCTATAGTAGTTTTTTTTTTAAATTGTTACACATAATGGTTTATATATTTAAAAAACTATAATTTTTAGTAGTGTAGAATTTGGTTTCAGCTCCAATCCAATTTGGAAGTGTCTTTTTCTGCCAAAAAGAGTGGTTATCAAATACTCTTCCTTACTACAGTTTAGGTGAATGCAGAGATATCTGAGCAATTCTCAGGGCATCCATCTACAGCACATACAGAGGAAAATCTAGTCTCCCACCACAGAAAGTAACAGCCAACACAGTGCAGAGTGTTTTAGATGAAAGACAAATCTCCTCAGCAATATGTTTGATAAAAAATATGTGATGAAAGTAACCTTTGAGCAGTTGCAGAAGCAAATGCTGAACAAGTTCTGTAAATAGAGAGTGGGCTCTGCGACAAATTCCAGTCACTGCTGGCCGGGCCCAGGAGCCATGCACAGCTCAGAGAGACAACGAGCAGCACCCAAATCCTTCTATATCTTTGTAACTTCCCATTTCGTGATCAAAACCAAAACACCTTGCCAATTACTGCGGGAGACGGGGATCTAGACTCAGTGGGTGTCCTCCACTCTGAAAAGTATGCCAGGAGTTTGATGCCCAGAGAAACTTGGTGGTGTCTCCTTTATAACAGAAGGGACTTGTCAAATATACGTGATAAAAGCTTAAAGAAATATATCAGCATTATTAAGTCACACATTCCTTATATGTAAAAACGTCTGCTCTTTCTTACTGTTAGTTTGTTTTAGAGATTTCACTCGAATGGGAAGAAATTGAGCTGAACGCCGTTTACATTGCGTGAGACACTATTTCAAGAGAGAGGAGAGGCAAACATGAAACTGAAATTTTCATAACAAAGAAAGAGATAAAAGAAAATAGTTACCCTTTGTTTAGTCTCTGTTAGAGAACAAATACTCATAATTAAACTGTAACTGGAATCAAAATGTAGTTTGGGATAAACAACCTAAATGGCCTCCAAGATAAATTACAATACTCATTTCTCTATTGTTGGTTTGTTCTCGCCAGTTTCATCAGGAAGCAGGATTGTGGTGACTCTATGCTTGCACATCACCACTAAGCAAGTTCACCCATGCCAGCTGGTTTAGCAACTGGTTTGAGTCTGGCCACTTGCTCACCATCCGGAACTACTTCATAGTCTCATTACCAAAAGAAAAAAGAAAGGAAGGAAGGAAGGAAGGAAAGATGGAAGGAAGGAAAAGAGGGAGGGAGGGAGGAAGGGAGAATGGAAGAAAAGAAGGAAGGAAGGGAGGGAGGAAGAAAGGAAAGAAGAAAGGGAGGAAGGAAGGGAAGAAGGAAGGAAGGAAGGAACGAAGGGTGGGAGGGAAGAAAGGAAGGAAGGGAGGGAGGGAGAATGAAAGGAAGAAAAGAAGGAAGGAAGGGAGGGAGGGAGAAAGGAAAGAAGAAAGGGAGGAAGGAAGGGAAGAAGGAAGGAAGGAAGGAAGGAACGAAGGGTGGGAGGGAAGACAGGAAGGAAGGGAGGGAGGGAGAATGAAAGGAAGAAAAGAAGGAAGGAAGGGATGGAGGGACGGAGGAAGGAAGGAAGAAAGGGAGGAAGGAAGGAGAAATAAAGGGTGAGCAAAGCTGAAGGTTTGCGTCTACTTTTGAAGAGCTTGCTAGTGCCTCTCCAACCCATGTGTTCATTCAACCTGGAAGTACCCTACCAGCCACAATTTACCTGACATTGGGTTTGACCACAGAACTTCTCCCTAGAAATATGTAAGTTCTGGATCCCATATCATGACTTTAGATTTCCAAGAGAAAAATGTAGTTGTATTTTTAAACATTTAATTTTCAGTCTTTTGCAGGTTTTACCCTATATTCCTCAATTTGCTGTGATCTTTATGAAGGTATATTTGATTTGTGAGCAAAATTGTCTAAGAGGATTTTTTTTTTCTAAAGATGAAAATAGCTTACATGGTATGTGCTCTGGCTTACACTTTGCCATGCGTTGGGATGGGGTGTGGGAGTGGGATGAGATGGGGAGAGGGTGTACACTATGCTGGTACTTGTCTTAGAGAAAATAAGCTTCATTCTAATCAGGACACCCCTTTCATCAAAATGTTTTTCCATGCTAGTCATTTCTTAAGACAAAGAAAATTGAGGAAACAACTGATTTTTAAAAGGCTCTTGCTTTAAAGCTTCAGCTGTTTACAATTTGTGGGAACACTTCTCTGTTCATAAATTTATGAAATTCCAAAGTCTTAGTACTTGCTCAACATTTTGATCTGTAACTAGCATTGGACAATTTAATACAGAAAAAAAACCTTACAGATGATATGGTGCTTGTAGCCTAAGGAAACCTCCAGGTATTACATTTGAAAATTGTTGACCTTAACTCTTCTGTCAGATTTTATGATCGTCACAGCAAAGCAGAGAACTTCTTCTCTGTTGACCTGCCTAGACTCGGGGTCAATAATTAAGGCACACGTGCTAAACAAGACCCAAGGACTTGTTTTCATTGATATGCATGCCAGTAGCCTTCTCTTGAGAGAGCACTCACCAGCTGCATGTTGTGACACGTGAGAATGTGTGGGTGGAATAACCACTTCCCCACTTGTCTTCTGCCCAGTCTCAATATCACTATAGCCCAGCTGGCTCTCCAGAAGCACAGGTGCTGCCAGGAAGGCTTACCACTTGTTTAAAGGGTGGTCAACCCCAGCTGGACCCACAGTCCACTACTTGGTCCATCAGCAGAATATGGGAGGAGCTTACAAAGTAAAAAAAATAAAATAAAACCAGTATTTGTTGAGCACCTTATACCTGTGAGATAGTCTTTATAATCTTCAGAGAGGTTAAAGAACTGTTTCAGAATGACAGTCATAACTCGTTTAGGTGATTTAAACCTGACTTCTGACTCCAAAGCCTATCGTGAGTTCTCTATATTTGATTCCATGTCGTCATAAAGAAATCAGTTATTATTCTTTAGAAGAAATCTCTTAAACTGTTGCCCATAGGGAGCACTGCTCCAAAGGTTATTAATTTGTCATAAAGAAAGTGTTTTGTGATAAACTGTTAAAAATCACCCTCTGTCCCCTTAGGACGTCTTGGATCCTTTAATATATTAACATGCATTGTGAATCTTCTAGAGAGAGATCAGAATGGCTGTACTTCTAAAATCTATATCCTCACATGATGCATCTGTTAATATCTTCTTGAATCACTGTTCCACAGAACAGCATGGGTAAAATGCCTTGAAATATCTAGGAAGTCCATTCTATTTATCAAGGGCAGAGAAGAGCATCATACACTTAGATAATGATTATAAATGATATTAAAATGAGTTATGAAATGAAAAATATGCAATAAAGAGGATTATTTATCCATGCAGTATAAAGCTTATTTTTATATATAAAGCTATGTAAAGCTTATCGATTTTGAGCTGATCTATTTGTTTGATCTTTGTATGTGACATCTTTAGAGTATTTCCTTCGCAAAATTATAATTGGCAAAATGTTCTCATGGCAACAAAACCCATCACAATCCCAAACAAAGAATGCATGCTTAAGCACTAAAGAATGCTTTGGGTGAATACGGCTCTACTCACTGAAAACTGTTAACTTATTATTAAAAGAGAATTTTCAGTGCCTGCAATGGGCCACTCATAATAGTAGATACAGAGGATTTAGCATGGCCTTCAAGGGCCTCACTTCCTAAAAGGAGAAACAATCTTACTAACAAAGTTTTTTAGTAATGAGCTCCTTTTTCACCATGGTATCACACTATATTCCAAAACTAGCCCATATTAGCTGCCTGTGTTGCACAGATAATTAAATAGCAACAGTATTATTTCAGTCTACTGAGGATTGAAGAGAATTTAAATTTGTCATTAAGTTTGTGTGTGTGTGTGTGTGTGTGTGTGTGTGTGTGTGTGTGTGTGTGTCTTTCAGGGCAAAAATGTTCTCTACTTCCAGTATTTTTGGTCATTAACTATCTTTGCATAAATTTTGGTCATCCAGCTGTAGGCTGGATAGAGTCCAGTCTGTTGTACTTGGTAGCTGGTTATGGATTTAATAGCTGGCTAATGTCCCTGGCAGGCCTTACTCCTGAACACTGGGTTCCACTTCTATTTTCATACATCCTACTTTTCCCTGTGCTCCCTCCTGTGTAGAATCTTTTGGACTACCAGTGCCATATTTGGAACTACACCTCTAATTCTTTTACTGCATCCTTTCTGATATGTCCATGATATGCTGTTTATAGATGCATAATCTATACCAACACCAAGCTTAAGATATAAACCTATACATGAATAACTCCAGGAGTATTGAAAAGAAACCTTGAGAAGAAAATTTTAACTCTGTCAAGGTGGTCAAGAAATCTCTTAAGCCACTCTGAAGAATGAATAAGGAGAATTCTGCAAGAAGTCAATGAGAGTGGAGAGTGGGAAGAGAGAGGAAATGCTAAACAAATCATTTATGCAAAGACACACAATGAGAGAGATGAACAGAAAAGTACTTTTTATGACTAGAGCATAGTATATTAAGGTAGAGATGTGGTTGTACATGCCAAAAAGTGTACATAAACGTATGCACATTAAATATCAAAAATATTTGATACTGGAGTAACAAATCAGATGTACGGCTTAGTAATTTTACTCTGGCAGTGACTTAAAGATACACATTGGTGGTAGGTATGCTCCTATTTGAGAAATGATGTGAGCCTGCGCCTGGTAGTTGAACCAAGACTTCATTATAAATAAAATGTGAACACTAGGAAACATTTTTATTTTTTGCTTTGTTCACAGCTATATCTTCAGCACCTGGAAGAGTGCCTGGCACATAAATTGAATGAATGTAAAGAGGAGAGTACTCATTATTTAGCCATCCATCCATCCATCCATCCATCCATCCATCCATCCATCCAACACTGAGCACCTGAATTGTGCTAATCATGTCCTAGATCCTGCAAGAATGTATAAAGTGGCAATAAAAGAAGGCCAATTACAAAAACTTAGAAACATGAATATTTAACAGTGGGGTGAAGAAAAGGATCAAGGAAAGAGACTGTAAAAAACAAGAGAGGCAGAAATAGAATATGAAACTAACAATAAGTCACACTGAGAGCTAAGGGTAAATAAGATTTAAATAAGATTTCATGGATGATAAGGTGATTGCCAGTATTTTGATGCTTAGATCAGGTAATGATACTAACTGGTCATTGTCCATTGGATTTTTCCCCTTTTCAGTGAAGTATAATTGACAAACACTCAAAAACACAAACTACCATAATGTAGTTCAGTAAAACAAATACAACTCTGTGACCTACACATTTATCAAACTATGGGACATTTCTATCTTCACTAAAAGTTTCATGTCCCTTCCCAGTCAATTCCTCCCATACAGAGGTGACCATGGCTCAGTTTCTCCATAGATTTCTTTTGCCATTTCCTGTCTCCTGTCCTATCATATGCATATAAGATCATTTGATACTGTGCCTTAAGTCAAAGTTGTGGTGCTTTTTCTCTCTGTATTTCAATTTGGATAGTTTTTATTAGCTAATCTTATACAGTGTCCAATCTACTTTTAAACCTATGCATTTAGGATGTTTATTTTAATTATATTACTTACAGTTCAAAAATTTCCATTTGTTTTTTCTTTTCGTAGTTTATATTTCTCTGTTGAGATTTTCCACCTTTTCATAAATTACCTTTATCTTTAAATCCATAAATATACTTATAACTATTTTAAAGTCAGTGTGTTCTAATTCCAACATCTCTGTCACATCTGGGTTTGTTTCCGTTCATGTTAATTCTCCTGGTTATAAATCACATTTTTAAATTCTTTGTATATCTAATAAATTTTGATGGAATTTTGGGCATTGTGAATACATTATTTCAACTCTAAATTACATTGTCTTCTTTAAAAAAAAAAGTTGATATTTATTCTAACAGGCATTAATTTGCTGGTAGCTCAACCTCATTCTGTTGAGGCCTAGTTTTAGGCTTTGTTAAAATGGCTCTAGAGTAGCCCTTACATTAGGGCTAAACTTGTCCTACACTATGGCCTATAGTTTCAACTAAATGACTGGGTTTTTCATAGACAAGTCTCTACTCTAGCTGATTGGAATTCAAAAGTCTTCCAGCACTGAGTACCCTCTACAATCCCCATTCATCTTGCAGTCCCTCACTAACTATGGTTTTCCAGGCCTCATTTTATCCTGTGTACGCACAGCTTATCATTTGGCCAAAGACAGAAACAGACTCCAATGCAGATGTCTAGGGTTCCTTCTTTACTCTGTTCCCCACTTTCTGGTACCCTACTTTCCCAATTCTGGACACCTCAGCAGTCCTGAATCCCATCTATCTTTCTTCTGCTGGGAGACACCAATGCCCTCTATTTGGACTCTAGCTCTTGTGCTGCAATTTGAAAAATGCCCCCAGACAGAATGCTGGGGTTAATGCACAGCTATGTGTGCTTTCTTTTTTTTAAGAATCAAACCCCTTGTACTGTCTGTGTACAAAGTCTGATTTTTGTTTTGTGCTAGATTCACACTTGTTTATAGTGGGAGAAGTGTTTCAATAACCAATAATCTATCATAGCCAGGACCGGAAGTCCTGTCCATTGGATTCTGCAATGGAAATTGAGATCAGGTTATTTTCAGCATCACAGAGTGCCAAATGTCTGTCCTTCACCTTATTGCATGACGTTTTCCTTTATTCCAAGCCTCTAAGTTTCTGAGGCCTTTATAGAGGTTTGCTGTACTTAAACCTTACGGATCATAGGAACTGTTCATTAGCACTGTTTTTACAAAGTTATAAAATACAGTTTTTTAGATTTTCACCTGTATTACCACGTCTTTCTTTAAGTCATGCCTTTTGGTAAATCAGATGGCATTTTTGGATCACCTTGAGAAAGGTGAAAAAAACAAATAAATATGTTGATGGATGGATTCAGTCAATGCTAAAACTGAAACTTAGGTCATTTTCATGACCATCAAATCATTGATTCTGTTGTTTTTCACTTGCAAATAGTTAGGGAGTTTTCATGTGGACAATCTGTATTCGCCAGTTGTATTGGAGTCACACACACATAGCTTAAGTTATGCATAACAGTGCACTCTGCCAAATGACTGCACAGCTGAAGAGTTCAGTGGGGGTAGCAGCTGGGTGAGGATCCTCAAAAGATGGGTGGATATTAAAGGAGTTCCGTCTTGCTTTTGTACCCAGAAGGCTCACTATTAGCATCGTGCAAACACAAAGAAGAGATTAGAGTTTATTGTTCATTTTCCCCTCATGGGGAAGCCGTGTATGTTTATGCCCTAAAGATTGTACATTTAAAAGAAAAAAACCACTTTCACTGTGGAATTAACCAAATTGACTATCTTCCCAGTTTGAATTCACTGGATAACTGCTAATCCCCACTTTACATTATGCTCTAAAGACTCAGCGAAAGGATTCTAAAGGCCTGAATTTCCAGGTTTTCTCATCTGTAATACAAACACCAGTTAAAGATATAATATCATTTTATGCTATTCTCAAAGGGCATCTAACAAAGCTGGCTAGCATTACTGCAACATTTTAATTACTGGTGCTTACCATAATTTGCAATAATTACAGTTCATTTAGTGAGCTGGTTCTTAATTGCAGCCACTGCTAAAGTAACAATTGAATAAAAAATAAAGTGCACGTTCAAAAATGTATATACATATATATATATATATATGTTATTGAAAAAAATGTAGGCTTATAAAGAAGTAAAAGAAACTAGCATATTCTACTAGATCGATTTCTAAAGCAGAGATAATAAAAGCAGTTTTCTAAAAGAAAGACCCAGAATTAAATTTCATCATTAGGACAAGTTGCTTCACTATTTATGGTATTCTTTTTTTTTAGCATAGCTCCTAATTCTGTGTTGTTGTTTATTTGTATTAAAAATGCTCAATGAATGAATTCTAGTAGTAATATAAATAAACTCTCAACTAACTTTTGTTCATTATTAGGTGGAAAATCTCAAAGACAGGGATAACTCTTATTTAGAATGAATTTTCATCTAAAAGAAAAAGCTGTTCTGGAAAACTCAATAAAACTTTATTCTTGTTCATTCTTCCCTTCACTGAACACCAAGTGATCATGAGATTTTACCCTAAAAAAATATATGTAGGTAATATGGAGGATCAGAATGTTCGGTGGATAAGGAAGCAATGAAGATGCTAAGAAAAGCCAAACTGAAGTGAAAAGAATAGTTAACAAGAGGGTTTAATCTCTTGATAAGAAAGTACATTAGGATCTAATTTTTCTGTGAGTTATACTTTTCTGGATGTCCTGGAGTAATTTCCCCAAACTCTCTGTACCTCAGTGTTCCTGAAAACAAAAGACAATAATAGATTCAACTCTTGCCTGGAGAAATACCTGTGTTTTGATGATATCATGGGTTAATATATTTGAGAGCACTTTGAAATAGATGGGATGCACCAGATGCCTTTCTGGCAGGTTACTGCACTGCAGCTCACTCAATATGGCCAGTTCCATTGCATATTCTTGTCAGTTTGGCCCCAAAGGTGGAAAGCCAAGGAAGGATTGGGGAAATAGAGGTAACACAGAGAATGGGTCCATCAGGCAACTCAGTAATCATAAGGATTAATCTAAGTTGTTGTGGAATTCTGTTATAAAATCATGTCTTCACATGCAAAGTTCATTGGACGATGGAAGCAATAAAGAAACCAAAGGAATAGAAGACAATTTTCCTTCTGTTCTCAGGAAGCTTCTGAAAGTGAAAAAGAAACTTAAGTCCTGAGCTAATTTCATGAGCGTTCTTCAATGTTAAAATATTCTCAACTCATATCTAGCTAATGTCAAAAGTTATTATAAATTGTTCTTCACATTTTTAAAAAGTTCTGAACATTAAGGGAGAGGATTTTGGTTGCCTTAACCAAAAAATAGGAAAAGCAATATTTTTATTTACTGGACACATTTACATATATCTCTTTGCTGACATGGGCTTGAAGGTGATAGCTCTTATTTAAAAAATTGGTCTCTTCCCTAACAGGTATTATAATTATATCATAGATCTTTAGCAAGTTTCCAGTCTTTAATTTTCTGTATACTTAACGAGAACATTTTAAGCCAAAGGAACAAATTAAGCCAAAGGAACAAATTAAACCAAACTATCAAACCAAACAAACAAGAAGTCCTTTCCCCCGAAAAGAGTTGTTTTCTGAGTAGGTGGTTTCGATTACAGCAAGTAGTAATTTGAAAAGTGATGCATCTCTCCAAAAGAGATAACTTTATTCAGATTAAAACAACATTGTGATCTTTATAAGAAAATGTCATGTTAGCCCTCAGAAAGAAAAGTGTCCTTTTATAGTTCAAATGTCTTAGCACTTTATGCAGTAGTATGAATGAGGAAAATTGGCCCAGTGATAAGGTGTGAGGCTGTGAAATCTTTATGATCCTTTAAAGTAGTGTGATCATGGGTACCTTATTTAACTTAAGATTTCTGTTTTTAAAATGAAATATTAATAATACTTATCTCAGTTTTTTATTGGTGACGATTAAATTAATTTCTACATATAAAGCATTTAAAATGGTGGTGTTCATGTAAATGGTAGTGATAAATATGTAGTAAGTGTTAGCTATTGTCTATTAATTATTATTATTATTATTAAGAAGAAGAAGAAGACAGAAAACTACTGGGAATTAGGATACCTGAGCTATATCCTAGTTTCACAGCTTGCTTCTTATGCAAACCATTCAACTTGCTTTAGCCTTGGATTCACCAGTTGTGAAACCAAGAGGCTGGCTGATATAACTATGAAGATTCCTTGTAGTTCTAACTCTTTGATAACATATCCAAGCTTGAGTTTCATGCAGTATTGGCTTGAGCAAAAATTGTAATGTATGTAGTGTGATTCTAACTCTCCATCTTCTATTTATTTTTTTCAGTTTCCTGCTCTCAAAAGTGCGTATACTATTGTCCCCCTGGTACTTTGTGCCATTAGGAAAAATTTTGTGAAAATAGTATCTGAACATTCTTGAAAGCATTTTGGGTTTATCACAGATTCATTTTGCTTAGAAGAAAGCTTCCTCAGCAATGACAAGTAAGTGGGAAAGGGCCAATGTTAAATCAGACTTTATATATTATAGTCAGCTTTCTATATATCATGCTGTGGTAATAAATGACTCTCTCATACAAAAGCCTACAACAATAACGGTTTAGTTCTTATTCATATTAACATGCCAGCTGCTGCTCTCTATGTTCAGCTGAAATCAGAGTTGGCTGCATCTCTGCTTTACATGTCTTCTCATGCTAGCACCCAGGATGAAGAAACTGCCCTTATACGAATCATTAGTAGGCAAAGATAAGAGCAAGGGAGCTGGCAAACACGTGCAATGGCTCTTAAAGCTTCTGACCAGGGTGGTTTACCTGTGTCTACTGGCATGCCATACACCAATTCACAAGGCCAATTCCAAAGGCATTGGGTAGTCAGGAAGGAGGAGTGAATAGTGGGGAGTGATAACATAGTCTATCACAGTTTTCAAAAGACCCTCTCTACTCTTTGGACTTCAAAGATCCAAATTCTTCTAAATTTAACCAATTCAAATATTCCTTCTCCACAAACCCTTCCTTAAGGGTTCATTGATCAATCTATTTGTATTCCTATGCCATAAATATATATATATATGGTGTTTCCCCAAACATAAGACTGGGTCTTATATTAATTTTTGCTCCAAAAGATGCATTAGGATGTATTCTCAATAATGTCTTATTTTTATCATGTACAATCTACATTTCTTCAAATACAGTCATGTCATCTTGTGGAACATCGTCATCACGTACTAAATGCATCTGTCTGGCTGACGATCTTAACTGGGGCTTATTTTGGTGGTAGGTCTTATTTTTGGGGAAACATTCTGTGTGTGTGCGTGTGTGTGTGTGTGTGTGTGTGTGTGTGTATTACATATAACAATGTGTTATAATTAGAAAAATTGTTATGCTGGAAGTGTTCAACAAATGTGGCTCTAGGGAGGGAAAAAATCCTAATTTGTAAAGTTTGCCAATTTCCATGGTGTAAATACTCTACCATGGCTGATTTCAAGTGACCAACACGGACCAATCATGAAGCATAATTGGGAAGAGATGTGCACTAGCACAACATTATATAAGATTTCCAGCATATATAAATAATAGATGTAAATCAAATCAAATGCATAGCTAATAGTAAAATGCAGTAAAAGAATGGTAAAGTGGTGAGATCTGAGTATCTCTTATCTGTATTTTAATATAATTTGTTTAATTGTTAATTTATATAATTTAAAATTTAGTAATGTCATTGTTTAACAATCATCTTACAAAATTTCTGGAATGTTAGTGTTTGGTTCTCATGAGCAGATACAAGATGGCTGCAGTACACCACTGACATTTTGACGTCAATGTTTATCTTTCTGCTAAAGATTGTGTGCCCTTCAAAGACAGGTGCTGTTTTTATTTTTTTATTTACAGTGCCCAGCACAGTGCCTGACATTTGGTAGGCTTAATTAATGTTGAATAAATGAGTGAAAAAATTGAATAAACAGGAATTCTATAGAATAGTAAGAATGAATAAAAACTAACGTCACTGGATTGGCTTCTCTTCTAATTGACAGAATTATGGAAACCTTAACTCCACAAATACCTTATTCCATACGAATGAGAACTCTTTTAAAAATAGGAAAAAAATCACTTTGCCAGATAGGTGATTTAGAGAGATCTCCCAGAGATGTCTTTGCAAAATAAAGATTTATTTTCACTTTTTGATAAAATACTGAGCTCTACTGACTGGATAACTCTGTTAGTGGTAATTATAGAAGTCATTTACTGAGTACTATGTGCCACACATTATGTCTCCTTTTTATGTTATTTTATCCTCATAGCAACTCATGAAATAAATTACATTATTATCCCCATTTATAGATAAACACACTAAGATTTAGAGAAGCTAAGTAACTTGCCAAGATTCCAAAAACAGAATGAGTATGAGCCAGAATTTTATTCTGAACCATCTGACTCTAGAATCTTTGTGCTCCTGAGGAGGAGAGTTTGGGGAAAGTTTTACCTTCTCATTCTATAGTGAATGACATTTGTAGATTTAATGAACTATTCAGTTATAGGCATGTACATTTGGTTTCTAAAGCCTGCTGAAACTTTTGTTTCAACATACTCTGATATACTTATTCTGGGCAGAACTTTAATGCTGCCAAACTTAGCAATAACACCAGGTTATTTAATATTACTGTGGTTCTCCAATTCATCAGTGCTTTCCATTTATTGACTTCCTGATAATACGATTACTTTTCATTCAAAAATAACCCAGAAAACAAAAAAACAAAATGAAAACAAAATTCCTAATCGTTAAACAAATTAAGAAGGAAAATATTTGTTGTTTCCAACGAGAAGTCATCTTAAGGCTTGCGTTTATCTGTAGTCTGGTTTTTGTAGGCCTGGTTAATAAAGCCTGCTCACACGTTGAATTTGCTAATGTTTCTCACAAAAATAGTAAACAAATGAGTTAACAATATTCACAATACTTCAGGAAAATAATCTTTAGTGATATGGCAAAAGAGTGACTTAGCTACCCACTCTTTGAGAGAAAGCTGCTGAATTATATAATTGAATACCAAAATAGAGCCATGGATCACAGAGGTAAAATATAAATATATTTCAACAATTTGATGAAAAAAAAATGTCTAACAGAGAGTTTTAAAGAAATAGCTTATCAATCTGTCAAAATAATAATTTTTTCCTAAATATTATAAATATGACTGCCTGCTGAGTTAAGAATACAAGGCTAAAATTAGATAAAATGATAAATATGGTTGGATCTTCCCAAGTAAAACAATTTTCGTGCTAACAATGAGGAATCTATTGTATCTTGGCTTCTACTGTCACACAACTGTTTGCCTCTGACACCATATGAAACAGTATTATACCTTGTAGTGTCTAGTAAATTGCCTTGCTTGAAGTAGCTTTGTTATAAATATTTCTTGAACTGAATGACTGAGTTGGAACTGGGTGTAATTTATATTTTTATACATATCTTATATTTATAAACTACCACATATAAGCAAACTACCACAGCTTAAGTGGAAATTAATATGGCATACTTTAGTATTAGGTTGGTGCACAAGTAACTGCATTTTTTGCAGTTATTTTCAACCTTTTAAACCGCAATTACTTGTGCACCAACCTAATATTATATTTTTTTATTATTTCATTATATAACATGGTCATAATGTTTGTTTCGGAACTTAACCATGGTTTTTGAGGCTGGAAAATACAGTAAGTATAATTTGCCGTTTCTCTGTCTTCGAATGCAATTATAAGTCCTGCAGAGAATGCATTAAGCAGCTATCTGAAGACTATGAAGAGTAAATAGATTCACTGGAGAAGACCATTATTTTGAAGTACAACCTAACTGGCACTGAGACTACCTTTTTTTTTTTTCCTTCCAGTAACCCCAGGCCTGGACTCAATCCTCTTAAAACTTGGAAGTGAGCATCAGCATGGATACAGAAAGCTCTAAAAGAAACCCTCCAGTTTAGGTTTGAGTGGATAGGAATGTCCTATCAGCAGTAGTGTCACAGCAGGGTGCCCACAACTCTATAGCTCTGAGGGAGGATAACCTTCCTCTCCTGTCACAGGATCTGTGGTCCTGTGTGGGTTGTATAAACTGGTATCTCTTTCCTCTTTGTTCTCCTGTTCTTTAGACCTGGATGAGGGTAAAGAAATGTGATGTGTGCAACAGAAAAGGATAACTAAATTTCTAGCTTCCTGGCTAGAAAGTACTATGGATATCAATGGAGAGGGATAAAATTGTTGGAAAAACCCAAGAAATTGTTATAAACTCTTAAGCTCACTCCTGAGCTTTATGTACATGAACCTGACCCTAAACATTATACTAAGATCTTAGAGAACTGAAATAAGACATAGACTACCACCAATCTCAGACTGGCCACTGGGTGTAGCAAACAGAAGACAGATATAAATAGCATTTCAAAGGCTTTGAAAATGGAACTGACAGTAAAACCACAACCCTTAAAAGGCTAGTCAGAACTTGTGGCCTGAATCCAACTGAGTTGACTGCCTACTAAACAAAATATCACCATTCTCTGAAAGATTTAACCAAGATACAAACTATCATAATATTTAAAATATTCAGAACACAATCCAAAATTTCTCAGCTTAAGAAGAACTGGGAAAATCTCATATGTCATGGGAGAAGAAAATCAGCAGACACCAACACCCAGAGGACCTAGAAGTCAGAATTATCTGATAAGGATGTTAAAGTAGCTATTATGAAAATGATATAAGAAGGAAGAGCAAACACTCTTGAAGTGAATATAAAGATAGAAATTATCATCCAAGCAATAGAAAAATCAAAACAAGAACCAAACAGAAATTTTAGAACTAAATATTAAAATACTAAATATTAAATTATAACAAAACTCACTGGATAGGTTCAGTAGCAGAACAGGGATGACAAAAAGAAAAAAAAAAACATGAATAAACTTGATGATAACATTACAAATTATCCATTTCACGTATAAAGAAAGACTTGTTTGTGGGAGAAAAAAATTAACATAATCCCAGGGTCCTGTGGAGATATATGACAAGTTTTAAAATTCATGTCATTGGAGTCCCAGAAAGAGAAGAAAAAGGGTGTGGTGAGAAACAAATATTTGAAAAAAATAATGGCTAAAACTCCTCACATTTGGTGAAAGATAGAAACCTATGGCCTTAATCAACTCAGTAAACCCCAAATAGGACAAATGTAAAGAAATTCACGTCCAAACTCATACTCAAGTTGCTGAAAACTAAAGACAAAGAAAAATTTCTTGAAATCAGCCAGGAAAAATAAATGACATACTATTTATAACAGAACAGTGATTTAAATGACTACGGATAGCTCATCTGAAATCATGGTGGCCAGAAACATGGTGGAATATTTTTAAAGTGCTAAAAAGAACTGTTGAACTAGGGTAAAAATAATCTTCAAGAATAAAGGTGAAATAAATACATTTTTAGGTGGAGGACATTCTTTACAAAGAAGGAAAATTTTTTTAATCAAAAGTAGACTTAAAATATTTGTAATAAAAGGAAAAAAATAGAAATTTTAAGTATCTGCATAAATATAATAGACTGCATTTCTCTTCAGTTCTTCAAATATTTTTTCACAGTTGAAAGAAAAAAAAGATAACATTTTCAAAGAGGTTTCAATGTATGTAGATGTAATAAACAAGCCAACATAGCATAAAACATAGCGAGGGTAAAGGAACATTTAAATCAGTACATTTTTGACATTCTACTTGTAGTGGTAAAAATTTAAGTCTAAGTCAACTGTTAAAAGTTAAGTATGGGGGGCAGCCAGTTAGCTCAGTTTGTTTGTGTGTGGTGCTCTTAACAACAAGACTGCCAGTTCAATCCCTGCATGGGCCACTGTGAGATGCACCCTCCACAACTGGGTTGAAACAACTACTTGACTTGGAGCTGAACAACTATTCAACTTGGGTCCTGGAAAAATACACTTAAGAAAAACAAAACAAAACAAAACAAAATATTAAGTATGTATAGTATAACCCTTAGAGCAATCGCTAGAACACCCATAAAAGTATATATTAGGTGGGTGCAAAAGTAACTGCAGTCTAAAAGGTTAAAAATAATTGCAAAAACCGCAATTACTTTTGCACCAACCTAATAGTTCAAAAACAGTAGTTACATTAAAATGGAATATTGAGACAGGTTAGTTAGCATGTTTCTAGGTAAACAGGGGGGTCCCTGGTGGAATAAACAAAAAGGCAGCCATATCCTGAAACTCCAAGTCCTGGAAGTTCTCCTTCACTCCAGGACAGAGACATGAGAATACCCCTGAGGTTAATAGATAATCTCAAATGCCTTCTGGCCAAAGAAGCAGACCTGATAGATAGGAATGGACTACTTCGTTAATCCCTTCAGGATGAGCAAACAGGACAAACCTGATAGATGAATTCAATTAGAAAGCTCCAGCCACCTTCCCCAAACAGCTTTTGCCTCAGTCACAGGGCACCCCATTCGTGACCCCCTCCAGGTTGGGAGCTGCAACCTCTTCTCCTGCTTCAATAAATTATCCTCTTTTTAAAACTTTTTGCCTTTCTTGGGTCTGTGTTTCCATTTTTCGGTCTCATGAGACACGATCCCGGCCCACACCCAGAAACTGTTGACAGATCCCACATCATTTACATCATTTGGGGACTCACAGAAAAATATTCCTACTTCAATGAGTGAACACAGAGGAGAGAGAGGTAGAGATAGACAGATGATAGCTAGCTAGCTAGTTAGCTAGATGAGAGAGAATATTAAATAGCTCAGAGAAACAGGGAAGGGGAAGGAGAGAAGTTAAAAAAAAACAAAAAAAACCAGAAGGGACAAACAGAAAAAAATTATTCTAGACCTAAATCCACACATATAATCAACTTCAATATAAATGGTTAAAAGTCAGAAATTATAAAAATGGATTTTAAAAAAGACTTAACTGTAATGGTTAAGTTTATGTGTCAACTTGACTGGACCATGAGGTACTAGATATTTGATCTAACATTATTCGGGATGTGTATATGAGGATGGTTTTGAATGAGATTAACATTTGAATCAGTAGACTGAATAATGCAGATTGCTCTTCCTAATGTGGGTGGGCCTCTCCCATTCAGTTGAAGACCTGAATATATATATATAAAGCTGATCTTCACTGGAGAAGGAAAGAACTTTTGCCTGAATGCCTTTGAGCTGGGACAGTGGTGTTTTTCTTGCCTTCAGATTCAAAATAAACATGGGCTTTTTCTGAGTCTTGAGCCTGCCAGCCATTGGACTAGAACTAGAGCATTGGCAATCCTGGTTCTCAGACCTTCAGACTCAGTCTGGAACCACACCATCAATGTATTAGTCAGTTTGGGCTGCCATAGCAAAATGCCATAGACTGGGTGGCTCAAACAAGAATATATTTCTCACACTTCTGGAGGCAAGGAAGTCCAAGATCAAAGTGCTGCCCAATTTGATTCCCTGGTGAAGACCCTCTTCCTGGCTTGTAGATGGTTGCCTTTTCATTGTGTCCTCTCATGGTGGGGACAGAGAAAGAGGAAGCTCTGGTGTCTCTTTTATAAGAGCACTAATTCCATTATGACGACCTCATCTAAACCTGATTACCTCCCAAATGCCCATTTTCAAATATCATCATATTGGGGATTAAAGCTTCAACATATGAATTTAGTGGGGATTGCTGACAAAATTCAGTCCATAGCAATTGGCTCTCAGGCCTTTGGATTCAAACTGGAAATACACTACCAGCTCTCTTGAGTCTTCAAAACTTGCTGACTACAGATCTTTGAATGTGTAGCTGTCATAGTCACATGAGCCAACTTCTTATAATAAATCTCTTTCTATAGATATATACAGCCTAGTCATTCTGTTTCTCCAGAGAACCCTGACTAATGCACAAAGTATTTTACTTCAAATATAATAATACAGTTAGGTTGAAAGTAAAAGAATGGTGAAGGTATACCATGCAAATGCCAGTCAAAGGAAAGTTAGAATGGCTTTATTAATATCAGACATATTAAAATTCAGACCACACAAAATTACCAGGGCACATTATATAATGAGAAAAGAATCAATTTGCCAAAAGATGTAATATCCTAAATGTGTAAGTGCAAACAACAGAACCTCAAAATACATGAAGCAAAAATGATAAAACTGAAAAGAGAAATAAATTCACAATTATAATTGGATACTTCAACATCCCTCTTTGTAATCAACAGAGCTATTAGACACAATATTAGCAAGAATTTAGAAGAACTAAACAGCACATCAATTAATTTGGTCTAATAGACATTTATATAACAATCCATTCAACAACAGAAGAATACATTCTTATCAAGTGCACCTGGTCCATTCACCAGAATAAACCATATGTTATAAAATAAACCTTAACATATTTAAAAGGAATGAAATCATATAAAGTATGTTCTCTGACCATAATGAAATTAAATTAGGAATGAATGAAAGAGAAAAGAATAGCTTCAAACACCTGAATGTTAAATAACACTTCTAGGTAATCCATGGGTCAAAGAAGTCTTAAGGCAAATAATAAACTATTTTGATCCAAATAAAAATGAAAATACTACATATGAAAATTTGTGCTATGTAGCTAAAGCAGTGCTTTGAGGCCTATTTATAATATTAAGTGAGAATAGAATTAATAGAACAGAAGAAATGTCTCAAATCAACAATACAATTTCCACCTAAAGAAATTATTAAAAAAACAAAGTTAACCCAAAGCAAGAAGAAGGAAGAGTTAATAATAAAAATAATAAGTATAAGAGCAGAAATCAATGAAATTGAAAGTATTAAGTATAAAAAAATTAATGACACTCAGCTTATTCTTTAAAAGGATCAGTAAAATTGACAAATCTTGAATAAGACTGATCACAGAAAAGCATGATTTCCACATGTGATTATTAAAAATGAAAATAGATTATCACTACAGGACCTATATTACTCTATTAATAATAATAATAATAATAATAATAATATTCTATTAAAAGAATAGGAAAACATTGCATATAACTCTATGTACATAAATTAATCTTGATTCAATGGAACAATTACCTGAAGAGCATTTCTCCTTTGATTGAATAGGATCTGTATGCTCAGAACTTACCTGTGATGAAATAGGTAACTGAAATAATCATATAACTACTTAAAAAATTGAATTCACAGTTAATCTCCTCTGAGAAAGTTCTCTCCAGACCCATATGATTTTATTGGGAAATTGTAGCAAACATTTAAAGAAGAAATAACACCAGTTTTACAGTGATATATATATATATATATATATATATATATAT
Source organism: Rhinolophus sinicus (assembly GCF_057876585.1). Classification (NCBI taxonomy): domain Eukaryota; kingdom Metazoa; phylum Chordata; class Mammalia; order Chiroptera; family Rhinolophidae; genus Rhinolophus; species Rhinolophus sinicus. The sequence goes on from NC_142503.1 coordinate 58,483,952, forward strand.
ATATATTTTTTTTTTTTTTAAATAAGAGGAAATACTTCCCAATGTATTTTCTGTGGGGCGCATTGCCCTGGTAATAAAACCAGGTGTAGAAAGTACAAGGAAAAAAATATATATATTTTTCATGAACAAAGAAGCAAACATCCTCAACAAATGTTAGCAAATTGAACTCACCATAATCAAATGGAGATTTATTGTGACAACGCAAGATTGATCCAATATTCAAAAATCAATCAATGTAATCCATCATATAACAGTCGTAAGAAGAAAACCATAAGATTATATCAACTGATAAGGAAAACACATTTGACAAAATTCAACCTCCATTCATAAAGAACTTCTGAGGAAGCTGGGAATAGAAGGAAACCTCCACAACCTGATATGGGATGTTGACACAATCCTGTAGCTAACATCATACTTAATGATGAAAGACTGAATGTTTTCTTGCGAAGTTTGCAAACAAGGTAAAGATGTCTATGTTTACTATTCCTATTCAATATTATATTAGAAATTCTACCCAAGACAGTATGACCAGAAACAGAGAAAATATATATATACAGAATGGAGAGGAAAAAATAAAACTGTCCCTGTACACAGATAACATGACAGTTGACAGAAAAGGAAATGTACAAAAGACCTTCTAGAAATAGCAAGCGAGTTTCATGGTTGTAGAATATGAGGACAACACACAAAAATCAACTGTATTCCTATATAATACTGATATAAGACCCTGGTGTGTTACTGGGATGGTGATCTCGTAGTCGCCAAAGAATGGAAATGCTGTTTGGAGAGGCAACGTTTAAGCAGTACAGTTTTATTGTAAAGCGCAAGAGAACAGCTCTCCGAAGAGAGAGGAGATCCGAAAGTGGAATGCCCCTGAGTTGGGCTACTCTGGGAACTATTAATGTCTCTGAGTCAGAGCTGATTGGTCTCCTGTACCTGGGCAGTTAATCTTGGTGGGCTCTGAAGTTTCAATTTGTTTGAAACTATTTTAAAGTTATTTTAAAAGTTATTTTCTTCGGCTTTGGTTATGGTCTTGGCCTTAATCCCCTCCACCGTGGCCATGTCCCTGACTGCCTATGTTTTTTCTATCTCAATACTAATTCAAAACCTGAATTATTTTTAAAATTACCATTTACAATAGCTTTGTTTATAGTATGAATAAAGAAAACTATGTCATCTAAAGGCAGGACACTAAATCAAATATTAAAGATCCCTTGCCTCTTTAATGTTTATGATTCTATATGCTACAAGGCTCTGAATTCATTTTGGTGTGCTGCTAGTTTTCCTACTCTATTTTTGAATCTTTGTGTTATATCTCATTTAACTTACCTTCTGTTATCTGTTTCCTTACTGGAGCCTGTTAACCTGATTCCATCCCATGGATTCCTAGTTCCATTTGGAGTCCTGTGTTCCTCACTACCCTCATTTGCCTTAACCTGGGTGTGAAGCCCATTGCCCTCTAATCCTGATTAACCTATTTTAGCTGTCTTCCTGGGAGCCGCATTCAGTAGCATATATTTTAATCTATCAATCAAGCTGAGTTTTGTTCCTGGAGTGAACAAAACAATGGTTTCTACAGAAAGTACCTCACAGGGTGATAGTGAGATAGGTTAGTACAGATTGCTAGGTAGACGGGGTGGGAGCAAGGGGGGGAGGGGTCTCTGCTGAAATAAACAAAAAAAAGCCCCAGCCATATCCTGAAACTCCAGGTCCTGGAATGTCTCCTTCACTCCAGGACAGAGAGATGAGAATGGGCCTTGAGATTAACAGATAATCTGAAATCCCTTCTGGCCAAAGGAGCAGATCTGATAGATAGGAATGGGTTATTTTGTCAATCCCTTCAGGATGAGCAAACAGGACAAACCTGATGAGGAATTCAATTAGAAGCATCCAGCCCCCTTCTCCAAACTGGCAAGGGAAGATATAAAAGTAAGAGCTTTTGCTTCAGTCACTGTGTACCCCCAATTGTGACCCCCTCCCTCTCGGGAGCTGCAACCTCTTCTCCTGCCTGTAATAAACTATCTTACTTTACAACTCTTTGCCTTTCCCTGGTCCATGTTTCTATTCTTTGGCTTCACGAGACACAATCCAAGACACAATCCGGGCCCGCACTCAGCAACTGTCGACAGATCCAATATCGTTTACATCGTTTGGGGACTCACAGAAAAATATCCCTACTTCAGTATGATCATAAATTCCCAACTGGGCAAGTCATGGGGGGGTAGTCATGGCCCTATTAAAAGGCTTACCTTTGCCTTAACCAAACCCTGTCCACTGTGCATCTAGATTAACACACCTTTGAAATCCCCTTTCAGAACCCTGCTTCTAAAGCCTGCCCGCTCTTTCATACTCCTTCTAAAGACACCCTCAAGAGAGCCCCTGTAATCTTCTAAGACTACCCCAAAAATTTATACTGCTAACTATGTTAAGTAAATGTTGACGTAAGAAATATCCAAACTTAGAGAATTTTGTAAGAGTTTGTGTGAGCCAAACCGATATGTCAGGGAGCATTTGAGATCTTGCTCCCCTGCATATGTCATTTCTTACATCGACAAAGGTATTCTTTCTGACCCTACCTCTTCACCATTCACTCAGAGATACTGACTTTTGTGAGAAATGGTTGCTACCTGAGAGAAATCATCTTTATTTGGCTTTCCAGTTTCAGAAAACTTAAATTTTAGTTTGTAAGATCTTGGGCTTATCAAATTTCAAAAGTCCATCCTTTACAGATATGTGACACAAATTTTATGCTTTGCAAAAGTATGCAAAATAAAAGATATGCAAGTATGCAAGGCATGCGAAGTAAAAGCATTAAGAGAATAAGTAGGTGTGTGAAAAGATATCCCTCAACAACCTCTACATAAATTGATGGCAACTTGAAGACTGTAAACGGGCTGGGGGAAAGACAAAGCAGAAGAGAAAGCGGGATAGAGTAGAAGAGTGAGCTGCTGGGTAGGGTCCTCAAAATGGCAGGTCAAGAATCTTTGCAGTGTTCTAGGCACTAGACAGACAAGGCTACCACTAGAGCGCCTGTGGGATTCTTTCATATTCCTAAGGGCTGACTGACTTTTTGGGCATAGTAATGGAGCAGGGATAGGGAAAAAGAGAAAATAAGAGCATTATGAGACAAAAGTTATATTATTAAATATCATAGGCTGTTATACTGCCGAAATACTACAAAACTGCTGCAGTATTGTACAAAAATTTTTTACTAATACAAATAATAAATGTATATGACATCTATTTGCAACAATTACTATATCACAGTCTATATAAACCTGTATAAAATATAGTTTATTACACATTAGATGTAGCTTATATAGATAAGGGATTCAAGATGATATATGAAAGACAAATCTATAAAGGTAATAGAAGAATTATGGAGGAATACATCTGTTTTGTAAGAATATGAGAGGACTTCTTAAATAAAACTTTAAAACCACATACCTTAAGACAAAAATAGATATTTAAAAAAAAGGTTATATTAATTATATACATTAAAATAAAGAGTTATTCAGCAGAAAACACCTTGAACAAAATTAACAAACACATTACAAAAAGGACCCAAATTGCACTTTTAAAAACAGTCCAGCAAATACTATCTAGAAGATTATACAGAGAATCTAAAAATCACCAAAAGAAAGATGGCACAGGATGATAAATAGACAACTTAAGAAAGAAGAAACCTAAATGGGTAAAAGGATATAAAAGATGCTCATCTCATTAGTAATCAGAAAAAAAATGGAAATTAAATATGTATCTTTTACTGGCAAAAATTAGAAAGCTGGATAGTGTTAAGCACTACTGGGGATATAGGAATCCAGGACTCTCAGTCTGTAGGCTGGCACAGCCACTCTGGAGTATAATCTGGCAGTATTTAGTCAAATTAAATGTACAGATATAATATAATCCAGTAAGTATGCTCCTGGGCTTATACTGCAAGCAAATAACCACAGGGGCATTTGTGAAGATGTTTATTACAGCATTGTTTTTATTGCAGAGTTGGCCACATCTGTGTGTTTACCACAAGAGAGTGGATATAGGTTTAAGGTATGACAAACAAGCCATTTTCAATTAATTTGAGTTGCCAGTTTTCCACTTTGAGGAAAAATAAAAGTCCAAATTATATAGAGCAAAGGTTCCTTAAAGCTATGCCAACATATTAGATTAATTTTAATATGAAGAAATTGAAAAAAATATTAAAAATAACTCACTTAAGGCTGAGTGGTGAGTAAATGGCCAGGCAGGTCTAGATCTTACTATTGACTCCTACTCAGAGATCATTCCTTTAAATCACATTCATTGTCAGGTTTGTTAATTAAAATCAAATTGTAAACTTCAAACTCTCATAGTTTTCTTTACATAGGGATGGTTAGTGTTCAAATGATGACCTAGTACAGAAAATGTGAATCTTATAATGATAAATGCTTGGAAGATTTATTTAGCCAGAAGTTACTCGACAGTATTTAGTAATTCACACACTATAGTTCTGGTAATTTTGTTATGATTTACTTCATTGATTCCCAAAAAGACTTTTCTTTTTATTATTGTTTTGCAGATCCATGTGTTTTACTGGCAGTTGTGGCATCAAAAATTGGTAAATATTTTTTACCAATTAGAGTAGCGTGGCACATTTCAGGGCCTTCCAAAGTTTCTAGAAAATGAAAAGATGCCAGTACTCTTGAGATAGAAAAATTATAGGCAGTCAGGAAAATGGCTGCGGTAGAGGGCATTAAGGCGGAGACCATAACAAAGCCAGAGGAAATAACATTAATAGCTAACTAATGGATTCAAGCTGCAGGACCAGCCTGCCAAAACTCAGGTGTAGGGGGGGGAGGGCCATTCAGCTTGTAACAAAGCCATTCAAGCTACAGAGCCTGCCAAACTATCAGCTCAGGTGGGCGGACGGACCAATCAGCTTGTAGTTAACAATTTCAAACTGCTGAGAACATGCGCAGTCTGAAGAGATAAGGTAATAGCCTCTTGTCAATCACAGGTGTCAATGGAGTAGTCCCAGGCCTGGAGCTGAGCAGCCCATCCCAGATAACACCCCCAGGCTCCTGCAAGCCCCTGCACCCTCCTCTTGAGCCTTGCCCTTGCCGCCCCCTCCCCCCAAACCCTTTGGAGTGTACTTTCTCTTCTAATCCTGGCCTTGAGCCACTGCATTCTGCTCAGGCCCACTTTTAGCCCTTTGAAGTGTACTTTTTTTGTAATAAACTGCTTTTTCACTCCTTTAACCCGGTATCTCGTTCAATTCTTTGCTCGAGAGGCCAAGAACCTGGATATCGCGCTTAGAAGGGCCCACTCTCCTGTAACATCTTTTGGCAAGCCAGCCAGGGGTCGCTGCCCAGACATCCGGCTCCTAATTCACACTCTTATTCCCCCACTCCCACGCAGGAGAGGTTCTCAGGCAGTGAACTGGGACATTCATAAACTAGAGCTTGATATTTTCAGATATTTCCTAAATAGTTAGCTTTTCTTTTTGCCCATCGTTTGTGCTTAATTGGCTTTCCTCAGCACACTTCAGGGGGTGGAGTTTTGTGAAAAAGAAATTCTTGGAAAAGTGGTTAACTGTGTAGCTCACTCATTCATTTTGCAACTATACAATGATAACCTACTGATATGGGCCAAGGGAGTAGCCTCCCTTCCCCCACCAAAAAACTTTTAAGTTTTCTTTCCTATAGGGATTTTAAGTTTCCCTTAAGTTTTCTTTCCCCCAGTTTCTTAGCTTCCTAGTTCCTGATCTTAATCACCTTTCAAATCAGCTTCTTCCTAGCCTGAATCATTGGGAGGCCCCTGCCCCCTGCCTGAGGCCATTCAAGGCCCTGCTCCTGGGGGAACACCACCACCTGAATAACCAGAGGAGAAGACCACAGGCTCCATGAAGCTAAGCAGAATCTCTATCACACAGCCACCTTGGATCAGCTTTGGGTCCTGCTTCTTAGGCCAACACTTTTAACTCTGTTTAACCAAAATCTATTTTTCCTCATTTAGGAGCCTTGAGGATACAGATAATACCCCATGAAGATTGCCAGTCGCAACCAAAGAAGCCAACGCGTTCTTCCAGGCGAATCTCGAGACCCCTTCCTCTCATCTGAGATCAGACAGGGTGAGAGCTCCGTGAATCCCCCAATAGGTAGGGACAACTCTATGCCTCAGCCCAGCAGGAAGCAGATACAGAAGAAAAGACCCCCTATCCCTCAACTTCCCATGAGATTTTTATGAGGATCATGTCTCTCAAGGGGGAGAACAAGGCAGGCAGTTAGAGACAGACATCGGGTCTCTGCATTCCTGCACAACCACAGAATGCGACTGCCCAAAAGACCTCCACTCTGTGCCCAAAACTTCCCCTTCTCACTGTAATTATCTACCTCTATGAGGAAACAAATGCGTACAAAATACCCAACTGGATTAGACCAGTCACTCACACCTGCGCAGTAAAGGCCACAATGACATTCATTTCAGCTGGGCCACATTATACTATCATTATAATATCATGCATATGCCCGGAAGTTCATTAATATTATTATAACAGACTGAATTCTGGGAAGAAACATACTCAGTTTAAAAAAGTGAGGTAATCGCCTCTCATCAATCACAGGTGTCAATCAAGTGGCCCCATGCCCGGAAAGGAACAGCCCATTCTAGAGAAAAAAAAAGATAAAAACTCCAAGTCCTTGCCAGTCCAAGCCTTTTGAGCCTTGCTTCTGGTCAGGGGCCCGCTCTAAACCCCCTGGAGTGTACTTTTTCTCCTAGTAATGCCACCTTGAGCCACTACTTTCTGCTCAGTGTCATGCAGGGTCTCAGCTTCTGTTTCTCACACAAGAATGTAGGATATGGTAAGGCCAAAAAAGAACACCAATGGAGCCACAGATAAGAGGAGTCCTACCTCTATATTCTTGCTGGTGGCTGGGCTGGAGACCCAGGAAGCAGGAGCCACACGATCCACAGCCTGCCGTCAGCTTCTCTGCCAATCAACCAACCAAGCTAGCCACAGCACTTATATAAGTGGCTAATGGCTAACCAGTAACAGCTGATGGCCAACCAGTTACAGCTGATGGCTATCTAGTACCCGAGCCAGCACCTTTCCATGTGAGACCGAGAGCCTGGAAACTGCTCTCTGGGACTCTGTCTCCACACTCGGGCCTGCTTCTATTTCTTGAAAGTGTACTTTTTCTTCTAATAAACTGCTTTTTCACTACTTTACCTCGGTATCTCATTCAATTCTTTGCTTGAGACACCAAGAACCTGGACACCGCGCTGAGAAGGGCCCACTCTCTGGTAACACTACTTTTGGCAAGACAATGATTAATTAGATAAAATGGTACTCTTCAGGTAATAAACTCATTCTGGAAATGAGATGGTCACAAAGAATGGCCTTAGAAGCTGTAGACCGACTTCCTTGTGCTCAAGAATTGCTGTATGATGATGATTCCTAGGAGAACATGCTCTAGATATCTGGAACTTTATGAAAGGGGTCATATAATTAGATTAGTTCTACTAGGGTAAACTCCCTAATTTAAGGTCAACTGATTAGTAAACTTAATCACATCTGCAAAATCTCTTTTGCATGTAAGAGCTTTTTCTTTTTGTTTTTAATTCAAGAAACATTATGGTGCCATAGTGGAAATTTCAGAACCCTCACCAAATATAACTGGGGAGTCCAGCCCCATCTTTGGGTAACCACAAGTTCGCCATAATTTCTACTGAGCAACACTGGCACAATTTTTTTATGTTCTGCTCTCTTCTTTTATACTAGCCCTCAACTTGAATCTTGATTCTGCTTGTAGCACCATTCATGGGACCCTGAATGTGCAGTTCAGAATACGCAGTATTGAGGGCAAAAGGGATCAAATATATGGTAGTGGAAGGAGAACTGACTTTGGGTGGTGAACACACAACATGATATATAGATGCTGTATTACAGAATTGTACACTTGAAACCTGTGTAATTTTACTAACAATTGTCACCCCAATAAATTTTAATTAAAAAAAAGAGTACTCCGTAGACCATCTGTAGATCATCATTTTGTATTTTATACTCACATTCACCAATCAATTGCAGATTTGAAATAACTAGGATAATGTTTAAAGCACTTTTTGCAAACTCATTCAGCCTTGAATTTACGTACTTACCACTGTAGCTTTCATGGGCACTTAAAATTAATCATTCACTACATGTATACACACTGGGAAATAGCAAGTCTGAGCCAGAAGAAAGCTATATGCAGTTTTAGGCAATGAGTTTCAAAAAGTGGCCAATCAAGGACAAAGGTTTTCTTCCAGAGGTGCTGTGAAAGTCTTTCTGTTCCACTATTCAAGGTGAGCTCTTCAATACGACTTGCTAAGAAAGCCCAAATAGCCTCTGTGTTGAGTATAGATTCTCACTCTCAGGAGAGGCATCTGGTTGACAGTAGAGACCCCTGCTGCCAGGTAATGACCAGGCTGTGTTCACTAGCTGCACAAAACAACTTGGATAATTTCCATTCCTGCCAGGTAGAGATTTTTACAGTGGCCAGTCCATAATGCTTCTGGCTCCAGAAAAGTGCCCCAAATGTATTCTGCATCTTAGGTCAGGTCATTCCGAATGGAAAACCCGAGCCAAGGATTCAAGTGCAAGTGATTTATTAAGGCTGTGCTCCCGAGAGAACCTGTTAATGGACTCCAGAATAGGGAAGGAGAAGAACTAAGAAAAGAGGCATTATCAGATGAAATTCCAGGCTCAGCCAGATTCCAGAAAAAGCTGTATAGCATAAATTGCAAGTCAGTTTGTCATGTCTAAAGGCAACTGGGCTTTGTATCACTTCAGCAGACAGTCTATGAGTCACCCCAGAGAGACATAAACTCCTAGGCATTTCTAGCCATATCCCCACCAGAGCAAAGTGGCTCCAGTAACCCAGGGCAATCCTCTGAGAGATGTTAGCATGAAAAAACAGTAGTACCTCGGTTTTAGAACATCTCTGTTGACGAACATTTTGTTTTATGAATGCCGTAAACTGTAAGTAAAGGCTTCGGTTTTTGAACACGACTCAGAAGTCGAATATGTCACACGGCTTCCCCTGAATGCAAGATCCTGAGGCCTAGCTGTCGGCTGTTTTCGAATGTTTCAGAGCTCGTGGATTACATTCGAAAACTGAGGTACCACTGTATACAGAAGGTGGAGCACACATAATGGGTAAAGGAGATGGAGGAATCTGGCTAGGGTATTATCTGGGGGTCATTTATCTATCTTGTGTAGGTTTCTGGGCGAATGTTCAGCTGCCTCTTGCAATTCTGTCTCCCACCCCTACGACTCTCCTCCTGGGTGTTCCTCTGGGAGTCATCCTATTGCTTATGTGGACTTTTAGTTAGGAAAATGGGAAAGGTTTCCTGGAAGGCATGAAATAGTGCTGCAAGTTACCGCCCCTATTGTACATGGAAACAGGTGCAAAGGAATTTTGGCTCCAAGAATAAGCTCCTCACACAAGCCTGTTCATTACTGAGCTTTTGTGGGTGTTTTCTCAAGACCTCTGGAGTGGAAGGCAGTGAGTGTGGTATAGTAGATAAAAGAGCAGGGGCTTTAGAGTCACAAGAACTAAGACAGTCGGGGCTGGCCAGGTGGCTCAGGCGGTTAGAGTTTCGTGCTCCTAACTCCGAAGGCTGCCGGTTGGATTCCCACATGGGCCAGTGGGCTCTCAACCACAAGATTGCCAGTTCAATTCCTCGAGTCCCCCAAGGGATGGTGGGCTCCGCCCCCCACAACTAAGATTGAACACGGCACCTTGAGCTGAGCTGCCTCCTGGATGGCTCAATTGGTTGGAGCGCGGGCTCTCAACCACAAGGTTGCCAGTTGGACTCCCGTAAGGGATGGTGGGCTGCACCCCCTGCAACTAGCAACGGCAACTGGACCTGGAGCTGAGCTGCGCCTTCCACAACTAAGACTGAAAGGACAACAACTTGACTTGGAAAAAAAAAAAAAGTCCTGGAAGTACACACTGTTCCCCAATAAAGTCCTGTTCTCCTTCCCCAATAAAAATCTTAAAAAAAAAAAAAAAAAAAGAGAACTAAGAGAGTAAGCATCCATGACCTCTGCCCCCGGTGATTATATTACATGGCAAAAGGGATTTTGCAGATGTAAGTAGGATTACTAATGAGGTGGCCTTAAAATGGGGAGATTAAAATGGTAGGCCATACCTATCCAGGTGATTCTTCCCAGAGCCTCTAGGTAAGATTCCAGTAGGGCTAACATGTTATTTAAGCCAGGTGAGGTCCTAAGCAAAATATCCCAGTTGAACCCACCTGAACATCTGACTTGCAGAGCCCTGAGATAATAAATGAGTGTTGTTTTAAGCTGCTATATTTGTGGTAATTTGTAACAAGTAGTCGAATACTAATTTATTATGTTCAAATTCTAATATTATTACTGCCAAAGTGCTGTAACTGTGTATTAGTTTCCCAAGTCTGCTGTAACAAATTACCACAAACTTGGTGACTTAAAGCCACAGAGATTTAACTTCTCACAGGTTTGGAGGCCTGAAATCTGAAGTCAGCATCACTGCGCGAAAATCAACATGTCAGTAAGACCATGCCTTCTGCAGAGGCACTAGGAGGATCTGTCCTTTACCTCTTACATCTTTTGTGGTTGTTGGAATTCCTTGGCTAGTGGCTGCATCATTCCAGTCTCTGCTTCCATCTTCAATTGCCCATTGCCTCCTCTTCCTTCTCCCTCTTGTGAAAAATCTCCATCTGCCTCTCTTTTATAAGGATACATGCCAGTGTATTTAGGGCCTGTCTGGATAATCCAGAATAATTTCCCCATCTCAAGATCCTTAACTTCATCACATCATATCTTCAAAGAATTTTTTCTGTCCTTTCTTTCTGCTACATAAGGCAACATTCACAGATTCCAGAGTTTAGGTTATGGTATATTGGGGAGGGGGGCATTTTTTTACCCCACCACACACTGTGAGCAGTCATTCAACATCTCCTTGGATTTAGTCTCCTCATTGAAAACATGGGGCCAAACAATCTACCATAGTGCCCAGGACAGGGTTGACAGCCAATGAATGATAATTATTGTTGGCAGAAAAGCTATGATCAGTGGGGTCAATGATATTGCAACTACACGTGTATTTGAAAATGCAAAGTGAAAATAATTAAAGATCTGCTAACATAAAGGTATGAACTCAACTTTCTTTAATCCATTTGATTCTAGAAATTGTCCATTTATCAGCTCTGTCTGTTTTAGAGAATTGTCAAACAACTGTCATCTTACTACCATTATAATTCAGATTCCGCTTTAACTCTGCAAATGTTCACTCATTCTGCTATGTGCAAGAACTCTGCTGTTCACTAGGACATGCATGTCTAAGCAGGACACAATCTGTGATTTAGTCGGCCTCACAATCCAGCAGGGGAATGAGGGTTCCCCATAAATACTTGCTTCATAGAGCACAAACTCTGTCTCAAGTAAATCGGGTATTAATTCAGTTATCCCCATTTTATGAGGTTTGCATCCAAACTTGAAAATAAGCCCCATCGACAAGAACAAAAAAGGACAAGCATTAGATAGAATTGTTAGATTCACAGTCCAGGAAACAACACCACCACATAGTACTCATATAATTTCTACTACACATGCAAGTTTTATAACTTTACAAATACATATTGTGCAAAGGAAAACCCATATAAGAAAGATTTGAAAATAATCACAATCACGGGTTTCATTTATCAGCTGTCTAAGCCAAGACTGCATGCCCCTGCCTTTTAAAGTAGGGCTGACTGGAACTCACAGAAAAACAATGGGCTTCTGGACCCTCATGAGTCCTTGGAAATGTTCTGTGAAAATTCAGGCATTTTCAATAACATGAATGGTTCTGAAACAATTTTTTTTTTTTGCTTTAAATATTTTTGTCATAGAACTATACTTGTGGTATTGCTGTCTATGTTGGCAGTAGTGTTTTAAGTCAACAGAATTTCTTATAAAACAAAATGAAAAGACAGTGACTCACTAATCTGTTTAAAGCAGGCAACACATTAGATAAAATAACAGAAATTGTTTCATTATTTCAAGGTTTTATTTCTCTCTCTCTCTGCTTGTTTATTTCTTTTCTTTCTTCTTCCACCTTTGTTGTTGTTGTTGTTGATTTAGAATTATTTCTGCAATTAAATTTACCTCAACTGTCTTGTGATACATTAAGGTTTACTGTCTCTGTTAACCCTCAAATATTCAAAAATATTCCAACATGATCTTCCCTCTCCCATCATCATCTGGTATTCCATAGATATGAATGATAGAATATAGCATATAGAGACCGGGAAGAAAACGCAATAAAATTAAAACCGACGCAGAGATTTTGTTGTAGTAGAAATCTTGATCTTTTACAAGAGAGGCCAACCGCCAACAAAAGCAACTGGCAAAATAGCACACAAGCTGGTAAGGTGTTGGATATTAATATTTGAACTATGATTCTTTGAGTCTGGTGGGATGGAAATACTTTACTAACTTAGCTTCCCCGTGCTAGGTTAACACCTCATGAAACAGACCTGAGTTGCAGTATACTCAATGTTCAGAAAGATTCTTTGTATATTTGTGGGGTGATTCAACTTCCAGGTACAATAATTTGAAACCATATTGTTCAGCAAATTATTAGATTGATACAGTAGACTGTCAATGCCACACATATTCTTCTGCTTGACTGGTGACTTCTACAACACAAATAATCCAGAGGACACAGAAACAGAGGTTTTAGAAAAAAGAGCGTCTTTCTAACTTCAACATAGACAGAGTAAATTATTCCTTCCCTGTTGAAAAATGATAGATACAGCCAGAAACACTTTTGGTTTGTTTTTTGTTACTATTCCCTGTCTAGACACAAATTCAGGATACCAGATGAGCATCTAAGATCTTACAAAGACGTAGCAATTTGATGGCCTGAAAGCATGTCTGTAAGTAATGTTATTTTAAAAGTGCCCCACACATTTTGCTCACTACTACAACCGATTTATGGTTTAATGATGATAAAAGAAGGGCTTGCCCTGGGTTATGAACATAGAACCCATAAAAGGATTGATTCTTATTAAAGAGCTACCTCACAGATTTTGGGCACCCCTCTTTGCAGTACCTTTTGTACCCAGCCCCACCTGTAAGGGTGCCAGTTAAGGGAAAGATTGAAAGACTGTGATTAGAGATGTCAAAATTCATTTTGCAAAGCCTTTTTCTTCTGTTAACAGGTGTTTTTATTTTCCCAGAGGGATACAAAATCTTGCAATTTATTCACTTTATTTTTCATTTATTTGAATAAAGACAGTTGCCTGATATAATAGTTAAACACTGCATGTTTGCTAGTCAGTATCATAATAAAATATGATTCTATTTAAAATAGACGATAATTTTGCCACCCTCCCAGAAGTGAGCAGCAACAAAATGTGTCATATTATACATCTGAAAAATGCGAGTGATCAGCTCTCATCGACTCTAACCAGAAATTAAAATTTGCTTCTGTAGGCTTGAGCCTATGAGTTTCACTGGCCTGCATCTAGCAAGGGCAAACTTCTGCAAACTTTCAGGATGGGGAGAAATTACGTACATTTCAGAAAATGTTATTACTTCAATTCGAATATGAGGAGTAAAGAGACCTCTGGGTTTTGACAAATTCACTTCTGCAATGTGTTATAAAAGAAGAAGAAAAGGCACAGGACTGATCTCCATCTCACTAGCAGTTCTGGCAAAACGAAAACAGATTTGGTGCCACAGGTACATGGCACATTACTTCTCTTTGTCCATTCTAAAACAATGGTGTCTGAAAGCAAGCTCAGTAGTCAAAAACTTTCCCAGGTCAGTTTACAAAGAAAAAGGAAAAATATTACAACCATAGCTTTGAACGTGGGTACTTGCTAGCAATGAAATTTAGAAGGTGATAGGTTACATAATGAGTTTGCAGTTATGATTGCACCTGGCTCTGAAAGGTTACAATGCTATGGAAAGAGAATATCAGCTCACGGGTACTGGTGAACAGGCTGGTGCCGCCTTTTCACTCCTGATAAGTTCTTCTTGTTATTGGGGACACTGATTTAGCCGTTCCAGCTGTATATGCTATTGTTTGTTCTTTCTTATTTGCTCACCCTATATAATGATTTCCTCAGATATGCAACAATACTTGGGCTTTGCTTTTATCTAGAGATTACTTTTCTTTTGTACATGAGTGATCATTGAGTATTTAATTAAGCTGGATTTGAAATGGTTCGGATCCAATTCTAATTGATTTCAATGTAAACCAATAGAGTTTTTAATCAAGCAAAAACAGCTGTCCAAAGTTCAATACTGAATTGACTAGCTAAGCCTGTACCAGTTTACTAATGCTTAAATTAATAAATGGTATTTTATTTCATTTTTGACTGGATCTTTTTGTGTCTGGAATTGAGGAATTTATAGCAGTTTGTTGACATTAGAATAAGGTGTGTTATTTTGTAAACCTGTACATTTCAGGCCTGATAAAAGACCTTGAAATCCAAAAATGATAAACAGAAGTGCTCGGAATATTTTTAAATCCAGGAACTTTTTTCTTTTCTTAGGGGAGCTATTTGATATCAGGTGTTCAGACTGCCAGTTTATGGTGGGCAAAGGGAGTTTTATGTTGTTGTGTTTTTAAAATACATAATGTCATGATTACAGAGCATCACTGCAAAGAGGGTTAGGCTTCAAAGATAACCAGACAAACCAGTTCTTCAGAAAGTGGCTGATTGGCTGCTTTGCTAAAGATAAATCTTTCCTCTTCCAAATATTCTGAAAAAAAAAAAAAAAAAAAAAAGTAGACTAATAGCGAGAAGTGTAGTGATTTGCACATTATCCAAGCCATTGAGTTATTCCTGCCTGTCCTCATTCTGGTTCTTGATTTGCAGGCCAGCTATGCTCTGCAGCTGGAGCAAATTATATCAGCAGAAGTGCTGATGTGACCACAAGTTGACAAAAGGACATGATTTCTAGTAGCAAAAAAGCAACTAGATTTTATGAAATTGTATCTAATAATGTTGTTTAACTCATGGATCCTGCATCTGACGCCTGCTTTTTATCCAGTCCTTTCAGCGGCCCTTTGTTAACAGTCACTCAGAAGAGGAAATAAAATGTAGCCATTGAAATAAAAATTGCTCTACTCTTTTTAATAGCTCAGCTGCAGGCTCCATTGTTTTATTTAATGGATTGTATAACTGAAGTCTCTCCTCCTGATGATTCCCATTTGGCTTCTGAGTCCCCAAACTCTGTCAGAATCTTGGGGGTTCCAAAAAGGAGGGGAGTCTGGTGCTTTGCTTGTTCAGAATACAAGTGGATAGTAAAAGTGACAACATTGTTTGAAATGTAATTCCTGCTATGGACTTTACAATGTGCAAGAAGCAGAGTTTTCTCCTAAGAAAAAAGCAACATTAGTCTGTCCCTAGACTCAGCAATTCTAGTTCAGGACACAGTACAAGTTGGCTTGTCTTAAATATATAGAAGCAAGTAGGGTTGGAGGCAGTAGCAAGGGGAAAAAATGAATTGGAAGGACTAGAATAAATAATTGTCTTGTCAAAATCACTGTGTTGTCCTCTAATGAATAGATGTGTCCTCTGCCCTGGGATCCCTGCAGTGGGTCTCTCTAGCCTCCTACCTGACTATCCTGGCCAATATAGAAAGTGTACCTGTGAATCATTTGACTTATTGTCATCCAAAAGACTGTCACATGAATCTTATATTTTGAATTATTTAATATTCTTGGTTCTGCAGAACAGTTAAAATGTGTCTGGCTTCTGTTGGAAGGATTATAGGTGATTTAAAAATATACATTTTACTTCTACTTTACAAAGATAAATTGCATTATGTGTATATTCAAAAGATCAAAGTTAAAAAAGTGCTTCCTACCTAAGAAAGGTGGTATAAAATACCAACACAAAGGATCAACCCCCTGCTCCATACTTACAAATATTTTAAATATGAATGAGTTGCAAACTATGTACCTGACTAAAATACACTCTGGTGCTACGGTTTTTGGAGAATTCTGCAAAAAGCTTTTTAAATTCATTTGTGTCCTGCCTTGATACGTTCTGTCAAAGCAGGTTTGTTGTTTTAAAAAGAGGAGGATTTGTTAAATTGTGAAGTGCTAAGAAGCCATTCAGCAGAGGAAGATACACAATGTACCAAGCAGTTAAAACAAATCAAATCCTACAGTATAACCTGTTAAGGATGTAATTGAGATACATGTAATCATTAACCTTGGAACAGACTGGGAATTCGTTAATGAATCAAATCAATACCCTCTCCACTGATCCATAATAATTTGAAAGAAATGAAAAATTTAACAGTTACTGTATGTGAGGTTATTGTGGGTTGCAATTAGCTAGCCTCCAGGAGATTATGTTACCTAGTTACCAGAAGGTAAGTATAATTTCCGTAGAGCTTCTGGAAAGATTGTCATAAAGATAGGTGCCAGACATGGAAATGGGTCATGAAAGGATATTTGGTATGACCAGAACCTGGGTCATCTTTCTGTCATTTCATTTCATACATCCTTTTTAGGACATTTCATACTCCCAGGTGACATGCATGTACTGCTTTGAAAAGACATTACAGTTGAATTTTATTAGATAAAAAACGTGATTATCCCTTTTTTATATCTTACCACAGATCTATATCTCACATAAGATGGCAAAGAGTTCAAGGTGAAAATTCTGCATCTGGGAACAGAATAACACATGAACTTTCTGCTGCAGGCAAGATACTGAGTCGGAGAATATTTCATATTTGTACTATTCCCTCATCTTAACATTCCCAGCATGGTCATTATTACCAGTGGAATTCTATAGAAGTATAGTAAAAGGGAATGAATGTCTTGCTCTATTGAACCCCCATATTTTTTTTTCATCTCCAAGTAATATGTAGTACCCTACAAAGTAGTTTGGAGAGAACAAAATGATCCCAGGGTCAATGGCTTTTATATATATATATATATTGCTTTTATGTAAATCTTAGTTAGAAGAAACAATCTCAGTATGTGAAGTTTCATAGGCAAATCTCAATTTGGGGGAGATATAAAAAGAGATATTGCCATTCTCTAGGGAGTCAGTAAATAAAACGCAGAACAGAACTTAAAAAAAAAAATGCATGTAAAATATATGCGTATGGAAATGTTAAGAGCCTTATTTTATAATGCCAAGGAGGGCACAAGATAAAAACTGTTGTCATTTGTTTCCAGGGAAAGCAGTCGGTGAAACCCAGGCACAGTAGGATAGTTAGTTAGCTACCACATGTAAAGCTGAGAGCAGATGGCGCCGTTGATATAGAGCGCAGGAATGTGCGTGTTTATGCGGGTGCGTTACTGTGCGTGTGCGTGTGGAAACCAGCAAGGAGTTTGACACTGATGTACTCCATCAAGTCCAGTTATAAAGAACAAGTAGATAGAACAACATTCTGTGCATCTGGCAGCCTAACTAGCTCTGTCAATCTGTGGATACTGCTGACATTGTACTATAAGCTTCGATTCCATCTGTGTTGTTTATTTTGAGCTGGATTTACTGCACACTATGTGAATTGATGATGGCTAGAAGGTCCAAAAGATTCTGAGTCTGTTTAAAGTTCCAAGGTGTCAAATTACACAGGATGGTGTCACGAACATTATGAAAGGGTAAGTGGAGAGGCAAACCGTTTTCAGTATTTGTTAGACGTCCAAGAAAAATTGCTGAAAATATAGATGAAGAAAGTTTATGAAAACATCTAAAGGGTGCATACGAACTCCTGCAATCAAATGTTTCTTTTTCAAGTTGTATTGTGTCATTTTAGAAAATTCAAAATATGTACAAACAAATAGACAAGTCAAATCAGCTCTCCACTCTGAGGTTGTGACATGCATATTATTCAAAACTTCCTGATGAGTACCATATTAAATTGCCAGAATAAAGGAATGGACTTGATGGGTGAGGGTTGTGCTTCTCTTCTCTCTGAATGGCTAGAACTGAGGAACAAGTATGTTTCTATACATTCACTGTTAAGTTCTTCTGTGACATTCTTTTCTTGCTTCATTTCCTTCTGTATGTTAAGACATTTATAAATCTTTCTGCACAGTTATGAAACGGGCATTGCTATCTTCACCAAGAAATCACTAAATAGTTGAGAATACAATTTTTAATGAAAATCATACACACTTATATGAGAAAAACAACACTATTTGATGTAGGTCATCTATATCAAAGCTTTTGTGTATTTTAATTTTCAACATTATGTGCAACTGAATGCTATGTCTGCATAACGCCAGAACAGTCTCATGAATTCAGAGAAAAGGGATTTAATGATTCAGGTGTTTTATAAGCATCTGCATATCTGATGTCATTCAATTCGTGCGGTTATCCTTGTCTGCTTGTGTGGTGAGTAGCCCAGATTAGAATTTTCCTGCACCACAAATGATACACACTAGACTAGATACAGTTTGGCTTGTAGTCATTGAATGGAAAAAAAAGCATTCTGCTTATAGTATACAAATTTTAATTCATGCTTTCAGTCCCCATTCAGTTAGTGGTTGATTATGGTTGAATTGTGTCATTGAATACAGTTATATTTATATGTAACTCTGTCCTTCTTTAAAGAAGAAAATTTTTAGTCATCCTGCCTCATGTTTCACAGCCAGGACATCAAACAGAATCTACGACAGTTGTTCATTTGCTTGGTAATGTTTAATGTTCATTGTTCATAAGTATTTATTCAAAATATTTGTTAGGTAATGTGAAATACACAGTCAATATACTATATGATCTGAACCCTCAAGTTTCAAAGAAGAGATCATAAAGTTAAGACATCCTTATAAAAAATGTCAAATAGCAATACATATATTAAATATCAATTACAAAATACTAGGTGGCACAAAGTAAACTAAAATTAAGTTGGAAACATTCACTGTCTTCTACCTGCCATATACTAAACTGGAGAATTCTTCTCCATTAGGTACCTCACTCAACTCCTCAACACTCTCAGATGTCCTCTCTCTTTCCCCAGAAGACAGAGGCTGGGAAAGTGGACGTACCTTGTCCAAGTCACATAACCACTAAGTGACTGAGCAAGGCTTTACTTTAGTTCACGTCCATAAACACACGTATATTGAAATCTGCACCAAGCATACTTCTTGGCACTGGAGTAAGTAATATTAAAAACCTGTGTAAAGAAGTGTACATGCTTGTAAGAAATAAAATATAAAAAGTTTAATGTGAACATAAAGGCTGAAATAGATGTATGCACAGGGAATGATGAGAACAGAGAGAAGGTACCTAGCTTAGAAAGCTGACAGAGTAGACAGAAAAGGAACAGGTGACAGGCTTCCCAGATAGGCACAAGCATGAGCAAAAGGATGCTGGTCTGAGCAACAGGGATAGTGGAAGATGCAGCTTTTGTAACACATCCTGGTGAGTCATGTGGGCCAGTGAGGGAAACGCATTTGTAAGAGGAAGTAATCCCAATGGGCTGAGGTAATGCGCAAAGGCTTGAAAGAGGTTGGCCTTGACTCAAGAAGCTGGGTAGATTTTGAATAGACAGATAAAGAAACAACTGCATATTGGAGGTGAAGATAAAATGGATAAACAAACACTTGGAGATAAAGATGTATTAAACCAATATGGCAGAAGGAGGGATGTTCAGGCCAATATGGTAGGTCTGCTCACTTTCTAGTTTGGCCACCAGTTAATGTATACAAACTTGAAACTTATTATCACCTAGAACTGGTACATTTCTAAAATTTCAAATTTCTCTCCATGACAACAACTTCTTAGCCTTGCAGTTCTCATTCAGTCATCCTCGTTCTCCAAACTGATCAAGAACTTGAATCCCTAACAGTCAGAATTGTGTGTCTCTATCATCCCAATCTATCTAATTCCTAACTGTCTTAGACTCCCTGGTCCACCACTTCAACCTCTCTTTTTTGCTTCAAATTCCTTGCCAAATTTTTCTTTCATATCACACCTTTCTGGAAAAACCTCAAGATTAGATCAATTCTTCTTTAGTTCCCTAGTTCTCTTTCCTATTATTCAAAGAGATGGTTATTATCTCTAGTCTCCTTTATTCTAGCTACCTTTTACCCTCAGCTTATTACCTCATCACACACACACACACACACTCACACACACACACACACACACACAAAACAGAAGCCATAACCCAAATAGTACAAGCAAATGGACATCAGCACCCACTGCTTCTAACTTTTCCATCACAGGTGTAGAGGTGATTTTCCCTATGCAGGAGGTCAATCTTTTCACCTGTGCTTTGGATTCCCCCATACCCCCAAGCTTGGATTTCAAAGGGCCATAGTTCCTTGAAAAATCTTGTCTTTCTTCTCGTTTTTTAGTTTACTACGAAAATAACACCTAGCCAGACAATCAAGTCTAATGCATCTTTTGGAGCAAAAATTAACATAAGACCTAGTCTTATTTTACTATAAGACCCAGTCTTAAATATATAATAATATAATATAATATAATATAATATAATATAATATAATATAATATAATATAATGCTGGGTCTTATATTAATTTTTGCTCCAAATGACGTGTTAGAGCTGATTGTCTGACTAAGTCTTATTTTCAGGGAAACAGGGTATGTTTTTAATTGGCTCTTTCTGAAACAATATTGTTTCAATATTCCCATATCTTTCAAATTTTAAAAACAAACCAACATGCTCATCCTCAAATCACTTTTTAGCTACCGTCCTAGCTCTTCCTTTCATAGACAAACTTCTTTAAGAAAGTAGCATTCCTCAACTCATTTCAGTCTGAAAACCACCCCCAAGAATTTCCTAAAACTGTGCTTGTTAAAGTCATCAATGAATGCCTGGCTTCTAAATCCACTCTTACCTTATTTTACTTGTAGAACTTATTATTGCTGACTAATGTCTCCTCTTTAAACAGAATTTCCTTAGTTTAATGACACAATACTCTGTCGTTTTCTTCATTGACACTGCCATTTCCCTAAATATTAGAGTCTTCAGCACTATCTCTTGGGCCCTTGGCTTTTATCATTCTATACATTGTGCCTGATGAATATCATTTATAGCTTTAATTATCATCCATATTCTTGTAGCTTCATTGACCATCTCCATGTGGAAGAAACCAATCCAAGGAATAAATCCTCAGCACTGTGTTTTTGATGAGCTTCCTACATATTTAACTAATGACTCATCAACACTGCTCAGATGTCCCCAGCTATCAAAATGGCTACATGTCCAAAATCAATGCATCATCTCCTTTCCTCCTTCTTGCAGCCAAACTTCCTAAATATTTCTTAAATCCATGAACTTTTGTTTGTCTTATTTAAAAATATTTTTCTCATTCAGATTAAGGTAAACCAAGGAACCCAATCATTTAAACATCTATCATTGAATAAGAACGTTATAATTTGGATGGATGTAGGAAACAGTTAAAATTAAATGAAGCCATCAAAATACTTTTTGAAATTAAATTGAAACAGTTGAATGAATCACAGCTAAAATACTAATTTTTTAAAGCCTAACTGATAAGAAACAAATATTTTTAGCAACTTAAAGACAGAAAGCATATCATCTTTATGTTTATATTCCTAGCTCTAAGTACTGTGAATTGCAACAGAGTTGCAGGTCAATTAATACTTATTTAATGAATTAATAGGTTTGTTCTTCAATCCTCCACAAAAGCAAGAAGCAGTACAAGGTTCTCACCAAGTCATTCACACATGTTATGACTCTTTTTTAACTTATTCTGTATATTGAATGGCTGATGAAACAAGGATGTCAAAACTACCCCTACTCATGACTGATGGAATTAGAGATTTCCTTACAATGTGGTAATAATAAAAGGAATATCAGGCATTAAAATGACTAGTTATGTTAGCTTTGTATAAAAACAAACTTCTATTCTACAGCCTTAGTTTACAAAATTGACCACTCTTCATAGGAAAAAAAAAAGTTTTTTTGACTGGTTCAACCCATCCTATTCCTATAAATGGAAAACTAGTATTTTATACATCCTGCTAATGAAGAAAGGTGACTTGTTTAGCCAAAACAAACTTTATCTTTTTTCCCCCTCAATAAAGTCATTTCCTTCCTGGCAGTGAGTATAGACTAACATGCTGATGGAAATTGGTAAGTCTAGTTCATCTTTCAGTAATGCTCTGGACTTAAAGCAAACAGAAATGAAATTTTACTGTGGTACCATCATCCTTCATTGTGACCTATAAAGAAAAGTATAGAAAACATAAGTGCACAGTTTAATGAATTATATAATAAAGCAATCATCTATGTAACCACCACTGGGTTGCAAAATAGAACTTTGCCAACAGCCATCCAGTTGTAACACCTTACCTCCCATTCTGTCCAAACATTTACAATAATACTTTCCTTGCTTTTCTTTATAGTTTTACCACCTGATAATGTATCACTCAGTTTTGTCTGTTGTGAACTTTCTATAAATGGAATCATATACATTTCTTTGGTGTGACTTCTATCACTCAGTGTTAGGCTTTTAAGATTTCTCCATGTTGTTAGGAATACGTGTAGTTCATTCATTTTAATTGCTATTAATAATCCATTTTATGAATACACCTTAATTTACCTTTCCATTCTACTCTTGATGAACATTTTAATTGCTTGCAGTTTTGGGCTGTTATGAATAAGGATGCTATGGTATTTGCACATATGTATCCTAATATATCTAAGCATATCTTTTTGTAGGGCATATAATTGGAAGTGAATTGCTGGGTTTGAGAATATATATATCCTCAACTTTACTACAATAGACAACAACGAAAATGAAAAAATAATTACAAATTTGTTGTATCTGTTTGACTGGTTTTATTTAAGAAGCATTTCTTAAATTTTAAAGGTGAATTCCATCTAGTATTGCGTATTTCACATGAAAAGTAGTACACAATCTGAAAAATTTTCAAAATAAAATGCAAATGAAGTATTAATATCTAAAAGAGATTAACAAACATTTGTACTTTTTTCTGACAAAAGTATATAGTTCTTCTCATAAAAGTGGCAAGAATGCATTAATCATATTTATCGGAATCCTTAATCAAGCAGTAGTGTGGCCAGGAATAGAGCCTGTAGAGATTCACAAGTAGAACATAATGCTTAGATTTTCATTTTATGGAATTCATATTTCTTTTGTAATATTACAAAGGTTATAAATCTTGCCCAACATGCAATTAACAACCATTGTAATAGCTTATTGAAGAACTTGCTCTTAATATATAACTTCCACTTTTATATTTATAAAATTTTGAGCATGGGAAGCAGCTTTACACTAAAAACAGAAAATCAAATCAGTGCTCTCTTTGACGGGTTCTCCTGAAAGGGAAAAAAAAAAATTAAAAAGTCTCCATGCTTTGATTTACCATGAAACAAAATATCTTTTCTTAAATTACATCAGAATTTTTGGAACCAGTACTTGAGAGATTTTTTTAGAATGTATGTGTCATGGTATTAAAGATGCCACTGAGAACAAGGTAGATTTGGTCTCTGCTGTCACGCAGCTTAGAATTTAAAGGGAAATGCAGAAGAATAAGAAACTGAGATATTATGACAGAGTAAAAAGGCACATTAAAAGGAACACTTGATCAAGTAAGACTTGAAGGATGAAAAAGGCGTGATGGAGAGGGAAGGACAAGATACACTCTAGGAAGAGGAACAAAAGCCCAGAAATGAGAAAAGAAAGAAGTACAGGAAGATCAGTAATTAATATAAGGATCTTAGATGTCAACCAGACATAAGATGAAATCTCAATCCTCCGATTAATAGCTGTGACTTTGGGCAAGTCACTTACTTTTTCTATTTCTCCCTGTAAAATAGCAATAATAATCATACTTAAGATTTTTGCAAGGATCAACTAAGATAATATTTATTAAGTACACAGAATAATTCCCCCATAAAGGTAGGTAGCAACTTTTATAGCAGGATAAAACATTTTGGAGTTGCGTGGTGTTCATGTGAGACAGGAATATATAGATATAAGAATTTTAAGTCATCAAGAGCATTGGGACATATTAAATAATCCAGTCCTTACACTAAGAACAATGGGGAGTGCCAGCAACAGACTGTGTTTCAGAAAGGATGCTAAGCTGTAGTAAAAATGGCTGGAAGGGGAAAAGAAGCGGGAAAACAAGGGACCTGCATGAGGTTAGTGACAGTGGAGATGATGGAAACTGATGTATTTGAAAGATATTTAACTGCAGTATGTCCATTTCAGGCAGTATGGCAGACAGAACTATAACTCTTCCTCTATATACCTAAACAATTGTGTGTTTGTGTCTCTGTATGTGTATATCTCTATCTCTATCTCTATCTCTATCTCTATCTCTATCTCTATCTCTATCTCTATCTCTATCTCTATCTCTATCTCTATCCCTATCCCTATCCCTATCCCTATCCCTATCCCTATCCCTATCCCTATCCCTATCCCTATCCCTATCCCTATCCCTATCTCTATCTCTATCTCTATCTATCTAGATATTTTCTTTAACAAATATGTTAGATTTCAAGTAAGAAAGGGAAATAAAAATGTTCTGGGGACAGATATGAAGCATGGGTACGTATCCAGGGAAGTTAGTAAGCACTGAAGGTAATTATTTCCCTGAGTAGACACTTTTGATCTTGGGTGGCCTAGAGCTTAAGTTTTTATGAGTGGCACATGTAGGGGAGACAAAGCCTTGCTCTGCATCCACCCCTACCTACCTCTGCATGGGTTCTAGACTCATAAGGAGCTAGTTCAAGAAAAGGATGATTTAGAAAACAGTGCTGTGTAACATTAATATTAGACAAATAAAAAGGCAAAAGTCCTATTGCTAGAAATAAAGATGGTAACAATATAATGATAAATGTTTCAATTCATCAGGAAGATGCAATAATATAAAACTTGTAAACCATACTATAGCTTCAAAATAAAGGAAGTGAAAATTTGACATCAAAATGAGATATTCAATATAGTCTTTTTAACAATTATTAGATTAAGATGAAATGATTGGGAAGGGTATAAAAGATTGTAACAGCATGATCAAACTAGATTTCGTTTAACAATAAAATATATGTTTGTAAAGCACATGAAAGAATAGTGTACTTTGAACTGTGAACTGTGTACAAATTTTGTGGCATACTTTTCAAGCACACATTGTACATGTGGCTTCATAAAGAAAGTCTTGAAAAATTCCAAAGAATCAATACACACATCAAAATCGCTTAATACAAAAATACTTATCATCTAAATTGCTAAAATTTAGATATATTGAGAAATCACCCAAACCAAAAAGACATTAAAATTTTTAAATTATGCGTTACATAAACAATTTATGGGTCAAAGCAGATTTCATAATGGAAATTAGAAAATATTTAGACCTAGCCAATAATAAGGAATATCCCAAATCTTGTGGGATATAACAAAAACAAAAATTTCTGAAAAGGAAATCTATAGCCTTATTATCTATCTCAGAATAGAAGAAAAGGATGAAAATTACTTACTTATCCTATGTAATAAATTAGCAAAAAGCATAAAAGATGTAAAGTACATACAGAAAGTAGAAATGAGGATATAATAAAGATCAGAAATTAATAAAACATATATATATATATATATATATATATATATATATATATAAACTCACAATGCCAAAAATTGAATTGTGGAGGAAAAAAATGACAAAATACTGGTAAGTTATTGCTTCTATCCACTTTATACTAAACGTTCTGGATCTGTTTGTAAAACAAGAAAAATAAGTAAAAGTCTAAAGGATTGAAAAGGAAGAAACAAATATCATAATAGTAAAATACATGATTATCTATATGAAAAACTCAAAAGACCAATTATTAGAATTAATAAGAGAGGTTAGCAAGTTGGTATATATACCATGTTCAAGAATATGGAAATTTGATATTGTAAACTTGTCAATTTTCTGCAAATATATTTATACTTTTAACACAAATTTAATCAAAACCTCAATAGGATTTTTCATAGATCATGACAGTTTAAAAAATATATACATAGGATAGGAAAAAATATAATCAGTATATTCTTAAAGCAAAGCAAGTTGGGAGGACTAGCTCTACTGGATATCCAGACATATTCTAAAGCTATAACACTTGAAAGTGTGATTTCAGCACAAGGATAGAAAATATACCAACAAAAGAGAGCCAAAAAGTCAACCCACCAATGTATAAAACATGATCTAAAATGGGGAAACTGACGCATTTTGCAATCAATGGTAATTGAAAATCAGTTTCTAATTGTTAAAAAGAATTTGTTTCTTCCAGTATACCATACACACACAAAAAAAATCCCAGGTAGGTTAAAATATTAAATGTTGAAGAAATATTTTATATTTTCACAATAAATTATAGGCTGTCTTTATGACTTTGGGGAAGTAATAGAGTTTCTTAAATAAGACACAAAATCACTCAACATAAAAATAAGAATTACTTAATTTACATTAAAATTAAGAACGTCTGTTGATCAGGAAAAGGAAAAACTTTTCTCTGGATTACAAATAAATACAAAAAAGCCACAAATTGGGAGAATAAAATTTGTACACCTATAACTGAAAAATAATGCCAATCCACATATATAAAATTCACTAAGAAATGGGAAAAAACTAATAGAAAAATGGATCAAAATACATACTGATATATTTCACAGAAGAAAAAACAAATGGCTAAACGTTAATAAAAATGTCCATCTACATTAAATTTTCGAAAAAAAAAGGATAATCCACAATGAAATACTATTTTACACCCACACATTGACAAAAATAAATGTCTTGAAAACTCTAGTGTTGGTCAGAATATGGAGCAATGGGAATTCTTAAACACTTCACGACGGAGTTAAAAATGTTCTCCATACACGGGAAAATAACTTGGTAATAACCAGTAAAGTTGGAAATTGTACATGTACTACAGTCCAGAAATTCTACTTCTAGATATAGACCTTAATAAGACTCTTGTTCATATCATGTTAACTGAGGATATGTATATTAATTTCATAGAAGCACCGTAATAGTAAAAGAAAAATTAAAATGCAAATGGCCATTGTTAGGTAAATATATGAATACATTTTTATACACTTATAAAACGTTATACTATACAAATTTCAAGTTAACTACCCCTACATGCGAAATATGGATTAAATCTCAAGGCATAGTGTTGAATGAAAAATGCAGATTGTGGAAGGAAGCATTAGAATACCATTTTTATAGAGCTCACAACCAGGCAAAGTTAAACATTATATTGTTGGGGGATAAATATAAAGAAGAACAGGACGAGTAACAAAATTTAAAAGAGTAATTAACTCTGAGGGAGTGAGTAGGAACTAGGCTGCTCCATAGACCAGCACAAAGTGAAATTCAACAGAAAGTATTAGTGACTTCTATTTCTCAATTTGAGTGACGGGTTCATGGGTATTAATTTTATGATTATGCTTTATGTTATTTTTGCTACAAATGTACAACATTGACAATTAAAATTGTAAATGAAGATGAAATTGAATTACCAATATTTGTTAATTTGTAAATGGTGAGGAAGAGGAAAGAGAAAAGAAGTCCTACACTGATGAGTTGAGCCTCTCAGTCGATGGTATTGTTATTTAATGAGAGAAAGAAGAGGATCAGGTGAGGTCGGGTATGAGCAAGTGAGGAGGCAGAATGGTGCTGAATGAAGTTTGGAACTGTTCAGATTCAGATACCTGCACTACATCTTAGTAAAATGTTGGAGAGTCGATTCTAATGTGGGACTGAATATGGAAAGAGAACTCGGGGCTTTAGATTGAGAGTTCTGGGAATAGTTGGCATATAAATTGTCTCTGGGGACTTTGAAATGGATGAAATTACCTGGGGAGGAGACTGAACAGTACAGAGGAAGAGAAGAGGGCCGGTATTCACCTTTAGAGATGTCACATGTTGGCAATTCCAGAGAGCTCTCATCTCAGAAAGTAAAGGATTAACAAACACAAGCCCTTGAACTGAAATTTGCATGCAGTAAATTATGCAAATACTTCTTTAAGTCCCAGAATGGGTAGGCAAGTAATACAGAGATGTTCCACAGTACTGGAGTATTTACAATTCCTGGTTTCATACTGGCTGCAAGAAAACCCTAAATAAAACACCCCATCCTTGATGTGGCCTGCTGGCAAAAGATAATCTCTCAATAAGTTTCTTAAAACCAGAGCCTACAGAATTCCAAAATGCTCCATTCTCACACTGCTGCTCGCCTTAAAGAAGCAAACAGTCATGCGGTGAACCACCTGTGGAGAGTCCCAGGTGGGCAATAAGTGCAGACATACTGTAGGACCTGGGGGCCTTAGCAGTACAGCCACAAGGAAACGAATTCTGCCCAAACCTGCATGAGCTTGGAAGTGGATTCCTCCCTAGTTGATCTTCCAGATAAGAACCCAACACTGCTGACATCTCAGTTGAAGCCATGAGACCTTGAGCAGAAAAGGAAGCTAAGCTAAGCTCAAGTTCCTGTCCCTCAAAAATTGTGAAATGAATATGTGCTATCTAAGGTGCTAAGTTTGTGGTAATTTGTTATGCATTAATAGAAAATGAATAGAAGTGTTGTGTGTGTGTGTACACGCGCGTGCACGCGCATGTGTGTTAGATATTCATCAGGATCGATGTGGATAGTGGGGAGGAAACAGAAAAATATGGTAGGTATATTTCTTTAGGGAGATTTTAAATGGGTAGGAAGAACCCCTCTCTCCCAAAAGAATGTATATAGTAAAGAGAGAATCCCCCATTCAGGTAAAGTGATTGAGTCAGAAACAGTTTCTGGATGACCAAAGGAAAAATGTTAGATCTTTCCTTGCAGATTGTACCACTTATTCTCTAAGTTTTCCATTTGATCAGTTTGGGTTTCTCCCCTAACTTATACCTCTCTCTTCTAAGATATGCATTCATAGTTTGTAAAAGCCAATAGCCAGTGAAAGTGCATTCCCGGTTGAAACCCAACTTACAGTGAGTAATATTCCTCCTCAGTTTAAAATGTAATATAAAGTCCAAATATGGATGGTTAAATAAGCAGAATTAGCTCAAATTTTCTGTGCCTGTGATATTATTTATTGATCACTTTTACAAATTGGTTCAAATTTACAACCAAATAATGAAACCCAGAAGGCTTGAGGAAGTATATAAGCAAACAGAAGTATTTAATAAAATTGGAAAGTTTAAAATATTAAATTATACTTAGTAATAAGGAACTATATCTACATCAGGCACAAAATAGTGTAAACCTGGACCTCACAAACACTTAGTAAAACAGAAATTCTCTGAATGAAATATTGGGCCTGTTAAATGCCTTTCTTTTTCATGTGTCTTTCATTGATGCTACAAAGAACTCATTGAAGGTCAGCCAGTCTTTTTGAAGTCATAGTAACTGTGATCTTAGCCACATCTTTAATTTAGAACATCAAAATGTCATAATTGATATCAAACTCATGGACACCAGATCAGGGCATTGGAGCCATATTTGATGAAACATCAAAGGTACTTACTTGTTTGTTCTTGCGCTTAGTGTTCCTCACTCTCTTTTTCTATTTTACATCTTCCCTCATAAGGAACAAAACTTGGAAATCTCAAAATACTCACAATGTAGAACTTACCTATAGGCTGAAATCCACCAGAAAAGCTAGAGAAGGACCTGATGTTAAGAGGAGAGATTCCGGGGCTGATCTTTACAAGGCAAGGGAAGTAATTGGCTCATGTAATTGGTTCAACCATTAGCTGAGAATCATATAGATATTAGGAATGCAGGATGTGATCCTGGAAAGAAATTTTAATCACACAGCACAGGTTAGAAGAAGAATAGAAAAAAAAAAAAGGCTATATTCACTAGAAAAGCAAAAACAAATAAACAAACAAATGAACAAAAAAACAGAATAAAGAACAACCAGAGAAATAAATACGGTTATATTAGCAAGTGAAGTTGGGAACTGCCCTACGAGTGTAACAGGTGGGGAAACATCAGACCTGGAAGGGAGTAGAATCCCTTTGAGCTACTTATAGTCAGTGACCTCAAAGGCTGGTAAAGTCAGGAGAGAGCCTCAGCTTTAACACAGCTGCTCTCTGGCATTATTAATGGCATGAGAATGAATCTGTGAATGGGTAAAATAGTAACAGCTAAACCAACACTTAAAAAATAGAAGGAAGTCTCCAAGTCATCAATTATACGGAAAAAGTCCTTTCTTGCTGGAAATGAAAAGAAGGAAAGAATCCCCAGCCCATATCAATCTCAACAACTCTGTCTTTAACTCAAGTTCATTTTGATTTAAAACCAGCCTAACCTGAGTCTCTAGCTTATGGTTTGGATCCACTTTGGGATTCAGCTAAGTTTTCCTCAAACCTTCCTCCCCAGCTGCACAAGGGGACCACTCTGGGAAGATGACAAAAAAGGTAGTATGTGAGTTTCTCAGTGGTCCAAGCTCTGAAAACAATCTTTCTCCTCAGTTGTCCGTTACTTATAATTATACTATATGAATATTGCACCCTAAGGAAAAAACAACATGAGAAGAGTATGCTGTCTTTCTAATGGTGAAACTCAGCTCACTGAGGAGCTTCTCTGTCCTTCAAAACAATACGAATGGGCTACTTCGGGGTTTAGGAAAATTATTCTGGAGACCATCACATCTTAAGCTTTAGTGTACATAATAATTGCTTGAAGAGCTTGGTAGAAAAAAGACCTGACCCAAATGCTCAGAGAGTCTCCAGGCAGAGAACTTCAGTGATGGTTGTTTCTTTATCCACCCCACACAGGTCAAACCCTTAAGCTCAGCCAGAAAAAACCTAGGTCTATAAGTAATTCTGTATCTCTTACTTTTAGCAAATACAACTCAGTAGATGCTGAAAAAGGCAATATTGTTATAGGTCAGTGCACTGGCCTTACTCATATTTCTATTTAAATTAAAAACTCTCACAAGATTGCTTTAGCATCTTACTAAAAGATGCTAAAGTGTGTAAAACTTCCATAAGTTTGCTTAGTATCATGTTCCTTTAAGCGTTTTCCTAACAGGAGAATCTAAGTTGATTTCCTTCAAAATTTCCCGACATTTCTGAGGGAAGAAAAGGGAATGCTTCCACTTATTGGGTGGGTACCTATCTGTGGGGAGAGAGCCAGGAGTGCAGTTTCCAGGCTCTCAGCCTCATGTGGAAACATGCTGGCTCAGGTAGTAAATGGCTATCAACTGTGATTAGATGGCCACCAGCTGTGGCTAGTTGGCTGTCAGCTATAACCAGTCAGCCATTGGCCACTAATATAACTGCCATGGCTATGCTAGCAGCAAATGGGGGCTAGCAAGAAGATGGTGGCTGAACTAGCAAGCGTGGATTGCAGTTAGCATGGCGGATTGCAGCTAGCAAGTGGGGTTGGTTGGTTGGCAGAGAAAAGGACAGCAGTTGCAGATCATGTGGCTCCTGCTTCCTTGTCTCTAACTCAGTCACCAGTGAGAATATAGTGGTATGACTCCCCTATCTATGGCCCCGCGGATGTTCCTTTTTGGCCTTACCATATCCTGCATTCTTATGTGGGGAGTGGGACTAGAGACCCCACAGGCCTCCCTGCATGACACTATCATATACCAGGTATAGTACTTGTCCCTTATTTAAATGATTTTACTTAATCCTCCCAATAGCCCTTATGAAATACTGCTAGTCTCATCATCATTTTATGAGGTGTCTAAGATACAGAGAGATTGAGTAGCTTCATAAAATGGCATTGCTCAAAAGCAAGTAAACATAGATTTGAATACAATTTCTCATTATTTTGCTACATAATTTGTTCCATTTTCTGAATTGCTTTAAATTAAAAATTATCCCAGGGCCATAAATAAATAAATTGGGGAATGTCCTACCTTTTAAGATAAAACAGATGTTGGAAATATAACTATCATATATATATCTGAATTAAGAAAAAAAAATATATTGCTGAATTAAAAACAAGCTTTTGTTCTTATTAACTTGTTTAAGTAAATACTTATTAAGTACTGAGTACATTGTGTATAGTGGTTAGGAGCACATGTTCTTGAGCCCGCTGCCTGGCTTTCAATCTTGTCTTCACTATTTATTATTGTGTATTAGTTATTACTATTTTTTATTGACTATAACTGACATACAAAATCCTGTTAGTTTCAGGTATACATCGTAGTGATTCAATATTTATATACATTATGAAATGATCCTCACGATAAGTCTAGTTACCATCTGTCACCATACAAAGTTATTACAAATATTGAAAATATTGCCTATGCTGTACATTACGTCCCCATGACTTATTTATTTTATAATGGGAAGTTTGTACCTCTTAATCCCCTTTCAATATTTTGACTGCCCCCAATTTATATTAAATAATCATTTTATCTGTTCCTAAACTCAGAGCCTGGAGAAGTCAGTATTAACTTTCTTGTTCCTTTTCTCTTATTGTTTACAGCCAATCTAGACAGATTAAAGTACAGATGAAAATTTCTCCGTTCACTGCAAGTGTGGTTCAATGGTTTATTTATTCCATGGTTAATAAGGGTTATCACCACACTCCTTAATCTATTTAAAATATCCTCTAGTAATAAAGAATGAGAGAATTTTCTAAGGCACCATTTGATATGTTAAAGCCAAATTTATTCTATTTAGGGAAAAATGCTTTCAAAATACTTCATAAAACTTTGGCGTCTTTAGATATAATACAATCATGAAAGAGACCTGCATGTTTCCCTTTTTCTTAAAAGATCAGTAATTTTCAACCCCATTACAAATTAATAAGGCCTCCCAAGAAGATTGAGGCTGACAATTTTTATGTTCTCAGCTGTCTCCAGTTTCTTAATTTATTCATATATTCAACAAAACTTTGTTGTACTTTTACTTGTGTTCAACATAAAGAATACATTGGTGAACAAAACCCATCATATGTTATCTGCATTTTTGTAAAATCTGAAGGCGTGTGATCATATGATTCTTCTGTTTCTACATTAATTATAGTGATAAAAACTAAAGCATGTTACAAAAGTTTTTAATTTAAATAAAAATGTTAATAAGGCCAATGCACTGATCCATAAAAATATTGCCTTTTAGCATCATAAATTTATATGTTAATTGTGTGATTCAATCACAAAGATTTTCATGGCATTTTTCTTTTCTCTGGGGTAGACTTTCAAGGTCCACATAGTAGTAATAATATTAAATCCAAAAACATTAATAGGAGGAATGAGCTGTTAGACATTTTAAAGGTAAAATTTATACCTTTAACTTATAAATTAGAATAAGTCTTTAAAATTGAGGTAAATATTATCTTGCTTATTTTTAGGTATTTTTAAGTAAATAGACTGTTTACAAAAGATTGTTTAATCATCTACTTCAAAGTTAACTATCTTTGTACCCAAACTCTTTTGCATAATTTGTCTCTTTGTTTTAATAGTACCTTCTCAACAGACCTCCATCTTTCCCTCCTGCAAAGAAAATTATCTGCTGACCATTAATCAGAGTGCCAGATCTCTTTGATAAAGACTTTATAAAAATGCATTTGACAAAGGAGCCAAAATATACAATGAAGAAAGGATAATCTGTTCAATAATGGTATTGGGAAAACTGGATAGCCACATGCCAAAGAATTAAACTGGACCACTATTTTACACCATATACAAAAATCAACTCAAAATGGATTAAAGACTTGAGCATAAGACCTAAAACCATAAAACTTCTAGAAAAGAACATACGAGGTAAGTTGATTGGCAATGACTTTTTGGATTTGACACCAAAAGCAACAAAAATAAAAATATACAAGTGGGACTACGTCAAACTAAAAACTTCTGTACAGGAAAGTAAACCATCAGCAAAATGAAAAGGCAATCTACTGAATGGAAAGAAAACATTTGCAAGTCATGTATCCGATAAAAGGCTAAAAATATATAAGGAACTCATACAACTAAATAGCAGAAACACAAAAAATCCAATTAAAAAATAGGCAGAGGTTCTGACTAGACAATTTTATAAAGAGAACACACAAATGTCCAACAGGTAATGAAAAGGTGCACAACATCACTAATCATCAGGGAAATGTAAATTAAAACCATATGAGTATCATCTCACACCTGTTAAAATAGCTAATATAAAAAAGACATGAAACAACAAATGTTGGTGAGGATTTGGAGAAAGGGAAACTCTTGTGCACTGTTGGTGAGAATGTAAATTGGTGCAGTCACTATGGATAACAGCATAAAGGCTCCTCAAAAAATTACAACTAGAACTACCATATGATCCAGCAATTCTACTCCTGGGTATTTATCCAAATAAAACAAAATCACTAATTCGAAAAGATATGTGCACCCACATGTTCATTGAAGTATTATTCACAATAGCCAAGACATGGTAACAAACTAATGTTCGTCAATGGATGAATGGATAGAGAAAAAAATATACATATAATTTAGCCATAAAAAGTAAAGAAATCTTGTCATTTGTGACAACATGGATGGACCTCAATGGCATTAGCCAAGTGAAATAAGTCAGACAGAGGAAAAAGAAAAAAAAATAAAGAGCTCAAATATAGAGAACAGGTTGGTGGTTGCCAGAGGCAAGGGGTGAGGGTGTGAGCAAAATGGGTGAAGGTGGCCAAAAGGTACAAACTTACTGTTATAAAATAAATACGTCCCAGGGGTGTAATATACATCATAGTGACTATATTAACTATATGTAGTATACCGTATGAAAGTTGCTAATCGAGAAAATCTTAAGTCCTTATCACAAGAAAAAAATGTTTGTAACATTGGTGATGGATGTTAACTATAATTATTGGGATAATCATTTCATATTATATACATATATCAAATCATTTTGTACACCTAAAACTAATACAATGTTATATGCCAATTATAGCTCAATAAAAATATACTTAAGGATATTTGTAGTGACTTTCTAAAACCAAATAAACAGAATAAAGCAGGGGCAAATAGGCTTAGAGCAGAACATTCTCTAACTGCCCTAATATTACAGATATACATGAAAAATGAAATTTGACAAATAAATATGTCTATTAAAATATATGTTAGGATTTCTAAGGTTTAAATAAGAACCATAGGCACCTAAAGATACTTCTGATTCTCTTAGACAAGATGAGAATCACTGACTTAAACCAGCTAAAGCAATGAAAGAAAAAAAAACTGAAATTGAACATCTTTATAGCTATAGAATTAACCTAATTCTCTATAACTTTACACTGATTTTTATCATCTGGCTTAATACAAGAGGCTTTGTGTACACTGACAGTCATGAAAGCATCTTTGTTACTTATTACCTGTGAAGCAGGGACACATTTGACACTGCTCTTGTTGTCATAGAGGAAAGCGAATTTCTGCTCCTTTTCCCCAAAAAGGAGAGTATGAGAGGGATACTTTCAGTTTTTCTCCTTCTTCTCTTTCTCTCTTTTCCACTGAAAGTGGAGTGACCTACCCAAAGGGTAAGTTTGGGAGAAAAGTTGAATGTACTAGACTCAGGCTGTTTTGCAGAACTAAAGCGTCTTCCTCATGTATGCATTCTTTTCTGCTCTCCGCACTGTGGTTAACCTGTTGAGAGCAGCCTATGGATCCTTGTGGGGGCATCTATTCTTATCCATTCAAACCTGATTCATTAATTTAGTTAACTCATTTGGTCATAGATCAAAAGTTATTGTCTCTGGTAACTTTTATCAGTAATAAAGTTAATATTTTGAACTCCACTTGTCATTTCTCAATTATTTATAAACTTAGAAGAAAGGGACAAATATGGTGTCATTTATTGGATTTCTAAAACACTTACATTACTTAAATACTCAATTTGTTGGCATTAGAAAGTTTATTTCTTTAGAGAATAATAATGATTGTAATAAATTTTAGGCATCTTCAAGCATAAAATTCAATAAAAGTTCTGGGCTTAGGAAAAGGATGATAGAAAGAACTGTACTATTAAAAATGTGAGTTTGGTGTAAATATCAATAATATATAAGAACCATAGATACAAATATAGAGACCAAGAAATTATAGTTTTTCAGTATAATTTTCAGTACTAAGTTATCCAATTTATCAAGAATTGACACATTAAGTTTATGCAAAATTAATCAAATTTTTGAAACTCATTATAGGAGAAACACAATCAAGCTTTAAGTTGATTTTTTAACAATTCCTTTATTTGCTTTTGGTTATAATTCTTTACTTGTTTCACTATAATCATCAGACTCTTGGAAATTATTTTTACTCCCACTAGTTAAAAAACTGTGTGTGTGTGTGTGTGTGTGTGTGTGTGTGTGTGTATGTTTGTGTGCATACATATACACATGAACTAAAATTTACAGTTGAATTATTTAAGTTATTTGCTGTTGAGAAGGTTTTTTCCCTGGAGAAGAATGATTTCTAACCTTTAGATTATTGAATAGTAATTCTTTGGGTAGCTTTATCTTTACACCCCACCAGAAGCAGAACTATGAGCAAAGTAATCATACCCACGTAACAAACATTTCCTTCCTCATCCTTCAAAAACTAGTGTTCCTCTTAGCCCTTAAGAACATTTTTTTAGTATTTCCTCACATGTATTTATTAACAAAAAATTTATATACATACACATACATATATACACACACACACACACATATATATATATATATATATATATATATATATACACACACACAGTGTTTTTTGTTGCACAATCTCACATGTGCATGTGCTCGCACACATAGAAACAGGAATAGCTTGCTCCCCTTTCTCTGATAAGTAAACATTTAAATGCACAAACATCTGTGAGAAAACAAATCCGTTAAATGACAATTGTTTGCATACAATAATTTCCTTTTTTAAATGAGATTTTATGTAAAGATAGTCTTAAGACTACTGCTCCTTGCTCAAGTATAGCTTAAATTTCAAACATGTTAACATATTTTGTCTGGGCCTCTTTTCTCTGGATGATCCACAACTTTACCAACTATATATACTCTGAATATACCTACCTAAATCTGTCTGTATATCATCTATCTGTCTGTCTGTCTATCTATCAATCATCTACCTATCTCTTTAGAACTGTTTATGTTGCTGCCTGCTGGATGTCTACAATTTGTCTAATGTTGAATATGTAAAATCAACATACCCAAAAGTGAATTTGGCATCTTCCTTTCATACAACCTCACCTTCTTATGTTCCCTATCTCAGAAAGAGCACCTCCACCCAAACCAGAGATCTTGCTTTCATCCCAGCTGCCTTCCTCTCTCTGCTTCATCTCTTTCCTCATATACCATTAGTTGTCAAATTTAATCCACCTTATACACTATCAGTTTTCACTAGATTTAAATAATTGTCTCTTGATTTATTTCCAATCTGTTTTTCCCATAGCCCCACCTAATCTACCCCCCATCCTAGTGTTGAAATTATCTTTCTAACATGGAGATCTGATCATGTTGACCCTCAGAGTTATAGCAATTATCTCATTACTGATGTCACTGTGACATGGAAAGATTAGATAATTTAGTAATTTAAGGGCATGTTGATGCTCACCTTCCTACCTAGTACTCTTTAGATGATATGATAATGTGAAATTCTAAAACAAAAGAAGAGTAGAATGATCAGTATGAAAGGAAGGCATTCCTGCAATACGTGTTTTAGATGAAGACTAGATGCTGTTTTTTCTACTTAGTGGAAGGAAATATTTGAGGCCCTCCTGAGTCAGCAATTGTGCAATGTAGTCCTATTTCAGGCCCTGATTTCTACAGCTTCACATAATGCTCTAGTTTGCAAATCTTCACTTCAGCAATGAACTGTCAATTTCTTTAACTTCACATTGCTTGGTCTCTTCCCATAATTCCTGGAGCATGGAGGTCTCACATCACTGGCACCTAACATCCTTTGTTTTCACAGCAGAGCTCAGCATGTAGAAGGCCCATGTGCTGAGGGAACAGTCCTCCAGCAACCGCTTTTCCAACATGAAGCTGTTATCAGCAACAGAACCAAGCAGAGGAAGCAAGTTTACAAGATCACACCCACATCGCAGCCCCTAGTCAGGCCTTTGTGGTTTCAAAAAGAGCTACAAATTCTGCCCACAGCAAAAGACTACATATCTTGTTTCCTGTTCTACTATAGCCTTCTAGTTTATTCCCCAACTCCAATATCGGTCAAGCCCTTACTCCAGGGAATCACCAAAGGTAAAAGTCTAGTATTCTCTCCTATACTTCTGATATGTGGATTCCTATTGTCAATGTCAGAATGTCCAAATCTGTGAAGACTTTTTATAAGACTTTATTTGAGCCAAACCGATGATGATTGCCAGGAAGCAAGATCTCAAATGCTCCGCAGAATAACAATTTTGCAATTTCTTTTATGCATTTGAAATTAAGGAGGGAAAGTAAGGAAGATTACATGAAGGTAGGAGAAAGCAAGGTGGAAATCAGGTTATAGGATAGTTAAGATTATGTGCTCTTTTGAGGGTGGTCATGCATTAGGAAAAGGGGTCTGAAAGGGGGAATTTAAAAGGTGTCTTAACCTAGATGCACAGAAACAATGGACAGGGTTTGCTTAAGGCAAATAAGCCTTTTATTAAAGTTATAGGCCTGGGGTGTGACTACCCACCATGACCTGCCCAGTTAGGAATTTATGACCCTGTGAGATTACTTTCCATAGAATCCCTTTTTCTTCCACACTATCAAAATCATACCTAATTCTGTAGATACACTTCAACTCAATTGCCACTTTACTCTCATTTTTCCCCTTAATCTTGTGAATTCATTTTTCTACACCATTAAATACTTTTCCATTATTCTACCTTTATAGGAACTTGGTTCTACCTTTAATTTTATCATTTTCTTCATGAACCCTCACTAAACTCACAGGGAAAGAGGAAAAACAAACACGTGCCTTTTTTTCCTCATTGACAATTCTATACTATTGTTCCAAACAATTTCAAAGAACTTCTCATGTTTATCATTTGCCATATGGTTTCACTTGCCACCCTACACACCCAAAACTCAGTAGCCAATCACATATAATGCTATGAATAACTTATTAAATTCCCATAGAGACATGACAATTTACTTGCTTATTTTAATATGTAAATATTTAATATGTAAATATTTTAATATTTAATATATAAATATTTTAATATGTAAATATTTAATGCCTATATGTGTTCTGTTTTTCTAAAATAAATTGAATTTACAGTATGAACAGGATGGCTTTTTATAAAAATTAACCTGTGCAGGAGGTAACCCACATCTTTTTGTTATCCAGCCTAAAGCCTTATTTCATTTCTGTCATGTCATTGCTGATAGTCACCTCTAACCTCTAACCCTACAGGTCACTCTGTCCCTAATATTTACCTTCTTCTTGAGGTGAGACCCAGATTTAGGTAGTGGTCATTTAAAAGTAGGATCAATCATATGTCAGGAAAGGGACAGAAGCCTAAGAATTGAATCTCAGTGATAGGGTGGGGATCAAGGCTCAGGTGACTGTCAGGGTTAGCTGGAGGATTACGGATTTGTTAGGGGTCACATATGGAGTGACATCAGGGAGGAGGTGAAGCTCATTGTTGGAATAAACATCTGGGAAAAAAAATGTTGAATTCATTATTTGCTAATGCAAAAACTGTGAAATTTATTGTTTATGTTTTTTTCTGATCATGAAATGCTCAAAATCTTAAAACAGTCTCCTCAAAACTTTCTACTTGAAATCCTTACCCACTGTCTTCTACCATACCAGAATTTTTATCTCTCTGGTCTTGAACAAATTTCCAATGACCATTTTTTCCAATTTGACTTTTGAGCTCTGAGCATTGCTGGAGAAAATTGTGAATCTAAAATTAACTATGTCTACTATATATCTATATATCTTGACACACTTCAGTGGAGCCTGTACCATGTTTCCCCAAAAATAAGACCTAACCAGACTATCACCTCTAATGTGTTTTTTGGAACAAAAATTTATATAAGACCAGGTCTTATTTTACTATAAGACCAGGTATAATATAATATATGATATGATATAATATAATATAATACCAGGTCTTATATTAACTTTTGCTACAAAAGATATATTAGAGCTGATGGTCTGGCTAGGTCTTATTTTCGGGGAAACAGAGTAGCTCACAAAACCCTTTGACTTGAATCCTCCTTGTTACGTTGCCATTAAATATTTTCTCCACTATTTTCTAACATGCTCAAGCCCCAAAGCCACGCTCCACCTTCCCTTTGTTTTACAGGTGATCACTTCTTTATTGAGATCAGAGTTAGCTTCTGTGAGCTCCCTCAACTTCCCTTCTCTCCATGTCTGAATTTCTTTTTAACTCATCCAGATCTCCTTCCTTCTTGCCTCAGACAATGGATACTTTCAGCCTTTCCAATATTACATCTTTACTTGTACACCTACCACCATCTCTTCCCCCCAATTTCGGAACCTTGCTCAATTAACCTTCACCTTCTGTCACATTTCCATTAATTTCTTTTCAATTCACTGACATAAAGGAAATATGTAATTTTATTGAAAAGCATGAATGTGTGTATGTTTATCATTGAATGATTACCTCTTCTGTCCCTTAACTATCATTTCTTTGTGGGCCAGAGAGACATTTTATGACCAACACAAAAGCATGTCTTATTCCCAGCCAGCTGATGTTTGTGCATTGGAACTTCCAGCTGCAGTGCTGCAATTGTAGAGTGTGGGCATCAGTCAGCACTGCGGTGGTGGTTTATTGGTTCTGCCCTTTATTACTTGGTCACCTAGCGGAGCTAGACACTGGGGTCAAACACTAGACTGTAGGAAGTGAAATCCGACTTGGTAGAGAATTTGCCTCCAGTCCAGAACTTTGAGGGTAGGATTATGGTTTTCTCTGAGACCTAAGCAGTGGCCAGGATAAGCCATGTTCAGTTTCTAGGCTGAAGTTTTATCAGAAGCTTTTTGCAGTTTTCAAGGGAGTTGGGGCTGGTGAATTGTTTTTTTTTTTTTTTTTAACCAATCTATGATCTAAACAAATGTGGTTTTATTAACTATATTAACTGATATTTTTCTCTAAATTATGTTGAAGACATTGTAGTTCTTAATAGTTTGCTTAACTAAGAACATAAGGACCTAAAAAAATCAAGAAAACCAAGAATTTGAGGAATGTTTTATATCTATATATAATCCATTTTACAGTTCAAATCTTTTCAAGAATAGGTATCGTGTTTTACATGTATTTAATTTAAACATTCATAAAATGTTGAAATTCTCTATGATACTGATTTATATTCTAACACTGGAAATAAAACAAGATTATTTTACTTTCTTTTGCAAGGAGCAAAGGGTTTCAGAATTAAGTTTGTCTTCAAGCAGCAGCAAAGTCTTGCTGACAAGATATTTTGGAACAACTTGCTATTAGGAAGGAAGTACGAGTGGGAGGATGAGAATAGCTCATGCCCATATGACACATACAAGTTGTGAATTTGTTAGAAGTCCATGATGTAGCACATAAAAGGGTGTAACAATTTATCTCAGTGACATAAAGGACCTTATTCTAATCTTTTGTTTTTACAGTTCTGTTCTGAATTAGATTTTCTTTCTCTCTCTGGTTCTCATTTACCTCATCAGGTCACATGCTGATGGTTATAAACATTACAATTTATAACATCATGAGAAATTACAGAACCTATCAAAATATCTTGAAGAAAGTGCATGGACTTTCATGTTGAAGCCATTTGCCCTTGTTACTCTAGGTACATGGCAAAATTATTGCTACATGAAAAATATTAGTGAATTTTGTCCTTTTTTTCATATACTAGTAATTAACGCTTTTAGAGTTACTTTGTCTAAAACTGTCACAATGGCTTTATACACAAGCTTCTCTGCATTCCACAGAAATTAGTATTAAATAAAAATGCAGTCAAATTTTTATACTACAACACAAGATAATCAAGTGATTTTTTTCCCTCCAACGATACAGTATACAGAAATTGGAAACCCATCCAATAATTTACTCAGCCAACAGTTATTGAACTTCTGTAATTTTCAATACTCTCTGATGGGTGCTTGAGGAATTCACAGATAGAGATCATGGGATTCCTGCTCCTGAGGACTTTGGAGTTTACTTTGGGCCAAAAGGTTCTATTATCCCATTTTTACCTCAGCTATATCTCCTACCTATACAATTCCCTATATCCTCTAGCAAACAAGCTCTCTCTTTTAAACCCTTGTAATACTCTAAATTTCCTTATGGAACAAAGTTTTTGTTAGTCTTGTATAATAGTCATATATTTGCTTATATAAGTCATCTGAGTAGCTTATAAGAGTTTGGGTTCTTTGGGACAGAATAATACTTTATACAACTTTGTGTCTTCTGAAATACATTGCTTAGTTCCTTAACCTTTGTAACGTAATATGAAATCTCTTATACCAGCAT
The DNA here is from genome assembly GCF_057876585.1 of Rhinolophus sinicus. NCBI lineage: Eukaryota > Metazoa > Chordata > Mammalia > Chiroptera > Rhinolophidae > Rhinolophus > Rhinolophus sinicus. Next base: position 58,526,314 of record NC_142503.1, read on the forward strand.
CACAAGGCAGTTTACAGGAAATGCCAGATGAATGGCACAGATAATGAAGAGTTATGGGAAAAAGAGGAGGGGAAGGCAACTTACAGCTTGAAGCCACGTAGAAATGCTTAAAGAGGGGTAATATTTGAATTATAGATGGATTGACACTCTTTCACTAATAACATTAAAATATATACTTCTCTAAGTTTTAAAATTTATTACTAAATTAACCAATGGGAAAAAGGAACATTGACAATGTATGTCGTATTTATTTATACAGACTATAAAATTAGTATATATTGAAATTATATATTGCATATTATTTCATTTATATGTTTATTCTATCCCAAAATTTAGTGGAATAAAACAACTATTTTATTTTGTTCCTGATTTGGTGGCTTATGAATTCAGGCAGGGCATAGCAAAGATGGCTTATTTTTTCTGCAATATGTCTGGGCCTCAACTGGCGTGGCTCAAACATCTGGAGATGGTTGGGATGGTTTGCTTGGGGCCTGTCTGTTAATAATATTCCTTGGTTCTTCTCCACATTGTTCTTGTAAGCACTGGCGCCTGGGCTGGGATGCCTGGCATAGCTGGGGGGTTGCTGGTCAACTCTCTTTCTACTCAATTTCTCCATGTAGCTAGCTTGGATGTCCTTATACCAAGATGGTCTTAGGGTATGTGTGGTATCAGGAAAACTTCAATGGACATTTCCATTCAAAAGGGAAGAATGAGGGGTAAGTAGTGGTCACCAGTCTATAACAGTTCTGAAATACAGCCAGAACAATAATGCCAGTTCCTTAGTTGTGTTCCCCAGGAGCTGTTTCCTGTGGTTTTAAACTCCACTCTCCAGCTGGTTGGCTCCACAGTGTGAGTCACCCTTCCTTTTCCATAGGAAATGGCCCATATTTGCAGCTGCTTAACTGTCTCAGTCTGCTTTCTGCCCATAGAAAGTTTGAGACCCTATGATATTTTTATTTTGAAGTGATCCTCTTCCTTTTAATACAATTTGTCAGTGCTTCCACCAATATAATTGTCCTAAAAACATTGTATTTTTCTCTGGAATATTATTGATGTGTACGCCATTAGACAAAAGCATATCCACAAATCTCTTTTAAATAGGTCATTCGCAATCTCGGGCTGAGAGTCAGGGTGCTATAGTACAACACCCTTATAATTCATTAATACCTTCTAGTAAAGAAGTCTAAGAGGCAAGCTTACAAGCTTATTATTATTATTACTATTATTATTATTATTATTAGTAGTAGTAGTAGTAGTAGTAGTTTGGTCTAGTGGAGAGGGTCTGTGAAGATTCTTACTCTATCTTTAAACTGAAATGATATTTAAATAGTAGGTATCTGTACTGATCATTACACTGGGGCAATTTCTTACTTTATGAACCTTATTCTAGACGGTCAACTGTCCTTAACTCTCTATTGTCTCTCTAAATTCTACTAAAAAACTAAACATTTCCCCCATAAGTTTATCTCTCATTCCTCATATTTTGCCATAAGTACTTAGAAGAAGCCAGTTACCACTTTCAACTTTCTCCTTTAGCCAGATCAACGAGTTCCTTAGATACTTTTTCTATTTTACACATTATCACAGGTAAGGCTAACATTTCTGCCAATGGATAACTTCAGGCTCCTTTCCTCCATCTTCCAATAATAACTTCTGTACTGTTCTTCAAGTATTCACTAACAGGTTCTTCAGTGTCCTTACAGCTTCTTTCCACCACCAGTTTCAAAGTGAATGCCACATGCTTTAGTTTGTCGTTGTTGTTGTTGTTGTTTTATGACACAGCAACCCAGTTCTGGTTTCCAATAACTATTAGTCAGTATTCAATCAGAAATCCAGAAGCACTATGTGTATTAGGAACAAGAAATTCATTATGGGAATTAGAATTCCACAGTTGTGAGAGAATGCATTTTATTTGGAATGCAAAATTCCAAATAAAGGAATCATAATACCAGAGAAAACTAACCACTCCTGACAGGCGAATGAGTTGATTCTTGCATGGAAATCTGGAAGTTATGCACATTGGAATTTGAATCATACAGAATTGGAGTCATAAAGGCAAGCAGGTGTAGAAATCCTTATTGGCTTTTCATGATCATTGTCTTGGTGAGTTCACAGCAAAGCATCTGGTGGTGAGTCTGGGGCTGATGTTAGCCAGTAAATTTGTCAGTCTGGAAGGAGAGCTAAACACAGACAGGGGAAGAGAAAGGAAAAGCTGGAAATCACCTGTAGGTCTGTATCTGTCTCTCATTGCTTCATACTGATGATGACCATTAGGGTGTAATGACTGTGCTTTGCTTCTACCTTCCAGAGCACACACGTTATTTTTGGTCAGGTAAACCTAGAACCACACAAGGAAGGGGCTTCTGGAAAACATAGTTCCCAGTTTAACCAAGTTGAACAGTACATAACTACAGTCATCGAAGAAAATGTGAAAATTACAAAAATATATCAAGAAGCAGAATAAATATTGCTCATATGCTCAGGATTAAGAGGAAAGTGCTATTAACATTTGACACATTCTTATCTTTTCTCCGAAATATTTCATTTTGTGTATGAACTACAACATAGCAATTAAGGGCCCCAGTTTGGATTTCTTAGCTAGGATTGAATACTAGGCTTGTCACTAATAACTGTATGACCTGTTGTAAAATAATGAACATCTCTCCCTTCCATTTATTTTATCTAAAAGGAGGTTAAAAAATAGACTATGACCTTCCAATGATACCCACATCTCATCCTCAGAACCTATGAATATGTTAGGTTTCATGGTAAAGGGGAATTGAGATCAAAGGTAGAATTAAGTTTGTTAATCATCTGACTATGAAATAGGAAGTTTATCCTGAAATATCCAGATAGGCTCAATATAACCATAAAGGTTCTTTTAAGTAGAAGAGGCAGTAGACAAAGAGCCAGAGATACGGCAGTATAAGAAGTACTCAGAATGACCTTCCTGGCTTTGAAGATGGAGAAAGGGTGCCACAAGAAGAGAAATAAAGGCAGAAAGGACGTAGAAAAGGGAAGAAAACAGATTATCCTCTAAAGCCTCCAGAAAGAACACAGTCCTGCCAACACCCTGAGTTTAGCCCAAGGAGATCCATTTTGGATTTTTGACATCCAGAAATATAAGAGAAGAAACTTGTGTTGTTTGGAACCATTAAGGTTATGGTAATTTGTTACAGCAAGAATAGGAAATTAACACACTACCTCATGAAATTGTGAGAGTTAAATTAGATGATACATGTAATTATGATTAAAATAGGCTCCAGCACCTGGTAACTGTTCAATACATGTGATTATTTGCTATCAAAAATTATAATTATTCCATTGAAATATATATATATATATATATACACATATACACACACATATATATATATATATATAGACATATATATATATATATATATAGATGTATATATATCCTCCCCTGTTTTTGGATAGTTAATTTGTATTCAATTTCCTGTTATTAGAAAATGCTTCACTGAAAAAACTTTATGGAGACCTTGTCTGTCTTGATGTCTATTACAGACTCAGTGGCTAATATAATGTCACATTGTAGAAGCTCTATAAATATTCATTAAATAGATAAATGAATAAATGATCAACATATTTGTGCCTATATATTTTTTCACATTTGTCTTTTGTCTTTGGGATAGATTCCCAGAAATGGAATTACTGGATCAAAATGAGCTGAACATTTTCATGCTCTTTATACCTACTGCCAAATGGATTTTCAGAAAGGTTACACCAATTTACACTCCCACAGCATTGTATAAATGTGATTTTGTCATCCTACCCATGCTAACGTGTAGTATCTTACATTTTAAAATCTCTGACAACGTTTGCCTATTTTTATCAGTCCTTTAATTGCATTTTTTATTATTTGTAATATTGAAAAAACTCATTAATTGTTCTTTTATTTATTATTGATCATTTTTGTAATTTCTTTTCTAAATTCTCTGATGATTATTTTCAAATTACAAATTATTTTAAACATAAGAAAAGTATAGAGTATAATAAACCCTTCTGAATCTACTGGCAAAACTTGACAAATGTTAGCAGTTTTACAGTATTTGCTTCATTTATTGATTTATATATTCCTGAAAAAGAATGTCATAGCTATGTTTGAAATGTCGTCTATTTTCTATTTTTCCCAAGCAGTATTTCTCTCTCCCCAAGCAGTACTTCTATTCTGCATATTCTTGTTTATGTTTTTGTACTGTTATGTGTTGCCACACAACACACATGCACACACAATTAGTATTTGTAATTCTTTTCTTCAAATTATCTATTTCGCATTGCCAGACTGTTAGTATTTTTCATATTAATTAATGAGCTCTTTGTATCATAAATTTCAACTTTTTGCTTGTCATATTTGTTGTACAAATTTTTCCACTTAGTCATTTTAATTACACTTGTTTTTAAATTGATTTTCAACTTGTAACATTTATTTGAAAATCAGCTGCTTCAATTGATTTTTGTACTGTATAGAATTAGCACTACATTTACATGGTTTCATTTATATGTTTGGTTTAATGGCAAACCATCATGGTAGTAATTATTAATACTTTCTGATTTATAATTTCTAATCTTTACTTAGAATGAACTGCCATAAACATAGACTGAGAGCAACTATTAAAATCTATGTTATCATTTTATTTTAAGGTGGAATTTGAAAAAATTAAGATCTCTAAAGGTCTTATGTCTGAATTAATTCCTTTTTTTTTTTTACAATATTAGTTTATAGTGGAGGCTTAAATGATAGTGGTTTTATTAATTAAAATTTATCAAAAGAAAAAATCCAGAGGCAGTCTAATATTCGTCAAACTTCAAATAATACTTAGAGAATACATTTTCTGAGCTATTAAAAGTAAAGGAGTAAAAGATGTGGCTTTCAGTGGTAGGCTTCTCTGATCCTAATGGAAAGGTGTTAGAATTCATTCACCATTGTTTAAAGGTGTGAGATTTTTATGAAAAATCAAAATAAATTTAATCAAATAGATGTGAACTATGATGAAATGGCTTCTTAGTATACATAGGCAAGAGATTATAAAAAGGAAATGTATTCAGGACTTGTGACTTAAAAATTTTTAAAAATGAAAAAAAACAGACAAAATTATTACATAATTTGTCACGACTTCCACTAAACCCATAACATCTAATCAATGGGTAAAAATCTATGAACCACCTTCCTTTAAATTTTCTTTAGATGCAAACTACCACAAAAAAGAGCCAAAAATGAACCAGTGCTTTTTTGTGGACATTTGTAGAGAAAGAAATGATTTTTCCTCGCCCCAGGAAATATATAAAAATATGACAATTTTGGGACTAACAGAATAAGTTATAATTTTAAAATCTCTCATTGGAAAGTGTGTTTAATATGAAGTAGCTATGTTTATATATGTTCAGAAATCAGTAGAGTTGCAAGGTGTATATTTTCACATTTTAAAACAGTAATTACATGATATAAAAGTATTCAAAAATTGTGAACCTATGCACACAAAATAAAAACAATAAAAAAATGCTACATCTAATGTTATCTATTTGACCAGAGATAAATAAGAGCAAAATAAAAATTAAAGGATTAACAGCTAGAAATTAGGTTTAGCTGATATTACCACAGAGTAATACTTCATTTAAATATATGTGAACTTTTATTACATTTAAATAAAGCAACTAACCAGGCAAAATTAAGTCTATACTTGTCAAGTAAATGATAAATATAAGAAATTAAGATGTGTTTCTGGTGAACTCTGTTAAGAAAGTGTAACCCACTTAACCTATCCACTCTGAGTTTAAATCAGCACTCTTCAGCTTCCTCTGCCAGCTCTGCTGGAAACTGGCAAAGAGCACAAGTGGAGACTAAACTTAGATTCTATTGCTTTCCTTCAAAAACGACTCATCAATTTAAAATACTGGGCAAATGAAACTGAGAAGTCATTTCTACATTGAAGATAACTAAGAGCTATGAAAATGAGAATAATTTGCCTTTACTCTTCTATTCTTGTAAGTAAGAAAGGTCACACATTTCAAAAAAAATTAGAGCACTATTTTGCGAAATAGCTTCAGAAATGAAAACATTAGAGGGTAGGCTATTTATAAATGATAACTTTCTATAATCCGATGTAAATATGTATTGGCAATGGGATAGCCAGACTTGCATTTGAAAACTTCCTACTGTTATTCAAAAGCTTTCCACTGTTTCATTAGTACTTATTTATTTATTTTTCTGTCAGGATTAAAGTATATGGCAGGCTATCTTTAGTAACCTGACCTAATGGTCTCTTTCATCCACTTCTTCCCAAAAGCCCACCCTAATGGAAGGAACCTTTCCCAAGTGCCCTGGGAAGAAATCTCCTTGGGAAATTCTTCAGAAGGCTATTTAGAGCACACATAATGACGGAAATAGTTTCAGGGGAGATGCTTTGACTTTTCTTGAGGGAGGGACTGTCTGGAGCTCCCTTGCCAGATTCTTCTGTGGATAGCTCTTAGCTCTTTGCTCTTTCTGGTCTTTAGCCTGGTAGAACTTTATTCCATTACATTTATACATATATGCATATATATATGTGTGTGTGTGTGTGTGTGTGTGTGTATACATATATATATATATATATATATATATATATATATATATATATATATATATATTTACAGAAGTGTGGAAAAAGAAGTTAAAGGGAAAAAATGAAGAAAAAGGATGTGATAGAAAGGGTAAGAAATGTATAGTGGTGGGTGCTGCTATCTGAGAAGGTCTCAATGACAACTTTTGCTGACAGCTCATGAATTGTAGAAAGATAAAGACATATTTAATCAATACATATTTTGGGTGAGATCTTGCCTGTTTGGCAGAGACTATAAAGTAAAGGGAGTCTGAATTTTTAATTACATTTGTAGCCTATATCTTATTTATTTCTAAATAGTTTTTGTCTCTAACTCATTAGGAAATGAACTTCCCTAGGAATAATATATTTCTGAGGATATTGACTTGATCTTCAAGAATGAAGATTTTTTTCATTTCTGTCTCTTTTTCTCCAGGTCCAGAGGTAGCATCCTTACATCCCTGCTGTGGTCAGTCATTTGTGCAACGACAGCCACAATCTTTTAAATATAAACTCACATTTTTAAATCAAATACATTAGATAGCTCCTAAAGCTTTCTACAGACACTCAGTTGTCCAGGTCTTGCAATTAATCAAGATAATAACATGTAGAAAATGAATAAAGTGCATAGTCTGATGTGGAAACTTTTACTACCTATCCTATACTAACCTTAATTTCAGCCATGATGACGGGAAATAGCTTGTTGATTGAGACTGATAATATCCAATCCAGGTATTTCAATGGGAAAGACAAAGATCCTCCAAGTCAAATATTATCCAGATAAAGAAAAGGAGAGGCTCAAACGACCAGCTCAGCTCCTGCACTAATTGCCACAATAATACAATGTGTGGCTTTGCTGCTAGAGAGTTAAATTGGCACACTGTACCTTCTTGTTGGAATTAAAAAATGGCTGGGGGGGAATATAAGAATACACTTATAAAAAAAGTTAGGAGGTAATCTCGTTATAAGTTTTCCAAACTTTCTTACTGAATGTTTGTTCCAAACTTTATTTAAATAGCATGTTACAGCGATACCTCATTTACATGGTATGTCAAAGTGTTATAATTTTCACATTTCTAGACTCCCAGGTCCAAGACAGCATTGCATAATGAAGGAGAAGGATACAAGATTTCTAGGAATGAATTTCAGTGTAAATAATAATCAGTTATTCTATCAACCTTCCAAGGACAATGAAGAATCTATGATATATTGTTTATTACATGCTTAATGTTTTTGTTCTCTGTGGAATTAGGCACTTTCAGTAAACATGGATAGGGGATTCATTACAATGTGAAGTATTTAAAAAAAAAATTATGTTACTATTTTTTTCATCACAAAATTTATCTAAGCATAGAAATGGTTGTTTCTCATTGGGGAATTTATCTGCCAAAATGTTATTGCTATAGGAAATGTATGTCACATCGGATTATCATTTGGCACTATCAAGCCAGAATAGTGTGAGCTTTAAACTTGGTTTTAAAAAATCTAATTAGTATCAACTGAAAAAGAAGATCCCTAAAGATATTTCTTTTTTAGTTTCCCTAATATAAAAGGTGATTTGTGATAAAATTGTTAATCTATAATCATTTTTGCTACTCCAAATCAAATTTGACAGTTTCAGAACATATTTTTCTTAATAATAGGTAAATTTTTAAAAAACAAACTTAAAATATGGAGGGGAAAAATGAACTGAATAAAAAATATTATTCCTAGTGAAGTAACTGTGAAGGAATTGGTGAATGAAAATATTATAAAACTGTAAGGTATTTGTAACTGAGTACTGTTCAAATTGAGTGATATTTTATTTATTCAATCAATAATAATTTATTGAGCAACTACTATGTGCCAGGTACTGTGTTAATGAAGGAAATGCAAAAACTCTATGAACATTCTGCAAAGACTATGCATAAGATATCATTGTCCTTACCCACTTTATGATCTAATCTGCAGGCAGATATAAAAAAGACTTGTTGTGATGAAGTAAGGAGGGCCCAACATGGCAAATTAGGTATACACTATGCCTACTGCATCCCAGGATCACACCAAAATTACAAATAAATTATAGAACAATCAACCTCAAGAATCATCTGAAAATTAGCTGAACAGAACCCTGTAACTAAGGATATAAAGAAGAGCCCACATTGAGACTTTTAGGCGGGGTAGAGATGTGAAACGGGCTGACCCCAAACCAACAGATAGTGGCTGAACACCAGGAGGGACACCTCGGTGATGGAGGTTCCCCCGGAAGAGGGAGGGGTCCCAGCACCATACCAGGCTCCTCAGCCCAAGGGTCCTGTGCTGGGAAGAGGAGTTCCCACAGCATCTGGCAGTGAAAATCAGCGAGGACTCTGTCTGCCATTCCCAGTGAAATGAAAGTGGCTAGAAACCCAGATGCCCTCTTAAAGGGCCTGTACACAGACTCATTTGCTTGCAAACACTCATCTGGTCTCCTTTGGAAGAGCAGCAACTCAATTGGCGACAGAGACATACGGGGAAAGACTGTGTTGAGTAGCTTTGAGGTGAGAGCTGGAGGACGCTCCACCAAAAGGCCCAGTCTGAGACTGGTCTGGTAAAATTCATGCATGTGCACCACCTTGGTTACTCCTTGGGTCCCACCATGCACAGCTAGTACTGTATCACACAGGGCACTTTCGGTTACTGAGCAGCCAGCTCTGCTCAAGTTATGAGAGGCTTTTACAGTAGCGAATGGCCTGCAGCTGCCCATGGAACTTTTAGTGGTGGGCAGTGAGCCACAAACTGTGCCACAGCAATTCTTGGGCAGCTCTTGGGGATCTGCGAACCCAAGGAGAGCACTGGCTGGCTATAGTATTCTCAGGACACTTTGCAAAGTGGTCACAGGCCAGGCACTGCCCCAGAGGTGATTGGTGGCTGGCTGTGGTGTTCTCAGGGCATTTTGCAAAGTGTTCACAGGCTAGGCACTAGCACAAGAACTGAATCTGCATTAACCTTGTAAAAACCACCAGCCATGCCTCATGACGCCATAGAACCCTGCCCGGCCCAGCTAGTGCCGCATTGTGGAAGGCACTCTCAACACCAGGTCAACCAGCCCAGCTTGCACACCTAAGGAGGCTTTTTCAGTGGTTGAGCCTTATGGGGGATCTGGCAGGTGGCAATAGGCCTAGGGGGTCCTGGCTTTTTACTAAGTTCCATCAGGCCCAATACTGGGGGTAGCCAGCCTCAGTTCACAGACAGGCCACCCCCACATGCCTCCAGTTCCAGCACAGGCAGCAGTCAACCACATATAGCTTTGTAGTTTCTACTGGGTACCAGAGGACTGGTCACAGGCCAGGCTGATATTGGCCTGCATGGGAGCCCCTCCCATGACACACCAGACACAACACATCAAGAGGTGAGCTTCAGACCACACTAGAGCACCGCCTGGTTAGCCCCACAAATGGCATACCAAAAGGGAGGGGGGCTCAGTAGGTGCTAGAACTCATGTGGGTGAATCCTCCTCTGAGGGATCAGCCCCCACAGAGCAGCTCATACACTGTGAAGTAGACAATCTTCACAGTCAGTCAGCCTGGAAGTCAACCCCACCCGCTGATATATCAAAAGCAATCAAGTCTCAAATATTATACAACAGAAGAATACACATATCACACTCAAAGGACACTCCTGGAGCACACAAAGGAGATCAGGGAGATTGTACCATTGGACCACACAGTTACACACACTATATAAGGCCACCCAGCAAAAACTGAGAGACATTGGAGATCTACCTGATACATAGAAGCAAACACAGAGAGGCAGCCAGAATGAGGAAACAAGAAACATGTCCCCAGTAAAAGAACAGGAGTAACCTTCAGAAATAGAAATGAGATGGAGGCAACTGATATACCAGAGACAGTTTGAAACAGCAGTTATAAGAATACTTAAGGAAATTAGTGAGAATTTCAAAAAAGAGACAGCAAGTACAAAGAAGGACATAGAAACCATAAAAAAGAACCAGTCAGAAATAAAGTACACAATAACTGAAATGAAGAATACACTAGAAGGAATCAACAGCAGATGAAGCAGAGGAGTGAATCAGTGATTTAGAAGACAATGTAGCTGAAAACACCCAAACAGAACAACAAAAAGAAAACTGAATTAAAAAAAGATAGTTTAAGGGACCTCTGGGACAACATCAAGTGTAGCAACATTCACATCATAGAAGTACCAGAAGGAAAAGTGAGGAAGCAAAAGATTAAGAACCTATTTAAAGAAATAATGACTGAAAAGTTCCCTAACCTGGCAAAGGAAATAGACATACAAGCCCAGGAAGTGCAGAGTACCAAGCAAGATGAATCCAAACAGGCCCACACCAAGACAAATCATAATTCAAATGGCAAAAGTTGAAGACAAAGAAGGAATCCTAAAAGTATCATGAGAAAGACAACTAGTTACTTACAAGAGAGCTCCCAAAATACTATGAGCTGATTTCTCAACAGAAATGTGCAGGCCAGAAGGGAGTGGCAGGGAATATTCAAAGTAATGAAAATTAAGAACCTGCAACCAAGACTACTCTACCCAGTAAGGCTATCATTTAAAATTGAAAGAGAGATGAAGATCTTCTCAGACAAGAAAAAGCTAAAGGAATTCATCATCACCAAGCCAGTATTACAAGAAATGTTAAAAGGAATTCTTTAAGCAGAAGAAAGGCAAAAACAAACAAACAAATGAAGATAAAAAATATGAATAATAAAATGGCAATAACTATGTACCTCTCAATAATCACTTTAAATGTAAATGGATTAAGTGCTCCAATCAAAAGACTTTGAGTAGCTGAATGGATAAGAAAATAAGACCCCATGCATACGCTGTTTACAACAGACCTACCTCAGATCAAAAGAAACACATCCACTGAAAGTAAAGAGATAGAAAAAGATATTTTATGAAAAATAGCATAGCATTGGCATAAAAACAGACACAGATCAATGCAACAGAATAGAGAGCCCAGAAATAAATTCATGACTATTTGGTCATTTAATTTATGACAAAAGAATAAAGAATTTATATTGGGGTAAAGACAGTCTATTCAATAAATGTTGAGGGGAAAATTACACAGATACATCCAAAAAAATGAAACTGGACCACCATCTTACACCATATACAAGGATAAACGAAAATGGATTAAAGACTTAAATGAAATTAAACACTAGAAGAAAATATAGGAAGTAAACTCTCAGACATTACCTTTACTAATATTTTTACTGATATATCTTTGGGGGCAAAAAAAAAAAAAGAAGAAAAGAAAAAACATAAACAAATGGGACTACATCACACTAAAAAGTTTTTTTACAACAAAGGAAATCATCAACAATACAAAAACATCCTATTGGGAGAAGATATTTGCCAATTATACATCTGATAAGGGGTTGATATCCAAAAGTTATAAAAAACTCATACAACTCAACACGAGAAAACCAAACGATCCAATTGAAAAATGGGCAGAGGACTTGAACAGACATTTCTCCAAAGAAAACAAACAAATGGCCAATAGACATATGAAAAGATGCTCAACATCACTAATCAGAGAAATGCAAGTAAAAACCACAATGACATACCACCTCACACCTGTCAGAATGGCTATCATCAATAAATCAGCAAATAACAAGTGTTGGTGAAGATGTGGAGAAAAGGGAATCCTTGTGCAATGTTGGTAGGATTGAAAATCAGCAGCCACTATGGAAACCAGTATAGAGGTTCCTCAAATAATGAAAAATAGAACTGCCTTGTAACCCAGCAATTCCACTCCTGCATATTTATCCAAAGAAATTCAACACACTAATTAGAAAAAATATATTCACCCTTATGTTTACTGTAGCACTATTCACAACAGCCAAGATATGGAAACAACTGAAATGCCCATCTATAGACGATTGGATACAGAAATGGAGTGTTATAATATAATGGAGTATTACTCTGCCATAAAAAGGAAAAATATCTTACTATTTGCAACAACATGGGTGGATCTAGAGGATATTATTCTAAGTGAAATAAGTCAGACTAAGAAAGACAAATACCAGAACAGAATAAATAAGCAAATATATATATATATATATATATATATATATATATATATATATATATATATATATATATTCACGGGATGTAAAATACAGCATAGGGAATATTGTCAATGTTATTGTAATAGCTATGTGCTGTGTCAGGTGGGTAGTAGACTTGTTGGGGTTATCACTTTGTGAGGTGTGTAAATGTCTAAGCAGTATGCTGTTACGTACACCTGAAACTAATAACAAAGAAAAAAAAAAGACTAGTTGTAATCTTCAATAAAATTCAGTAGGAATGTGTGTGTGTGTGTGTGCATGTGTGTATACATATATATATATATACATTGCTATATAAACATACATACATATTTGCACACATATGCACACATTAAAGTATATGTATTATTTGCACACACACATATTTGTACATACACACAAGTGAAAGAATGAGACAAAAATACACAGAGAGAGCACACTGCTTTTCAGAATCTGAAACACCTGAATGTTACTTGAACCATGCTGAACCTCAATTTCCTCATCTATAAATGAGATTGACAATACTCCCTCCAGAGGGTTTCTGAGAGTTTTAAAAGACATTAAGAGATGAAAAGCATTTAGCTCAGTGTCTGCCATATAAAAGCAATAAGAGAGCCCAGTTGTTATTATTTTAATCTTTTTGTTTGTTTTATTTTGGGAGACCTCTTGGAGGAGGCAGCATATAAGCAAACGTTGAGAGATGAGAATACAAAGGAGTAATTTTAGACAAAGGAAGTCATATGAGGATTGTATATTGTAAGTAGAGAAGGTAAAAGTCATTCAAAAACAGGTATGAACTTCTACCACCATCAACTAGTATATGCCAATTTACTAATCCATCTGTAATAAAAGAAAATTATAAGAGCAAAAAGTGGGTATTTTTTAAAAAAGAAATTAGTGCTTACATGGAAATAAACATGTCAGCTTAGATGTACTTAAAATACACTAAAATATAATCAGTGAGGAAGATATATTATTTACTCAGGAAGGTCTACTGAAAATGAGGAAACTATAGTACTTAAAATACACTAAAATATAATGAGTGAGGAAAATATATTAATTACTCAGGAAAGTCTACTGAAAATGAGGAAACAATAGGAATTTAAGATATTATGCATAATTTCAAAGGTAAAAAATGTATTTGTGTGATTAAAAATATATTGGTTTTAAGCAGATCATAGAGGCAATTTAACTAATTATACATACGCACTCTCTCTCTGTTTTACTAATATCTCACATTTCCCCTCATTTATCTTTCTTCATCTGAACTGGCTTTTTCATAACAAAGATCTTATCTTTTGAGGTGACTTCTTTCAGATGACGAGAGACGAGAATTTATATTTAAATTGAGAGTCTTTGTGGTATAGAATTTTACCTACACATTATCGTAAAGATATGAGTTTAGACAGGGTCACTCTGGAAAATTTCTATGAAAGTATTTCACAGAGTGAGCTTTGATGGATTATAAATGCTTTGGGCATGACATCTGGGGCTGGTATTTTGAGAGCAGACTTCTGTAAGCACACACACACACACACACACACACACACATTTGTCTTCCTAATTCTAGTTATATGTGTATAGATATAAATAAACTCATTCCTTCATGTATTAGAATTACTAATTTTTCATTAGTTTTTCTGAGAATAGATACGTTATTCATCAAAAAACATTATAATAAACCTTTCATACAAACAAGCATCAAGCACTGTTCAGTTGCATTCTATGGAACTGTCATATTTTAAATGGTTTAATGATAGGAAGGGACAAATCTTTCAAGTATTTTTCATCAGCCTATTTATTATTGTTTTTATTTTTTGAGGTAGAAACACTAAATAATATACAAATCAATGTATAAGCAATGTAAATGTTACCATCATCATCATGACCCAACAAAGTGTGTAATACTTTAAAACATAATAGCAACACAGTGAAGAGTTAAAACAATTTCATTGATTTTTATTTCTAGCTCTTAATGCATCACTGGTCTTCTTCCTTTCAAGAGTCAATTTCCTTTACTACACTTGCTCATTCAGGATAAATGTTTTCTATCATAGTTATGTTATCATCACTAACAATTAGAATATATGTGAGTATCCTGATGCTTAGCTATAATGTTATCTCCAGAGTCAATGTCAATGGAACTACCATTTGTGGGAAAATGCCTTATCCTTTTGCTTTCCAAAAGTCATTTTTGGTGCCCTCCTTTGATTAAGAGTCCATGTTTCACTCAAACAGAAGTCTATCCTGAAATTCTGGTCCATTACATAATTTTCAGAAGCTGGAAGAAAACCATTTGCATCATTTCTGTTCCCAGATCTGTTCAATATATACTTCCAGTCTGTCATGCCTGAAATTATTTTTTTACAATCTGGATCTTTACTATATGCTAAAAATTCAGTACAAAAAAGGACCTCCTTCTGCAGAGAATATGTAAGCCAGAACATCATGTTCCATCTTTATAATAAAACACATAGTTCCTATCAAAAGGCAAATTTTTGTTTCAAAATGTTTGAAGAGAATAATTCTTTAAAATATTTCAAATAGTTACTTTTATAAAAGTGAACATATTCCTATCTGGAATATATTTCAGCCTGGATAATATACTTTGTGTGTAAACTGAACAACTTTTTATTTATTTCAAGCTATTTTCCTTTCTTATTTCATGCTTCTGAGGTTGGAAAACAAAAGCAAATAATCCTGAAAATAGTTTCTCAAAATGTATTCAAGTGTACGACTGTTAAAAATATATACTAATTGTTAATATCTATGAAGTTTTAAGCAAATAATAGTATACCATTAGGTCTCTTTAGTCAAGAAGCTTATCACACTCACATCTTAAAATGTTGTTTTCCACAAAGTATAAAATCATTTCTCTGATTTTTTTTCCAATCAAATAGAGTAGCCCTAGAAAATCTCAAATGCTGGAAAAAGAATATATGATTACATTAAAAACAAAATGAACAAAAATCCTTTGTATGACCTTGGGAAGATTAGCTGCCTCAGAGAGTGTGCTCATTTTTCTGTTAAATGGGGATGGGCAAATACCAAGATTTAACGAAGTAACGCACATAATGGCCATTAACACAGGACCTGAATTACATTCTTCTTCTCTTATTCTTCCTCCTTCTCCTCTTCCTCCCTTCCACTTCTTTTTCCTCTTCCACGGATTTCCCTTTCTCCTTTTCTTCATTCTTCTTTAATTTCAAAATTAGAGATTTTGGAAGCTTCGGAAGTATATAGCATTTGACTTGGATACAGGATTCCAACTGAGGCCTATATCACACCAAAGTCATTCTTCTTCTGAGCTTATTAATTTCTTCTAGAGGTTCTATTGATTTTTGCATACATGGTGAATTTGTCACAGACTGATTATAAAAATAGTATAACATTGTACTTTTTCTTTTTCTTTTTTTTTCTTTTTGGTTCTATATTATTTAGTGGATGGCTGTTAATGATTTGTCTTTAAACTTTTTCAAAACTAAAACATAAATAATAGACTTCTTTAGTTCATCTAGTTTTTGCATTAACTTCTAATTTGCTTGTTAACAATACTAACACTCATATGACTGCTTTATACAACATTTATTAATAAGTATTGGCATTATTTTACTTTTAGCTTTCTGGATTCTTTTTGTTCTGGGTCCATTTTTTTATACATAGCTAGCGCTTTTTTCCCAGTTCAATCTGATATTTTATATTTTCTTATTTGTACTTTATTTCCATTTATCTTTATATTAGGTTTGCTGCTTGTCATCCACTACATATTTTTATTAGTTAGGCTTAACTGATACTTCCTTTTCTACCATAGCTTTGATGTTGCATTAGGTTGACTAATCTAAGGCACTGAATAAATATCCTTATTCCACAACCATGTATATTGGCCTAAACTTTTATGGAGTATAAAAAATACTGTGCTTTTGCACAACCTCTCTCCCTGTTCTCTTTTAAATTTTCAAAAATTTTATCTGTCTATTTGATATTAATATTTTTATTTTATATTTTGATCACTCTTGCTCTCCCCACTAGTTGTTGAGAGTCTTTTTAGATTGCTTAATCCACCAAAATCTACTTCTTTGATACAGCTAAGCATCACAAATATCATGAAGGGGCACTACTTAAGTCATTTGGCTGCATGTGTCTGAAAACTCAATTCACAGTGGCATAAGGAAAAAAAGTTCATTTTTGTCACATAGCCATATTCTGAAAGTGACCATTCCAGGGCTCTATGGTAGTTTCTCCATGACATTAAAGACTTCATCTCTTTCAGGATTATTCACTCAGCTGAGTTTAGCATGATCTTTTGCCATTAGGCTTGTCATACCATGCTTGTAAGATAGCTAGGAACCACAGCATTGTATCTGAGTTTTGAGGGAAAAAGAGTATTAAGAGGCACATGCTTTCTAAGTCTTTCCTTTTAAAAAACTTTCTCCAAATCCTCAGCTGGAAAATTCCACTTATATTTCATTGTGCCAGAACCTTGTCAAATGGTGTTTTTATCCATGAGAGGCTAAGAAATGTTGTGATTTATCTGGGGACATTGTTGCCTCATACAAAAATCAGGACTCTTTTACAATCATAAAAGTGCAGAGAATGGATATTGCATAGGCAAGTAGCAAAGTCTGCCAAAGGAGCTAGCTCCCATGTTAGTATCATATGTTTCTGTTCTCCCCCAGCCACTGCTGATTCGTTGTGTGGTAGACCCCTAAATTTGGGTCAAAAAGATTTTCTAATGTGTCAATTGGGGATTATGATTCAAAGAGAATAGTTCAATCCGTGATGGATGCTGGAGCTAAGAACCAAGGCTGGGACACTCATTGTCTACCATATGCATATTGCAATGAGATAACCTGGAGAGAGAAAAGAGATGAAAAACTGAAATTGCTCTGCAGAAAGTTTCAGAGCTGGAATACCATGTAGCCTCAGTGAGACAAAGAACAATTCCGCCCACTGTTCTTTCAACACATCACCCTTTTTGTTCCAACTAGTTTGATAGTATTTCTGTTTCAATTCAAAGATATACAAGAATATAGCATCCTCCCCTCTTGGTGTTTTTGTTTCATTTTTGTTTTGTTTCAGTACTTCTGTTTAGCTAGAATTTAAACTCTATGGGAGAAAGTACCCATATGTCTGCTGAATATTATATTTTCTCTGTCTGGCAGGGCATGTTATCAATAATGAAGGAGGCTTTATTATAAGCTAAGCACCCCCTAATTTTATTATTTCCTATTTTTGATTTTCTAAATTGGTTTCACTAGCTATTTTCTAGAGTAGCATTACCTTTTAATAGTGTAAGGGTACCTTTTTTGAATGATTTCTGGACAATGCTCCTACTGGTTCTATTCAAACAGTTTATTTTGGTGTGGTCAATTATCTGAAAGTGTATTTCAATGAGAAAAATCTTTCTTTTGTTTCTACATAGGTTAGTTAATATTTGAGGAGATACCTGAATATTCCCTGCCACAGTTGTAAACCAATTGAGAAATAATACACAGGAAAAGATAGGGAGGGCCACCAAAATATAATCCTGATAGAAGGTCGTCATGTAAGAATTAGGTTATGTCTGTATTCTTGTGTGTTTCCTAATGCTGAACCTCGGCAGTAGGCATACTCACCCACCCAACAGTTCTGGAACAAGAAGAAAAGTGTGAACTAAATTACATTGCCTTACGCGTTCAAGTTCAAAGAAAATAAAGAAACTCAGTTGGGAGGACTCTCCCAATAAAAGGCTACGTTTGGCATTATGGATTTAGCATATGGCAGGACCTGTATTCCACCTATGCATAATTCCTCTTCTCTCACAGAGTTCCATTTGAGCTATCATTAGATTCTTCCATATGTTTATGAATTTGACTTCATGGTATCCCCATTGTGAGTTCTTTTACAAAGTTCTTTCTTTTCAGCACAGTATATTCAGAGCATCTGAATCTCCATTTTTCCTTTAGTCCCGTATTTCTACATTGCAGAATTGAATTGAGTACTTTCCAGTCACAAAGACCATATCTCGTCATGAGCAGGCATTTCCAGGTCTCTGGCACTGTGACTATTTCCATTGCCTCTTACGGAATTGCCTAGGCATAAGAAATACACTTATGAAGGAAGTTTTCTTCTTCATAAGTAATTAACCAATCTGGAACAAATGTGTCATCATGTAGAGAAAGATAATTCTTGAAACTTATGCAAAAGCTACATTAATTTTACATTATTTTCCCCCACATTTTCTTTCCTAGTGTGAATGTAAATCAGATTTGAGTTAGTTGATCTAGCACTGTCTGCCTAGGGATGGAGCTCACAATTTAATTTAGAATCTCATTAGTACATGAAACTCATTTGTTTGTCAATTTAAAACCACTGATACTGTTCTCACCCCACTGTCATAAAACTCATCCAGCTCCTCCTCCATGCCCCTCCCCCTGCCCCATTAAACTTTTGCCTCAGTTGCAACAACTTTTGTGTGACCTGGGAAATGGAAAGAGGCCAGGTGTATGAGGCAAATAGTACTCAGACCAACAGAAGAGAAAGAAGCATCCCTCCCCCTTCACCCCTCCCTGCAATTCCTAAACCTTTAGCTCCACCCATAAATGAATGGCAATTTAGTTTTGCATGACATTTTATGTTTTTCTTCAAACATTCTGAGACTAGACTTTCATTATATTCTGGCATTGATTTTATAGTAACTTTTGATTCAGTTTAGATTTAGATTTGGTCTCTAAGCCTCTCAAGTCTTTTCTAATGTACTCTCTAGTTTTTTTTTTTTTTTTTCCTAATTTATCTATTGAAGATACTGGATTTTTCTTACTACATCCTTATGCTATAAGTTCCTCTGTACCCTGCATATTGCAAATTAGATCATGAGGCTCAATCAGATTAAAGTTTGAGGTTTAGGCAAGAATTCTCCTAGCTGGTATTGTATACATGTTTTATGAGGTATACAATTTCTGAGTATATCAGTTGATGATGTTAATTGGTACTGATAATCATTGCCCAGATGTAATTTCATTAGACATTTTAAAAATAGTTATATTCTTCCACTATCTTCTATGTCTGTCATTTTATCTGTTTTTATTGCAGAAAATTAACGGTCTCTTCCACATTTCATGCTTCTCAGTTCTATTTCCTATTTTATGAACTGATTATCTGAACTACGGATTGTAACTACTTAATCATTTTCAATAATGACTTGAATTGTTTTTTAAACAACATTTAATCAGTTTAGTTTTTGTTTCCCAGCTATTCTGCTTTCTTTTATTCCTTCCAAAAGAATAGTAGCAGCTATTTTCAAAATTTACTTTTGTGTCGGTGTTCTATATAAGGGATGGCACAGCTATTTTTTCCCCTCGACTTTTACTCAGTTCTTTAAAACTTTATTAAGTAAAGTTATTATTGTTTCACCTCATTTTTTCTTGTGATTATTTGGCTAATTTTTAGAGACCAAGTCTAAGTGTAGGCAGATTTGAGATATTGTGGCAAGTGCTCAGTTTATGGCTTTGTTTGGTATTGGGGAAGTACAACTGGTGCCATTGCTAGAAGAAAAATGCCAAGATCCATCTATAAACTGAAGGAATGACTTAGTGTAGAGCCAAAGGGAAGATTGTATTTTATTTCTTTGATACTGAAACTTTTGTTCTTACATGTGGTTTTTATATCCACAGCAGAATTCTCAGCATGATGTATCATATGGGTTTGGGATTGGGGAGCACCCTCTCTTGGAAAGATGTTTTCATTCCCCTTCCCATACTCTGAATAGTAAAGACTAGCTCTACTTAACAGCAGAGTACATCTTCTGTATTTGAAACTGGGGAGCATGTCAACTGGAGATGAACATTTCACTCCTGCCCTCTTTCTTA
Source organism: Rhinolophus sinicus (assembly GCF_057876585.1). Classification (NCBI taxonomy): domain Eukaryota; kingdom Metazoa; phylum Chordata; class Mammalia; order Chiroptera; family Rhinolophidae; genus Rhinolophus; species Rhinolophus sinicus. Next base: position 58,546,813 of record NC_142503.1, read on the forward strand.
GACCTTCAGAATTGGATTTAGAATTTAGGCCAATTTTTTTTTTTCCAGCTTCATTGAGGAATAATTATTATACAAAAACACTGCACATACTTAATGTATACAATTTGATGAGTTTAGACATATGCCATATACCCATGATACTATCACCATAATAAGGTAATAAAAAAAAAAATCCATCACCTCCAAAAGTTTCCTTGTGTCCATTTATTTTGTTTTGTTTTATTTTAATGGTAATCCCATTTAATGGGAGGTCTACCCTCTTAACATATTTTGAAGTATACAATATTGTATTTTTTGCATCTACTCTTTTCTTTTTGTGGCCCCAACATTATTGGCTATATTACAGGCTGGGATGTTGAGACCACCCTCAATGTTACGTTTCCTATATTGCACACAGTAGATTGATCCTACTGAGCCAAATGCTTTGAATCTAACCTATACCTGCAGTACTTATAATTCATTCCTCCCTGGTTTGCAACCCTGACTTCTGGTAGCATGCTTCTTTAAAGGGCTGCCTATGAGTCTGACTGACAGAAAATACCATTGCTGGGTCCTAACCCATTAGGTGAAAGAATATTGAATATCGTGGGCATTTGTTTTTCTCTCTGTCATTCTTGTAAACAATAGTTAAGAATTGGTTTTCTCTTTAGGATGATTTCATGAATATATTAGGGAGAAATAAGAAAAGGGAAATTTAGTTATATTTCTATCTTCTAAGAAGGCCATTGTATGTACTTATAAAAATCTATTCATTTCTTAATACACATTCATTATAATTCATTTACTTTTACATAAGAATGCAGAATATCTAGTAATACAATATCGCTTTTTGTATTCCCCACCCTACTTTGCTAAAAGGGACAGCTTTCTAGTCAATCATAACCAGAAAATGACTTCTCCTACACTAAGGCAGGCTGCTGCTGTGAGAAGCCACCCCAAAAGACAGGGGTTTCATAAAGTCAAGACAGCTCTTTCTGTGGTAAATTTTACCTCTTTTCTTCAGGGCATGCATCAAAATGATCAACAAAGAGTTAGTTGGAAACGGTGCCTAGAATACAATTCTGATTATCATCCTTATTTTACATTTTCTACCTACTTAAACTTGGGATTTGCATTTTGATTTTGGAAAACAAAAGGAAAGAAAATTTCATCTAATAAAATGATAAAAAGACCACTTTCAAAAAATAAGATTTAACACTAGATCTACAATATTTACAACATAATTATATAAGTAGTTTTCTTTTCATTTCTTTTTTTTTCTCCCTCCTTCAATTTCCCTCTCTTCCTTCCATTTATTTTATTTTATTTTTTTGTTCTTTTCTTTTTATAAGAAAGGAGTTTTAACTCTACATTTTGTGTTCATTACTCACTTAGGGGAAAATGGATTAGAATAAAGAAATGTGTGAAAACTATATTCAGAGTTGCTCTGTATAATTAATGAATCATCTCCTTTAAGCAGAGAATCAGGATGTTAAACTTTGCTGACTGTGATTATTAGTACGAAAACCTCCACATTCTGACTCACTATTTTCTCATCCTGAAGATCTTGATCTTTACCAGTGTTTATATCACAAATGTTGAATCCAAAGGATTTGACCTTCACCTAACTTCAACACCAGTTTCTTCCAAACCTGTGGGCCACTAGAGAGAAATAAGAACCTTCTTTTTCAAATGCCGCTAACCTCTGCTGGCTGCACTACTGAGCTGACTTATTAATGATTAACCACTCAGTCATAAAATGTTGGTAATAATAATTTTATTTAGTCTAAGTGCCACATTGAAATTTATAGGGATGAACTTATTTTCACAGTGCCAATTGTGAATAAGTTAAATTAGGTAAATTCCTTTATGAGTGTAGAAAACATAATATGTCATTTCCAATTTTTAAAAACAATAGTATCTCATTGAGGACTTCATCCAATCACATCATGTGTGTTGTAGAGCAGTTCTAGTCACTTTTCAGCCACTTTTTCTTCCCTTTTTTTGTATTTTTCTCTACCTAAATGATATGAGTTATTTTCTCTTTCTTCTCTCACTCTGTTTACTTCATATATACTATCCAATGGTTGATTTAAAAATTCCATCTACTCTACAGTTTTATCTACACTATTCCATTATTTCAAAATCTTCTGCTTGCCTGAACTACAGAATTTGCAAAAGCTTCCCATTTTCTTGCCATAATTATCTTTCTACACCACTTTTTGTCCATTTTGCTACTAGAGTTATCCATCTGAAAAACAAAACTGATTATTCATTCCCTCCCTTAGAATCCTTTACTAATTGCTTTCTGCATATCAGAACTCCTTAGTTTGATGCATAATGACTTTGGAATCTGCCTCAAACTTTGATTAGGTAGATGGTATCATTTACGGTCTGAGTGACCCTCCTGTACTTTTATTTAGAGAAAATACAGGACCAAGTAGAATTCTTGGGTACATCTGGAAGGAGCAGAGGTTTATTATATTTAAGTGTCACTGTGGTATTACTATTCCAGAACAGTCTATAAAAAAAGACAGATTTAAATAGAAAGTCCAAAAACCTCACATGTCACCACATTTGAAGGAGGATGGTCCAATAGCAGCATCAAGTCTTAAATGGTTCAATAGCCAAGGTAACCCCTGGCAAAGGAGTCCGACAGGTAAATCCATGGGTGCAAATCAGGAGGCATTAACATCTTAAGCCTGTGAGTAACCACCTTCATTAACTTATATTTATTGAGAGAGATAGTAAATTGATAGAGAGTATTGGATGATTGAAAGACCAATTTGTTACTTTAAACAAGCAACTCCAAAACTGTAGCAACTTATGACAGTAAACATTAATTTCTTGCTTATACATTTGTAAATTAGCTCTGCTCTACTTCTCGTGTCTTTTTATTCTAGAATCTATGCTGAAGGAGCAGCCTCTATATAGGATATGCTATTTTCCTGGCAGAGGACAGAAGCAAGCTCAACAAAACCATGTAAGCACGTTCAAAGCTTCGGCCCAGAGGGTATATGTCACATCAATTAGCAAAAGCAAGTCACATGGCTAAGACTGACAATGGGGTAGGAAAGTATCTACCTACAGGAAGGTGTGGGGGTGAATTATACTCCTAGAAGGGAGAGAGTTGATAATTGGGAACAATAATAAGATATACCTTATATCTCAAATATATTCTGCCTTATGATTCTCCCCTACTCCTCCTGTGGAATTCATCATTTTAGGAAGATGCTACATATGCTCAGCCTTGTCCTGGGATAATTTGAATATTTGATATCTTATTGGTCAGATTATACATGACATCAGGTAATCAGCTATAAAAGAAGGAATTACAATTTTTAGGTAATATGTAGTTATTTTTATAATTATTTGTGTGCATATCTTTACTTAGATTATGAGAATACAATCTAAACTTTTCAGACATTTCTATACCACATGTAAGGCATTTTCTTATATTACATTCTGATAACTGTTCTGGCGCATGTTTCTTCATTTTCTGATATTAAATCATTATCAAATACGATTCGTAATCCTTTCTCTGCATGCAAGGTTGCCAGTGGGTAGGCTGGGTGGACATAACACACACTACCAATATGTAGGATTTATATAAAATTATAGGGAAATTACCTGTGTGTCTAGGTTAAATGAATTTAATGCTTTATACATATTTTCTGCAATGATCTACAAAAATATTCTTTATAGATATTAATTTATCACTAATAATGTTATGAACACAGATTTGAGACAATGCTACTATACCATACACAAAGTGTTAAAATAAGTACATTACTTTGAGATTCAGGGTGGATCACCAATTTACACTTGCAAGACACTAAAGATTCTGAAGAACTTAATAAGAACTTCATTGATATCTACTGAATGTACCTTTCACTTTCAAGTTTAGCTATTCATATAACAAGAAATTAAACAGAAATTGGACTCTCTGCACTTCTGATAGCATAGTTATGTATGAGACATGCCACCTTAGGGAGAGGTAGAATAAGGCTCTATAGTGAGCCCATTTGAGAACAAATATTAGGGATAGATGGCTGAATATACGGCTTATATTGAATTACGAAAAGTGAAATCTTTCCTTTATTTTAATTTATAATTTGGTTCCCATAATATTTTTATTCCCTCTTCTTAGTCTCTTATCATTACTATGCTGATCCTCTTAGGAGTCATAAAATAGTGATGACATATACATAAAATATGAGTAAAACTGCTATTATAACATTTAGTTCCTATATCAGGAAGATAAAATTTGGAGAATTATTTACTTTTCTGTTTATCAAAAAGAACCTCAGGATGGAGGGTTTTTTTTTTTGTCAATTTATGTAATTATCTAGTTTGTGGATTATTTTTCTGGTGCTTAATTTGCAAATTTCCTACAGACTGAATGAAAATCTATCTATTGTTTGTTAATTGGACAGCAATACAAAAAGAAGTAAATATTTCATTTATCCATTTTGCTACAGGATAATAGTGCTGATAAGATACAATAATAAATCATGGATAACAGCCCTGTAGAAAGAGAAAATTTTACTTTGCTTGGTTTCTCTTTGCCAACTCTATGAGTGTCCCACCGAAATTTTACTACTTTTTTTTATTGTTTGTTTTCAGGATATGCAATAATTTTAAAATATGTTAAGTTTCCAGATTTTACACAAGGTGTTAATATTTTTTATGGTATTTTTCAAACAGTGAGAAAGCTGGATTTGTGGTTAAGCATTGAAAAACCAAGTCAGTAAATATTGATTGAATATTTAGTTATCAGAAAGATTACCAGTTAAATACAGAACCTACTGATTACATGTCAGATATAGAAAAAAGTCACTGGAAGACATACCACTTACAGCATCTTCTTACTGACCCCACTCTCATTCCTTTCTGGGTGGGAAGTTTACTTACTTGGCTAGTTAAGAGGTCTCTGGGTGAAAGGTAGAGAGGATAATAGAAAGACCAGGAAGAAAGTTGTCTTTAGCTACCTAAAAAAGAGAAGGTAATATTTGGAGAAAAAAAAAAAAAGATATACAATACAAGGTATAAAGAAGTTGGAAAGCTTGGCAGAAGAGAGAGAAAAAAAGAATACAAAATCCCAGCATCTTGGAAGAATCAGAAAGCCAGATGAAAAATAATGAAATTAGACTGCTATCTGTCACTGTGTACCAAAATTAACTCAAAATGGATCAAAGACCTAAACATAAGACCTGAAACAATAAACTACATAAAAGAAAACATAGGTACTAAATTATGGACCTTGGGTTCAAAGAGGATTTTATGAATTTGACCTCAAAGGCAAGGGAAATAAAAGGTAAAACAAATGAATGGGACTATATCAAACTAAAAAGCTTCTGCACAGCAAAAGAAACCATTGACAAAAGAAAGAGGCAAACCAACCAAATGGAAGAAAATATTTGCAAAAAACACCTCTGATGAGGGGCTAATATCCAAAATTTATAAAGAACTCATACAACTCAGCAACATAAAAACGAAAACTCAAATTAAAAAATGGGCAGAGGACCTGAATAAACACCTCTTCAAAGAGGACATGCAGATGGCCAATAAACCTATCAAAAGATGCTCAACATCACTAATCATCAGAGAAATGCAAATAAAAACCACAATGAGATATCACCTCACACTGATTAGAATGGTTATCATCAACAAAACAAATAATAGCAAGTGTTGGAGAGGCTGTGAAGAAAAAGGAACCATAATACACTGTTGGGAATGCAGATTGTTGGAAGACAGTGTGGAGGTTCCTCAAAAAATTAAGAATAGAATTACCATATGACCCAGCAATCCCTCTCCTGGGTATATACCTAAAAAGTCTGAAAACATCTATCCGTAAAGATATATGTGCTCTAATGTTCCTTACAGCTTATTTATGGTGGTCAAGACATGGAAACAACCAAAGGGTACTGTGATAGATGATTGGATAAAGAAGATGTGGTATATTACACAATGGAATACTACTCTGCCATAAGAAATGATGAAATTGTGCCATTTGTGACAACATGGATGGATCTTGAGATTATTATGCTAAGTGAAATAAGTCAGACAGAAAAAGTAGAGAACCATATGACTTCACTGATATGTGGGATATAAAACTGAAAGCAACAAAATAACAAGACAAACAAATAAAGAAACAAAAACTCATAGACACAAACAAAGTTTAGTGGTTACCAGCGGGTAACGGGGTTGAGGAGTGGTAGATGAGGGTAAATGGGTCAAATATATAGTGATGGAAGGAAAACTGACTCTGGGTGGTGAAAACACAATGTGATATATAGATGATGAAGTACAGAATCGTACACCTGAAACCTATGTAATTTTACTAACTATTGTCACCTCAATAAATTTTAATTAAAACCAAAAAAACCTTCAAAAAACAACATCTGATGGGGCATGTCAAAGGCATACAAGAACCAACTTGAAAGACCTTCCAAGGGTTAAACCCAGAACAATTTGAGCAATAAAATAAATAACATAATTACATTGGCTTCTTAGTGCTGCCATGAAAAATTACCACAAACTGGGGCTGGCCCAGCAGCTCAGGTGGTTAGAGTTTCGTGCTCCCAACTCTGAAGGCTGCCCGTTTGATTCCCACATGGACCAGTGGGCTCTCAACCACAAGGTTGCCAGTTCAATTCCTCGAGTCCCGCAAGGGATGGTTGGCATCACCCCCTGCAACTAAGATTGAACATGGCACCTTGAGCTGAGCTGCCACTGAGCTCCCGGATGGCTCAGTTGGTTGGAGCACGTCCTCTCAACCACAAGGTTGCCCGTTCGACTCCCGCAAGGGATGGTGGGCTGCGACCCTGCAACTAGCAATGGCAACTGGACCTGGAGCTGAGCTGCACCTTCCACAACTAAGACTGAAAAGACAACAATGTGAAGCTGAACAGCACCCTACACAACTAAAATCAAAAGGACAACAACTTGACTTGGAAAAGAAAAGTCCTGGAAGTACATACTGTTCCCCTTCCCCAATAAAATCTTTAAAAAAAAAAGATTACCACAAACTTTCTGGCTTAATACAACAGAAATTTATTCTCTACAAGTTCTGGAGTCTAGAAATCCAAAATCAATGTATCAGCAGGGCAATGCTCTCTCTGAAAACTATAGGTGAGGACCCTTCCTTGCCTCTTCCTAGCTTCTGATGGTTGTCAACAATCCTTGGCATTTTGACTTGTAAAATTCATCATTCCAATCTCTACCTCTGCCATAGCATTCACCCATATGAGTGTGCCAATCCTTGGTTCCAATTTTTCTTCTTATACGACACCAGTGATATTGGATTTAGGTCCCACCTTAATCCAGTAAGACCTCATTTTAACTTGATTAAATCTGCAGAGACTGTTTCCAAATAAAACTGCATTCACAAAATCAGATGGACATGAATCTTTGGGGATTCTAGTCAACCCAGTACAATGATATTAGAGCATAACCCCAAGTATGAAAGATATACATATACATATAAATATATATGAATATACAAATATACATGAGGTCTGACAATTAGGTTTGCAAACTTGTTGCAACGATGATTTTTTGATACCAGAGGGATTATTCATTATGAATTTGTACCAACTGGACAAACAGTTCACCAAGTTTATTATTTGCAAGTGCTGAAAAAGCTGAGTGAAAAACTTAGACGACCTGAACTTTTCAGCAACAATTCATGACTCTTGCATCATGACAATGGACCAGCTCACATGGCACTGTCTGTGAGTTTTTAGTCAGTAAACAAATAACTGTATTGGAACACCCTCACCTGATCTACCCCCCAAAGACTTCTTTCTTTACCTGAAGATAAAATAAATTTTAAAAGGAAGACATTTTGATGATATTCAGGACATTAAGTGTAATACAATGACAGCTCTGATAGCCGTTCCAGAAAAAGAGTTCCAAAATTGCTTTGAAGGGTGGACTAGGCACTGGCATCAGTGCATAGCTTCCCAAGGGGAGTACTTCGAAAGTGACCATAGTGATATTCAGCAATGAGGTATGTAGCACTTTTTCTAGGATGAGTTTGTGAACTTAATTGTCAGATCTCATCTATGACTACATACTGATAAAAACAAATAATACAATAAATATGTGTGAAGGGAGACACAGATGCTTCTTACAAATGAATTCCAAATATATATGTAGATACCCCCCTCTAGAGGAGATGGAACTTATTTCCCCAATCTCCTCATGTATCGTCTCACACACACACACACACACACACACACACACACACAAACAATACACACTTTGAGTGTGTACTGGATTTAGTGACTGATAGCCAAAGAATAGAGTATGGAATGAAAAAACTACTAACTTTACAATGCAGAAAACAGGATGGCTTTAATCAAATGATAAATGTTAACATCACCAGGATATGTCATACAATAAAATGTACACCCTGATATGATATGATGAGGAAGGAAATTCACCTATGTGTATTCTTCTCTAAAACCCATAACCCCAAGCTAAACATGAAAAAAATATGAAATATGCCAACATGGGGGGACATTCTACAAAATAACTGACTAGTACTCATCAAAATTGTTAAAACAGAGAAAGATCCAAGATGTCAGAGTATATAAACAGTGTGCCTGCTTCCTTCCATGAACACATTAAAATAACTACTAAATTATAGAACAATCAACCTGAAAAATCTTCTGAATTCTAGTTGAACAGAAGTCCTATAACTAAAGATATAAAGAAAAAGCCACATTGAGATTGGTAGGAGGGGCAAAGATGCCAAATTGGCCACCACAAACCTCTGTGTGGTGGTTGAGAATCAAGAGGGATATCTTGACTGCTGTGGTTTCCCCTGGAAGAGCGAGGGACCCTAGCCTTACATCAAGCTCCTCAGCCTGGAGTTCTGGTGCCAGGTAGAGGAGACCCCACAACTTCTGGCTGTGAAAAAGAGTGGGGATTCTGACCATTTGGGTGTGAGAGAAGGCTGGGAAACCCAGACGTCCTTTTAAGGGGCCTGTGCACATACTGATTCCCTCGCAGGCACTCACCCTGGGCTTCAGAGGATTGATGGTGACTTGGGAGACATCAGAGGCATATAGGGCGGGTGTGTTGCTGAGGTGTGTTGTTTCAGGGTAAAGGCTGGAGGACAATCGACATTTTCTCTGCGAGGAGTCCTTCTACAGGGCAGCTGGCAGGCAAGCGCCATCATTCTTGTGTTGAGCCCTCCCCTATATGGTCAAATATTAATCAGATTCATCTGGTAAGCTCTGCAGCTCCATCCTGTTGACTCAGTGAGAAGCTAATCTACCCAATTCCTCTAACACCGGAGGCACTTTCTCTGTGAGCACCCAGCCCCACCCACACTACACCCTTTCCTGGAAAACTATTGGAATCCCTGGGCTCCAGGTGGGTGGCCAGTGGCCTCAGTGTGCTCTGAGCCTTTCACTGAGTAAATCCAGGCTAGGCACTGGCACCAAATCAGAATCTACATTAACCTGGTGAACACAACTCTTCCTGCATTAGTGACTTCCTGAGACCCTGCATCACCCAGCTTGCATGCCACACAAGGCTTTATCAGTGGCTAAATGTTAAGGGAGCCAGAGGGTGGCAGCAGGCTTCTGGGGTGTCCTAATTTTTGTGCCGCTAGCCCAGGCCCGGTTCTGGTGGCAGACGTCCTCAGTTCCTAGGATGACCTCTCCTATGTGCTTTCCAGTTCAGCAAAGGCAACAAACTACAGATCACTTCATAGCTCCTACAAGGTAGTCCCTGGCCTGTCACAGGCAGTGGGTGACCTGGGCTTGCACTGGAACCCCTCCCAAAAGGCCTCAGAAACAACATACTTGGAGGTTGGCTTCAGACCACAACAGAGCACTACCTAATCAGTGCCACAAGTGGCACATCCAAAAGACAGTCTCAACAGACACAGGAGCCCACTGGGGTGAATCCCAAACCCCCACACAGCAGCGTGTAAGCTGTAGACATGGCCAAATCCCAATCAGCCTTGGGGTCAATCCCACCCACTGATGGGCCAATAGCAATCAAGGCTCAACTATAACAGGAGGGTATATACAACCCACAAAGGGACAGTCTTGGAGCACTGGCTCAGGTGACCAGGGAGACTATGCCAGGGCTCCATAGGGCACCTACCACATAAGTCCACCTGGCCAAGACTGGGAGACATAGCTGATCTACCTAATACATAGAAACAAACACAGAGAGGCAGCCAAAATGAGGAAACAAAGAAATACATCTCAAATGAAAGAATTGGAGAAAACTCCAGAAACATAACTAAACAAAATGGAGGCAAGCAACCTACCAGATACAGAGTTCAAAACAATGGTTATAGGGATGTTCAAGGAACTTAGTGAGAACTTCAACAAAGAGATAGCAAGCATAAAAAAGGATATAGAAACCATAAAAAAGAATCAGTCAGAGTGAAGAATATAATAATGGAAATGGAGAATGCACTATAAGGAATCACCAGCAGACTAGATGAAGCAGAGGATCAAATCAGAAATTTGGAAGACAAGTTAGCAGAAAACACCCAATCAGAATGGCAAAAAGAAAAAAAGAATCCCCTCCAAAAATGAGGATAGTTTACGAGACTTCTGGGACAACATCAAGCATAACAACATTCACATCATACAGTAGTAGAATAGACATACAAGTCCAGGAAGCACAGAGAGTCCCAAACAAGATGAAGCCAAACAGGCCCACACCAAGACACATTATAATTAAAATACCAAAGGTTAAAGACAAAGAGAGAATCCTAAAAGCAGAAAGAGAAGGCCACTGGTAACTTATAAGGGAGTCCCCATAAGGTTATCAGCTGATTTCTCAACAGAAACTTTGCAGGTCAGAAGGGATTGGCACAAGATATTCAATGTGATAGAAAGCAAGGACCCCCAACCAAGACTACTCTAACCAAGAAAGCTATCATTGAAAATTGAAGGACAGATAAAGAGCTTCCTAGACAAGAAAAAAGCTACCAGAGTTCCTCACCACCAAGCCAATATTACAAGGAATGTTAGAGGGACTTCTTTAAGAGAGGGGGAAAAAAATTTAAAAAAATATGAATAATAAAGAGGCTATAAATACATATCTATCAACAATTGCTTTCAATACAAATGGGTTAAACGCTGCAATCAAAAACATAGAGTGGCTGAATGGATAAGAAAACAAAACCCTTAATATGCTGTATACAAAAGATTTACTTCAGATCAAAGACCCACACAGATTGAAAGTAAAGGGATGGAAAAAGATACTTCATAAAAATGTAAACAAAAAACTGAAAAAAGCTGGGATAACAATATTTATACCAGACAAAATAGACTTTAAAATAAAGGCTATAACAAGAGACAAAGAAGAACTCAGTAATCCCACTTCTAGGTGTTTATCCGAAGAAACCCAAAACACTACTTTGAGGGGACTTGTGCATCCATGTGTTCACTGCAGCGTTGTTTACAGTGGCCAAGATGTGGAGACATATCCAATGTAATAATGGATAAAGAGCAGGTGGTGCAATGAAATATTGCTCAGCCTTTGAAGGGAATGGGGTTTTGCCATCTGCGGTGGCATGGATGGACCTGGAGGGTATTGTGCTGAGTGGAGTGTAAGACAAGGAAAGACAGATGCAATGTGATTTCACTTATTATGGAATCTGGAAAGCAAAATAAACAAGCAAACAAAACAGAAACAAACTCATAGATACAGAAAACATTTTGATGGTTGCCAGATGCGGGGTGGGGGGGGGGGTTAGGGTGTGAATAAAGGAGAAGGGATTAGAAAGTACAAATTCATCGTTAAAAAGTAGTTATGGGGATGTAGGTATAGCGTAAGGGACATAGTCAATAATAGTTATTACAATAACTATAGTTATAGTGTCAGATAAGTACTAGATTTATCGGGGTGATGGGAGGGGTTTTGGGGGTGAAAAGGTGAAGGGATTAAGAATTACAAATTGGTAGTTATAAAATAGTCACAGGGATGCAAAATAAAACAGGGAATATAATCAATATTATGGTAATAACTATGTATAGTGCTAGGTGAGTATTAGACTAGTTAGGGGAATTATTTCTTATATGATCTAAGTGTCTGACTGCTAGGCTATACACCTGAAATTAATATAAAATAATATTGATTGTCAATTATAATTGAAAAATTTTAAAAAGGGGGAAATAGTGAAGGGGAATAAGAGGTCCAAATCTCCAGGTATAAAACAAGTAAGTCTTGGAGATGTAATATAGGGTATAGGGAATACAGCATAGGGAATACAGTTAATAATGTGATAGCATAATAGTACAGTGTCAGATGGGTGCTGGACTTATCATGGTGATCACTTCTTTACATAGAGAAATGTTGAATAACTATATCCCTGTTGTATCCCTGAAACTAACATAATATTATATGTTAACTATATTTTTCATAAAATTCTTTAAAAAGCTGTTAAAACATTAAAACAAAGAAAGATTGAAAAGATGCCACAGATCAGGGAAAACTAATGAGGAGACTCAATGACTAAATGCAAGGTGGTATCCTGAAATCAACTATGTGGCAGATAAAGAACCTTAGCATAAAAACCAGTGAAATTCAAATGAAGTCTTGAGTTTAGTTAATAGTAACATACCAGTGTTACCTTCTTAGTTTTCACAAATATACCACGGCAACAAATATAAGATGTTGACATAAGGGAAAACTGTATGACGAGTATAGGGGGAACTGTCTATATTATTTTTGCAATATTTCTGAAAATAAAAATTGTTTCAAAATAAAAAAGGTTATTTTAAAAAGCAGTTGGTATTTTTATAAAAGAAGAAAAAAATGAATGATTATTTGACATGTGAGACGTTGGGGAGCACCGTGAAAAGAGTAGTACTAATATAAACAAGTTTTCCAATTTTGGTGCATGTGCTGGGCTTTCACTGCTTTCTTAAGAGATGATGGATATTAATGTTTTTTGTGGGGTTTTTTATTATTTTCCTCAGATTTCTGTTATATTTGATGTAATTCTATACTGAGATTGACCTTAGGTGGAAAGCAAAGGTTTTTTTTATTTATGTTATATATAAAATTTGAAAACAACCAACAACTTCCAGTAAGGGTAGCAGTTAGGGTTAAAAAAAATGGAAGCTCTCTTATAAAAGAGTTTCAAACAAACTTGTAGTACGTGAACAATCCTTAACACTATAGAATTTACCTTTGCCCTTTCTTTGATTAACAGTATTATGGAATTCTATCTTCCATGTTCAATTCTAATTTCTGTAAATGAAGGATTCTTCCTACCTTCACTGTATCTTTCTAAAGTGATGCTTTACTTAATAGAGGTATACAAATATTGACTGCTGGGCTTATGTCTATGACCCAAAACTCTTAAAAAGTGTAGCCCTTATTTTAAAGTTAATTAAAATTTCTATTTTTCAATCACCTGATACTTTTGAGTATTCTTTAATTTTTCTGGATTTTAGACATACTGAATTGTTGGGCTGAGTGAACACTCTGAGACCAAATTAAAGAAACCCAATCAGTATTAATAGCCAACTTCTCATGAAGTACGTTAAAGTAGAGCTAGATTTTTAAAAATAAAACGTGCTCTTAGTTCTTGAATGAAATTACATTTGAAAAAGCTTCAGAATAAATGAAAATTAAAACTAAAACTTTCCTTTTCAATCTATTTGCCTAGCCTTGTTTAAATTTACCTATAGCCTAATTTTAGACCTGCGTTATGCAAACATGCTTGTATGTATACGAGAGATACTCATTTTACTTAAAGTATTACTCATGATTGAAATAATTTTTCCAAAATACATAAAACAGTAAATTGAGAAATAAGCTTAGCTTTAGGAACAGAAGAAAAGAATATGTGAAAACTGTTATTATTAAACTAGTAGAAAAAAGATGAATATCAATATATTCACAGCTAAAATTTCAAAGTGTACTTTAATTACAATGCCAATGCAAAGGCATTATTAAGTATATGCTTAATTTAAAATGGATATTTGCATAGATAAGATTGGATATAAAAGGTTTAAATATTTGCATTTATGCACTTTTTTTTTTTTCCCCAGTTCTTAAATAAATGGCCCACTCTTGCCCTTTGCAACTGTTCCTCCTGAGGTTAGAATTTCTCCAGGGTTCTTCTGGAGAGACACACATGACCCTGGTTTCTTGCATGGAAATTTTCTCTGCCTCTCCAATGATCCGATTTCAATTGCCTATTCTTTTTCAGAAATTCCTCAAAATTTCTAGTCCATTCTTTGTTTTCTTGCACTAAGTATTTTTGTATTTATTTATTTAGTTTTTAGTTTTTCGGTCATTTAACTAGGTTTATAGGAGGGAGAGAAAGTGGATATCTATGTCAATGTTTCAGCTTGAACTTGAAATATGTCATGTTCTTTCCTCTATATCACATTTTCTCCCATTTTCTCATTTTTTAAAAATTCAATTTATTTAAACTTAACCCGAAAAACAAAAACAGTTCACCATATCTCTGACTCTCCACCTCTTGCCTCTGGCAACCAACATCTATGAGCTTCAGTTTTATGTATTTATCTATTTATTTATTTATTTTTAGATTCCACATGTAAGGGTGATTATACAGTATTAGTTTTTCTCTGTCTGACTTATTGCAGTTAGCATAATGCCCTCAAGGTCCACCCACGTTGTCACAGATGGCAAGATTTTATTCTTTTTTTATAGCTGAATGACCTCTCTCTCTCTCTCCATATATATAATCACAATTTCTGTTTCAATTTATCCATTCATGGACATTTGGGTTGTTTCTATATCTTAGCTATTGTAATTAATGCTGCAATAAACATGAGGGTGCATATAACTTTTCAAGTTAGTGTTTTCATTTGGGGGTACGGGGTAAATAGCCAAAAGTGGAACTGCTAGATCATAAGGTAGTTCTATTTTAATTTGTCGAGTAACTTTTATACTGTTTTCCATACTGGGTGCACAAATTTACATTCTCACCAACAGTGCAGAAAGGTTTCCTTTTCTCCTCATCCTTGCCAACATTTATATCTTTTTTTTTTTTTATAATAGCCATTCTAACAGGTGTGAGGTGCTATCACATTATCACACTATGGTTTTGATTTGCCTTTTCCTGATGACCAGTGATGTAGAGCATCTTTTCATGTTCCTATTGGCCATCTGTATGTCTTCTTTGGAAAAATATCTATTCAGATCTTTCTGCTAGTTTTTAATTGGATTGCTTTTTTTTTTTTTTTTTTTTTTTTACTATTCAGTTGTATGACTTCTTTATATACTTTGGATATTAGCCCCTTATCACCTTATCAGATACATGATTTACAAATATTTTCTCCCACTCAGTAGGTTGACTTTTCTTTTTATCGATAATGTTCTTTGCTGTGCAGCAGCTTTTTAGTTTGATGTAGTCTCAGTTATTTTTGCTTTTGTTACTTTTGCTTTTGGTGTGAAATTCAAAGAAAATCATCACCAAGACCTATGTCAAGAAGGTGCTGCCCGTTTTCTTTTGTGAGTTTTATGGTTTCAGACCTTAAGTTCAAGTCTATAATCGATTTTGGGTTAATTTTTGTATATGGTGTAAGTGGTCCAGTTTCTTTTGCATGTGGCTGTCCAGTTTTCCCAACACCGTTTACTGAAGAAGCTGTAAAAAATATTTTTCACCAAAATAGGCATATACCTTGTATGATGATATATATATAATTTGCAAGATAATTTGGTCAGATAAATCAGTAATAGAAATAATAATTACCTTCAAACAATTTTAGTCTTGAGTAATTTAAATTATCATCACTCTTTTGTCATCCACCATTCAGAATTTAGTCTACAAAGCTAAAGATTCATGAATGAAACATTTAACCAAGTCTATAATTGCTTTTGATAATAAATGGTGATGGAAGAAAAGATTATCATGGAAGGAGGGGTAAAAGAATAAGGTGGTTTCACATACCTGTGATCTCTGTGGAGGGTAAGACAACCAATGATGGCTCCTAGACAGAGGGGATCTAATCTTGAAGAGAGTGGGAGAGACAGAAGTAGATACAAATGAAAATATGGCCATCAGGAAAATAAAGGGGTACTGAAGACAAGGGGAAAAAAATTAAAAACAGAAAGAAGTAGAGAGCAAATTGAACTAAGGACCATTCCAGAGAAGTCACTGTCTTGAGCAATCAGTTTAAAATAACATCAGTACAATTTTATTTAACCTTTAAAAGTCACTTCATACCACAGAACCATTTTTTGCTGGCCCCATGGGTTATCTCCTTAGACAGATTTAAAGGAATTTCTGTATGAAATGTATGTACAACCTGTAGACTAATTTCTAAGTCTATGTTTTAGAGAGGATTAAATATTTGGTGTCCATCAATAATATCTGTAGCCTTCCTGAGAAGAAAGACTCCATGTATTTCATTATTTTGTTTCTCTCTTTTTACCATCATGAATCCCTTAAAATAACCAAGTTCCTATGGGTATATTATGATGGTTTTTCAAATTTCCACTAAATCATTTATCAGTAATCTTCCAGCTGTTAGGAGAGTTCAAAAAGGTATATAATTTAGTTAATCTCCCTATTAATTACTATAAATTCAATTGATTTTAAGAAAATTTAATAACTGAAATCTATACTGTGATGAAAAGGATCACCAAGATTGACTGAGGATTGGCATAATAAATAAGGTTTTGTTTAAATACTGAAATGGTCTAAATATCATCCATTAATTACATTTTTGCATCAAAATTGTATATTCACTACTCATCAGTTTGACTCATTTCCATATCATTGATTATTGATATTATATAATTAACTAATTGAAATTTCTTAAAATAATATTTATCTGAATTGGAAAATAGAATCTTTATAAGGACAATTTTATTGATTTTGATATGGTCAAATAATCAAATTTTATAAATTGATACTAAAGGATCTTCTTAAATAAGAATGAATAAAATTCTTGTAAATTAAGAAAAATATTTTTGAAATTGCTAAATGTGATTGAAACTGTTTAAAGCTGTTCGCTACAATTTAATTATCTAATTATTAATCTACTTAAATTCTTTTTTAAAAATGAAGGTAAATAATCTAATTAAAATGGTCTAATAAACTCAAATCTGTCTATATTTCTATATTTTCTTTCAATATCTCCTTGAATTAACAAAAATGATAAATTAAAATGAATGATACCATAGCACTCTGGAAAACAAGAAAAGTGCATCATCAGTGAATCAGTTTTATAGAATTTCTTGGAAGATACAGCACACAAAAGAAATATGATTGGTAGGGAAATGATGAAATTTAACAAAAATCACCAGAGACCTTGAAGGTGAAACAACAAATAGAGAGGGCAGAGATAGGTTAAGAGGCAATTCTGGGTCATTATTCAGGTATCTACTTTCCAAACAGCTGAGAAAGTTGAATCCTTCCCCATATATGGGTGTAAATAGAGCTAAGGTTTGGCAGCAAAGGATTTTGTTCTGTGGCCAAAGCCCAAGGGCCATTCTCAAAATCAATTGGGTACATACATAGATGATGTTCCTAAGAAAGTTATCTTCTGAAGATGCTAGGGCCTAACAGAGAAGTCAAGCAGACCTCAAGAAACTCTAGTCTGCCACACAGACATAGAAAAAAAATAGGTTTAAGATGACAGGCAGGAAAGCAGTTCCTTTTAATAGTGGAATATGCTAGGCCTGTAGGAGTTTCCTTCTGTAACCTGCTTTTTTCCCAGGGGTATTTCAAAGAGACTAACTGGCAAAACATTCCTCTGACTTCCCCGACTTACACAGAACCTTCAGTCAGCCTTCTCACTCAGATGAGAGGCCTTGTGGGAAAACAGTCCTGAACAAGAGTAAACAGAATATATGCCAGCTACCTTTACCATTCAATCCAGTCCATCGTTTGTAAGTGTGACTACGTATCCAAGAATCTTGAGAAAATTGAGGAATACCAACCACATGAAAGACAAGGTCAAATATGAACAAACAAAACAAATCAATCCATTTGTCCTTAGGGCTAAGGAAAGTGGTACAGATGATCTCTTTCAGCAGGGGAAAGATGTAATATTATTTGAGTTTTTGGAAGACTATATTCATTACAATATGGAAACCTAATTCCAGGGGAGCTAGACTATAAAAAACCATTTAGAAAACTTTCAGTGACTGAGGAGAGAAATAATGGTGATTGGTAAGGGTGAGCTAAAGGAAACTCATGAAAGTAAGAGATGTTTCACAGGTAGAACTAGTGTTGATTAAAAGTGGGGTGAGGGAAAGTCAGGAGTCAAGGTGACACCCAGACTTCTGACTTACCCTTTCACCATAATTATTCTCATTTTGGAATTTAGTGGATTTCCTTCTGACTTTCTGAGCCAAGTTATTTAGTACTGGACACGATGGAGCTCAGCTTGTCCAATTTGCTTTCTGCTGAAGCTGTGAACAGCGCACTGATTCAAAAGTGGCTTCAGGTCTCTTAAATTCCCAAATATCTGACTTTGACACCCAAGTTACTTTACTGTCTAGTAAGTCAGGTGTCTTAAGTATCTGGATGTTTTAAAGAGTTTTACCAGAACCCTTCATAGATAAGGAGAATAAGAATACTTTTAAAGTACAATATTAACATAAATCCAGGAAAAAATTGACTTTGTGATATAATAATATTGAGATTTGTTATTGTTCATTATATATGTGTATGCTTACATGGATTTATATACGTATATGCTAATATATATAATGTATAATGAACATGTGTTATAAGAATATATTTAAATTCTGTTTCTCATTGGTAGAAGGAATGATGTTTTACATTTTTAGAAATAATAAGACACATTTTGAAATATTTTGGAATATTATTATTAATGGTTGTAATTCATTCAGCTTTTTATCAAATGGAACGATCAATTAGGCATATAATATTACACATGCAATAAACCCAAGCCTGTGCAATTGCAATCTATGGAAATTAATTGTACAGTGTTTGATTTTGTACTACACTATCTTTTTGGGTGAAATAGAAATTTCCAGCGAACATATTGCATGGCTTATATCTCCTAATACTTCACAGACTGTGGGTATAAATGGGCCTCAATGACAATAATATATAAAGCTTCACTCTTTGTTGTCTCTATTTCAGTCTATTTATAGAGGATCCAAGCCTTTGTAATATTTCCTCAATTACATCTTGAAGTTACCAAAGGCTGTTTCTTGGTTTCTAAAGTAAAACCATGTAGTTTAATAAGTGTTTTCTATTATATAAAATTAAAACCCTATTTTTAATTTTAGTTTAATTTTAGTTTATCTTTGAACCCTTACCTAGAATAAGATTAGTACCCTAAATATAAAAGGCAAAAAAAAAACAAAAAAAAAAAACAGACCTGAAAAGGAAGGAAAAGACTACTTTGTCTGAGGTGTTAAGTGGTTCTGAAAAATATATTGAGTCCCCTGGAATTCTTAAAGGCAAAGAGCAATTGGTTGTATAAAGGTATCCCAACAATTACTTTATGAAATTAAAACTGCATGTTAATTTCAGTTTCAAGAAAGTGTGACATTTCGACTTTCATAAATCTTGAACTTGATTCTTGCAAGAAATTAGTTTTAATATAAAGCTAGAGAAAATATTTTAAGGCTGTGTTTTGTTTCATCTTATAGTATTTCATAATTAATATAGGTTACGTTGGCATAATGCTCCTAACTTTGTTTCAGCATGTTAACATCTAATAGTAGTCTGTTGTATCTCCATCAGCATCCTTTTAAGGCACAGTTAGAATCACAATCTTATTAGATTCATGAGAGAACTGAGACCCAAAACACCCTGTGTTTTCCCAAGAACACAGGGTGAGTGAGCGCTAGGACCATGGCTAGAAAGCCCGGCTTATGATTTTTAAACTTTATCTATTTTAGCAAAAGGAACATTTGAGTTACAAATAAAGGCTGTGTGTGAGATTCAGTGTAATTTGAGGTACTGCAATATTTTCTCACAGCCTCCCACAGTGCCTGAAGCCTCAAAGTTCCAGTTAAGACACTATCCCCAAAAAGTCCCTAGTTGAATGCAAATACCCAGAGTTTCTGATTTACCCCAAATCAACGTACACAATATCTTATTTTCTGCCACACTTTACCCACACACCAGTGCCTTGCCGCCGCTGAAATGGGAACTACAGTGAAGATGAACAGGACTTTTTAGAGATTCTATGGTGCAAAAAGTTTAAAATGAAAAAGGTGCCCAAATCATGAGTAAAATGATGCAGAGGCAAAATTCTAGACTGGTATGATCTGCCCCTGTGTTGGATAAAAAAATAAACCCTTACACATTATCTGAGCATTTTTAAATTCAACTTATTATATTGAATTAAGGTTCTACAAATACATGATTTATTTGGGTAGCAACTATTCTAACAACTCTCAGCCTTTGGGAGTTTAAGGGATTAACAATCATTCTCACTTTCAATGAACTAGTAGGAATTAGTACTTTCAAATTGTTTCCTATTAACAAAGCTGAGAGCAACCGTTCTAGGAGGTTGACTTTTCACACCAGGGGAAGGGGTAGCCAGGAGAGGAGAAAGGGTACTAAATGTAAAACACAAGTTCAAGATTTGTTTTTATTTGTTTCCTGTAAACTTAGAAATATAACAACTATTTATAGCATTATTTCCATTTATAGAAAATTCTCTGAATAAAATCCCTTGACAAGATGATTATTTGCTTGCATATTATATAGGATGCTTGCTATACTGATATCCTTATTACATTACAGTCCACAGCACTCAGAACTGTAGTCTAGAAAACTTGTAACAATAGATGAGAATGAGGCAAATCTTTACATTGGGTGCTTTCTAAAAATCCTAAATCCTCAGGGACACAAAACTGTGGGCTCCTGGAGGCTTTCCAATGGGAATAAAATCTAGAAAAATATACTGCAGAAGGTGCGTAATAGAGCAAAAAATATACTGTTTCCTCCTATATATATAAGGCCAGCCTTGACAAAGAATAATTTTCATGACAAAACAGACATAAGAAATCTTAGGCACTATTTTTAGCTTCCATTTTCAATTTTGATTTCGCAAAGAAATTCAGGATGCATGCCCAAATGAAGGTTTCATCTTTATTTCAAGGCAACATGTGAATGCAACGAGAAACCTCACAAACATCATCACACTATAAGAGAGGAACACTACATTACCAGTTTCATTTTAAGATTCTCCTTGTGTATGTGTGTGTGTGTGTGAAGACTAGAACAAACCTTAATTTTCCAAACATTACATGTAAAGAAAACATAAAAAGGATTTGACTGCACCTTTAAGAAGAAATCACACTTTCCACATTTAGTTAATTCTCGGTTATCTACAGTAAACTTAAATCTCTGTCTGACTTTGTCCTGTCACCCAGCATGTACCAAAGTCACCTTGTCTTGGTAGTTATGCATTTAATCTTAATTTATGGACCAAATATATTTTTAATAAGAAGGTTAATTTTCTTTAAGAAAATACTTATTTTAGAAACAAATATATGAGTTCTATCTCTATGGTTATAGCCCTTTAGGAAGGTAGGTAGGTAGATAGATAGATAGATAGATAGATAGATAGATAGATAGATAGATAGATAGATGACAGTAAATAGTTTACTGAATTTAAGTAAGCTTATGGAAAACTTCAACTTTTGAGGATCATGGGTACAATATATCTAATCATTCTGTGAAAAGTAAACTAAAAGATAAGACTATTATTGTGAGACTCTTATTTTTAATCCTAAGTAAAATTTCAACTGGATATATACCATTTGGGTATTTCCAAAGGTGACTGTCTAATACAATTTGTTGGCAGATGTGTGGTGTCTACAAATCTAGATATCTCAAGAACAAGATTTCTCATAATGTTGAATATGTTATAAGTGCATTTTTGTATGGGAATTTTTCTTAGCTTCTCAACTGCTAGGGTTGAGAGCCTAGTTGTCCAAAATTACAATCGAGACTAGAAACACAATGTCAGAGACTCTTTCTACACTCTGTCTCACCATTGCATTTAAAAATTGTTGTTTCACATTTCTACTAATAAAAGCCTTTCTAAGGATTCTGTATCACTCTTTTGCACGACACATTCACATCCTTCAATGAAAGTTGCTATTATCAGAGTAATGTGCTCTTACTATTTATTTATCACAACATCTCTCATGACTTCTTACCCAGGCAAGCACTAGAAATATCTAACTCATTACCACTATATAAAATAACATGGGGTCGTTTCAGAATGAAAGAGATCAGAGCATGAAATTTGAAAGCTGCTCGTGTTCCTGGTTCTAAAGGAAACAATTGCTATTTAACAAGCACTGCTAACTTTTAACTATTGTTGAGGATATACTCCACTCTTAGTGAAACTATTACCCAGACAACATCTTGTTGGAAATACCTATTTGCTACCTTTTTTTAATTTAAGCTCTGAATACCCTTGGATGTTCTCAGGCTAGATGATGAAAGAAAACTGACCCAGATAGAGTCAGAAACTGAAAATGCCTATTGACTTATTCAGCTGGAAGTTGATCCTGGTTGCTATTTAAATCTATTGCTTTGAGTGTCAGCAGACATACTGCATTCCTTATGATGGTTCAGAGGGCAGACATTTGGGTCAAAATATTCCTTCCCTTTCTGAACCTAATGTGGGCTTTACAATGTTTACAAACAGCTGTTACAATAACCTAAAGATCCAAAGAAAAATGTGACACATTCAAGAATCTGACAGTTAAAACTGTTCAGATAGCAGCTTGTGGTTTGAGGTAATAAGACCCATGATGATAATGGTATTTGTCACATTCACAGCAGCTATATTCATGAGAGTGGAAGTGACCACCCTCTTACACACCCAGTTACTACTTTGAATCTGGGTCTATATTTTGGCCACCTTGGCAACAGCACAGCAGTAACAACTGGGGCCATAATAGTAATGTCAATCTAAGGACATTTTTGGATAAAGCAGGAGCCCTGACTTTCACGATAGACAGACAGAAAGAAAACATACAAAATAAACCGAGAAGGTGGGGTCCTTAGCATTAAACTATCCTGAGTCTCTAGGCCATTATTGTAATAGTTCTGCTTTTACAAGTCCAACAATTTTCTAGTGGTTGTTGTTTTGTGGGGAAAAACATTTTAGGGGAATGCATCTGTAAGTAGGGGACTTTTTTTGTTTTGTATCTTTGTCTGAAGTGAAACTGTGAACAAAAACTGTTCACTGATTTTGACCACATTAATCAGTGTAGGTTTCCACATAATCATTACAATAAAAGGGATTATAAACAATGAAACAGACAAAATTGATCATTCGGACTTCCTATTGGTTGATTTATCTCTTGTGATTAGCCACTGATATCTCTTCTTTTGGGCACACAGTCAAATTGCTTTTCCTTGTCCTCATGACATGAAACACATTTTATGTCCTCATAACTTGCTTTGGTTAATAAATGTGAGGAGAGGTGACAGGTGTCACTTCAGGATGAAACCTTCTAAAGAAAAGTTCAATTTGCTGTTTTTCCTTTCTACTGCCAAGACACTCAACACTTTCCAGATGATAGCAACATTGTCATTCTGGCATGAGAAGATGTGGAACAGAGTCCCTAGTTGTCCTGTCATGAACACGTAATATGAGCAAGAAATACACTGTCATTGTGCTGATCTACTGCAATTTTGGAGCTGTTATCTCAGTATAACCTAGCCTATCCTGATTATACTCACAGTGTGACTTATAGACATTTAAAGAATGCAATTCCATATTAAAATATATTTGACATATAACATTGTGTATTTTAAGGTTCAATAAAAATAAATACATACATACATCTATACATACATGCATACATATATACATACATACACTGGGGAAAAAAAGAACACCATTCTTTATCCTTTCACAGAATCAGAGGCTATAATGAAGATAACACTTCAAATCTGCATCAGAATAAGATCGACTGTTTCTGTCTTGTCTAGAGATAAAGTGCAGGACCGTGAATTTATGGTCAAACTGTGTTCTTCAGGCAGAAACTCAAATGCACTCTTAGCCCAATCCAGATGAATTGTTTTACTGCCTGAACTAGCCAGAAATAATTTCTTTAACTTGTTTTCTTGTAAATCAAACCAGAGTTTTATGAAATAATATTCATTGTCAGCCAGACCTCTTTCATTTTCCTTTTTATTGGTCTTTTCCTTTCATATCCTTCACACTCTTTTTCCCTTACAGCCACTTTCTCCTTTACATAGGCTGTATTCTCCTGTCTGACAACAAGAGAAAGTGATTATTACTACTTTACATAACAGATTCTGGCAAAGTATTTGGGCTTCTGTTTCCACAGTAATTTAAATGATTTCTGCTGTAAGTGGAAAGCAAAGTTTGATCTTGGCCTTATGGAATCTTTGCTGAGTGATATCTGTTCCACTAGGCATTTCTAGACTCCAAAAAATGTTTGGATCCTTTGTGATATAGGTAAAATAGAACACATTTAACTTTGAGGCAGACCTACTACGTTTCTCTGTTTATTTCTGTGATCAGCCCAGAACGACAGCTTGAGTGTTGTGTCTGTGAGCATAGTTAAATGCACAAAAAATATGGAGTGTGTGTGTGCACACACGTGCACGTACATGTTCATGTGTTTAAAGTAAAATAAAGACAGTGTAGTCAGCTTAAAATGGACATTTATCAAATTTTTAATTATGATAAATAACATCATTATGTTTGTTCATACTCTTTCTCCAAAATTACTACAATAAAAGTCCATACTTATAGACTTACGTGGAAGAAGGTCATGATGACTTTCAGAAAAATCAAAATGGACACAAAGTATATTCTATATATTATTGACCAGAAGCAAATTCTTTTTCTCAAGATACAGAAAGCAAATTTTTAAATTTTATGAAACATTATGATATGGTGTAATTTTTTCAAAAAGGTCATTTTTCTCATTTGCAGAATATCATTTCTTCTCTAAAGTAGTGGTTTTGCACAAGATTTACCAGTTGTCAGTTTCACCTACATTATATGTATTAATATAGAGAGTCTCTATGAGAAATTTGAAAGGTAACAGACATGCATTATTCCACAGGATTAAAATAATTTTCTATAAATTAGCTAATATCTCTCCAAATTAAACATATGTATTCATTTTAAAATTGCTTTATTTAGATGATTTATTTATTAAAATGAATAACAAATATATCAATTTAAAATAATTTAAATTCATTTTTTATTTGTCAAATATTGGGAAGGAAGTCCAGCAATAATTTTGTAAAATGATAAAAATCCCCATTTTCTACCCAAATCTGTATATTTATAAAATTTATTAATCTGTGACAATATTACAACTCTAAGTATTATTTTCATGGATCACATTCTATACTCATGTTGTCCTCTCTATGAATCCATGGATTGGAATTATATATACATAAATTAAGGGGAATTTGTTAATGAAATAATAATTTCGATACCTTCATTAGTAGAAATGGTAGTTATGGCTCTCAATAGGGGATTTTTTAAAGAAAACTCCCCTACCAGAGTTACCCACGTTCTTCTTTTAAATATGAAAATCTACTTTGCATTGATCATAGGCTTTATTAAGAAGACTGTTGACTTCAACACTAAAAATATCCAAAAGAAGTTCTGATTGTTCCAGAGAATTCCTGAGCAATCATTTTTCTAGTGATTAAACGGATCATATGCCATTAGATAGTCCAGGTTGAGGGAATTCACATTTTCTGAGCAACCACTATGGGCCCAAACTTCTTTTAGGTACTTTACACATATTACCATTTTGGTATTCATAATCAGTCCATGATGAAGCAATTATTATCTCCTGATTACAGAGGAGGAGGCTGATACTCTGGGAGGTGGGTAATTTGACAGGCACCATATACCTAGTAAGAAATGGATTAAAAATTTATAATTTAGGTCTTTTGATTTTAATGTCTGTATTAATCTGTTATGCCATATTGCTTCCCAGAGAGTGCAATTTCTGCTTCATTAATTTAGGGATTCTTTTCAAATGGATTGTCTACCAGTAGTTGGCCAATTATTTTCCTCCTATGAAAAATTAACTAAAAATGTACAGAAGACGTATGGTTCAAATTCTTCATCCTTTGTTATTCATCAAGAATTTGACAAAGTAAACCGAAAAAAATTACTGAAGAAATCTTCATGAATGGGCCCCAAAACAGTCAACAAACACTTGTAACTTGCATCTCAAGTCATATTTAGGAAGGGCTGGACTGACCCTCAGAGCCAGATGTTTCTACTCCCTGGTTTCTCTTCTCAACTTTTTTTCTTCGTCTCTTTTTAATGGTTTGGTATATTAGAGATGAAGCAGTTCCTTGATCTCTGCCCATTTATCCAGGATCTGGAAAACTCTGAGTTAGAACTATAATTTGCTTTCTTCCTGTCAGCAGAAATGAAACAGTAAATACATGGGCATTTTATCTACTATCTATGCAGAGTCCTGCTGCTTTGATCCTGCTTGCTTCCCAAATCAGATTCCAGAATTGTCTCTAATTCTAGCTTTATGTTCTCAGAGGGTGCTGTGCTTTTTCTTTTTAAATGTATAAAATCTTTTGGTATTTTTCCACCCATGTTTAGAATTCTGACTTTGATTTTGACATTCACATTTTCTAAATTTTAATGTTAAGAACTTTCTACCATACTTTGTTCCTCATTTAAGATTTGTTGCAAAATTCTAATTAACAGATTGAACAACAAAAGAACCCACTGAACACCCACTAGGTTTTTTTTGTTTTTTTTGAAAGGGGAAAACATTCTATAAAAAACACTGAACACTAGCAGACACACACTGATGAACACCTACTGCTTAATGAAATTTATCACCAGCTAAATTCAGTTCCTTCTTCCCCACTTCATCGCCTCTTCCCCCTACACACGCATACACACACACACACACACACACACACACAAACACACACATGCCCTCAAAAGACCAGTTTTGATAGCATATGCACCATAATATACATTTTAAAAAGAGGGTTTGTAAAACTGGAAATCTTTGTATTTCAAATAGATGAGATGATAATTTCTTGGGTGTCTGACTTCTGTTTTGCTGTATTAATCAAACGACGGCTCTGTTTATGCCATTATAAGGACCATTTAAAATATTAGTTATTTCTAGATGTTATAAAAATATAACATGCCAAAATGTTCTATCATAGAATTTTTAGAAACAGATTTTTTTCCCCAGTAAATGAGCTAGTAATAACCGAAGTTGAGCCCAAAGCACACTAAGTAAAGATGTATGATTCTCTGTAGATAACAGCAATGTTGGGGGAAGTTTTTTCTTTTAACACAAAGTATATGACAAGCAGTAGTCAGTCATTTTGTAGCTTAAGTTCTAGAAGACATCACTTTAGATTATACTTAGTGTAGGTATAAGTATGAAGAAACACTTACTTACACATAATTTCTTAAAGTTTCAGAAAAAAAAATGTCCCATGATTTTTAAATAAGCAACGTTTAGCCCATAAAGAGGGTAGGACTATCTTATCTTCTATTCAGTTCACAGGTTTTAGCAGTTTTCTGAATACTTATGAGTAGCTCAGAAATTCATATAAGTTCATGTAATTCACACAGCATCTGTTGTGAAAAAATAAAGTGATAATTTACATCCAATTAAAATATTTTTCATTAGATAAAATGCTTTAATAAACTAACAAACTTATATAAGAAAGTAGTATTCACTGGGAATAAAGCAAGTTAATTTTCTATAGCGCATGCCAAAAATCAAAATTGGTCAACTGGAAAAGGAGTAAGAGTCAATCTTTTATGTAAAATGTTAGTACATTGATTACTTAAAAAAAAATAGTGTGTCCTTAAAGTCTTACAATGTATGTAAGTTATTTGAAAGCATCTTTACTCATGGGGTGAATCCTTATTAAACTGCTAAAAATATATATCTACCAACCCTCTCATATCTTCTATAGAAGTGGAAATTTTAGGAGCGTTTCTTATACTGGAATGCTTCTTATGCCTTTCTGTCTTTTAAATCTTTGCAATACTACACAATAATATATGTAACCCTGGCTTAAAATGAAGTTAAAGGTTGTTTTTTACTAATTTCTTTTTTCTGCTATAAGGATTCTTTACCTTTAAAAATAAGCTTATGTATAAATTGGCAGGCAATTATGCAAATGCATTCTGTTAGGGCAGATTCCAATGGTAAAACACAAAATAAACTTAAGAGAAAAGGGGGAGTCAAGTAAAGAGAAAGTTGGTGGGTCTTGATTTTTTTTTTTTTTTTGTGCTTTAAATATTTTTAGGCCTCTTTACCACTGCTGCTAGGTCATTTCTGTTAGCTATACTAAAGAGCCTTTGTCAGTCTGGAGGAGGCAGCCATGTGTCCATGAATGCTTATTTAGTACGGTGAGGACAGATGGCCTGGAATTGCTGAAGAAGACCTTAAGATATATTTTTAAAAGGAAAGGGAAAGAAACAATAAGGGAGGAAATAAATTAGAGAAGAGCCAAATGTGTGGCCAGGAAAAGTATGCACACGGACACACACACACACACACACACGCGCACGTGCACACAGTCACACACATATGCCTACAAATAAAGATAAACTATAAAGTGGTAAGCAGGATCTGATGTATTTACAGATTTACTTTTTCTGTAGAAACTAATTTTCATTATTGTTGATTTGTATCTTTTTAGTAGAAACTTGACAATCATAATCACTTTTGATCTGAGCTTAGTCTGTCCTGGTTGATATATAATACACCTTTTGTTTCTTATAGCATCCAAACTTGCAATATGAACTTTGATTCATAAAAGCTCAAGCGATTTACTTAAATAGTATTAACTCCTGACACCATAAGAGTCAATGCTCTTAACACAATTTGTTTTAGAGTCTACCATAATTAATTTATCTTGCTTAACATTTTATTTCATTTTTTTCCTGTTATTTTAAGAAAATATACACACTATTGCCCAAACAAAAACTCATGAAGGATTATTTCATGTGTATTAGAAATGGGAGAGGAAGTGAAGATGGAGAATGGCTGGGCATGGGGGCATCAGTGGTTATTATTGTGTTTTCAAGTAGAAAGACTTTGTGAGATGTGAGATGATAAAAAGTGACATTAGTGGATTTTTATTATGTATTTTTTCTTTCCAACTTATCAAATTAACATTTTTTTCCATTTTCTTCAGATTTATTCTCTTTCAACCATGCTGTGACTATGCCGGGTAACAGAGGACTGTTGCTTCAATTGCCAGATTTTGTTACTCATAAAACAAATATTAGATTCCAAATTTCTTTTTATTGCCTTCTGAGTTGTCATGGTTATCAAGTGACACCTTCCCTGAATTCTCTCTCATTTTAACTCTTTTCCATGCTTTGTATAAATAGGCTGCTTGAAAATCAAGAGAAAAATAAACCATCAAGTTTGGGTGCTATAAGAAGCAAACAACACAAGGAAGAAAAAAAATATATATTTCGTTAACTACAAAGTGAAATTGGAAAGATTTTATCCAGAAGCATTAACTGTCATTAAATAGAAGCAGTCTAAAAAATATCTACATTATATAATGGTTCTCTGAACAAGCTCTGGGTAACTTGCTGCCTGTTAAGTGTGTGATTCTTGCATTGTGGTTAGAGTTCTTCTGCAACACCCCACCCCACCCCCAACACACACATCCACCAACCACCACCACTACCAGCCGTGGAACAGGCAGCAAGGATGCTGGATCATTCTAAGGTAAATATAAGAAACATTTTTTTGGACACAAGCACCTTTTAAAAATAGAAAGGCAAGAAGATTCATAAACAGAGCCTTTGAAATTGTACAATACTTTTGTCTTACAAAAACATCTGTTGCTCAGATGAGTATTTGGAACACTGAGTACTTCAGATTACCCCTCAGAAGGTGTGTTGGGTGGTGGCTCTCTGTGGACTTGGCCCCAGGGGAGGTCAGCCTAACTCCCCAGCCTGTTAGCTCAGCAATTTCCCAGTGGTCAGCCCGTCTTGCCATAATCATATGCTGGCGCCTCAAGCCTGTTTCTTAACTGTACTATGTACCTTCTAATGAAAGCATCCCAAAATATCCCCAACCGCTCAAATTCTGGGGCAGCCGTGACCTCAGACTGGACTGCTGGACACACGGCATTTGCTCAGACAGAATGGCTGATAAAAATCTCCCTGCCACGATGACTAAAATGCTCACTCTGTCTCTGCTAGGTTTTGTCGCTTCATAGCTTATGATTACTTGCAAGAATTCCAGAATCTTTGACATACAGCTGATTAGGAAGCTGTAACCCAACACAGGACACCACAATTTCATATGACTTGGAGCCTTTACAATAATGAAAAGAAGAAACAGGAAAAAAAGTAATTATAAAATAACTTTTTGTGCTTAAAGCAACAAATACAACAATAATAGCAACACAAAGTAATGTGTGAAAATCAAAAGAAATAGTTCTTTTGAAAGTTATTTTAAAAATGTAGTTTACCTCCTATACAAATGGGAAACGATAATATGATTTTTTCTAAGGGAGCATTCCTGATATTAACTAATTTACGGAGGAGCTATGAACAGTGCTATTGGATTTTACTACAATCTTTTAGATAAACTTTCAGAAGCTTTGAGGATAATAAAACAAAATGGGGGGGGCACACTTTATGAAAAGTCAAATGGACTACTAGGCAAATAACTGAAAGAGGCTGTGTTTAAATTCAACAGGTGTTCCTCTGGGCGCTTCATCTTGTAAAGCCTTTGTGTGATAAAAGTAACCCAGGGTCTTATCCGATGTGGCTTGAACAGAAAGAAATATATTTTAACAATCTGTTAATGAAATAAGAAAAAAAAAAAAAGGAAAAAAATTAGATTTAGATAGAAACGAGAGTGATCCCTATTGTTATTTTGCCATGTTTTATATGCATTTTGAAAGCCTTAAAGCCTCTTCAAAAAAAAAAAAAATAATGCTTGTAGACTTACAGCACAATTCACACAACTTGATTCTTAAAAGTACTTTGTACTTTGACAAAATCAGCTAGGGCATGTTTGAACTAGCCTCCTAGTATTAAAGCTTTTATTTTCTTCAGGAAAAAAAAAAAAGAAAAGAAAAAATATTACTTATAAAAAAAGGATAATACAAAATATACTGACATGGTTTTGTTAAAAATACAAAGCATTATCATTTATATGATAGTGACTTTTTCCCTACAAGTATGCTTTGTAAACGTGATTGAATGAAATGGAAGTCTTTTCTTATCTCAGCTCTGGTAAGCTTTCTTGTTTAAGCTACACTTGCTGGTAAATATAACAGAATTAAAATACATCAGGATATTGTATAGCAAGTAAGTAACAAGGCACTAATAAGGATTCGTCGCATGCATTTAAGCACACATTGGCAAAAATAATACCTCTATTACTTATTTAAAAATTATAATATTAAAGGCCCAAATTCTGATTTAGCATTTCTATACCTAT
Organism: Rhinolophus sinicus; assembly: GCF_057876585.1. NCBI lineage: Eukaryota > Metazoa > Chordata > Mammalia > Chiroptera > Rhinolophidae > Rhinolophus > Rhinolophus sinicus. The sequence goes on from NC_142503.1 coordinate 58,578,211, forward strand.
TTCCTTATAAGATTCATAGATTTCAAATCTACACACCTCACTTTGAGGAAAGTCAATAACATTTTCTTAATGTATGCATATTTATATACAGTATACAAATATACATGTGTATATTTAGATGATATATTATATATATAATATATTATATATATATATATCATTGTATATGTCTGCTTATATATGTATAATAATTACAGTCCACTTCCTACAACTAAAAAAATCTGCACAAATTCACTTTAACCTACGAACCTCCTGGATCTTTGGCTACTGTCTTATTATTTTTCCTTCTCCACTGGGGGAGAGGGGTGGGGCAAAACAGCTGAAGTTACAAGCAGTGTTGAAAATAAATGAAAGTCAATTTACCTTGCTAATTTTTCATATGTTTCTTTCTTTAACTGCAGAACTCTGTTTTTTTTTTTTCCCTTTTTTCCAGAGTCACTTAATTTTTTTTCTTTTTTTTTGCAATCTATTTTTTCCCTTAGAAAGTAACCCCTTGTGTCCTACCTTAGGCTCTCACTGAATGATCTCTTTTTCTTCTAATTATATTTCTTCATCTTGGGAGGAACTCACATCGCTTCAGGATAAGCAACCCAGAAGAGCCTAAGGTCAAGTGTGCCCTAGAATCTGAATCTAGAAATTACAATCATGGAATAAGAGCAGAGAGGGAAAGAAGAGGCTTAACGGGGAATTTGTAACGATATTGAGGCCCCTTCTGAAGAATAATTAATTGAACAGCATACTATGTTACATCACTTTCTTGAAATCTCAGAGGACACACTAAAGAGTTTAGGAAGTTGATCTGAATCTGCTTCCTAAGCCATGGGGTTAACACATTAGTTGTACCATGGTCAAGCCTCAGAGTTTTATTTCCTAAGTATTTCCTGTTCTAAGGTTCAAAAACCAGTTCTGTTCAAAAACCAGCAGAACACAAAGAATGCCAATGCCATATTACACATTAAAGAAACTCAAATTTTTAAGACATCTAAAAAGGAGGAAATAGACTTAATTTGATAGCTGGCTTTTATTCCTGTTAAAGATGGGGTTCAATGAAGGGGCTGATGGGGGTCAGCAAAAGAGATTTCTAAGATAATTCTTGAAGTAAAAGAGACTCCTATTTCGGGAGAAGTATGGGGACATTTGTGAAATACAAACACTTCAGGTAGAGGAATTGTAGGTAGAAGAGGGGGAAACATTAGCAGAGCTTTTAAACCAAATCTTCAGCTGGGCTTTTGTTTAACACATATGCAAATGTGTGCACTGCTTCATTTGAATATTTATTTACTGCATTTGTGAAGGAAATTGGGGGATTATAGCCTCTTCCCAGCTGTGTTTTAGTTAATGACTGGTCAGCCATTAGCCTGCTCCACTAAACGGATTCTCGCACAAGCAACACCTTTTTTCACCCCACTAGAAATTCTTCATATAAACAACAGTGGGGAAAACAGCAAATCCGATCTACAGAGAGCTGTGTACCAAAAATGAAAATATTCCCCCAGAATCATTAGAAATAAACAAGAAAGTAATTTAACGATGGTGACTTTTGCATTTTTATAATAAAGCAAACATTTACTATCAAATATTGTGGGGGGGAAGGGAATTAGCTAATCAAAATTTCTCTTTACTGAGAACTAATTCAGGATGCTATAGTAAGTGGCCTTTCACTTCCTTCCCCAGTACTTGCTCCCTCCTGTCCCCTACGGTTATAAACACACACATCAATGAAAGTGTTGTGAATCACTTGGGCAATATTAATATTTTACAAATTTATTGGCAATTTCACAATTTCCTCATATCTTTTCACTGCAAAAACAAACAAAAAAAAACCACACATACACAGAAGGAGGAGTAAATAACATTTCGTTAGCAATTAAACTCAGTGTACTGTCATTGCTCAAACTAACTTATTTAGAGGCATCAATGTTAGTTATGAGATTAAAGACTTGTATCATGAAAAGCTCATTTCTAAGGATTAATGGTGACCAAATCTTTAGGGCAAAAAGCTCTCATATATCCTTTCAAATTTTATTTACTATAGATCCACTCCTCTGGGGAAAAACATGCACTGTTCTAAATACAGTAAGAATTAATCCATGGGAATGAATGAATCAAATTTTTATCATCAAAATTCTGAAATTTTCTGCCTGGGTGTAAGAAAAGCCTGGTCATTGGTTTATTAGTGAGGTGATCTTTACAATTATTGAGGTGATCTTTGCAGAATAAATATAAACTACTTATTTATCAAAAATATTAATACTGAAGATAATTTATGCAAACCACTTGTCTGTGCTTGATTAGGTATAAAGTACTGCTGCACATAAATAGACAACACAGAACCTGAGAACTACTTGGACATAAGGAACTGTTCGTGGAGCAAAGTGATCATTTCTCTCAGTTGGAAAAATTAAGTGTCAGACATTAGACTGACAACTCAAATATTTACAGAACAAAACTAAATAATAAAGGAAGAGATACTGTCAGACCTCAAGAAAAGCAAAGAAGTAATAATTATGTCAATGAAAGAATACCACAAGAATTCTACCTAAGAAACCTGATTTAGCTGCTTCATTGCTAAGATCACTTTAGTTCTGCCTGATACTTAAAACCATTCCAAACAGCAGAAAGAAGCTTCAGGTGTACATTTCATGCCATACTTCTATATCAGATGTGAATGGTGTGCACGTATCAATGGCATCATTTTCCTCCCTTCATATATGTTTCCAAACCATCTCAGAAGCTCGTCAGGCATATTTCTTGTTCATCCCTTCTGTGGGGCAGAGGCAGACAGATTGCTGGATCAGATAGTGCAATACGCTGTATACTGCATTTCAAATGTGCCTTTTTTTAAAGCAGCAGATTTATTGATTTTCTTAAGTAGAAAATATGCACCCGGACATTAGACAAACACAGACTAAACACAGACTGAGGAAAAGCTGATAATTTGATTAAACTGACTGAGCTTTTGTTGTCTGTGTTTGGGGAATTTCCAATAATGTACAAGTGCCAAGCTCCCCTCTTCTTCTGAATTTAACAAATGTAATCCCGAAGCACAATGAATTTTGCAATTATCCTGTATGTGGAGAATTCTGTATCTTTAGAAAAATCTATTGATGAACACATATATTGCTTTGAGACAAAGGTGGGGTGAAAATCTTGCCTTGCTCACAATATAGGACTATACTCACAAAGGGGTAAGTACTGCCCAGGCAAAAAACATTTGGTTTAAGGGTCTCTTTTATATCTATGTGTTTTGTTTTTTTCTTTCTTCCTTCCCTTCCTTCCTTCCTTCCTTCCTTCCTTCCTTCCTTCCTTCCTTCCTTCCTTCCTTCCTTTCTTCTTCAAGAGTACTGAGATATAATTGGTTAGATGTAATTTGCTCAAGTTGGGGTCAACTTGAGTTAAATATTTAAGATTTACAATACTTCACAGTGTAGGTATCTTTTCACATGTCTTAGAGAGCAGTTTATCTCAAGGTTTCCAAAAGCTCTGGTTATTTAATTTACCCTTGAGGATGCCTGCAATGAAATTAATGACAGCAGGTGTGTGTGGGTGTGGAGCGACAGGGATGAGGGAATAATAGCTGAAAGTATGTGATGATTACTGAGTTTTATGAATTAGTTGAATGAAACCTTGTAAATTTTTATTGTGAAAATTTCTGAACAGCCCTTGTATGTTTTTTTTAATCTCCATCATTTGTACCATGGTACTGAGAAGAAAATCTAATTCCCTAATACTCTACAAGAACAAGGCTATAAAATAGGCATTCTTAACTGCTTAACCGTAAAGACTTTCATCTTTATTATTTTCTAGACATACACTTATTAGGTTTTTAATTATTCTTTTCTCATATTGTTCTGCACCTTCCATTAGCCATTCTTTCACAGTAATATTTTGTCGCCTTTTGACTGGCTCAACCCTCATGCTTTTATGTCTTATAAAGACATTTCCCCTCCTAATTTTTGCCCATTCCTGCTCATATGGTTCCCAGAACCCACCACTTATCCCAAATTATACCAGATAATTTGGCTAATAAGATATCTGATTACAACTTTTCACAAATTTCTTGTGTTTATAGTTGAAACTCTGGTTTCTTTTCCTTAGCCTATACCACGCACACACACACACACACACACACACACACACACACACACACACATTTTTCTAAGTGGAGACTTAGACCCCAAATAGGAAATCATTATGGTGATTAGATATAGTCATAACCCAGAAAGTCACCAATTTCTTAACAATTGTTTTATCACTGATGGGATAGCTAAAGTATTAGCAAGATAATCTGAATTTTGTCTTTAGTTAGTGAAATAAATTTCAATTATAGATTCTACTATTCTTTTAAACTTTTTCTTTGAGTCAATGATATTTATACACAAGTTAAGGTAACACTGAAGTTTAAAATCTCTTTGCCTTTTTTGTACTAAGATTGGAATTTATTTAATGGTTCATCTCAGATGGCCTGAGGATGTTTAAACAGAGACACATAGGAGACAGATATAAAGATAATTTAAATCTATCCTTTTTCTGATTTGCCTTTCCAAGTGTATGACAAAGATAATTTCCACTAACTCTTTTATTCACCCTGTGTGAACTCAGGAGGGAAAATAACGTATAAGCCAAAACAAGTTGCCAAATTTTAGAGGACATTTTATATATTTGTGTGAAGCTTATCACAACAAATTTCTATGGTGATTCAAATATATTTTATCTCATTACATCATTTATAATTATAGCATTTGGAAATTATATATATTCTTTTGGGGGTTCTAAGAACTAAATCATATGTAACCAAATTATGCCCCATTTTAATTTGACATACATTTTCTTGCTCTTTCAATCTGCTCTTTTGAAAAGGATCTGAGGGTAAAGTAATTTTCACTAACTGTATTAAATACAACATTCAAGAGCTTAATATTAAGTGATAGTTTTCTTTAGAGAAATCAACCTATAAGGTTGACCGACTAGAAGACAGGAAAACTATGTTCACCTTGCGATTCTACCTTGGGCAAGTTATTTACCTTTTCTCAGTCTTTGTTGCCTCATCTGCAAAACCACAATGTTAGAATAAATATCTCTTGCACTTTAAGGATCTAGTCATATATTTAAGTTCCATGATTTTTTTTTTTCTCTTTGTGAAAACTTTTTTTGGTAATGAGGAGAACCTTTGAACTCAATAATTAGGGCTTCATTACATTCTCAGATGTCTGGGTATTGATTCAAACTCTTACAACCCACACTCCATGAACCTTAATTCAAATCATGAAACTGCTGTGTAGGCGTGCGCTCTAGCAGCACACAGGAAGCTTACCGGAAGGTATCAACTGAAAGGAAGCACACATGGAAATATCCTCTCACCCATACTGAAACCTGCTGCAGACCGAGGCCTTTCATGGGATCTCCCAAGCATGGCTGCCCACAGCTGCCATCACACCATCCAGCTTCTCTTCTCTTTTAAAAAAAAATTTCTAAATATAGACTTTTATGATGTACATATTGCTGATGATGTATCTCCTGAATACCTTCAAATAACAGGCTTTTCTTAACAAGGTTTTAATGAATTTTTTAAATCTAAAAATTTTTACATAGTTCTTTGTCATAGTACTTGAAATTTCTTGGATTTCGGTAGAATTGAGGGAAAATAAAGACTGTGATCTCTATTAAGGAAATTAGTGTCGATAGTAACAATGCTATTTCCTATCTCTAAACAGAAACACAACAACAACAACACTTTGCCTTACATATAGCTGATTAAATTATTTTAACAAGTCACGGAAAGATTTTAATTGTTCTTTTAAAATAATCTTATCTCTTGTCCCAAATAATTTTTCAACATAGGCTCTTATTTTTTAAAAAAGCCTAGTTTTCTTTTCAAACTTTCATTTCTCTAACGCGGATATGTACAGCCATGCAAACAAAATTACAGTTACTTATTTTATATGCAAACATGTAGGTTTTTAGAAAACAGAAGGATGCAGCTGCCCATATCATGTCATTCAACCAACTAAACATATTCAGAAATCTAAAGGCTGCTTCCTCTAACCATTAACAGTATTTTAATTATTTTAAATAGTCAATCACCTGAAAAATACCACCTAGTAATAAAAGTTCAGAAGTTTACTTAATAGTAATTTAGTTATTTTATATTTACTCAGAAGATATTCATCAAGATTTAATGTACATTATTTGTACAGATATTAATGGAGTTAGGCAATTTTATTTGGTGATGGGGAAAGAGGGAGATATAAATAAGATCTGACTCTGGACACAAAGATATTCTTAATACATTAGAGGAGATAAAGAGGGAGTATGAATAACTATAGCACAAGGTTGAATACAGTAAGGAATTGAAGTTTAATATGTGTTGTGCATGTAACTCTGAAAGATTTGACAGGTAGAAATGGGGAGGATGTCAACTGAGGTTGACATCTGGGTTTCCCTTTGAGAGAAAGAATATTTCAACACGTGAGAAAAGTGGGGAAGCCTCTTGACCACATGAAGGCAGTCGCATCACCAAGGTGTGATTAACTAAATTCATTCAAGAATGGTAAATATGATTTAACTGTAACAGTGCAGGGTGATTGAAGGAGACTTTTTGGTGGTGCATCATAAAAATTAAGTTCAACCTGATTTGTAGAAGGCCTTGAAATCCAAGGTAAAGGCTTCGGGTTTGTTTGATAGGCAGTGAAAACCCATGGAAGAGGATAAAGATATGAGAAAAGGAGTGGCTAACAAAGATAAACTTGGAGGTAGGAATGAGCAGGCAAGACGGTATAATCAGAAGTAGATACATCTTTTAGGGATGGTATACGACTATGTGGGCAAAGTAAAATAAAAGTAGGAACAAAACAATGACAATAGAAATGCAATGCATATGTTGGGTGCAAGAAAAATTCCAGGAGAATCAGAGGTTGTGATGACCATTAAATATATGTGAATATGGGAGAATGTAGGGAAAGTGAGGAGATTTGAGATTGGATTACTGGGAGAGAGATAAAGTACTAACATAAAACATAGAGATGGTTAGGAAAAAACACAAATATGGTGAAATGAACTCAACATACATACTATTTTAGGGGCTATCCAAATGGCACCTGGAAAAGTGAGTTAGCAGCAGCAGTGTGATTATCATACAAAGAAGTAGAAGGAGCCTGAGCTTTTTTGTACTATAAGAAACAGTTAAAAGTGTTCAATGAAATGAAGTGGTCAGAACATGAATCAACTAAGAAGTTTGTCAAAGAGAATTATCTTTATTATTTAAGTGTCTGTCACCAATCAAAAACTTCGTGCCTCCCTCTTCTCTGTCCAGTCCCTCACACATCCCCCTTTCCCAGGCTTTATCCTCTCCCAGCATTGGGGTCCTGATGATGTTAGGGTTTTAACTTAGAACAAAGAAAAAGAGTTAGTTGTCATCTTTATAAAGGTGAAAATAAAACTCTGGAAATGGATGGTATCACTAAAAGCAGAGGGAATAAGGAGGAAAGGGGAGAGGCCTTAAAGAAATGCCTAGATTTAGATTTGTAGGAGCAGAAGAAACTAGAGAAAGCATGATGAGAGGCAGTGGAGGAGAATTTTGGAAGAAAGTGTCTGGAAAGCTGAGTTTCCTGGAAAGTGGAAAGGGGAAGTATTAAGCTATATTTAGGCCAGGAGCAGAAACCTTATCTTAAAAGCCATCTTGTCTTGATGCTCTCTTGCTTTATCTCCTAGGGGCCTGTGATCAGAGGACCTTGGCGGTCCTGACAGGGACCTGGGGCCAGGGCGTGGAGCTGGAGGGCTTGGTCATGCCCTGAAACCTTTTGTCAACGAAAACTTCCTGAAGCATTGAAGGGGGAACAGCCTCGTTTACCCCCTCCTATAAAACACCATACCCCTCTTTGCTCAGGGAGGTTTTGATCTTTTCCCTCTGCTCTAGCCTGACCTCCTGCAGCTCAAACACACCAAATAAATTCTAATAGACCAATCTTGGTTTCCTGCGACTCATTCCTCTGGCCGTTCCTAACAGGAAGTGATCAAGAAATCCAAAATGCTTCCGAGAGATTAATGCAGAGAGTTTGAGAAAAAGCAACCAGAGAAGAGATGTTATGTAAGGGGGGTTTAGATCAAAGGCAAGATTTTCAGTTACTAAAGGGAGACTCAGACTATATTGACTAAGGCTGAGTGGGATAAGGGGAGCAATAAGTGGGGAGTGAGGAGATGGGTAAATAGGATAAAGCCAGCTAAACAAAGATTTATTTTAAAAATGAGAGAAAAGGTCAGAATATGTGTCAGATTGGCAATTATGCATAACGCTCAATTGGAATAGTCTGGGGAGACTTCTCAGGGAAAAAGAAAAAAAATGGTTAAAATAATGCATACAGCTAATCAAACTCAAAGTTGCAGTTGTAATATCAAAATGGCTTACAATGTGAACTCTTGGTGATCAAAATTTATTGGTTCTAATGAAAACCTTGCAATCAAGCTGATAAAATCAGGTCTCAGATTTTGAAACAACAGTCTGCTAAAGACTGAATTGTGTGTTTCCAGTAAATTTGTGTTTTGATCCTTAACTCCTAATTTGATGGTATTTGGAGATGGGATCTTTGGGAAGCAATTAGGTTGAGATGAGGTCATGAGGGTAGTGCCCTCATTATGGTATCAGTGCCCTCATAAGAAGAGGTACCAGAGAGTTTCCAATCTCTCTCCCCAGCATGGGAAAATACAGTGAGAAGGAGGATATATGCAAGTAAGAAAGAGTTCTCACCAGAACCCGACCATGCTGGAATCCTGATCTCAGATTTCTAGCCTCCAAAAATCTGGGAAAATAAATTTATCTTGTTCGAGCCACCCAGCCTATGGTATTCTGTTATTGCAGCCCAAGCTCATTAAGACACAATCATTGATTTTTTTCTCCCTAATTTGGGATTTTTATAGTATAATCGATTATAGTCTAATTTAAGATTATGAAACTTCATAAACAAAATAGAATCCTACTCTTTATATGGTTTGAATATAACTATAGCAATAAAAATAAGAAAAAATGAGAGACTGGAAGAAAGGAAGGAACAAAGAAATAGGATCATTTGAACAATTTTTAAATGTCTTGCAAATATCTCCAAGTAGAATAGAATAAGAATAATACCAGTTGAAGCTGATTGATTTTTAATATGTATGTATATTCCTGGCACCTTTTCAAGCTGTCTTATTTAATCCTCACAATAACCCTATGGAATAGGTACAATACTATTGCTACCCTCTTTTTATAAGGAAAAAAAAAATCCCAGGGAGGTAAAATAAAACTTGCCCAACCTCAGCATACAAGCCAATGAAAGGGCTAGGCTCCTGCTTCTACAGCATCTATATGTTTTGTAAGATTTACATCTATAAAGAAAAAACTATCTTTCCCTAATTTTCTTACTTCTGTGTAAAGCCACACCCACATAAAATCATGTTAGCATTTACTTACTATCTCTCAGTCTCAAAATAGAGGTAGTAAAGCAGCAGGTGTAGAGGTTAATATACATATAAAATGTCTAAGACAAGGTTGAGATCTTTCAAAGTTATATTTATTGCAGCATTATTCACAGTAGCCAACATGTGGAAACAAACTAAATGTCCTTCAATGGATGAATGGATAAAGAAAATGTTACATGAATATTATTCAGTCTTAAAATAAAGAAAATTTTGTCATTTGCAACAACACGAATGGAGCTGGAGGATGTTATGCTAAGTGAAATAAGCAAGATAGAAAGACAAATACTGCATGATCTCATGTAGATGTGGAATCTAAATAGTCCAACTCATAGAAACAGAGTAGGAAGGATGGTGATTGCGAAGGGCAGTGAGAAAGGGTAAGTGGGGTGATGTGAGTGAAAGGGTACAAGGTTTCAGTTATGCAAGATAAAAAGGTAGTTCTGGAGATTTACCATACAGCATAGTGCCTATAGCTAACAATACTGTATTGTGTACTTGAAATTTGCTGAGAAGAGAGATCTTAAATGAAATCTCACCACTCCCACACCCATATAAGAGGTGATGGATGCTTTAATTAGCTTGAGTGTGGTAACCATTTCACAATGTATATGTGTACCAAAGGTGTTGCACACCTTACATACAATTTTTATGTCAATGGAATTGTAATAAAGCTGTTAAAAGATTATTTCTGAAATGTCCATCATTTAAACTCTAATCACTGTTCTATCCTACACAAACCTCCAGTAAATATCTTGATCAATTCAAGCGAAAACGAGGACACTTTAACCCTCAAACTGTCTCTCTTCTTTCTTAATTGCATGTTTTTAAAGAGCTCTCTGTCCAAAATTAGTTGTAACTTTCAAACTTGAATTTTTAAAAAAGGAAAGGTAAATATAACAATCTTCTAAATGTAAGTCTGCAGTTTAGGTGCACTGTCATTTCACAGAGCAAGTACCAAGCTCCTGCTTTGTCCAGCCCTAGCACTGTTACACTTGCTTGTTTTTATTATTGAGAGCTCATTCAACCCCTCCAGTCTCTTGGAGTAATTGAGCTTGGTGACCTTGTCTTCTTTAGGTCAGCCATTGTGTGGCTATAGGATAGTGACATACTTCCTTGGGGATGAGAGTGGTGAAGGCAAATGAAATTTTACTAGGTGGCCTTTAGAGGAATCTGTGGTTTTACACTTTTTCTAGGAGTTGAAGAGCAACAGGGAGTGACTTGCTCCTGCTGGAGATGTTGCCCAATGGTCCGTTAACAGGAGAGTCCGTCCAGGACAGACTTGGCCAACTCTGCCCGAGGCCAGCCGGCATTCATGTGGTTTATCAAGATCATCTCTATGAATGTCACTGAGGAAGCAGCATTTAACTTCTTAAAATATCTCCTACAAAACCGAAAGGAAATTGCACCAAGCAGGGCATCTGGGAGAGAGGTGCACAGCTGCTAAAGACAGGAAATTTAAATTAAAGCTGCCTCTCCCCCCAACATCAGATTCCTTTTTATATTTTTTTCAGGTCCCATGATAACATATGATAATGAATGCAGAGTTTCACAGAGACTTCTGAATTTCTGTTTTCTAAGAAGTCTAATCCAATGTGCCTCAAATTTTCCATTGGTGGTTGGTCTGAGGAGACAAGCAGAAGGAACAGGTTGATGGTTTGAAGGAAAAAAGAAGAGGGAGAACAGCTTCTAATTGCTTACAATTTACACTTGGCCAAGCAGTAAACACAACTTCTAGACTTGCCGGCCTCCTCAAACTGGCCATTTTTATCTCCTTTTCACCGCTAGCTTCTCAGAAACATACCCCAAAATGCCCTGACACAAAACTACTGGAGGGTGTGGTCTCTGCTTGTACTGGGCAATGAACAGGGAAGCTATTTATTTCTAGGGCATCTCTGTTCAGTGACTCATGTTTCAACTGGAAAATTGGCCACAGCTTTCTAGCAGCTCTTTCCTGCCAGCTCTCCTGGCATTCTACCCAGTGCTCATACTGCCCCTCCCCCTTTCTCCTTGCCCAGTCTGCTTTTATATACCTAAAGCCCCCACTTAATAATAGTCATTGTTCCACGTTAACCTTGAGGATGTGGGAGGAAGGACAGTGAAGGGCGTAGCTGTGTGCTATAATGAGCATTTGGCGCTATAGCAGGTGGAAAAGGCTTTGGGGATCTGGGCAGATTAGGAGGAGAGGGGGCTCTAGCAGATGTTGAAGCAAGATGATGTATTGCTGCTCACTCTGGGATTCAGACAATACCAGTGCAAAAGTAGAACAGGGAAAAGGGGGGAAAAATTGATCCCTTTTGATATAAACTGGGCTAGAAACCAGACACACTTGAAAGTGAGCATTTAAGAAAGACAAATTTGTTTCCAGGCCCTGGGTTTTTGCCTGTCCATTTTTGTTTTTGTTTTTGTTTTTTTTCCTAATGGAAGATCAATTGCCAATTTAGTCTTCTAATTAGTCTACGTCCAGGGCTTGACTTATTAATCTGACTTCCTCCTAGTAAAAGAAAAAAGTCTCTTATTAATCTGACTTCCTTGTAGTAAAAGAAAAATAGAAATATATATATATATATATATATATATATATATATATATATATATATATATATATATATATCAAAAATTTCATTTTATTGTACGTTCAGAACCAAGAAGCCATATACAGCAAAGGTGAATAGTATCTAATTAATGATTGGTTTGCATTTGAAGAAATATATATTTAAAGCTATTCTTTTACTTTGCACTAAGCAATGAAATAATAAAGAAAATGTTGATATAAACAAATGTTCCATTTACTTTACAAAGAAGGATAAGAATTAACCAAGAATGAAACTTAATCTTAATAGATTTATACTGACTATTCCCAGTTCTGATTTTAAATATTTCTTTCAATGCGTTTTGTGAAATTCTAGAAATAGAGATGAATTCCCTGCTATACTATGCAGTTTGCATAATTATTCACACATATTAGCGCACACACACACACACACACACACACACATACACATCTACACACATACATGCATGCATATACACATATAATATGTTACAAATATGGAAGGACTAATCAGATATAACAACAACAAAAATAATCTCAATCCTCAAATGTTGATAATACTAATGAAGACAATTATAACCAAACATATTTTAGGGTATATTATATATGGATAGTTGGATTGTCAAAAATTGTTTCTAGAAGTTTTAGACTCTTCGTTTCCCCATCCTGCCATGCACTCAGTACATGCATTCTACTAAACCAATTTGTGTAGAAAGGGGAATAGAATCTATGTATATTTCACGCTAGTCAAGGATGACAATTAGAAGCTAGAGATTATAACCTCTGACCTATGTCTACTTGTGCTACGTTCTTTATGACAAAAGTTATTTAGGGATCATCTATATGATAGGAAAAAATGATACAGCAAATAAGAAAATAATTATGAGAAGACTTATTATGAGAACCCTGATATGAAAACCCTGTATTAGGGGTCTTCAGAGAAAAAGAACCAATGGCTATTTATTTATTTATTTACTTATTTATTATAGGAATTGGTTCACTGACTTTGGAGACCAAGAATTCCCATGATCTGCTCTCTGAAAGATATAGAACCAGGAAAGCCAGTGATGTGATTCAGTCTGAGTCAGAAGTCCTGAGAACCAGGGTTGTTGATAGTGTATGTCCATATCCAAACGTCTGAGAATTAAGGGGCCAGTAGTGTAAATCCTGGTCTGAGTTTGAAAGCCTGAGAAACCCTGAAGTCAGCACAAGATGGACGCCTCAGCTCAAGCAGAGAGAGCAAGCAAATTTGCCCTTCTTCAACTTTTTTGTTTTATTCACCCCCTCAGTGGATTGGATGATGTCTACCTACATTGCTGAACACAATCTTCTGTGTCTGTGGATTCAAATACTAATTTCTTCCAAAGAAACCCTCACAGACACACTAAAAAATAAGTTTTTTTCCAGCTATCTGACATCTCTTAGCCCAGCCAAGTTGACACATAAAAGTAACCACCACACACTCCCTAGTAACAGTTAATTAACTAAAAATCTCTCAGTTTAGAGTGAATTATTTAGATCTTTAAACAGGAGCAGTTACTCCTATTTACATAATTGTAAATCTGATTTAAATCAAGTTCTATAAAGTTTGTGTCTGGATTGCAGTATCTATAAAATATTAATACTCACTAGCCACTTAAGTACCAGTAGTTATGAGGAAAGATAAATAAAACTTTTCATGCTAAAGTTGTTAAATGTCCCATTTTGAGGAGCTGAGGTGGGAAATGGAGGAATTGTTCAATACTGTCAATAAAAGATACATTAATTTGAGTGATTTAATCGTTGAGTCATTTTTTTCTATTATTAGTTTAACTTTGGAATTTTTGTATTCAAGAATCAGATTTGTGTGTTGGTGAGTATTCATTAGAGAATATTTAGTACTTTATGGAATATTTCAAAACAGTTATTTTGATATTTGGCAGGTGGAATTAGGTATCTCACTAAAACTTGAGTAATAGAAGATGAAATCGCTAGTGCTAAGATGCCTGATAACTGCTGTGTAACAATCACCACCATCCTCTAACAGTTATTTTAGCCTATGCTCAAAATATCTGTGGGTCAATACAGGACAGAGTGGAGATAGTTTATCTATTCTAGATTATGTCTGGAGCCTTGAGAAACCCAAATGACTAAAGGTGACTAGTTTTGCTGGGATGTAGAAGAATCTGGAAGCTGCTTCACTCAGGTATGTTTCCTCGGTGGGATAAACTCCATGTCTGGGCTCAGCTGTGACTATCAACAGAGTGCCCCTTGCAGGCTCTTCATGTAGTTTGGGCCTCTTAAAAAATAATGTGTGGAACCCAAAAGAGAGCATCCGGAGAGGGAATAGCCAGAAGTGAGTGGTCTAAGAGACCAAACAAAAAGCTATAAGGCTCCTCTTAGCCTCAGAAGTCATGCAGTGTCCTTCATGCCACATTTTGTTGGTTTCAAGGTTTGCCAAGGCCAGCCCATAGTCAAGAGGAAGGGAACAAGACTCCACAACTTGGTGGGGAGTAGCAAGATCACATTGCAGAAGAGCATGTGAGATAGGAGACAATCGTTGTGGCCATCTTTGCAAAATGCAATGTGCAACATGTTTGTCTTACAACATATCACAACCAGTTCTTATACTTTTTAAGCCATGTACTCTTCATAATTTCTGAAGATAAAAATATGTACATTTAAATATAATAAAATATTGTTTAAAATTTGTAAATATCTGTACATTTTTAAAGCACTGCTTGTTGGTTGTGTTATTAAAGCATTTTTTAAATCTGATAAATCATTTTGAATACTAGTTTTGCCACTCATTAGATGTGGGCATGGGGTAGCTTTCTAAAATTCCTGGGGCCTCGATATTTTTTTCATCTCCAAAATGAGGATGACCATAATATATGCTTCAGACAATTCTTAGGGTTGAGTGATATACTACAACTAAACCACACAACTTTTAGGGTATCAAGAAATGTTTATTTTCTAAATGGGTGTAGGCATTATCTGTGACTATAGAAATAGGAATCCAAACATTTTGAAATAACCATCTAGATTATGTCTGGGGCCTTGACCATCTGACTGAGCATGTTCTATAAGGTAATAAAATGCTTTATTTTAATACTTAATAATACTAAAATCTTAATGGCAATTTTTCTGAGCTTTACTAAAGCCTCTAACACTAAGTATAAGAAAGTTCCAAATCATGTAGTTCCTTATATACAGAAAACATCAATGTCACCTCCAGAGTTATTAAATTAATATTCACCCACTCAATGACTATTAAGCTCTTTTAAGTCAAGCCTGGTGATAAAAATGGAGCTGCTTTTTGTTTTTTTTTAACAGAGTTTACAAGTTGTGGTAGGAGGATGTCTTATATTAATTCTGCTATATGGGAGGGATTAGGAGAAATTAAGATGATGGAGCCAACAAACACAAGAAAACATTCATTCATTCACTCATTCAAAACATATTCAATTGAGTATTATAATGCAGATTCTGTGGTAGACAGAAGATATACAGATGATCAAGATATAATCCCTGATCTAAAGGAGCTGTCATTCTCTGAGGGAAAGTGACATATTGAAAGATATTTCTAAAACAAAATTTAGTAGTAGTAATATATACATGTCTTTTTGGGTGGCGAGGTCTTCCTGAATAAGGTGATGTAGAAGTTTTGTCTCAAGGACAATTATTAATTAACTTGATGAAATCAGGTGGGAGAGAGGAGTGAGAATAAAAGGATCACAAAACTTCCCTTAAAGATTTACTCTGAAATTGCACTACTTGTCTCACTAAACATAATAGAGGAAATGGTGAACATTTTGTCCAGATAATGAAGTTTTGCCCAGTTCATCCTTCAAGGAAAAGCTTGGGCATGCTATTAGCAGATAACTTTTAGCTGTTAACCCCTTCAAGAAATTGCCTCAGCTGCACTGCGCTGCCTCATCCACGGCCATGCCCTTGTCAGGGAGGCCAACACCCCATGTCCCATGGAGGTGTGAGTATCAAGATTTGGCTATTTTGGGCTCAACATGGGGGCCCAAACATAGAAGGCCCTTTTAGATCAGAGCTCCTACTCGGGTCAACTAAAGATGACACGGGGCCTGTGATACAGTTCAACGTCTCCCTCTGCTTCCTTCCTTTCCCTACCACAGGTGTTGGTGCCAAGAGCCTTTCTCAATTAACATCCTGCTTCTCTGTCTCAGAGTTCACTTCCTGAGAAACTCAACCTGTGATACTATGATAAACAAAAAAAATTTTAAGGAATTTAATTGTGAATTTCTCTTTGTTTATTGGATCCCCCAATATAAGCATTTCCCCACTTTACGTTTTTAATAGATTGCTCAACTATTAGTCATATCAGTCTGCATTATACAAATAATTACTCAAATTTAGTTGAAAAATATTACTTAGAAAGCACAGCACGAAGCTGGGTTTTAGTCATGAATCTCTCATCCATTTATCATTTGATCATATTTTTGGATAACTGCTTGCCAAAGCTAAAAATTTTAATCAGAGCCATTTTTGAGAAGAAAAGCAGAAAAGATGCCTCTGAAAGCAATAATTCCTTTTTTGTTTCTTTTTACTTTTATATAATTTAAAAATAGTCAACTGGATTTTAAAATTTTTAATTGGTAAATAAAATTGCATTTGATCCTCGCCAAGTTGACTCATATATTTCATGGATGAAATTAGATTAATTAAGATACTACAGATTCCACAAAGTTATTTATGCTACTCTTCTGTTAAATAGCAAATACTAGTTTTGGTCATACAATGATCATGAGAAATAATTATCTTGAGAGGTTTCACAATATTTATTATGATAATTTGTTATATTGCATTTACATAATATTTTAAAATATCGTTTAGTCTTAGAGCCCAATCTTTTCATGCATACTCACAAACAAGGTTTGTTTTTTGATGTGTGTATGTAGTAGTTTTTCCCTTATACTGTGATAAAAATATAGTGGAAAAAACACAGCTCTTTGCTTTGTTGTCTTTGCTTTGGGTTTGACAAGGCCCCATTTTCCCTCCTTTCTTTGCCCTGCTCCTGTCTATAAAACCACAGGAACCATATAAAAGATAATAATAACAATGACACTTACAATAATAATAGCCAATATTTGGTTAACTCATATTATATGCTTGCTGCTGTTCTAATTTCTTCACATGTATTAATTCATTAATGCTCATAACATATTTTTGGAGGTAGGTGCTATGATTTTCCCTATTTTAAAAATAACAAGTGACCCTTATCTAGAATGGGGAAGAACCACTGAAGGAAAGAACAGTGTATGTTATGATCACTTCCATTTGGGGGTTAAATATAATTTCTACCTGCTAATGAGATGCATAGCTTGTGTACGTATTAGGTTGGTGCAAAAGTAATTGTGATTTAAAAGGTTAAAAATAATTGCAAAAACTGCAATTACTTTTGTACCAACCTAATATTAGGAAAAGTGGGAAAAAAACAACAGAGAGTTAATATAAATGTTTAAAATTCTTCTGAATATGATGTAAGTAATACAGAAACAAAAACCAAAGCAGAGAGACAGGTGTTTTCTTTATACCTACTTAACATGAAAAATAGCTCTAGTTGTGTATGGGGGTGATGTGTGGGGGGGTGGGGATTGCTGAAATATGGAAAGGGAATTCACCAAATTGTCCAAGTATCTGTCTATGCATGTTGGAAAATGTGATAGTTTCTCTGCTCTCTAACATTTTCTAATTTTCTATAATGACCATGTCTTACTTATATATTTGAAATATTAATTTGAAAGATTTTTAAATGCTAATATTTTACTTTCATAAATATTTGTCTGTCACTACCCTATTTCCCCAAAAATAAGACCTAGCCAGACGATCAGCTCTAATGCATCTTTTGGAGCAAAAATTAATATAAGACCTGGTATTATATTATATTAATTATATTATATTATATTATATTATATTATATTATATTATATTATATTATATTATATTACATTATATTAAAGATCCGCTCTCATATTATAATAAAATAAGACCGGGTCTTATATTAATTTTTGCTCCAAAAGATGCATTAGAGCTGACAGTCCAGCTAGGTCTTATTTTCGGTGAAACACGGTATGACAAACTACTATGTACCATCTCCTGACTTCCAACGAGTAACTCATTTCTTTCACCAAATATGATTTTAGGGCTCCATGCACGCTACACACACAGTGGTGAGGACTACGTGAAGACTCCAGGATCATCTTTATCAAATTCTGAATGTGGCAGGAAGTATGAGGTCACTTATGCTTCTATATACTTTCATAGTCGTTAACATTTTAATTGGGAAGTTAATGTTACTAATATTATTAATTTATATATTAGGGCTCATTAAAATGCCATGTTTTCATCTGTTGTGTTAGCATTTTCTGAAGCAAAACCCACTATGTGCCAGGCACACAGGGAATATAATCGTGAACAGGAACAGTATGATTCGATCCTCATCAAAATACAGGCGGGGGTGGAGGACCCAATTTTGTTTCAGAATATCATGCAGATTTTCATTTCACTTGGCTTTTTATTATTGCTTATGTGTTTGCTTATTTAAGGGTGGTAAAATTTCATATTATGTTAAATTTCATGCTGTAACTGATTTTCTGAGAGGATCTTGGTCAACACCTAATACGAATTGAAGTAATCAACTAGTTTAAACTTTGCTCAGCACACTCCAGCTGACTTCACAAGCAAAGCCAAGCAAAGAAGGGAGGTTTTCTGGTAACACCGGTGGAGAATGGTGCTTTTTGTCATTTTGTGGAAAATGTTAACTGCTAATTGTTTATATATTGATAAGTGGTAAAACCTCCTCCTCTTCTCAATGTATACACTTCTGCATTCCATGACTAACTTGAAAGTTTGGCTTTTTTGTTTTCCTGGAGAATATGTTCGCTTCTAGCCTGTTACTACTTTTAAATGTTAAACTTTTAATGAATTTCATTTATGTATACCAATGGGCATAAAGATCTATTCTGAAATAGTTACTGTCATTTTGAATTTATTTTAAAGTCATTGTGAACATGTGTACATTTCTTATAACTTAGTGGATGTTATTGGTGAAATGATATCTTGTGTGTCAATACGTTGAGGATAGGGACTTAGGCAAACTTGCCTCTAGCAAGAGCTAAGTGGCTGGGAAAACATAATAAATATTTGATGATAGGAAGATGTTAGAATAAGAGGAAAAGGCAGATTCCTAACCAAAGAAATTATGCTTATTATCTTCTTATTTGTATCTTATTGTAACTACAAGAATATTTTACTTAAGAATTTATTTGTTTTATTAATACAAATACTTGTTTTCTGTATGTAAGAGAACCACATACGTACTACAGAAAACATAGAAATTACAGAAATTTGGAAAAAATATAATGCGTGTATGAGGAGGTGGTTGCTAAAATATAGAGAGAGAATTCATTATATATATATATATACACACACACACAGAGTGAGAGGAATTAAAATAATAAAATTATTATTCTGCTGTAGAGAAATAACTACCATTTGATGTTATTTACCTTCTAAAAGCATAGTTTTACATAGTTAATGTCATACAATAGATTAACTTTTGAATCTCATTTTAAAACAAAATATTATATCCATTTTAATGTTCATGACATTATTTATATCTGTCTTTAAAGTATTTGAAAAAATATGATTATATCTCTATAATTATTTAGATTATCTATAATTTTGGGCTATTTTAATAGTAGCGATTGACATAATTTTTTAAAGAATTTGCTCTATGCCAGGCACCGTGTACTCTTTATAATAAATCCATTATGCAAGCATTATTTTCAATTTCAGGTGAAAGAGTTAAGTTTAAAAGATAAACATTTGTCGCAAACTTACTGCTAGTTCATGGTGGTGGCAGAATTTGAAGATAGGTGTTATCTGACTCCCAAGCTCACCTGTTAACTGCTTTCCTGATTTGGCTCCATATTAAATGTGCCATTTTGATACACATCTTTGTGGCTTTGTGTCCATTTTGAATTATATTCTCAAGTATACTCTGAGAAATAGGATTATAGAATCAAAAGGGAAATCTTTTTTGAAGGTCTAATATATTTGTCCAATTTACTTTACAAATGTGTTAATCAAATTTACATTGCTATCTGAATTCAGGGAATCTTTGTATTTATTAGTTTTATTTAATATTTGTTAATTAGATAGGCCAAAATGTATTTCATAGATTTCACTTAATATTTGTTAATTAGATAGGCCAAAATGTATTTCATAGATTTCACTTCCATGTTTTTGAGTTTTAAATATATCAAATATCTTTTAATATATTAATTGGCCATTTGTATTGCTTCTTATGTGATTACTCTGTCTGTTATATTGCTTAGTTTGTTTATTGCTCAGGTATTAGCATAAATCTTGCTGATTTCTAAACTCTTGATATTTAGGAAGTTACCCATTGCTGATGTGCTTATTAGCAGACTTTTACATAACCATTCCTAGGTGTCAGTCACAGTTCAGAGCACATTATATTTACTCTTCACATTTACCCTTAGAGATGGGTGCTATTATTATCCCCATTTTTACAGATGAGGAAATCCAAGCACAAGAATGTCAATTTCCCCAGCCAATAGAGCGAATAAGGAAGTTAAACTTGGGCAGGTTAACTCAAGCAATCACACTTTTATTCTATGTGTATCTTGCAAATATTTCCCAAACTTCACATTTTCTTTGGTTTATTATTACATATGTTACAAATTCGGTTTCATATAACTAAATCCATTGATCCTGTACCTTCACTTTAGGTGTAGTAATTCTTTCCAAACATACCCTAAAAAAAATAAAATAATTGCACGGATGTTTTGTCAGATATGTTTATACCTGTATTGTTTAGAATAGCAAAACAACTGGAAGCAACTTAAGTGTCTGTCGATGTAAGAACATCCAAACCTGAAGAGAATTTTTATAAAAATGTATGTGAGCCAAACGAGGATACACCTGGAAACAAAATCTCAGAGACTGTGATAAATACTTTGGAGAATAACAGTGTTGATTTCTTGTATACATTTGAGATTGAGGAGTGACAGTAAGGAAAATTACACGAAGGTGGGACAAAGCAAGGCAGGGATCAGATTACAGGAATAGTTAAGCACTTGAGGGTGGTCATGCTTTAGAAGGAGAGGTCTGAAAGAGTGGTCAGGTATTAGCAGGAAGGGTCTGAGAGGATGATCAGGTATTAGAAGCAGGGATCTGAAAGGGAGCGTTTGAAAGATGTGTTAACCTAGATGCACAGAAATAGTGCAGGGCTTGCTTTAAGCAAAGATAAACCTTTTATTAAAGAAGTTATAGGCTTGGGGTGTGACTGCTCAGCAAGACCTGCCCAGTTAGGAATTTATTATCTGACCACCCTATGAGGTTACTTTCTGTAGAACCCCTTTTTCATCCATGTCCAACAACTGAGGATTGAACAAATATATTATGGTACACTCATACACAGATCTTGTATAGTCATTAAAAATGATGAGGAGTCTGTATATTTGTTGACATAAAATGTAGTCACCACATATCGGTAAATAAAAAGGTAAACTTCAGAAATATAAACTCACCTATGTTTATATTTCCTTATGTTTAAGAAACATGTGTGCATACATCTTTACCTAAAACTATTAATAAATTAATAAAGTTTTCTCTAGACTGCTTATCTCTCTTTAAAAATGTTCTAAAATGAGAGGGATTACTGGTGGGAAAAAATAGCTTTTTCAAAAAATTAAGGCCCTAACTCCTTCACCAGTACACATGGTTCACTGATTAAAATGGAGAAACAACATTATTCCCAGGAGGGGAAAAAGGATTTTTTAGCAAGAGTCCAAAGAAATATTCACTTGTTTTTTGGTTGATAGTCTTTCTGAAATATGTATGATTGATATTAAACAAATACATTTTCTGTACTTTTATAGAAATCTCTTTATGCACTGTAGGTGTCAAATACAGTCATGTTCCATTGAACAAAGTGGATACATTCTGAGAAATGAGTCTTTAGGCGATTTCGTTGTGTGAATATCATAGAGGGCACTCACACAAACCTAGACGGTATAACCTCCTACACACCTAGGCTAACTGGTAGAGCTCTGTAGGGGAGGAAAAACAAATTTCCCTCTATCCTCCTGGGTTCTTGACTGAGACATCCCTGTAATAAACGATAGCTTAAAAGGAGAAAACAAACAAACAAAAGTTTAATAACATGTATACCTCCTGTATGCCTAGGAGAGACCCAGGAAAACTGAGTAACTTGCTAAAATGGCAGACTTAAGTTCCTGTCTTCTGCATTGATAAGAGTTTCTAAAGATAAGGTCATCCTTTCTTTTCCTACATCCAGAGAGACACCCTTACAAATGGAGATTTCCGTTATAAATGTAAACAATTTTTACAAAGGGTAACTTCTACTTGGTTTTCAGAACTTCTCCCGCCTTTGCTGTTTCTTAAAATTAACGAGCCTAAAATAATCCTTAGGTCAAATAGACATATTTTGGGGTGACAAATTCTGTTCTCCTGTAGCTCCTAGACTACAAACGTATATAGCATATTACTGTACTGAATATTATAGGCAATTATAACACAATGGTATTTGTGTAATGTGTTGCACAATGGTATTATGAGGTTAAGATGTCACTAGGGATAGAAAAATTTCAGCTCCGTTATAATCTTATGGGACGACCACCATATGAGGTCTGACAATTAAGCTTGTGAACTTGCCACTGTGCGCTTACATTAGCAGCACTGTATAAACAGCCCAGTAAGGTTTCATAACCTTGGTATATCGGTGTCTCACAGATGTGTTTGTGTAGACGTGTAGCAGTGTCTTGCTGAGTGGCCTTCATTATTGTTGCTGCGTGTTTTTGTGTGCCGTCAAGAAAATGTCTAAGCTTGAATTAGAGCAATGAACAAACATTAAATTTTTTGTTAAACTTGGCAAGAATGGAAGTGAAATCAGGGACATGTTAGTCTAAGTTTATGGGGATAATGCCATGAAGAAAACAGCAGTGTACAAACAGATTAAACGTTTTTCTGAGGGAAGAGAACGCGTCACCGATAAAGAGAGGTCAGTGCGGCCAGTAACAAGCAGAACTGACGAAAACATTGCAAAAATTTGTCAAAGTCTGTGTAAAAATCGTTGGCTGACTGTGAGAAGCACAGCAGACCAAATAAACATCAATAGAGAAGCAGGAACATCTTAACTGCAAACCTTGGCATGAGAAAGGTGTGTGCAAAAATGGTCCCAAAGGAGCTCTTGCATCAAGACAATGTACGAACTCACACAGCACTGTCTATGAGGGAGTTTTTAGCCAGTAAACAAATAACTATATTGGAACACCCTCCCTACTCACTTGATCTGGCCCCCAGTGACTTCTTTGTTTACCTGAAGATAAAGGAAATATTGAAAGGAAGACATTTGGATGACATTCAGGACACCAAGGGTAATACAACGAGAGCTCTGACAGCAATTCCAGAAAAAGTTTCAAAATTGCTTTGAAGGGTGGACTAGGCGCTGGCATCAATGCATAGTTTCCTAAGTGGAATATTTTGAAGGTGACAATAGTGATATTCAGCAATGAGGTATGTAGCACTTTTTCTAGGATGAGTTCGTGAACTTAATTGTCAGACCTTGTATATGCAGTCCATGGTTGAATGAAACATCCTTATGTGGTGAATGACTATATAAGCAATCCCTTTTTCGGTGAGACTGGCCACACTCTCTTATACATACACCTTCCTAAGAACCATCTTTTTATACCATTGTTAACAGTTATGCTTGGATGCATAATACGCACTTAGTAAATATACATTGCCTATTGAAGGAAGAACATGCATTAGCATACTGACCAGAGTTCAAATTTAA
Source organism: Rhinolophus sinicus (assembly GCF_057876585.1). NCBI lineage: Eukaryota > Metazoa > Chordata > Mammalia > Chiroptera > Rhinolophidae > Rhinolophus > Rhinolophus sinicus. The sequence goes on from NC_142503.1 coordinate 58,602,075, forward strand.
TTTGCAGGCTAAATGCAGAAGGCTGCTCTTAAAATAACATGTACTTCTGTGTACCTAAGTATAAGCTCTAAGGGGGAGAGATTGTTATCATTGGTTACTGCTATATCCTTAATTCCTAGATCAGTGCCTGGCACATAGTAGATGCTCAATAAATACTGTTTAAAAAGTAAATAGTTTGTTATGTACTTTGTAAAATGACTCATTTTTATAAAATAAAAATGTGTCCTAATTTGACCCATTTTTCCTAATCTCCAATAATTGTGGTAAGTTTTATTGTTACCATCTCACAGTTTTCAAAACTAAAACTCAGAGAATTTAAGTAACTTGCCCAAGCCTTCACAGTTAATACATGTTGGATCTGGGACTTGAAGCCATACTCTCTGACACTAAAATGTATGTAAGCACACTGTAAATCCTCTTAGAACATACCACTCTAGGGGCTCTACAAGAAAACATTAAACATTTTATACTGTTCTATTGCCGTGCCAATATATTTTCATTCTTTTTTTAAGCAAATATTTATTGAATACCTATCATGTGCCTGTTTTAGACACTGGGCTTACATAATAATAATTTTTTAAAAGTCAGATGAGGTCCCCTGTCACATAGTTCTGACATTCTACTGGGGAAGGAGAGAAACAACAAATGTGCCAAGGAAGGAATAAATAAGATAATTTTAGAAACTGATACGTGCTCTGGGGAAACTTTAAATAGGTCAATCAGGGATGGCTCTTCTGAGGAAGAGGAGCCCTCCACTAGGAGATTTATGGTGGACTGTTATAAGCACAGTATCAAATAGCAAGTGCAAAAGTCCTGAGTAAGAAATAAATAAGGTCGGCACGTTTGAGGATATAAAACTGGACAGTGTGCCTGGAGCTAGGGAACCCGGGAAGAAGTGGGAACTACTAGGTGGAAAGTCCTTCAAAGTCACTTTTATTTCTTTGGAATTCTCAAAGCTACCATAGAATAGGCATTCAATTCAGGCATATTAAGCTAAATAATCAACACAATATTCCATCAAACAATAATTACAAATAATTCATCCCTCTATGCAAACATAAGAATTATTAAAACTTTCACCAATTATTTCACCAATATATATATATAAAGAATAGGGAAAATAAGGATAGTAAAACAAGTACTATGAACCCAGTGAAAGATGGATTTAAAATAAATCACTAGGGATGCTAGACTGGCTACAGAAAAGGTTGCTTAATACTGGCATTAGCTTTCAAGAGAAATCATGGAATCTCTCCTCTGGAGATGGTTTAAAATAAGATTAGATATACTCACTCAGTGCAGTCTTGCCTGAAAGCCCCCACTGACCTCTCAAGGCCTTGTCTGTCCTGTGATTCTGTGATAAAATTAGACTCTTTCATTGGGCGAAAACAACCCAGGGTTCACCATGCCAGCTGCAACCTGGAATAATTGGAAGGGACTGATTTTGGAGTAGTATACCTCCTACAGCTGAGACAAGATGCAATTAACAGATCCCCAAACCTCTCTTATTTCATGCTGTACTGAGTACTCTGCTGGTTCTCAGCCAATAATGGCTGGTATCAGTGATACAAGCAAAGTCAAGTGGTCCGATCCATGATTAAATAGTAGATGTCTTTATTAGCTGCTGACCTTGCTTTGAACAGCATGGCTTCAAGAACTGTGTACCTATTAGCTGATTCTTTGATCCTTGAAAATAGGAACCAGATGAATCCAATAATGCATTTTTATTTGGCCTCTTTTCCGCTGTTCTCAAGATGAAATAACTCAAGTTCTTATGCCATGAGCCTTAACCTCATTAAGCAACTCAGCTCAACTGTTCAGATACTTCATCATCAGCATTTATCCATTGTGTTTTCTCCTTTAACCATCACTGCTTTGAATGAAAATTCAAGCCAATATTTTTTTCTGTGACATTCTCATTTAAAGGCAACTGGGCATAGAGACTAGAGCACAACTCTGGAGTGAGGCAGACCTGGGCTTAGTGCTGACTCCTTCTGACCCAAGATGTATGAACTCAAAAGTTACCAAATTCCTCTGAGACTTGAGTTCTTTTTATTTTTTTAACTTTTATTTATTTTAAGTGTGTTTTTCCAGGACCCATCAGCTCCAAGTCAAATAGTTGTTTCAATCTAGTTGTGGAGGGCACAGCTCACAGTGGGCCATGCGGGGATCGAGCCAGCAAGCTTGGTGTTATGAGCACTGCACTCTAACCAACTGAGCTAAACGGCCGCCCCCTGAGACTTGATGTCTTTATCTACGTATTAAGCATATTAGTTCCTGTCTCATAGACTTGATGTTAGAATTGAATGAGATGAAGTAGCTATCTTTCCTCATCTTCCACACTGTTTTCTACCATAATCTCTGTTCATTAACATAAAACACTATCAGATAAATTATATATACGAGGTTGGACAACTAAGTTCAGGAACTCATCCTAGAAAAAGTGCTACATACCTCATTGCTGAATATCACTACAGTCACCTCCAAAATACTCCCCTTGGGAAGCTATCCACCCATGCCAGCACCTACTTCACCCTTCAAAGCAATTTTGGAACTGTTTTTCTGGAATGGCCATCAGAGATGTCATGGTATTACCCTCGATGTCCTGAATGTCATCAAAATGTCTTCCTTTCAATATTTCCTTTATCTTGGGGTAAAGAAAGAAGTCATTGGGGGCCAGATCAGGTGAGTAGAGTGAGTGTTCCAATATAGTTATTGGTTTACTGGCTAAAAACTCCCTCACAAACAGTGCCTTGTGAGCTGGTGCATTGTCATGATGCAAGAGCCATGAATTGTTGGTGTAAATTTACATCATCTAACTTTTTCATGCAGCATTTTCAGCAATTCCAAATAGTAAATTTGGTTAACTGTTTGTTCAGTTGGTACAAATTCATACTGAATAATCCCTCTGACATCCAAAAAAAAAGATTAGCAACATCGTTGCAATAAGTTCGGGAACTTAATTGTTAGGCCCTTTATATGCTTCTTTAGCCTCTTTCGTAGAGTTGCCTTTGCCGGTTTACTTACTTCTTTACTTATTCACTAGCTTCATGACATAATTCATGCCTTACAAATTGAATAGGGCCAGGCTGGGAAGGAGAACAGTTTATGGCATGAGGCTCGAATTTCAGAAGGAGGAACAGCAAACCTGGAGATTCAGACTCTAACGCAGATTGTTTCCATGTTAAATTTTACGTATTCATGACAACTCGTATATGTATATATGAGTTGTGAAATAGTTATGGCATATCCATACTTGAGAATTTTAAGCAGCCATTAAAAAGAATGAGGACATCTTTATGTATTGAACTTAGATTAGGTTAAAAACTTAAGTAGCTGAATAATTTGTATATGACCAAATTTTGATTACTAACAACATGTATATCACTTATTATTATAATTCTAGAAATATGTGGGAAAATAGACATGAATTGCTTGCTTTGGTTTTCTGAGGAGTGGGGAGGGAGACAGAATGGCAAAGAGAAATGGGGGAGATTACTTTTCTTCATATTGCTACATTGTTTCTTATAACAATTATGCATTATTTTTGTTGTTAAAATAATAACAGAAAAGTATTTAAAGACTTAGAGCTGTTATGTTGGATTACTAATTTATACGGACTACTCTTTTATATGGACTAATCTTTTATGGAAAGTCATTCATAGTTGATCCCTAAACAATTCTCGTATTTGAATGCCTGGTTTAAACTCTGACAGACACTGTTAATGCAATAACCATTTTCCCTTCTCCCTTAATATGAAACCTTATAACAGTAGCAGAGTCAACATGGCCAGCTTAAAAATAAAACAGAACAGCATGAAACTAACCCAAACAAAACCAAACAAAATAGAAAGTTTTATCTCCTCACAGCTAAGGGTGGCCATAAGAATAAGATCCTGTCAAAGTGACATGAGTGGAAGTTATTGTGTGGGACTTTCAGAACTCTTACAAGGAAGATAGGTAGCTTGTGGATACCCTTCTGCCCTTCCCGTCTCACTCCATCTTGCTGCCAGGAATAATGACATGAGGACTGGAGCTTCAGCAGCCACCTTGGATCATGAGGTAACACTGAGGACGGAAGGCACACTCTGAGGATGATGGAACAGAAAGAGAGAAAGGAAGTTTACTGATGATGCCAAGGTGCCAATTATCATACCTGGACTGTCTACTTCTGAAATGCTTTTATTTGAAAGAATGAATTTTGTTGTGAGTTTAAGCACTACTATTTTTGAATGTTCCATTGTATGCATGTTATTTTAGTTCTAATTTATAAACAGATATAAACAGACTAACTGCATATGGAAATTAAAATTTCTTATGGGAAAAGACAGAATTATGAAATCATGTTCTATATTTTTGCTTTTGTAACACAGGCATATTCTTTTTGTGCTCAGATATAGAGCCGCTCACTTGTCAAATCATGATAATTCTGGTTCTATTTTGTTTCCATTAAACACTACCACTTCTGACGAAGAATCCAGTGTTTTGCAGTTGCAATGAAAATTTTAAGTCTCTGTCTTTTTCTCCTAATAATAAAAGGTCTTGATGAATTGATTAAGCAAAAATGAAAGTTGAGGCAAGAGTGCTACAATCATTTAAACCTGCTTCTAGGAGGCCAAAGAGCTAATCTGTGAAATTTCCGACGACAAAACATCAACTGTAAATAAGAAATCTGAGCTGAAATGGAGCACAAACCTCGTTCAATGACGTGAGGACATACCTAGAAGTAAAGCCATCTAATGGGCTCTAATTCCAGTTCTGCCATCTAATTGTCATTTGTGCCGAGTGATATCATTTAGCTTGCACATGCCTCATTAGTGAAACGGGATAACTGACCCATAGGGAAAGAAAATATTCCATAGTGGAGTGAAGCATGGTTGAGGGAACTTTGCGAAAGCCCTTCTTCCATGAAAGAAGGTGTATGTCTTGAATGCACATGTGCCCAGTCACCCAGATGTTATACTTACACTCAAAGCATGATTGATTCCTAGAAGATGGTGTTTTGAACAAGTGATGACGAAAAGAACAAAGAACTTTATGGTGTGTAAGGGGTTGTAAGCAGGCAGCAAGCTCTCTTCCTTACTCATCCAGGTGGTCAATGGCCATGATAGTAAGAAGTAACTGTTGTATTAGCTCCTTTTCTTTTAACATAGAAAGCTACTCGTGTGACGTACTTAAAATAATTGTCCTAAGTGTTGTAAATCTCCAGTAAAATCCAATTTCCTTTTTAAAAATTTGATTAAGCAGATAATTGGAACTATTATTTCCATTTTACAGATGAGATCATTCAAGCTCAGAGTCAAAAAATAAGTTGACCAAGGCCACTTAGGTATTGATGGCATAGCTGGAATCCAAACTCAAGTTTTCTGCCTCTAAATATAGTAATCTAAATATACCATACACTGGTTTGCATGGGATATAGGGGTGTGGGTTGTAACTAATATGCAAGCTTGACAGGGCATGTTTAAAGATGTGAGAATTATCTCATTCCCTTTCTCTCCAAGCTGTATACACTCTTGACAAACAAAATATTCTTAAGTACACACACACACACACACACACACACACACACACACTCCATGTTTATAGTTTTAAACAGGACAGAAGAACCAGGTCTGGGGCTCCCTGGGAAAAGGATAAATATGAGCATGAGAAATTATATGAAAATTAAAACTGTGTTGTTAACAATTTACTAGTGACCCAATCTCGTAGCATGAAAATTTCCAACAAGAATCTAAGATGATAGCAAGTCAGAAACTCTAGAGGACAACAGGCACATCTGTCTCATTCACTCCCGACTGCTCAGGGCTTAGAACAATGTCAGCTAAGTCAAATGAAGTAAAAAAAAGAAAAAACAAACAAACAAAAAGAAATAGAAGAAAGGGATGTTTGAAACGAAGTAATCTACCTATAGGTTAAGGATCTTTTTGAATATCTAAAAATTTTCTAAACTCTGAGTTCTACCCTAAGCCACTTAGGTCAGGTCCTGGATGTAGAAGACTTGAAATTTAAGAATTTTGCACAATGACACCTACAAGATTCTAGCCCATGAAGGCAGAGAAAAATGACTTTTCTTTGTTTTTACTATTGTATTCTCAGGAATATCACACTGCCTGGCCTAGGTTTAATGTTTGGAAATTTTGTAAATCAACGATGCACTAGGTTTATTTCCATGTAAATAATAGTTTCACTACAGTAACTAGAAATCTAACGACTGAAAAGTTAATGCAGCTTTTATAAGACAAGAGGCTAACTTTATACTTGGTAGCAATTTTGGCAATAGCAAGTGTAGTCTCAGTGGAATCATTTATTTTATAGAATTAAGGAAATCCTAACAGAAAAAGAAAATGTATGGCTTAGGCCATCAATTACCATTGGTTTGAGTTTAGATCTAAAGAAAAAAAATGTTCTTCTTTATAGCTCTAGTTCAGATAAGACAAGAGTGAAGACCCTTACACTAATTTGGATCACAAATGCCCTAAATACACGTAACAAGAAATTATTTTCATTATTGTGACCACATAATGTGTTCCAACACTCCTGAGCTATGGAATTTCCCTGAAGCAGATGGGAAGCCATTTACTCTGGTGAGGGCATAACCCTTTTTAAGATTTAGATCTGACAAGAGAGCTGTTTCAGCAAAAATGAGAGAAATCTGGTGGCTCTGGAGCACCAGGGTCCTCTTCTTGGGAATCTGACAGGAAAAAACTCTGCAAAGGATAAGTAATAACTCAGATCATTAGACCCTTTCAGCTTCTGCTAAGGAAAAGATTAAAAATCTAAACAAATCCAAAGAAATTGGAAAACTGGATGAAAAATGACCAATACTTATTTTGTCTACATGTGTCTTTTTCCCAACTGAGTACAGAGTCAGGAGCCTTCCCTGGCCAGAAACTCAGACTAAAACAGAGAATAAAATATTTATTAAACCATATATGTCAACAATAGAAACAACCTTACAACAACACAATCAAACACTTAACTTATAGGTGAGGAATGCAAGAGTCTGATAAGAAAAATAAATTGTCCAAAATTACTTTATTAGTTGCTGACAGAGCCAGAATTAAAAACCAGCTCTTTGCTCCCAACCAATTCAATGTGGTAAAATTTTGGTGGTGTTGTGTAAATACTTACAATTGTGCTATATTTCCCAAGGAAGAAACCTATTTATAGAAATACAAAATTCCAATTATGGATTTTTTAATTTAACATCATAAATCATGGAAATTCACATTAATTGCACATAAGAATATACAACTCTACACATCTATCAGAATGGCTGAAATACTCACAATACCTAGAGTTGGGAAGGATTCACCGTGACAAGAATTTTTATACGCTGATGGGAATGTAATTGCTTTAACCACTTGGTAAGATCATTTGTCAAATAATCTTAAAGCTACATATATAGCACTCTATAACCCAGAGATTATATTGTAAGACATAAATGTAAGAGAAATGAAAATTTGAACATGAATACCTATTCCACTTTTATTCATAATGGCCAAAATTTGAAATAGTCCAAATACTATACTGCATCAATACATTTTGTGACATCCACAAAGTGGAATACTATGCAGCTATGAAAATTAAATTACTGCTTCATACAACAATTTGAATGACACTCACAGATGTAATGATGAGAGACTGAAGCCAGACACAACAGCCAATTACTATGTGATTCCATTGATGTGATGTTCAAGAACAGGCAAAACTAATCAATGACGACAGAAGTCAAAATAGTGGTTGCATTTTGGTGGAGGGAGGAGTGAAAGGTGGGTAGATTCTGGTATTGACTGTGAAGGGACAGAAGGGAACTTTTCAGGGTAATAGAAATTTTTCTCCTTCCACTTTGTCAAACGCTTGTTCTACCTGTTAGAATAATGAGGTTATAGGAAAATAATAACTGTAAGCCAGAAAACTCGCAGTAGTCAAGGCCGAGAGCTCTGCCTATATCTTATTGCATCTCACTCTCTGCCCTTTATGGCCATAAAATTAGCTAGACCTGATTTTCAATTTTCATTGAACTCACCTAATGTTTTTTCTGAATGTCTGATTTTATTTAGCCTGCTTAACTTTTGCTCTTCTATAGCACTTTGACAGCTCTTTGGTCAAATGTCTCAGAAAATCATCTTGAGTGACTGACAAACTATTTCCTCTTCATATCAAAATATCTTAAAAGACTTCCTCTTAAAGAGTTCTGATGTCCCACAACTCATCATATAACTGGTATTAATAACCAAAATATACTTTTGTTTAAAAATAATTCTGCTGATAGTATTGTCATTTCAGGGTCTTAAAAAAACTTGCCGAGTAAACCCTTCCATGATTAGCCAGTGTTTGGCAGTATTTCTTGCCATGTAGCCACTACTCTTTTCTTCTTAAGATCTATAGTCTTTAAATTCAGTGTCACCTGACTACTGTCCAGAAGACCACTCCAAATGCCTCTCTTGCAACTAGTCTAAAAAACTCATTTCATCAAATTTTCATGGTAGTTCTACTACCTGTGCCTACATAATATTGAGATATCTTAACAAAGTATTAAAAAAATACTGCCATCAGAATTCCTCCAGTATATACTCATATATTCAAAAAAACAAAACACCAAACTCGAATATTAAGGAGGGCTTGTAAGTTTTTTTAATTTGGTCCTCTCCTCTTGAAGATAGGCCACTTAAGACCCAGAGAAATTGTGACCTGTCTGAAGCTACATGGTTTATTGGCAAATAACAATAACACAACAATAAAAACTGAATAAGAGCCAATATATGTTGGATGATTATTGTGCATCAAGAACTATGTTAAACATTATAGGTGAATTGTCTCATTTAATCCTAACAATAAGCGTATGAGGTAGGTTCTGTTGTATCCCCTGTCTGATTGCCAGTCTGAGTGTTCTTTCCATTGACCTACAAAATCTCTTGTTAATGTTGAGGAATGATGATATTCTTAGTGTTGATGTTAATCTTATAGCAGAAGTGAAATAATAAAATGCTAAGAATCATAAATGTTTGTTTTTGCCATTTTAAATGTCAATTAAGTGTTAGCCATATTATAAATTAAATACAATTCTTTTCTTTATTCTGATGTTATTCTGCTACTATCCTCTGACCATTATGATAGTTTTGTCTATTTTTATTCATTAGTCTGTAACTCCACCTTAGCAGTAAAAGCCAGTGGCTTTCATTAATTATGAGGTAATCATTGGTTGCATTTTTATTTTATGAAATCTGGATGGTATATGTTAATCTGGAGGTCTTTGCAGAATATGTAAAATGACCTGTTTCATGAGCTTGTGATATAAATGAGGTCATTTCTATTTTTAGTATTCAAATTAATCTCTAGAGGCTTCACACGCCCATTAGCAGGAACTCAAGCATCTCTCTTGAGACTCCTCCAAATCCCTGAATATTTCAAAAACTCTGGAGACATTCTCATTCCAAGGGGATGAATTCTGCTTCACACTTTAGGGAAAGAACCAAAAAATCTGATCAGTTCAATGGAAGAAAGTTCCCCAGTTGCTGCTGCAATCACATTATTCGTAGCCACATTTGTCATTGTTAAACATATGTGGACCCGCACACTGGGATGCTTTATTCATCTGCTGCTCTGATGTCACTATCCTGGCAATACTTGCTCAGGGTCTAAAGTGCAGAAAGTTTATTTCCCAAATGTTCCTTATACCATTGTAAGCATAAAGTTCCAGTTCTGAAATCATTCCTACCATCTTGGATCTCAGCCCTGGAAGTAAGATCCTACTGTGTCAATGCACTAGAGACAAGGATGCTCCAAGCTTGGAATCCCAGAATGTTATAACGCAAAAATAGGTGGACACGGGAGTCAAACTGCCTGGGATAATCCCTGGCTCAACCATGTAATAGATGTGTGACCTTGGTCACCTGATTTATTCTCCCAATTTTCCCATGGGTAAGATGTGTGTCATAAAGTTATTTTGAGATGACCAATGTAAGACACACAAAAAAAGCTCTGATACAGAAATGTTACTATTTTATTACTATTAAATCATACATATCGTCTGAAAGCACACACAGCATTAGCTTGAGATAAATTCCTCACTGCCTTTGTCCACCAACCCACGAACCAAGTTTAGGCACCACTCTAGGCCCCCATGTGGTATAAACCCACTGAGGCACCCCTGGGGAATCTCTTCCACCTATGGACTCTATTTTCTAACCACCTGGATCCATCAAAGATGATGTTCTAGGATTGAACCTCAAAAGGAAGCTGGTGGAGGTCTTGATCTCTTTACCCTCCAAGGGTTCTGTGACTCCTACACAAATGTTTCCACCTTCTTCTCAGGGATCAACACTTTGTATCAAGTGGGTATTCAGAGGGACAATTCTTATGTGTTTGTTCACAAACTTTGGTTTTCAACAGGTGAAATCTGAAAGTGGCTGCCTTATACAAAGGGCAAGAAGAAACCAAAGAAAGGCAGACAACTCCAGATTGGTAAGTATCAGGCTTAGTAAACACGGGAACTTATGAAGCTTGTCCTGGGCAGCCGTGAGAAGAGAAGATCTCTGCATCTGCCTGCCAGAATCTTAAAAGTTTAGCTAGAGGCCTTAACTGGGTTCAGTCATGGAAACTGTCTAGATGGTCTCAACACCTTACTCGTCAAAGATGATGTCCCTGAAATGACTACTAGTGTGGGAAGAGTAGGACAAATGTACAATCCTAGCACAGGACAGGGGGTAGAGCCTCCAACTGCTTCTGTCAAGCTGGAGAGTCAACCAGCAGTCACATCGTCTTGATGACCCCCTCCAACATTATGCAAAAAGGACATCTTGTGATAGATACCCTTTTCTTAGAACAATAACCCATATTTGTCTTGTAATTGTACAGTTGACCTTAGAGAGACTTTCTAGAGCCAAAAAATGAACTTCTCCAAGGCAACTTTCTCTTTACACCAATACAAAGACATGACTGCTGGCTTTAAAACAGTCATTGGTTTCTTATTTATTTTTTAAATAATTAAAGTTTTATCTAAATCGTGTGCCATGGTTCCCAACTATTTCATATCTAGCTACATTGACTTGCTTTCTGATATGAGAACTCATGGTTGTGCCTAAAGGAAATGAGACTGAGGACACAGTAGGATTTAATAACAACGGAAGTAAAATCCATAATAATACAAACATAATATGATGTGCTTCCTAAAATCATATATATCTTCATTATGGTATTGCTAATTCAGAGAAGGACTGATTGAAATTTTCCAGGTTGGCAAATTGTCTGTAGTAGATAGGGCCCAAAAAGCTGTCTGCAAAGTTATGTTACTGGTAATGTAATTGTACATTATGCAAACATAAAACTCCCTCAACATCACAACTTTGACTCGGCTTACATATCCTAATAATGTACCTAACACTGGGTGTGTGCAGCTCGTGAATACTTAATTGACTCTATTTATTACATACTTTTAATCTATCTTTATACTACATCCATTCATTGCCAGTGAGTTTTCTGTTTGTGTTGTCTCTTTTAAATAAAAGAGAGCAAGGTTATGAAAAGTTTGATATAAACATCACATATTTCAGCATGCAATACTAAGGACTGGAAAATAATAATTGTATTTCATAACAATTTCCAAAAAAAAATCATAAATTGTAGTATAAGGAGATTTATAAAAATAATATTTCTGTTTTTTGAAGAACCAGGAGGAAAGAATGTATTATATTTTTTTAAAACATAGGTTACATAGGTTTCAGGTATACAATTCTGTAATAAAACTGCAATGTAACTTAGTAATGATTGTCACCCTAATAAACTTTAATTAAAAAAAATGGCGGATAGTAGTGATAGTCAAATTAATAAAAAGCACTAGGATTTTTATAAAAGGTACAAGAAACGAGATCTTCTGTCCTAAGAATCTAGAGTTCTGTCATATAGTTATTTGAGAAGTGATTGTTGTTGGTTTATAAAGTATATTGTGGTTAGGACATTACTTTTAAAGGAAAAACCACATGATATTTAAGTGTGAAAAGTAGATGTGCATTACTTACAGTCTTTGCTTATGACACAACAGAGCATCAACATTAACTGTCTTTGTGGTAATGCTCCTACGATGCCATCAAGAGAACCAAGCTTTGGTAGTCCAGGTTCATGGATACTCTATTATAATGCCATTATGGTAGGAAAATGATTTTAGTGCAAGTTAATGGAAACCACATTACACTGGTAAGCAATTTTATTGTAAGTCTATGAAGACCGCATTATGATGGCCAAACAATTTCCCTGTAAGTCTATGAAGACTGCATTAATAATGCCATTATAAGAGCAAAACAATTTCAAGTAAACTCTATGGGGACTCATTTCACTGTCATGATGGTGGCAAAATGATTTCAGTGTATGTTTATGAAGAACCCCTTACAACGCCATTATAGTAAAAAAAAAAAAAAAATCATGGGGAGCTCATTATAATGTCATTATAATTCCATTACATTGGTTAAAAGTTTTCTGAGTAGTTCTACAGCATCACTACAATGGTAACAATTAGCTCATAGAACATATCAGAAAGTATGACACTTAAAAGGAAAAAAACAGGTCTAAGTTAGGAAAGATCAGATTAATGTCCAGCAAAGAATTAGGTCTATTAAGAAAGTTTTACCTTACCGAGTTTGTTTAATTTTATGAAAATTTCTTCGCCTCTAGATTATCCAATCTGTCATCATGGCTAGAACTATTTGTGATTTAAATTAGAAGTTCAATCCCTCCTTTAGATGTAAGTTACTTTTATTGCTCCCAATATGTTGCTACCTAGAATATGGTGCCCCTGGAGAATGTATCCAATTTATGGACCTCTGTTGTCTAGCTGTCACAATCCGTCAAAGAAAATTGAACTTTGAGTCTCCATAGGAAGTGGTAAAGGTCTTGATCTCTGTTTCCAAAAGGTTCCCTGACTTCTATACAAGTTTGCTCAACTCTTCTCACGTGATCAAAACTGCCTTGTAAATGCGTATGCAGGGTTGGCTAATGGTGAAGATTTTACAACTCATTTAGTTTCATGAACATAAACTTATTGTATCATGACCATAGATTATCTCCCTATCTTCACCCAGCTCCTTGATAAGCATGGGCGATTGATAAGAATGTAAAGTATGTAAGGAAGATTATAGATGGCTCAGTATGATAGGCTGAATAATGATCCCCCAAAGGTGATCCCATCCCAATCTCTGGAACCTGTTTATATTTCACTTTACATGATAAAAGGGACTTTGCAGATGTGAAAATAAGGATGCTGAGATTAGGGAGATTATCCTGGATTATCTATATAGGTCTAATACCACCAGGGTCCTTCTAAGACAGAGGTGGGAGGGTCAAAGGCAGAGAAGGCCATGTAAAGACAGAAGCAGATTGGTGTGATGCAACCATAACCCAAAGAATGCTGGAAGTCTCTTGAAGTTGAAAGAGGCAAGAAATGCATTTTCTCCTGTAGCCTCCAGAAGGAACCAGTCCTGTCAATATATTGATCTTAGCGTTCTAGGACTCATTTTGGACTTCTTCCCTCCAGAACTATAAGAGAATAAATTTGTGCTATTTTAATTTGTTAAATTAGCAGTAGGAAACTAACATACTCAGTAAAATGAATTTTTTTCAACTGCTATGAAACAAGCAAAATAAAACATTTTATTCTAATGACAAGACCAGAATTATCACATTATGTTAAACTTTTGCAAAAGACATAATGTAATCATCTATGCTTAGATGATCCACTTGTTTGCATGTTTTTAGGTGCTGAATGTTTTAAAGATATTTTTCTACTTATATTGCTCCTCTTGATTCAAGTCCGTTGCATAATGTCTTTCAAATAAGATATATGAAAAAAAAATGACAAAAATCTTTAAAAACATAAGGAATGATACCGTCATTAAGAAACATTAGATGAAACTTAGATGAATGTTTTAAAATAAATGCATCTCTAGAAATATCGCATTCCTTCTACGGATGTTTGTCCTTTATTTTTGTTTCCTGGTACAGGAGAGAATATATGCATATAGAGATACATCAGGGGGTATGAAACAGGAAGAGAAAAAAAAAGATTAGTCATCTCAGCCTGGAGTGAGGATAGAGCAGAGTTGCCATGATGTACAAAGACAAACATACAAAGTCAAGTGCTCAGCAAGGGTCATTGTGCCCGTTCACATTTCTCAGCCTCTTTTGCAGTTGGGCTAGGGAAATAGAAGTGAGTTCTGGCAGATAAGAATGTGAGTGGAAGTGATGTGTCACTTCTCATTCAGAACATTTAAGAGCCACTGTGCCTCCTACTGTCTCCCCTTGCTACAACAAATTTGGATGTCATATGGTGATAAGGAAACATGACAAAATGGAAGAAACCTGGATCCTTGAATAATCAAATGGCAAAGAACCCTCTGCTAAACAATGTTGGATAACTTTTACTATGTTAAGCTATCAAGATTTTGGAGTTTGTCTGTTGTGACAGCCAGCATTAATTACCTTAACTATTAATAATTAACATACAAGGAGAAAAAAAAAAAAGTTGAAAATTCCTTCCCAAAGTTACTACATTTGAAATAAACTTTACTTTTTCCAGAGGTATGGGCTTCCCAAATAAAAATTATATAGCTTTTAATGAGCATGCCAACATACGAGAAAGGGCAATAGGAGATGTGACTTAGAGACATGATTCCTCAAAAAAATACGTAATATAAAGAACTGTAGTTGTTAATCCTTATTAATATTATCACGGGGAGGACATTACAAAGAAACATTGTTTCTTTTCTTTTCTTTTTTTTAAATTCAAGTTTATTGAGGTGGCAACTGTTAACAAAGTTACATAGATTTCAGGTGTACAATTCTGTAATACATCATCTATATATCACACTGTGTGTTCACCACCCAGTCAGTTCTCTTTCTATCACCACATATTTGATCCCCTTTACTCTAATCTACCACCCGCATCCCTCCTTACCTTCTGGTAACCACTAAACTATTGTCTGTGTCTATGAGTTTTATTTCTTCATTTGTTTTTCTTGTTCTTTTGTTGTTTTCAGTTTTATATACCATATATCAGTGAAATCATATGGTTTTCTAGTTTTTTTGTCTGACTTATTTTGCTTAGCATTATAACCTCAAGATCCATCCACATTGTCACAAATGGTCCTATTTCATCTTTTCTTATGTCTATATACAGTATGCCATCGTGTATATATACCACAACTTCTTTATTCAATCATCTATCGAAGGACACTGGTTGTTTCCATGTCTTGGCCACCGTAAATAAAGCTGCAATGAACATCGGAGCACATATATCTTTACAGATAAAGGTTTTCAGATTTTTTTTTGGGTAGATACCAAAGAGAGGGATTGCTGGGTCATATGGTAATTCTATTCTTAATTTTTTGAGGAATCTCCACACTGCCTTCCATAGTGGCTGCATCAGTCTGCATTCCCACCAACAGTGTCTAAGGGTTCCTTTTTCTCCACAGCCTCTCCAACACTTGTTATTATTTGTCTTGTTGATGATAGCCATTCTGACTGGGGTGAGGTGATATCTCAATGGTATGGTATTGGCAGAAAAACACACAGACCAATGGAATAGAATTGAGAACCCAGAAATAAACTCACATAAATATGGACAGACAATTTTCAAAAAAGAAGCTAAAAACATACACTGGAGAAAAGACAGCCTCTTCAATAGATGATGCTGGCAGAATTGGAAAGCCACATGCAAAAGAATGAAATTAGACTGCTATCTGTCCCCGTGTACCAAAATTAATTCAAAATGAATCAAAGACCTAAACATAACACCTGAAATAATAAATTGCATAGAAGACAACATAGGTACTAAACTTATGGATCTTGGATTCAAAGAGGATTTTATGAATTTGACTTCAAAGGCAAGGGAAGTAAAAGCTAAAATAAATGAATGGGACTACATCAAACTCAAAAGCTTTTGCACAGCCAAAGAAACCATTGACAAAATAAAGAGGCAACCAACCAAATGGGAGAAGATTTTTGCAAACAACGCCTCCCTTAAGAGGCTAATATCCAAAGTATATAAGGAACTCACACAACTCAACAACAAAAAACAAACAATCCAACTGAAAAATGGGCAGAGGACCTGAATAGACATTTCTCCAAAAAGGACATAAAAATGTCCAATAGACATATAAAAAAGTGCTCAATATCAATAATCATCAGAGAAATGCAAATATCTTATTTTCTTAAAAGAGATTTGGAGAAGGTTTCAAGATTAATACAGAAGAAACTTTTAAGAAGTAGAAGAAAGTTTAAGAAAGAGCAAGGTAAGTCTGGGAAGCCTAACCTTAAAGGTAATTGCACAGAGAAGGGAAATGAATCTAGTTTAATGTAATTGTGTGAGGTGAATTACACCAAAGCAATAAGTGTTCCAATGGAAGATTCGTTTTTAAAACTTTAGTGAACTTCAGGCCCCAACACAAAGACGCATGCTTGATCAATATGCAATGGTATGCGTGTATGAAAGGATGCCACAGAGCTCTTCCCTGCTGTGGGTGCATTTAGCAGACAGTCTCCAGCTATAGCACTTCTAGATCCACTGTGGCATTTGTGCTGAGTCCATGCTTCCCTGACTAATGACTAACCATAAGGGGGTACTTGAGCCCAGTCACTCAGACTCAGTGCTGGGCTCGAGTGAGCAGCCTTTGCTAGGAGACTCCTCAGGGGAGTGCCTGAAAGTGAACCTAAAGTGTTTCCTATCCAATTCCCCTGTCTTCCCATTCTCCTTTAACAAATGTCAGACGTGTATTATGCCAGAATGCAGGTCTTGCCCTTACCTCTTTCACCTTCACAGACTTATTCCAGTTTGTCATCCAGTGTTTCTTGAAAGAACTGACACAGGTACACTGATATTTAGGTTCTAGGACTGGCTTCCTCTACATTCAGAGAGCAGTGAGGAAACCCAGTTCAAGTGTAATAGGAGTATGGTTAGCCCCTGGCAAAAGGTGACTGTTACTTTTTTCAATACCAATTTTTTAATCCAAAATTTATTTATTTATTTGTTTATCCACTTATCTTCTTGTTGCCCCACTCAAGGGTTTTGTTTGGCCACTGGGTAATTCAGATTTGCCCTGGGCCAGTGAAGATTGAAGCTATATCACTTAGGTTTTGGCATCAACACTTCCACGGTCAACCTACTTTTTTCATATTCATTTTAGCCTGAAGGATCAGAGACCTCAGGCTTTCTCACACTCCTGTCCCAAGTATGTCATTACATGCAAGTAAATCATTGCATGCAAGTAAATCATTGCATGCAAGTATATGCAGCATATGTAGACCTTTCTTTAACCTTCATGTTTTGTATCTTTCAGATATTCTTCTTGGGAGACAGTTTAAAGAATTGGTCTCATGATCCTTTCATACTCAAGGGGAGCTGACTAGGCTGGTATATGGATCAATAACGATGTCCTGGGTGCCCTTATCTATAATGACTTTTGAACTTATAAGCAGGTAAAGTATAGCTCTATTTCTCATAGAAGCATCCTTCTTGGCCTCCCATTTTGTGTTTAACTTCAATGTGTAGTTAATAAAAAGATTTGCAGAAAATTTTGTGGAGCATGGCAGGATGGCGGGATAGGAAATGGGAGAGAGTAATGAAAGGTATAGGACATTTGCCTTTGGAGAGAATTTATCATTGAATTTAGAATTTTATATGAAAAGTCCCCGAATGCAAGTGCTGAACAAATATAAGGCTTCTGCATATTTGTGTGTAGAGTAAGCACTCAATAAATGTTGACTGTCCTTCATAAAATTAATAAAAGCAACATTACGTCCCATACCAAGAGTGTGCTGAAAATATTCCTTAAAAATATAATCCATAAAGGAATTGCTGGGAGCAAAATGAAATGCCAAAATAAATTTAATTCAATGAAGGTAGAAAAAGTTTTTTTAAAATAGATTGAAAGATTATACTAAGGCTGTCATGTAAATCAATCTGCCCAAAATCTAAGCATTGACATATTCAATATTATTGATATATGTCTATTATAAACAACATAGTGATGGTTCAGGATGTTTAAACTTTTAACCAAACTTGATCCAACAACAGTTGTAGGCAATCTATGTTAAAAACAACAGACTCAACCCCAGAATTCTCTAAGGCCAAAGCCATGTTTTCTATGAGGATTCATTAATGGTTCTCTCAATAATACATATGTTGACATAAAAATATGTTAGCATAAAGCAAAAAAGAAACCACATCAAAATTACAACTAAATTACAGAACAACCATTATTGAGAATTGCCTGGAGTCTAGCTGAATTGAAACCCTACAACTAAAGACATACAGAAGAAGCCACCTGGAGATGGCTAGGTAGAGCAGAGACTTGGAACAATCTGATCCCACACCTGCATGTGACCATGAAAAATCAGGAGGGATATCTCAGCTGTGAGGTCCCACCCAAAAGAGTGAGAGGTCCCAGCCTCACACCAGGCTCCCCAGCCCAGGGTTCCAGTTTCACAGAAGCCTCCACAATTTCTGGTTGTGAAAATCAGCAGAGATTGTGGCTGATCGAGATGGAGGGGCCTGGAGTCCCAGGCACTCCTCTTAAAGGGACCATGCACGGACTTACTCACCATCAGAATCAGTGTCTCTGAGCTCCAGCACTGGAGCAGAAGCTGTAGAGGTAATAGCGACATGTGGGGAGGAACCAAATTATCTGGCTTCAGGAAGAGGGCTGGAGGGGCGGTTTTCTCCCAGACCACGGAGCTAGAGAAAGCTATTGTTTCTTTGTTGAGTCAGCCCCCTTCCCTGCATGCAGATGCAGGCGGCCACTGGATCTGAGTCTCCATCAAACTGACTGACACCATTTGTTTGCCATGCCCTGGTTATCCTGAGACCCCGTCCCACCCAACTTTCAGGCATACCCAAGCCACTTCCAGTGCCTTTTTTGTACAAACTGTCGGCCTTGGCTCATGCTATAGACTTTCCTAGGGCCTCTCAAAAGTTCACAGAACCCAGACAAGCAACATCTGGCTTCAGCATGTCCTATACCTCTGGCTGAGCATCCCTAAGCCCAGCACTAGTGGCAGCCAGTCTTGGCTCGTGACTTGGCCTCTCCAGGCACTTCCAAGCACTGTGTAGGCAGTGGCCAGCTATAGATTGCTTTGTAGCTCCTGCCAGGTGACCTCTCTGGCAGTAGAAGGGTAGGACTGGATACTACTGAACTTGAACTGCAGTGGGTCCCCTCCCAGGTGGCCCTGGGGCAGATGTGCCCAGTGTCCAGTTTCAAAATGAGTTGGAGCACCACCCAGCCACCTCAAAGGATGGCACATGCAAGGGGCAGATTGGGCAGGCACTGGAGCCTGGCGGAGACAGAGCCTGCTCTGTAGGATCAACTCCTGTACCACAACTCCTGAATTGTAGTCATGGCCAGTCCTCACAACCAATGGCCCTGAGGGTCAATCCCTCCTAGTGATGTGCAAGCAGCTATAAAGGCTCAACTACAAGAGCAGGGCACATACAACCCACACAAGGACAACACCTGCACTGTGCTACTCAGGGAATCAGGAAGAATGTGCCACTGAGCCCAACAGCACATCTACTACATAAGGCCACTTTAGTAAGACTGGGAGACATAGCAGCCCTATCTAATACATAGAAATAAACACAAGGAGGCAGCCAAAAATGGAGAGACAAAGAAACATGTCCCAAATGAAAGAAAAAAATGAATAAAACACCAGAAAAGGAACCAAACAAAATGGTGACAAGCAATCTACCGGATGCAGAGTTCCAAACACTGGTGATAAGGATACTCAGTGATTTCAGGGTGACCTTCAACAAAGAGAGAGGAAACATAAAAAAGAACCAGTCAGAAATAAAGACTATAATCACAGAAATAAAGAATACATTAGAGGGAATCAACAGTAGATTAGAGGACGCAGAGGATCGAATCAGCAATTTAGAAGATAAGGTAGCAGAAAACACACAATTAGAACAGCAAAAAGAAAAAGAAATGAATCAAAAAAAATAAGAACAGCTTAAGGGGCCTCTGGGACAACATCAAGTGTACCAAACTTTGGTATCATAGGGGCACCAGAAGGAGAAGAGAGAGAACAAGGAATTGAAAAGATATTTGAAGAAATAATGATGGGAAACTTCCCTAACATGGTGAAGGAAATGGATATTCAAACCAGGAAGCACATAGAGTCCCAAAAAACATGAACCCAAAGATGCTTACAGTAAGACACATCATAATTAAAATGCCAAAGGTTAAAGTAAAAGAAAGAATTTTAAAAGCAGCAAGAGAAAAGCAGTTAGGTACCTATGAGGGAGCTTCCATTAGACTATGAGCTGATTTCCCAACAGAAACTTTACAGGCTGGAAGAAATTGGCACAAAATATTCAACATGATGAAAGCAAGGATCTGCAACAAAAATTACTCTACCCAGTAAAGCTACCATTTAGAGTCAAAGGACAAACAAAGAGCTTCCTGCACAAGAAAAAGCAAAAGGAGTTCCTCACCACCAAATCAGTATTACAAGCAGTTAGAGGGACTTCTTTAAGATATAAAATAAAATAAAATAAAATAAAGTAAAAGATATGAATAATAAAATGGCAATAACTTCATACCTATCAACAATTACTTTAAGTATAAATGGATTAAATGCTCCAACTAAAAGACATAGGAGGGCTAAATGGATAAGAAAACAGGATCCTTACATATGCTGTCTACAACAGACTCACTTCAGATCAAAAGATACACACAGACTGAAAGTAAAAGGGTGGAAAAATATGTTCCAGGAAAATGGAAACAAACCAAAAATACACAAGCTGGGGTAGCAATACTCATACCAGACCAAATAGACTTTAATACAAAGGCTATAACAGAGATAAAGAAGAATCCAGTTATCCCACTTCTGGGTATTTATCTGAAGAACCCAAAACACTACTTCGAGGGGAGATGTGCACCCATATGTTCATTGCAGCATTGTTTATTATGGCCAAGATGTGGAAGCAGCATGGGCGTCCAATGATGGATGAATGGATAGAGAGGTGGTAGTACATATATGCAATGGAATATTGCTCAGCCATGGAAGGAAATCGGTTCTTGCCATTTGCAGCAACATGGATGGACCTGGAGGGTATTGTGCTGAATGGAGTATGTCAGACAGTGAAAGACAGATACAATGTGATTTGGCTTATATGTGGAATTTAAAGAAAATAAACAACACAAACAAACAAAACAAAACAAAAATAAACTCATAGGTACAGATAATATTTTGATGGTTGTCAGATAGAAGGGGGATTGGGATTGTGAGTGAAAAAAGGAGGAAGGGATTAAGAAGTACAAATTGGTTGTTACAAAGGAGCCATGGAGATGTAGAGTATATAGTCAATAATATTTTAATAACTATGTATAGTGTCAGATGAGTACCAGATTTACCAGGGTGATAGATGGGAGGGATTTTGGGGGGCAGGGTGAAAAAGGTAAAGGGATTAAGAAGTACAAATTGGTAGTTATAAAATAGTCATGGGGATGTAAAATAAAGCACAGTGAATGTAGTCAATATTATGGTAATAACTATGCATAGTGCCAGGTGGGTACTAGATTAGTCAGGGGGATCATTTCTTATGTAAATGTCTAACCACTATGCTGTACCCCATAAATTACTATAAAATAACATTGAATGTTAACTGTAATTGAAAAATTTGAAAAGGGGGAAAAAGGTGAAAGGGAATAAGAGGTCCAAATTTCCAAGTATAAAACATATAAGTCATGAGGATGTAATGTACAGTACTGGGAATATAGTCAATAATATTGTGATAGCATGGTATGGTGTTAGATGGTTGCTGGACTTATTATAGTGATCACTTCTTTAGTTACACAAATGTTGAATAACTATGGTGTACACTTGAAATTACTATAATATTGTATATTAGCTATATTTTAATAAAATATTTAAAAAATAGGATACAAAAGAAAAGCACCCCTAGAATAAGTCAGATTTGAGGTTGTCATTACAAATATTCAAGACTAATTTTTCCTCAATTCTATTTCATATTTAAAAAAATAAGGCATTCTATAGCTCTTATGCATGCCCCCTCCCATTTTCCAAAATAATATTTTGGATATTTATGGCTTGATGCAATCTAAAATGAATTGTTTTAATCTTTTTCCTTCTAGTATTAGCAACTAAGTGCAATTTCAGAGATATTTCATGCTTATATTTCTAATTCATTTGCAAGTAAAATGATTTTAGAAGTAACTTTTGAAGTTTTTGTAACTTTTTCCCATGAAGAAAGGAAGGTCATGATTTGCCAAGAAGGCATGAACTTGAATATTTAAAAGTTTAAGTTAGATTTAAAATTTCAACCACAAGAGCATTCACTGGGTTCTGAACTCAGAGGAATAAATTCTCAACTTTTCTGTATCTTACCTGCTAAACTTCCCTGGGTCATGTATGAATAATAAATAAATTCAAGCCTCTGTAAAGGTGAAAGATGATTGGATTTTGTGAGAGCTAAAAAGCTATGCTCTAGATAAGTCCACCTCTAATCTTGGGGGTATAGGAGAGAGCAGAATTAGACTCCTGAGAAACAGCTGAGCACAAAAATGTACTCTCTATAAACCCACAGGCACCACCTGTACTTTCTCCTGTGCTCTCACGAATATTAAGATCTAAGTTCAGATGCATTCCCAAGCCACATGGTGTTCCACTGGTGCATCCTGGGAAGCCAACTCTCTCCTAAACAGTTGCGATTCCACAAAAAGTTATCAAAAGCTAGGTCCAGGTACATTTTATACAGCACTTATGCTTGATTCCATTGAAGCCAATATTAGATTGATCTTACACTATATGAATAAAAGTGAAGGTCAAAGTGATCTTTTTCTGATACTTATTCATCAGAAAAACCATTAGTATATTTCTGAGAAATGGTCAGATAGACTTCTATCTTTAAGATAGACCTACATCCAGAGCTGAGTTACACTAGGAGGGTGTCTGACATCTCTGTACCTTGCCTTCTGCATGACCGGTATCTCCGTGATTGTTCCAGGGCAGCAGAAAATACAGAAATAGCCTGATGCCCTGAAAACTGCACAGTAGCCTGCCACAGGACTTTTCCTGGCCTGTGTGGGGAGGTGGATGGACCTGACTTGACTGCTGTCATTATTAAATGCAGGAGGAGAAAATAGTAACAGTTAAGTGCTTCACAACATGCCCTACTGTTTATGCCCACTTCTGCCCTCCTAGTTGCCTTTAAAGGGCAAGGTTGGGACTAAGTTTATATTTTATGCATAGTAACAACCATCACTGACACTCTAGGGAGGGCAAGAGGTGTCTTGGAAAAGACACTGGATTCAAAGTCATAAGATTTGGTTTTAGCCACAAACCAGTTTTTTGACCTTTAATAAGTCACATAAATTAAGCAGTTCCCAGTATTCTCATTTGAAAAAAAATTAACCTGGTGATCCTTTGTTTTGTTGTTGTTGTTGTTGTTTTCTTTTGTTTTATGTCTGCATAAAAGTACAGCTCTGTGTTGCTAAGTGGTGGCACGAGGATCATTACGAGTTACAGAGCATCCTTTGCTAATACATTCATTATTTTCAGGGAAAGGATAGGCTGCGTTTGTGTCATACTAAAATTAAAACTGTGTTTCCCTGAAAATAAGACCTAGCTGGACAATCAGATCTAATGCATCTTTTGGAGCAAAAATTGATATAAGACCTGGTCTTAAGACGCATTAGAGCTGATTGTCCGGCTAGGTCTTATTTTCGGGGAAATAGGAAATTTCATCCAATTTCTTGGTGTTTTAATTCTGTGAGAGGGTGGAATTTGTGCTCCTGGGTATCTAAATAGATGAGTTGTATTAGATCAGCCTGGAAAAATATCCTGGTTGCATTTGATAGTGGCCATAAGTCATGGGGAAACAGAGTCCAGTCGGTTCATCTCATGTCATACTTGAAAGATCATTTGTGCATTTGTGCATTTATGCTTAAGAGAGCTGACTCAGGAATGCAGTGACAGCTTTTAACTTAGAATTTTCTTATTTTTCTGGATTTCTGTCTCCTTCTTAATGGTATTTTAATGCAGTTTTGTGTTCAATTATAATAGTGTTGCTAAATACAGTAGGTCTGATTCCACAGAAGAAGAATAGTTTTTTCAAAATCAGCATTTTCCTGCTGATTTGCCAGCTGTTTCAATAAATACTCATCTCCCAACTTCAAATGCGTATATTGCACTCTTACTAAATATAAATGCCATCCACAGATACTGTATTCTGGCTTTTGAGTTCTCCTTAAAACCAAACACAAAATCTGCACTATGAGAGACGCCTCTCTCAACCGTGTGCAGGTGATTTTGCTTACTCAGGTGTTATAAAAAGTAATCAAGGGGAAAAAAATGAGGAATCAATGATTGTTTATTCCAGTCATTTCTTCCCAATGTAAATGTCTAAGTACCAGCAAGTGAATTAGCCCCTCGTCTTCCAGTTTCACCATCTCTACTGTTTCTATCTCTAAACCACAAGGAATGATTGGTCAGGGCAACTTGAATTTATAATAATAATAATAATAATAATAATAATAATAATACCATGTCGATACCATACCTGTTTTTTCAAAAGGACTTTTGGCCTGCCTGGTGGAATAGGATCTAATATGCATTAGGCTTCAAGCATAAACTTTTACTTTTAGATACATAGAGCAATAAGATATACGGTTTCAGTGTAAGGAACAGGCATTGTTAAAAAGTAAACTAAATGGTAGTAAGTAGTGTTCTCCACATAAATTTTGTGCTTTTATACACTAATATAGTAATAACCCTGTGTAAGATCGGCAGAAACATCAGACTATATTTCCAGCCGTACATTGTTCTTGTCACAGTCCTCATTGAGTTGTATGTGTGCATTTTTCTTATTTTTAATCACCATTACAAGAAATACAAGCAATTAAGCCTTTCAATATCTCCTAACAATAGTAAAAAGGCAGCTATAGTAATTGCACTGAGCATATTTGTTGGTGTTTGTATTTAGAAAAATACTAGTTGGTCTTTTATTTGACAGAAACTAAAGCTGGAGTATTGTTACAGAAACAAAATGCAATTCCAAAGCAAAGTCACTTCACTTAAAAAAAATTATGCAAGTCTATGCTTTTGAGTAAACATTTTTATCCAATATCGCAGTCAGATTAATTAGAAGAAAGTATGAATTGTTGGGTTCTTAGGTAGCAGCCCCTGCTGGTTGATTCTTGGATTGATAACAAGCCTCTATGGTAACCATGTCCACAAACACCACGCTGACTATTTTCCAATTAAACTATTTTTTTCCCCACACCTTCAGAAGATGAGAAAAAATGTGAGGCTCCAAGGTACTGAGCCTGGCGTACTGCATTCTCAGACACGTAGGTGGCCAAGAGCAAATGGCCAGCAAACATTCTTATTTGGTAACTTGTTTTCACAAGATGACATTAGTGGCCCACCCTGAATTCTTGATACACAGACTATCTACACATAGTACAAATTTGAGGGGGCAAGTAGGCTGAATGCAAACAACCAGGTATTGACTAGATTTGGCCACTTTTGGTTGTTGGTTTTTTCAAAATAACTGGCCATTTAAATGAATTCAATCATTTTAAAAATCAGTTTGTGGATGCAGACACAGCCACAGTCTAACATAGTTGACATTCTTTTCCTTGCAGCTGGAATTAGAAATTAGATACTTTTTTAGACTCTCATCCATTCATAGCCCATTTTCTTTGCATACTTTATGGTTTGAGATTTCTAAAATAAATCTTATATGCAAAGTTTGATTTAAAATGTGTTAAGTCAATGTAATTGGAATTGTTTACAGTATTTTCTATGACTTTTATCGGATGATCATCATAGTTACACTAAATCATACACATTGGAGACATTCTGAAGTTTGATATGAGATTTACAGATAAAACATCTAGTTTAGTATAATTTTTATACTTTATCCAGAAATTTTGGCACTACAAATAAAATGTGCAATTTGAAGAAGAGATGTCTTTCTAATTGTTAGCAAAAAATCACTGATTAGAAATGGCTCTACTTTTTGAACCAGGTACAAGGCAAGTTTATGTATTACACTCATTGGAATATTAGCTGTCTGAGGGCAGGGACTTTATGCTTTTCATAGTTGTATGCTCATTGCCTAGAACAGTGCTTGTCATGCACCATGCCTCTACCAAATATATGTTGTATTCAGGCATATCATAAAATTTTATTATGTGCATTCCAGATGCCATGGCATATCCTGGGGTCATCAAGCAAAATATAAGCTTTTTGTAATCAAAATGCTAACCATCCAGTAAAAGATAAAGAGTTGATTACAGTGTGTGCTACACATGGAAAGGTGTAAAAGCACAGAGGAGAGGCCACTAACCTAAAATAGGGGAATCAGGAAATGTACTCATAAATAAGTTATGTCTCAGCTAAGATTTTAAAGATGCACAGAACTAACCAAATGAAGGAGTAACAGATCAATGGCTGGAGAAGTATGTAGGAAACTAATTCTTACAAGTTCGTGTGAACTCAGTAAAAAACAACAACAACAACAACAACAACCACTGTAATTTGAAGGGAACAAAATCACTAAAAGCTTGTTTTTTGGAACACGGCATAAAATGAGTGAGTTTTAGAAAGCTTGTTAACTTCAGTATGGAGAATGGGTTGGAAGAACCACTGAAATAATCCACTTGGGAAACAATGCCGATCTACAGTAAAGCAGTAGCTTTGGAGCTGGAAATACTTAAGTACATTGGAGAGATATTTGAGAAGTAGGATGGACAGAATTAAGAGATGTAAGTTTAGGGATGGATGAAAGTGTTGGTAGAGCTAAAGATGATTGGCTTGGAAGACTGGATGGACAGTAGTGCTATGCAACAAGACAAAAAATGTAGGACAAGGGGAGGTTTACCAGAGGTGGTTGCTTGGAAAGAATTATAAAATTAATTTGGAGCATATTGAACTTAAGATGCTAGTGACACACAGAAGTGGACACACCCAGTAGAAAGTAAGATTATATGCATGTGATGTTGAGCAGAGTGGTATAGGATGACAGAAGGGAGTTGGAAGTCATCAACATACAGATGGAAATGAGGTTATAAAAGAAGATGGGATCATGAGAAGGGAGCTGAGGATGACACCCTGAAGAGCACCAACAGATAAAAACAACCAGCAAAAGAGAAGCAACATACCTAAGAATTATCAAAACTTTAAGAAAAGAGAACATATAGGAAAGAAGTGAGGGAAATTCAATGGGAATAGATTCACTGTCAAAGTGATATTAAAATCAGGTAAGATGAAGACAGAAAATAATATTAAAAATAAAAGTCTATCAGACTTGGCAATTAGGTGGTTATTGGTCAACCATGCTGAAAAAGAATAGTGTAGTCAGTAACCTGGAAAATAGAGAGGTCAGGAAGTGAACGATGGGCAGACTCCTTTTTATAGACATGGCTAGAGCATGAAAGAAATTCAGGAGCTTATAAGGTATAAAAGATTTATAGAGCAGCATTTTAGTTTTTATCCATGATTATTTGTTTACTCATTTATTTGCTCCAATACTGGATAGACCTAACAGAGTATAATTAAAAAAATGGGGTCTCTGACTAGGTATAACTTGATTGGATCCAGGCCACAAGGGATGTTATTAGCATTGCAAGGAAAAGAAGCAACATTTTCTGTGAAATATTAGGGACGGAATGAATTGTATGTGGGTACAGATAAGCTGGTTGTTGGGGGGGGGCTTATGGCTTCCATTTGATCTTTGAAGTTGGGCTGATGATGGGGTAGACATATACGCGCGTGCACACATACACACACACACACACACACATCCTGGCATATATGCTGCTGAAAGACAGAGTATGTATCTATCTATATCTATCTATCCATCCATCCATCCATCCCTCCATCCATCCATCTATCTATCTGTCTATCTATTTATCACATATACCGTGTTTTCCCGAAAATAAGACCTAGCCAGACAATCAGCTCTAATGCATCTTTTGGAGCAAAAATTAATATAAGACCCAGTATTATTATATTATATTATATTATATTATATTATATTATATTATATTATATTAATTACATTACATTATATTATATTACCTGATCTTATAGTAAAATAAGATCGGTCTTTTATTAATTTTCGTTCTAAAAGATGTATTAGAGCTGATGTCCGGCTAGGTCTTATTTTCAGGGAAACACGGTAAGTAGAAAACATAAGTACAGTAAGTGGAGCAAGTGACATTGAGCAATTACTACTACCTGGTTGGAGACATTAGATATATGTTCAGATGTTGGATTTAATTATAGTCACAAATTAATTAAATATAACCATAATTATATGTTGAATATTCTCAAATATATTCATTTCAGTTCATGCCCACATCCCTGAAATTCAGGGCCCTAGATCTAAATACTTCCTAAACATCTGTAAGTTCCCCACCTGTACGTTCCTAGAGACCAATGAGCCAAAAACTAAATTCCTGTACGCCCTGGCCATCTTTCTCCTCACAACAAGCTCTTCTCCTCATATATTACCCTTCAGGAACCAATATAATATTCAATTTGGACCCTGGGTATTTGCTAAAAATCTCTGTTTCCTTTACCATTATCTAATCAGTCATAAATTCTGACAGTTGTACTCCTTAAAATCTATTTTTTTTTCACCTTTAATAACACTACCTTCATTCAGGCTTTCATTTTCCTTTACCTACACCACTGAAATTTCAATTTATTCAGCAAATTATTTATTGATTATCTATCACATATCAGGCACCACTCTGGAGGCAGGGGATACGGATGAAAATCCTTGTCTCTCTTGAGTTTACATACTAGTGGGAAGAGATAGAAAATAAAAATAAATATAACAAATAAATAAATTACATAAATGTTAAGAAATGATAAATGCCGTCTGAGCCCTTCATTTTGATCTATCACCTGCTATGTTGCTGGCTTTGACTTTCTAAAATAAAACTTAACTATATCAGGTACCTACTGTCTCCAAGCTCAGATTTCTTTGCATGGCACTTAAGATTGCACATGAACTGACTCTGCTCAAATATTGAACTTTATCCTTTCCCGTCTTTTGACACGTTGTCTCATTTTTAGTAAACTATTCACAGTTCCCAAAGTTCACCACAATGTTTTATATCTCTTGCCTGTGCTGTTTAACCCACTTAGATTTCAATCTTTCTCCCAGACTTTTTTTCTGGGTGAACACACTGAAAAACTTAAAAGACTCAGCTCAGGGCAAGTACTTTCGGAAGGCTTTCTGATAGTCACAGACCAGGGTCATCTGAGACATCACTATCTCCCAGGTATCCCAATGCCATCCCATGCCTACTTCTATCATTCTAATCATGATATTGTGTTGAATTTTTTTGTTACAAACTGCCTTTCTATATTAGTTCCTAAGCTTCTTGAATGTAGCAACCATCTTTGTGTTGTCAGTATTTAATAAAGTATTTGTCATAAGGTAGGTACTAGATTAATATTTGCTAAATGCATAAATGACTGTGTGTTGAAGAGTTTGAAATAGTTACAATTAGGGCTCTGTGTTATAGTCAATGAAAAATTAATCTTCCTAACAATTATTCAGATTACCTCATAGAATATAATAGTCATAGCTTACATTCACGACCACTTTTTATGTGGCAGGCACTGTCCTGACCACTTTATATGTATCATTCTAGTTAATAATACAAGAACCATAGGAAGTAGGTGTTTCTATTATTTCAATTTAAGGATGAGGAAATTGAGACACTGAGAAGTTAAGCCATACCCTATAGTTTGACTTCTGGAGCCAAGCTCTGAACATTTACACTCCAATGTCTTCCCCCACTTAATTACCCATTATATTTATTCATAGATGTTCCCCCAAGTTTAAAGATTATAATTAAATTAAATTTTAACTGATGATTACAATTAAATTTAAATTTTGTTATTATAATTAAATTTACGATTGATGATAGTTAAAACTAAAGATGAAAGCAGAACGGGTGAAGGTGGTCAAAATGTACAACCTTCCAGTTATAAAATAAATAAGTCATTGGGATGTAATGTACAGCATGATGACAATAGTTTATAATATTGTATTGTATATTTGAAAGTGCTAAGAGGGTAGATTTAAAAGTTCTCACCACAAGTTAGTAAAAAAAAAATTATAATTATGTGTGGTGATGGATATTAACTAAACTTATTGTGGTGATCAATTCACAATAAATACATATATTGAATCATTATGTTGTACACCTGAAACTAATATAAAGTTATATGTAAATTATAGCCCAATAAAATAATAATAATAAAAATAATAATGGTAAAACTAAATAAAGATGATCTGAGAATTATTTAAATAACTGATTTACCTGATTGATGGAAATTACCATATTGGCTCCCAATCGTCATTTGAGCCTCACCTCAAATTTACATTGAAAGTTAAAATTGTCATGCCTTCAATTCCTTTTATTAAAACCCTTACCTTTATTCATTATTTACATATGGTTTGTCTAGAGCTATTTATTCCTTTCAAATTAGGGTAGGTAAGTATTTTGACATAAGAATTTTATGTAACTCCCAATTTTTAAGTAAAGTATATGTTTCTTATTATACAGAGATATTGTCTTAGAGACATAAAATTTTACTGAATAAGGATATATGCATGTGTTTAAATATGAAAGTACTTCATTGCATGGTTTCAAATATATAGAATGATCCTCTTTAAATAGAAGTAAATAACTGCACATACATTCAAACCTGCTATATTATATTCATACTTCTAGTTGCAGAAGCTGGAAATAGGTCTAATAACGTTTTTTTCCCCTCAAAACATATTTATGAAAGAATTCATTCAGCTCTTACTTCTGTTAACCCCTACATGGGCCTCAGCTAGGCTTAGTCCTGGACATAAGAAGGAAAGAAAAAAATTTCTTTACATTCTACTTTTCTTACCATGTAAAGCCCTGAGCAAGACTGTGAAAGAAAAAAAAAAAAAAAAGTGAAAATAATCTTTGTCATCATGATCTTGTTTGTTCTATTCTCTTCTTCGGAACAGCAAATAAGATTCTACAATGGGGGAATTTTAAACATCAAATTGTTAGTGATCGTGATACGGGGTCTTTGGAAGGATACTGAACTTAAATCTGAAAATGAAGACTTTCATTCAAAAATAAAAATGACAAGTGAAACAGAGAGAAAACAGACACAGATGCAAGAGACAGGATCTGCTATACTTGCTTTAAATATGGATTTTGGGAGAGTCCTGGTTACACTGAATTTTGGAGAATATGAATACATAAAACACATTCTGTTCTCCTTAATCTTGAATTCACTGCGTAGCGTCTTTAATTGTTCTTATCATTAAAGGTTTTATGGTTGTTTTCAATGCACGCATGCTTTTTCCTTTTTAATAAACCATAACTTTTAAAACTTAAGGTTGTATCTTAGTCGTCTTTGTACCCTAATTGTATAGCATAGTGTATGTTTCATAATAAATGCTCAATTAATTGGTACATAAAGTGACTGGATAAATGAATGAATATTTTAGTAGTGGCTTTGCTATACTCAAGTCTGTTTAGTAATTTATGACTTGAGCATGGCAGTATGGAATGTTCACCCTAATCATATGGATTTTGTGGCAGTGCCTTTTAAAATGATGGCTTTGCCAAAGTGCTTACACCTTCCCTGGGAACTGTCTCCCACAGAGCACCTGAGTTCCTTTCAATGGCTTTATTCATTCTTCTTGAACTCATGATTTGTCACAGATGATTGATCCAGGAGTAGTTGCCTGATTAACTTTATCCAATCAGACTCTCTCTTTCAGGATTTTTGGTACATAAGAATCCTCTACTCCAATCAAGAGTCATTGGAGTAAATTCTTAACAATAACATTCTAGAAAGAAAAAGCTACACACTTCTGCGGTGGCGTTTTCCTTCTTTCAAGTCTGGGTTACTTAGTGATTGTCTCAAATTTCATAAGCTGTTTTTCTAATATTCCTCTAAGTTTTCTCTTAAACTAGCGAGAGAGTTTTTTATACTTATGGAATGAAAGAACATAACGGGTAAAAGTATGAGTGAGGAATAAGTCTCAACCTTTTCTTTTTCTCTCCCATTTCCTAGAGTTGCAGTTTGTGTGTTATATTCTGTCTGTTGTGCTTTCTGTTATATTCTGTCTCTGTGAGAAACTCAAATTTTCAGCTCTGTTTTTATTTTCAAGCCAAGTTGCTAGTCCATGTATGGCGCAGATGTATTCTTTCTAGAAATTCTAAAATATTGGGAAGAGTGATAAGGTCAAAGATCTAAAATTAGTTTCAAGGACTGCCATTTGCCAAGAGAAATCTTTAACAAGGGAGCCTAAGTTTTATTATTATTTCTATGGTTACCATTTTCATTGCGGAGATTAAAAAAAGAGACCAGTTCTTTTGCAAATTTTTTCACTTTTCCCTCAGGGAGAACAATCTGTTTCCTTCTGAATTTCTGTTACCCTGTTTTGTACCCTTCTCTTATAGTGTTTTGAAGTTATAAAGTCCCATTTCCCTTATGTAAGACTATTTGGATATAGGTAATGTGGTATAGACCTTTAATTTCAAACACCAACACAAGTAGAACAAAAAGATGCAAGTCACAGGCAAGAAATTCAAATATTCTGCTTGAGTTAGAAAAATATTCCTGTGTTAGAGAATTTAAAACAAATAAAAGCTTCGGTTTAACAAAATGTCCTAGAAATATCAAGTACTACTCTTAGGATGATAGACTCAAGATAAGTAAATAGTGCATAATACAAAGATGTTAATTTAATTTTGCATTTTCTAATATTTAGTGAAGAAATAGTACATCTCAAAATTCAAAGAGACTCTAAATATATTAAAATACATTAGCTAGCCTTTAAATTTCTTGTGAATTTCACATTTAATTTTGACAGAGTGATAATTAAAAAAACAATTGAGTGTTGATATACATCGGTAAAACACCTAGGACTATATTATTCCCCAGTTTGGTCTATTCACCCTCCTCAAAGTACTATCAAGCTCTAGACATTAAAAGAACAACAGGTAGCACATGCTTTGAAATTAAAATCATATAACAACCCACTTTATAATTAGTGCCATAAAGACCTTATTGACTAATTCATAATCTCATGCTCCAAATGCTGTCCTCCTTTGTCACTCAAAACAGTGGAAAGACTGAAGCTAAATCCTTTATATTTGTTAAAAATCAAATATTGGCTTCAAAATGGCATATTTAGATGCATTTTTAAATTTATTTTTTATTGTGAAATATTTCAGAGACAAAAGTAAAGAACATCAGACCCTATCTATTAAAATATATGTTTGGTTGCATTCTCACTTTTTCACAGCAGAAGACATGATCAAGCCCATGTTCTGAAATTCAGATGATGTTATATTATTATGATATTATATTATTAATCTTTTATAACTATGATATTGTACTAAAATGACTTAACAAATTATCCCTCAAGGGTAAAAGTCAGAAGAATGGTGATTTCCAAAGTACTGACAGTTTTTTAAATTTCATGAAATAATTTACACATGTATATTTAAGCAGTTAAATTGGTAAAAAATAAAATGACTGTTTTTTTTTTAATTGATGTTATAGCCATAAATAAATGTTGTATTCATCTATTCAACACTGACCAGGATGTATTCAACAGTGACTATAAAGCTCAATGTCTCATGGACCCTGGACTCTATTATCACAAAACTTATAACCTAGTAGTGAAGTGATCATAATGTAACATATGGCAGTCTACGGAAAACACTACAATATTAGTGCAAACAAACCTGCTCTTGGAATCTGAAGAAAGAAAAAAAGATTTAAAAACTTTTTAAATCTAAATGTTTTTTAGCAACTATTAAATCCCTCAAATTTTCTTTGCTATTTAAATCCCTCATTTTTCATTACTTTTGGTTACTTTAAAAAGCCAAAAAGAATTCTTCAATTAGCTTATGATCAAATGTGAAATCCTGCTCTTCAGTAACTTCACTACCCTCTGTTGGAAACTGCCAAGAGTGCTAACTAACGTTCTTGCGATTATTATCCTAGCTTCCATATCTCATTAGCACTCACTTCACTAAATACAAAGAAGAGAGCTCACAGTTAAATGTCATCCTGTGGCTTCAGGTTTTAAGGACTGATAA
Organism: Rhinolophus sinicus; assembly: GCF_057876585.1. Taxonomy (NCBI): domain Eukaryota; kingdom Metazoa; phylum Chordata; class Mammalia; order Chiroptera; family Rhinolophidae; genus Rhinolophus; species Rhinolophus sinicus. The sequence continues at coordinate 58,636,226 of NC_142503.1, forward strand.
CCTGGAGGCACTTGAAGAGGAATGTCAGCTCCAGAAGAGTATTGGGTTGATACAGGATGTGCTCCCAGATACAGTGAGACTCAGATCATATTTTCAAACTTTGCTCCCCACTCTACCCTCACCAAAGGAAAGGGTTTTAAGACCTATTGATGTAACTCTCCCACAGCTCAAGCTGTTCCCTGGTTGTAACTTTATCAACCTTTGGAAGCTGCTTCTCTCAGGCCACTTGGGAACAGCTGTATTTAGGTCACTCACAAGCAGGACTTATCAAATAGTACGTATTACTCTGATTCAGATTCCTAATGTGCGTCATCTACTTCTAAAGTGTATTTCAGAGACTAAGAATTCTGATTTTATGTTATGTGCCTTCGAATTTACCAATATGTTGTGTAAACTTCCTTCATTTAAATTTACATATATTTTAAAGTATTTTACTATATATACATAAAGTAAAAGTTTAAATATATATATATGTGTGTATATATATATATATATACATATATACACACATATATATATATACATATATATGTGTGTTTTCTATTCCGTTTTCAATCAGATAATTATAACCTTATATAATAATCTTATATAACAGCTAACTACTGTTTATGAGAGATGTAATGTAGATAAGATACATAATATTTCAGGAGCTACTAACCATCTGCAAATGTGTGTGTGTGTGTGTGTGTGTGTGTGTGTGTGCGCGCGCGTGTTTCATTCTCTGAGTGGTAATCAGCATAGTACTCTAAGCTAGCACCTCTTGCATGTTGAAAATGTCTTTAGAATGCTCCAATAGAAAGATTGGGCAAATGACGTTACATTCATTCACAAAAGGAACTTCATAAATGTCCACAAAACATATAAAAAATGTCCAATCAAATTAGTAGTAAAATATTTTAGATTAAAGCAACAGTATTTTTGTCTGCTAAATAATGTTTAATTCTCATCGTTGTCAAGGTAAGAGTGAAATAGGCACTGTTGCATATTCTGGATGGAATTGTAATCTAGATCAGTTTTTCTGGAAGGCTTGTTGCCATTTTTATCAAGAGATTTGATACTCATGTAAAATGGGGAAACCTGCAAAGAGCATTGCTTTGCCTTTTCTTCTCTTAGTACTTTGCCATACATAGTTCTTAGTTGTCTTTTGTAGGGTCTTGTTTTCCATTTAATGGAAGAGATTCTACTAAAATATTTAAACAAAACTAAAGGAGAAATGAATGTCACTGATGATGGAATCAGAGAAGTTATACCCATGATGTGGATATAGTGTACAATATGATTTTGGATTATTTCCCATTACAGAGAAGGTTAAAGTATAGAATAGCTGATTATGTTATATCAATTGTATGTTAGAGAAGGGGATGTGGCAGCCAAGAATTAGATTACACAGTTGTTAAATATAATTGACAGTGTTTTTTGTTTTGGTATTTTTTGTTTGTTTGTTTTTTGCTTTGATTTTGTTTTGTGTCTGACTAGCATCATTTATTTAATTGAGAGAAATGTTTCTCACTCTATGGTATATAGTTCTGATAATTTGGAACCTTATGGAGAGAACATGACAAAAGTTAGGCCAAATATATCTTCTCTTCTAGGAATATGAATCTTAAATGGAGGCGCACAGAGATAGAAAATAGTTGGTATGGAGTCCTTCAATGGCCAACCCTTAACAAATATTACATTTATTTCTTCTGCTGAGGTCCTAGGGATTTTTCTTGTTGTCAAGATCTGAGGATTACGACTTACTTTTATTCTGTGAACTGTACAATATTTGCCCAACAAATATCTTTCTTACTTGAAAAAGGAGGGAGAAGGTGAAGGTGAAAGAAAAGAAGGGAAACTAAAAGGAAGGGAGAAAAAAAATTTGCTCATAACTTTGACTTAATAATTCCACTCCTAGGAATTTTCTTAAGAAAATTATGAGACACCAACCCAAAAAATGTACATACAAAGTAATCACTACAAGAATATATACAAACAAATGAGAAACAGAAACTCATAGACACAGACAATAGTTTAGTGGTTGCCAGAGGGTAAGGGGGGCGGGGGGTGGGGGGTGGGAGATGAGGGTAAGGGGGATCGAATATATGGTGATGGAAGGAGAACTGACTCTGGGTGATGAACACACAATGGGATTTATAGATGATGTAATACAGAATTGTACACCTGAAATCTATGTAATTTTACTAACAATTGTCACCCCAATAAATTTAATTTAAAAAAAAAAGAATATATACAATGGTGAAAAATAAAAACAAATGAAAAGGGCGTATCGAATACTGTGATACTATTAAAACAATTATTTTCAAATATTACTTTATAACATTGGAAATAATTATGCTAGCCATAACAAAACAAAGCAACAACTAGAATTTAAACTATATACTATATAACCCCAGTAAAATAGAAACATACATACATAGACAATCATATAATGTCCTAGAAGAAAATCTAACCCACGTTGACAGTGGTTATTTTTGGGGTGAAGAATTGTCTAATTTATCAATTTTAATGAATACCATCAGTTGAATTATATCAAAGTCCCTACATATATGTATTTCTTTTGTTTCCATATTCTATCTTAATGAAAAATGACAGATTTATTCAGTAAAGAAAAACAAAGCTGTGATTTAATTTTTACAACTTTCATAGTAAGACTGTGAACTTTTAACACTTCTGTCTCCAATCCATTTCATCCAATTCAAAAATCAGAAAATAATATTATCTTCTATGTAGTTGGGCCAGGGGTAGAGAGGTTGGTGGGGCATAACTATCCATCAGAGTTCCAAGCCTCTCTCTCTGGTCTACCTTTCTAGCTGACCATATAAGAGCCTCTTCAGTCACTTATTACAAATAAATTTCTACCCTTCCTACCCTATATTCAATTCCTTTCCCACCTCTGGCCATCAACTCCCACCTTGTACTTGTCACATACACACACTTCCTTTCTGGCTATATGGATATCCTTTTGCCTCTAACATTCAAGAAGGGTAATAGTAATATAAAATTGTTGCTCTTTTTTAAATTCTGTTTAATTTCAATGTCACTATAGTAAAGTTTTCTTATATTAATTTTTTTTCATTTGTATGATGTGTTAAGGAGAACTTTCCTGTATACTACTATTTATAATACCAATCCTTAAAAAAAAAGTCTTTTATATTAAAACAACCAACTGAAAAAATAACCTTTGGGGAAAAATAAGGAAAGACGAAAATATTTTGTACTCAGCTTACATGGCATAATTTTGACTTTCACTTATGTGATTATAAGTGGCTTTATGCTATTTGAGTGTATTATCTCCTCAACTGGACTGTCTGTTCCTTGAAGGCAAGAACTATTATTTCATTCCCTGTATTTCCCCTATACACTCACTGTTTTACATAATATCTTATATACAGTAGTAACTCAAAACATTTTCTAACCTACTTTATCATTTGTGTATACCATGATTCAGAGTTTTCTAATAACTTGTTTTCAAAGAAATAACTGTGGAAACAGGGCATACTGAAGCAAACTGTCCCCACTCTCAAAAGACCTACTAATCTCATACGTGGGATGTTTTAGTTTAGTTTGTACAATAATGAGTTCATCTTGGCCTCAAAGTTTTTCTCTTTTTGAATAGAATATTTTAACATTTAAAATTAAAAATAAGATCTAAATTAAACAGGAAGAACATGGCTTCTAAAACTCCCTTTATTTGACCTCTTATTTAGAATATGAGTTGCCACTGATAGGTACTAGCTTAAGATGGAATTGTGTGAACCAATTCATTGAAGTGAAAAAGAAAACAAAAATTTTAAAGAATCTCTGAATTTGTATAACAAAACTTCTGCTATTCTACCATTTATCTGAAAAAGAGATGGAGAATATAAGCTCACTCTCTCTATCTCTCTATAGCTATAAACACATATATACACAAACATACATATTATTTGCTTGTCTTAAAAAATGGAGGAGTAAACTTATGAAAGTTGTTACCTTATGGAGAGAGCAACAGCAGAGTGAAAGGGGCAGAGGGAGAAAACAGACATTCAAGATAAACCTAATTTTAACTATTGGTTTTTGGATTCATGAAAATCTTTGATAATTAATAAAACAAAGTCAAATTGAAATAAACACATATAATACCTAAAAATCAAAAGCAAAATGAAATAAATGGACCAAATTGCATATTGTATTGATGACACAACCTGACAGAGATAAATTGTTTTAAGTGGCTTTAAACAGTGACAAGTCTTCCCTGGTAATCTATATCTTAAAGACAAAAAGCACTGGGGGGGAAAAAAAACTTAAGCCACTTTTAGTAATCATATATTTTTAAAAAACCACCTTATAGAGCTATGATTGACATATAAAAAGCTGTACATATTTTATATATATATAACTTGATGAATCTGGAGACAAGTATACACATGTGAAACCATCACCATTATCAAGGCCATAAACATATCCATCACCTCCTAAAATGTTTTTTTCCTTCCCCTTTTATTGTTGTTATTATTTATTATGGGTGGTAAGAACACTCAACATAAGATATATCCTCTTAGCAAATTTTAAGTATACAAAACAGCGTTGTTAGCTATAAGTACTATGCTGTATAATAGATTTCCAGAACTTATTTATCTTACACAACTGAAACTTTGTACTCTTTAACCATCACCTCCCTATTTCCCCTGATTCCCTGACTCTGGCAACCACCATTTTGCTCCCTGCTTTTATGAATTTGACTATTTTAGATTCCACATATAAGTGGGAACATACGGTATTTGTCAGTAATCATGTTATAATGCTAGTGGTGTTTTGTTATTCTGAGACTGTTATGTGTATAGTATATAATGAGATAAAGCAAATAAGTAATTAGGTAGTATCATTTAGACCTTTGATTTTTAGTGAGGAAAAAGGAGATACAGATAAAACAGAAGTGAAAGAAAGAAAGAAAGAAAGAAAGAAAGAAAGAAAGAAAGAAAGAAAGAAAGAAAGAAAGAAAGAAAGAAAGAAAGAAAGAAAGAAAAGAGAAAAGAAAGAGAAACAATAATAACAAAAACAAAACACAACTAATCTTTAATTTCAATTGGAAGTATCAAGAGGAACTCATGATTTTTATTTTCCCAGCTAAAAAACGTAGAAACACAACCAAGTGAGGAGCAGTGAGGATCTCTAACATCTACATTTTGGTCTCTAAATACCATTTCTCCATGTGGAGAAGTGGCTGATTTCAGGACACTGAGCATAGAAGCATCAAGAGATGCCCTTAGGAACTCCCTGGTTCATGTCTGCCTCCACTGTGTAGAAGCAGCCCTGAGTCTATCAGCATCAGTTACCTGTACCAATACAGAAAATTCTTTATTTGTCTTTCAGAGCTCAAACTAACCAGGTGGTAGTCAGAGTTTCAGAGTGTACACACTGGCAAAAAAATCTCCTGCCCCACACATGGAAAACAGAATCTCAGTTCTGGTAGAACATGACTACAGAGATGAGAATTAAAAATTTCATAAGGTATGATAATGAGAGGGGCTAATCACACTTCAACTCTTTTTTCCAATATCCATATATTCTACTATCAAGGACATAGCACCTGACGATGGCCATTAGTTCAGCACATATATGAAATCATAGAAGACAAAGTCCAAATCCCAAACTGGTACCTTAGATAAGCATTTTCCAATGTTCTTTTCAGTCAGCTGCTCTGAGGGAAAAATACATGTTAAGACCAATGACAATCATGTCCTCGGGCATATTGTAATAACCTCTATCATAAAAATGGGTTATTTGGTCTAAAGCAGGAGTGTCCAAACTTTTTCCAACGTTTTTCACCAAGGGCCATATTCGGTAAAATACACAAACAGCCGGGCCACTCACTCGAGGTGAAGTACGTATTGCCTCACCTGGTTTACTTAAGTAAACTAAACATGTTTTTGGAATTTGCTGCGGGCCAATTAACAATGGATCGCAGGCCGCAGTTGGCCCGCGGGCCGCAGTTTGGACACCCCTGGTCTAAAGCAACTTTACGAGGGTACCATGTTGATAGATAGACATCTTGGTAAGCCCTGAGGTGGTGTCAGTGGTAGCAGCATTTCATACATGGAAGCATATCAATCTCTAGTGTTGCATAAGGATCTATTTTGTTAGGATTTAGCACTGATCATGTAGGGTGGACAGGATTAATATAACAAAAATGCCACAGAGTGCCTAACTAGTCTCTGAGAAATGCTGCCATATTGAGGGCTCAGAATCCATTTCTGGTGATAGCAAATCAAGCTTTCAGCGGTGGCAGTAGCACGGTCAGGCTTGTTGAGAAGGAGCACATGTTCCTGGGCCCACGCACAGATCTCTGCCCCTATTATCATGGACTCACTCTTCATGGGCCCATTGTACTAGTTTTAGAATGTCCCTCTAGTTTCTGAGAGTCTCTCTGCCGTGGAGGCTCTCATATATACATTAACATGAAACACAAAGATCTGCCTCTCTTATCATTCCATAGATTAATCCATCCCTCTCTCCCTCAGACTTCCTCAGACTTTCTCCTCTAATTTTGTTCCTTTCCCCAAATATTTTACCATAAGACAGGAATCTGCATATATCTGTATTTCAGTCCACTTATCCCTATACACAAAATAAATAGACAAGTTTCTGCTCACAGCTCTAGGCAGTAGAGGATTTATTTTTACTATTATTAATTAGTGTGGGGCCAAATATGGCAACTGTCCACTTTGGGATATGCCTGTTCATTTGAAGCTAGTTCTAACAGACTGAATAATTTACAGATGAAATTATACATTAATTTTTCCAAGTTACTTAAAAGTAATCAGAGAGGTAAGGAAAAGGTAGCTAGTAACTCAGCAGAGTTTAGACAAAACAAGATTGACTATGAGTTGATAATTTTTAGATCTGAGAGATAGCTACAAAAGTGTGCCTTATGCTGTTCTTTCTACTTTCATATGTGGTTGCAATATTTCAGAATGAAACATTTAAAAACCCTCCTACTATACAAAGTTCTAGCAAGCATGCAGTGAAGCTGCTATATTCATGCTCAATGACATGGGAATAAATCACCATCTTACCAGTTGGTATAGGAATTCTCTTATAGGGGAAGACTTACTCTGTAGAGAAAATAAGACTCATATAAATAAAATGCTGTGTGCTTAGTGATACGGTCACTTCTTTATGTCACCACAAACCTTTAGTAAAGCTATAGAAAAGAGTTTGATATGTTCATATTTTCTGGGAAATCTGATGAGTGGACTAAATTTGGAATTAAGGTTAGGGAGGTATCAAAATATAATCAGCAGGGCAGAAAAGGATGACAGCAGGCAAATGGAATGTACAACATGGCAGATAGTCTGCAATGATAGGCACCATCAGTTCATTCCCTCTGTGTAAGTACTTGCTACTTTACAATCAAGAAGTAGAATCTATTTCCTCTCTCCTTGAATTTCGGCTAGCCTAGTGATTTACCTTAACCTACAGAATATGGCAGAAGTGGCACTGTACCAGTTCCAGTCTTAGACTTTGAGAGGTGTGGGAGCTTCTCCTATCCTCTCAGAGAAAATCAACAACATTGTAAGAAATCTGAAGCTCCTGAGACCACCAATTTGTCACGAAGCCCAAGCCAGCTAGGTAAAGAGTCCACATGGAGGAGAACCAGGGGACCATCCAACATCTGAGCCAGCTCCTAGCCGTTGGAACAATACCAACAAAGGTCCCAGACATTATGCAACAGAAATAAGAAGTTCTTGCTGTGCCCTATCTCAATTCCTATCACACAAAAACGTGATTAAACAAAATAGTTGCATTTTAAGCTTCTATTTTTGGGGACAGTTTGCTAAGCTAAAATAGATAACTAAATGTCTACCAACAAGAAAAGTAAATTATGGTACATTCAGTAGATAAAATTTTATGTATTTTTTTATGAATAATAGAAGTGAAAAAACTACAGCAAATTCTTACAAAGTAATGATAGATGATAATTGGTATATAAAATTATATATGCACGCTGATGAAAATCAAATAAATATACATATATATAATAATGGAAATAAATATAGGAATATTATATCAATGACATGATATTTGTGTTTACAATTGACATTAACTAAATTTACTAAATATACCATAAAATGAATTTAGTTTTATTTCATAAATATGGAATCTCAAACACTATGCTCACTTATTTGTTTCATGCCCAGAGACTTGTAAACACTTTGGGATTGTATGGTACCAGGATAATAGGAATAAACTGAGCCTGGAAAATAAGCAGAAAAATGATTTACATTGTCTTTCTGAATCATTCCTGGGGTGGGTAAAATATTCTATGACAAAGTGCCTGGCCTAAGGTGGACTTTAAATAAGTATTGGTTGAAAAGAAGGGAAGAGAGGAAAATGAAAAACTTTAGACCTTGATTTCAAGGAGGAGACACCCTAATATAAAAATATACCTCAAGAAAGATACCCTAAGGCTTAATACAGTAGTAGCTAATGAAAAATTACGCAGTATAAGTTAATATGGGACATTCTCCTTTTACTCATAGTTGTATTACCAGCATTTGTTTTAAAATTAGTTGGTTGAACAATAGAAAACAGTTTTCCATAGAAATGACCCAACAATGGTACTGTGCCAGAATGAGGTTTGGCCTTAGAAAGGAGCTGTGCGATTTCCTACTGGTTTCAAAACTTTCAGAGGGCCAAATAGTCAGCAAATCAAACTAGTCACAAAGTCCTTAGTATATTTTCTGGCTTCGGGCTTCATGGCGAGATTAGATTTCAAAATCGGTTGGAGTTATTAAAGTATGTAACCCCAACAACATTTTTGACACTCCCAGAATCTCATCGATTTACTAGTTGACAAGTTATAATTGAATAAGACATTTTTTAAATTGATAAATACATGTGGAGCACTTCCTCTAGAGAGTAACATAGTATATAACATTTAATTTTCATTTGATCAGTCAAAAATTAATTTAAAAATAATATTTCAGCCACATGGCTATTCAGCCAAGAATTGCATATTGATTAAATATGACTAGTCATTAGGGGTATCTAAGCTTATAGCTCTGAAAACAAATATCACTAAAAGTAAAATCAACTTGAAAAATGTAATTGAAATAGATTAAACATATATCTATATGTAATGAATCTACTACGGTACAAAATTCACATTCATTACAAAACTAATTTCTTTTATTTATAAACACATGGTCTTCTGAACTTGGGATCTCAAGGTGTTTAGAGGCTCAAATATAGGCTTTTAACTAGGTCCCTATCCTGGGTTGCACCCCTTATGTAAATTTAGGGAATTTAACTTTTCTGTGCATCACTTTTTTCATCTTTGATACATAGATGATATTAACTTCCTCCTAAGCTTGTTAATTAGATAAAATATGAGCCAATGAGAGTGTTTAGAATAGTAAATACTATTCTGGGACTTAGTAAGTACTCAATAGATACTAACTTTAATAATATCCAGCCTTATCGAGTACAATCTTTCCATGAAGAGACATGAGAAAAGACAATCATAGTCTTTGATGAAGCAGATTTACCCACTTTCCAAAGACATTATCCTATGAGATACTGACTTCAATTATAATTTCTTTCGCCCCCTGGAGCATTACGTCCTCCTGTGATGTTGCTAATATTCCCAAACTTCTAGACAACTTGCATATCAGTCTCTGGAGGACAACTTCTAATTGTTTGAAGAACCTGGAAAAAAAAAAAAAAAAGCATTTAGAAATCTCTCTACTTAGTAGACCCAAACTGAAAATTTGAACTACACAAAGTGTTGCTAATTTGGAATATGATTTTCAAATAGATAATATTTTTAAATAGTAATGTTTATATGTGGATATTTTATTATATGTCAGTCAACTGGAAGAGGAGCACTAGAGAACAAAACATGTGTAGTGACTTTCCTAAGGTAACGCAAAACCTGGATAATTCCTGAATCCTTAAATCCCTAAACATCTTGCTTGGTTATGTGCTTGGATATATTACATTGGCCCACATCAAAAGGCTTAAGTTAACCTTGTTTCATCTGATGTGTGACCAAGGTTAGCAAACATCTCAAAAGTTTAGATTTTTTGATATAATCATTTACGAAGTATTATTATATTACTTTATTGGAAGATCAAGCCATCTAATTTGTTTTCTGATACTTGTATCTTCAAATTCCCAATTTCAGATGAGTGAAAGACTATTATTAAAACAAAAACAAGACAAAAGAGAGAATTGTAGAATTTCTTGAAGCCATTATCAAGAATATTCTGATTTGGTTGTATCCATAATGTGTTGCAGCCCAATCAGGAGATTGCTTCTAGAATTCCTACGGGTTTTTTTTTGTTTTTGTTTTTGTTTTTTTTGTTTTTTTTTAACCTAACAGAAAAACTGCTTTGAGGATAAATTCATTTCAATTGAACATTAAATAACCTGGAAAGATCAAACTGCAAAAATACAAACTGCAAAAATAAAAATGCAAAGAGAACTAGAGCAGTGCCTCTCTCCAGAATGGGCAAAGCAAGAATTGAGAGCATGATTTCTAAAATAATTCCTGTTTACTCTGAAGGCTGCTTAAAAACATTGTAGATTCACTAAATGTTTGTTTATAAGCACAGTGATCTCAAATGTTTATAGAATGCTCTCTGGATATTCATATAAATGTGCATATGAACTGTCAATACATATCTAGCCTTAAAGACTACATTTTTATGTCAGAAACCACCCACACATAGTAAACCACCTTGGGCTATTGTGCATAGAAAAAACATATTTGGTTTGTGTGGGAAAAATTACATATCCAGTTCTTTCATAAAATTATCTTATTGAATCCATTTCTGAGCAGGTAAAGAATCCCCCCGCCCCCTATAGGATGTTTTCCAAAGCTCAGATATTATACATTACTTTTGTTTTTTTCTCTCTCTTCCTTTGCAACTCCTCTCTCTCTATGGAACTACATTCTTCCCCCTCTTAAGTTTATGCCTAGAACGTAGTCCTTCAACTACTGTGAATGAATATAGTGGATTAGTTTATCATATGCAATTAGTTGTATTGAAAAAGTAGCTGAGAGTTTTTGATATCACAATGTCATCTTTCCTGTAAATTTCTCAAAGTCGTGTTTCTACTTAACTGAGATTATGTCACTTTTCCTGAAAATAAAGTTCACAGAACATATGCCACGAATTTCATAAAAACAAAGGCTATCAGGAAACACCATGTTCTACTATGAAAATATTGGGATTTTATGTGCAGTGATACCCAGTGAGATACTTAAGTATTAGTGAATTTTTAATTTAAACTTCTGAAAGCAATTTATTTATTTACCTGTTTTACAACTTAGCTGATTCATTCAGAAAACATTTAATGAGAACTCTGATAAATGCTGATGATAAAAGAATTAAGAACAATTCTTGCCATGGAGAAAGTGGATACTTTGATAATTCATCTTAAAAATCTATCTTTTCTATTCCAATAAATAGTCTGTGTGGGTATGTATGGGTGTGAATGAGCATTTTTGCAAGTAAGACTCTAAACTATAGGACTTAAGTTTTCGTTTCAGACCTGGTTACAAGTTCAGCTCTGCTAGGACTAGCTGTATGAATTTATGAGAGATGGATAACCCCCAAAGCTCAATTTCTTCAAGTTGTAAAGTGTAGACAATAGTGGCACCCTTAGTGCCCACCACTAGAAATATAGCCACTTCCCATGGCTCTCTTATTTAGAGATCTCAAATATATGATAAGTTAGTGTCAATATGTATAAAATATTTCAAAATGTATTAATTAATATCTGGCTTCTTCTTAGGATGTAGAAAGCAGGAAGGAGTATTGCTCCTACCCTACCAATAAGAAAAAGACAAAATGCTAACTTTTCTTGCATCTATCAGGTTGATAGATTGTATGGCAACCACTGAGCCTGAAATCTAAAGAAATACGGTAGCTTCCAAGGAGATATGGGTCTCAAATACTGACTTACTGAGAGCACAGCAGGGGAAGATGATAGGACAGGTAAGGAGAATTGAGCTAAAAAATTTAACACGTTGCTACAGTGTAGGCTAACATGAGAATATAAAACCCCTGGGAGCCAAAAATAGAGTGGAATCTATATCCACTCATATGCTCTTCCCCAATAATTTCTACCAGGTCCCATGAGAGAGAATGGCAACAGAGAGGACTGTAGAAAGTTCACCTCATAGTGCAAGGGAGGGTGGAGAGAGTTATCACTATCAGAGAAGGCAGAAATCCTTTCCAGATCCTTCTCAGGAGCCTAAAGTTGTGAGAAAGCCAACCTCAGTTATTTTAGCGTTCAGGTGTAGACCCAACGTGACTAGGGAAGGAGAAGTGGAGAATGCCTCCACTCCTGAGGGAGAGTCAAGAGGCCATAGGGGTTCCAGATCATTAGAGGTCTCCTATCACTGAGGGATGGGCAGAATACCTGACAAAACCTCTTGCCAGGGACAAAGGGACTGATACAGTATAAAGACAACCGAGACTCCTCCGTCTTTCACCACTAAGTTAGCAAGGATGGAGTAACAACAGCAGTCCACCTCTGGGGGACGGGCAAGAGCACGGAAAGTGACCCTCTCTGAGGTATAGGCACAGAGGGAAAGCCTAATTCGGATAGAGAAACATTGAAAAAACCCTCTTGTGGACCAGTCGCACCCCAAGAACAAGATCATGTTCAAGAAATCTGAAGTCAGTGGAATACTGAAGGTAATCAAAGCAATGACAAAAGGTAACCCAGCCTACTTTCTGATCAGATTCTCATTGTCAAACTAATAGCCAAGCAGAAGAAAGCTTATGCCTATTTCTAGGCTTAAATGCTATTGACAAATCCTACAAAGCATATTGCCTGATCATGACAAAATTTAACTAGGATTTAATAGAAGTAAATATGAAAAATAATCACATATTTAAAAATTAAGCAACATACTTCTACATAACATGTGGGCTAAAAAGGAAGTATCAAGGGAGTTTTTAAATATTCTAAATTGAATGGAAATAAAAACACAACATCAAATTTCTTGGAATGTAACTGAGTACTTCAAGAGAAATCTATAGTATTAATTGCTAACTTTAGAAAAAGCAAAACCTAAAATCAAAATTCCCATGTCAATAAACCAGGAAAAGAAGAATAAATGAAAACACAAGTAAACCGAAGGAAAGAAATAATAAAGATAAAGGCATAAAGCAATGACATTGAAAATAAAAAGCAATAGATAAAATCATTAAAACCAAAAGCTGGTTCTTTGAAAAAAAAAAAAAAAGGATAAATCTGTTAGATTTATCTAACAGATAAAAAACAGAGAGTAAACATAATATCACTAAACAATCCACAGATACTAAAATAATAAGGGTATCCTATGAACAACTTTATGCCCATAAATTTTGGTAACAGATGCAATGGACAACTTCCTTGAAATATACAAACCTCCTAAGCTCACTCAAGAAAAACAGATAACCTGACTAATCTCATATCTACTAAATTAATTGAATTTGTAGTTAGAAACCTTTCAATAAAGAAAACCCTGGGTAGATTCACAGATGGCTTCACTGGCAAGCTCTACCAAACATTTAAGGAGGAAATAATGTAAATTCAATGCAAAATTTTCCAGAAACTAGAAGAGAAGGGAATGTTTCCCAACATATTTTATGAGGCTGGCATTACCCCGAAACCAAAATCAAATGGTGCCATTACAAAAAAACAAACCTACAATCTAATATCCCTCATGAACATAGATGCAAACATATTCAAAGAAACTGAATCTAGCAATATATTAAAATGTTAATACATCGTGATAAATTAAAGCAACTCCATCACACCAACAGAGAAAAAAATACGATAATCTCAATCAATACAGAAGCATCATTTAACAAAATACAATATCTATTCATGATAAAAACTCTCAACAAATTAGGAATAGAATGGGAACTTCCTCAGTCTATTAAAGGGCACCTAGATAAATAAAACTTACAGCTCACCTCATACTTAATATGGAAAGACACAAGCATAAAAAGAAACATAAAGTTGAGCTGTTCATATTATGACTTTAAGAGTTATTTTTAAGCGACAGTCATCAAAATAGCATTATATTGGCAAAAGACTAGAAATATAAATCAATTGTGAAGAATGGAGAGTCCAGAAATAGACCCATATGTAAATGATTAATAGATTTTTGGCAAAGTTGTAAAGACTATGGAGAATAGGTGGTCTTTTCAACAAGTGATGCTGGAACTGTTGGACATCTATAACCAAAATTACCTCAAGTTACACCTTGCACCCTAAACAAAATTAATTAAAACGGAATCATAAACCTAAAATGTAACACCTAAAACTAGGAAACTTTTCAGTAAAACATAGGAGGAAATCTTTGTTAACGTGAGTTAGGCAACTGTTTCTTAAATATAACTCTATAAACATAAACCATGCATGAAAAAATTATGATAAAATGGATTTTACTAAAATTAAAAACTTTGCTCTTCAAAAGATAGGATTAAAATGAAAAGACAAGGCACAGATGGGAGAATCTATTCATAAAACAGTTATCTGATAATGGACTTGTGTCTGGAATGTATAAAGAACTCTCAAAACTCAATTATAAGAACACAGATCAATAAAACATGGCCAAGGTATTTCAACAGACACTTCACCGAAGAAGAAATAAAGTTGGCAAATAAGTATATTAAAAGATGTTCAACATAATTAGTGATAGGGAAATGCAAATTAAAACCAAAATGACTTAAAAAAAACCCAAAATGACTATGTGATAGAAGAATTCTAAGATGACAGTCTAGTGAGCATACCCCTGCTCTCCATGAATGTGGGTGGAACTTCTAACTAGAATGGAATAGCACTCCTATAATTAGGTTACATTAAATGGCAAGATGAAGGGATTTTATAAATACATAAGATCTCTCATCAGCTGAGTATGAGTTAATCAAAAGGGAGATTATTTTGGTGGGCTTGATCTAATTAGATGAGCTCTAAAAACAAGGTTTAGTAGTCAGAAACAGAGGTAGTCAAAGAGACATGCTGCTGTTGGCTTCAAAGCAGAATTCAAGTGCTATGTTGTGAGAGGGCCTGTGACTAGGAGACCTCTAGGAGCTGAGTGTGACTTCAGGCCGACGGTCAGCAATAAAACAGGGACCTCAGTTACACAATGCAGAAAACGGAACTCTGTCAATGATTTGAATGAGCTTGGAAGAGGACCCTGAGACTCAGAGGAAGTTGCAACCCTACTGACACTTTGATTTCAGTCTGGTGAGTCTTTGAGCAATGGAGCCGTAGACCCGTTAACCTGCACCTAGTCTTCTGACCCACAGGAGCTTTGAGATAATAAATTCATATTGCTTTAAGGTGCTAACTTTGTGCTAATTTGTCATGCAGCAATAGAAACTAATATAAAAGACCACTACACACTTATAAGAATGATCAAACAAAACAAAAAGCTGACAATAGCAAGTGCTGCATGCAATGATGCAGAGCAACTGGAACGCATACATTACTGATGAGAATGAAAAAATTATACAAATAGTTCACAAAACAATTTGGCAGTTTCTTATAAAGCTGTACATACACTCACCATATGACCCAGTAATCCACGCTTTCACCTCAAGAGATGTGAAAATGTATGTTCACACAAGAACTCTTAGGTGAATATTTACAGTGGCTCTATTCATAATGCCCAAAACTGGAGACAACCTGAACGTCCTGCAACTGGGGAAAGGTTAAACACACTGTGGTACATCCATAAGAGGGACTCCTGCTCACCAATAAAAAGGAATGTATGCTTAATATATGCAATGGTATTGATGGTTATCAATTGTTTATACTCAATGACTCAAAAGTATATATACTGTATGGTGCCATTAATTTTACATGTCAGAAAGGGCAAAATTAGAGAAAAATAAGACAGATCAGTGGTTGCTAGAGAGTATGGTAATCAGAAATATTGACTACAAAGGGGCATGAGTAATTTTTGAGGGGGTGACAGAACAGTTCTATATCTTGATTAAAAATTGCCATATATGTATATCAAATATGTTTTTCTGAACCTACATAGTATATATTACTCCCAATTTTATGCTGTATGGCATTTTATACAAGCAAAAGTGAGAATTTAGTGTAAATAGATAGCACGTAAACTTCTGGGGTTTTTGACCAAATTTGATGAAGTAGTAGATTAATCCATTCCAACAGAAAATTAGTCACTTGGTTATTAATTGATTAGCAACTGGTCTACTTAAAACCAGACTTATCATGCAGCATCAAATTTAAGAAGCACTGACATCCTTAGGAATACAAAATGTCCACTCAAAACCATCTACCTGATAGTGCTTGGCTGTTTTACTTCTCCCTTACTCGGTCACATTTTTCCTCCACACTAATATTTTTCATTAGAATCGAATTATGTATAGTTTTCTTTAATCCTTGTTCCACTGATTAGTCTCTCCTCAAAACTAATTTTTAAAATGATGCTCAAAGCTTTTGAAATATTGAGTTCTTCAAATTGAATTTTCCTCATTTTATCTCTTATTTATACTCTGTAAATATATATATATATATATATATATATATATATATATATATATATTCAAATTGAGACAGACCTTGAAACATAATGTATCTTTATATAGCTGTGATACACCCACTCAGAAGAAAACAATTCATGAACATGGAGTTTAAAATACATCATAAAATTCACGCTTCATGCTGTGCCAGTTTAGCACAAACATGCCACATCCCTTGCATTAATAAGCATAGATGATGACTGATAGAAGTTCATAAGATTGCAACTTAAAATCAGTTTTTAGATCAGAAAATAACTTGCGTAATGATATGTAGCTACACGAAAGAACCATATCTGCACTTATTCACAGATGACCAGAATCCATAATGGATGCATTATATATATGAAGCAATAGGCAATTATGCCATTTTACTTTCTCCCATCTTTCCAAAAGAAACATCATATCTTTTTAAAATATATTTTTGCCTTTAGAAGCTCATTGAAACAATAGTTGGCTGATATTCATGGGATGAGAAAACAATTTTGTTTAATTCTGACTTCCTAAAAAGGTCTCTCATCCATCACCAGTGATTTGTGGGATTATTCAAGTCAAGAAAAAAAACAAAACACAAAAAACAGCAATGTTTAGAAAACAATGAAACAATGCTAACATTATATGAATCTGAAACAAAATCACTTTGTCGATTATGAAATCTGGTAATACTACTCCCTAACCAATCCTAAAAGAAGGATTTACGTATAGAAAAATAAGTGATAATCAGCATTTTGTATCAGTGCTATTATATACACTATCATATAACAACCAAAATAATAAGATACACCAAATTTTATTTACTTTTTCGTCTCAGTTTTTCTGAATGATTTCCCAATATAAGTCACTAAATATTATTTTGAAGAGTCCACCAATTTTCACGGCGTCTCCAAAATTGAAACCAGGAACAAAGGTATTTATTTTACCCTTATGCATCTTATATCAGGAAAGTACAATTCTTTTCAGAATTAATACAAAACATTATGAAAGTTCTAGCGTCTCTCAAAAACTTTAGCAAAGGCTGCAACACAGACGACAATGCACAGTGGTATTTGTGAGTGTAAAAATAACAGAATACGGATGATATTAGCACTCGAGGATTGTGAGACTCCCCATAAACTGAATGCATAGAGCAGAAGCTTGGAGTTGGACAATGCAAATCCCCTAGGAATTCACAAATTTCTTGGAAGCACATTGGATTTCCACAGACATATGTAGGGACAGGCTAACAGGAACATGGCGATGTGCACTGACTTTGGAGTTACCGGTATATTGAAGGTAATTCTCCTGACTAGTACCCAGATTGCAGAGAAACAGCTGCAAAATGAAATTCTTTAGTGCTTGTATAACTTATATATATGTACACTATTATTCAGTAATATAGCATATTTATAAATTCTTTAGTAACATCTCAATTTCTATCCAAAAAAGTAGAGAATTATCTTAATTAGGATCATATAATTTATTAGAGGAAATTAGGGACATTTTTGCAGACAACATTTGGAAGAGATGATTTTGGAGCAAACTTAGGCTCAGTAGGTGAATATTTCAGAAGGTTGATTCAGGGATATGGTTCTGTGGCCATATTTGTTTATTACAATATTTCTATTGGATTCACAACCATCAGTGTGTTCCCTCTGTTTCTCCACTTGGCCAATCTTATTATGCTTTACACCCTGGCTTCAGTGATATTATTATAAAAGACTTGCCCACCCCAAATACTCAAAGATTATTGAGCATTTTTTTAGTTAATTGCATTTTTTTCAGGCTGCTAGCCCACTGAAATGACTCTTTCTGCCTGGTGACAATCTCTGTAAAGACTTTTTTGATCCCTCATAATTAGAAGATATCTATATCTATACCTAGAGATAGATATAGACATGTATACAGCTATATTCTTAGCACAGGTGTATTATTTTAAGAATTCAATGACTATGTGTTGAATGAATGAATGAATAAGTGATGAAATTAATAAATATTTGAATGAATGGGTATTCTTGGTCAATATCTTGATTTACAATGAGAAAGCTCCTCTGTTTTCTTTAGCTGTCATCTCGTCAGTACTCATGGCTGTCTCCTGCACATTAATTGTTACACAAGTAATAACAGACTTTAAAATCCATGAACTGATCCTTATTGGCACTGATATTTTCATCCTTTGATCCCTCACCACTTTGCTGTTTAACAGTGGCCAAGAGTTTCAAAGCTTGGACTGAATGGTGGTTGAACCTTTATACACACAGAGTTGGTCCGCGTCCTAAAGGTGCAAATCTAGCTTTTCGTTGCAGGGCATATTCCATGTTTAGCTTACAGGATCCCATAATACTGAGTGCAGTTCAGTACCACTTTTTTTTTTTAAATTCTGTATCTTGCTTTTATTAGCCATTTTAGAAAGTTTTATGGGTTGTTTATGACATGCCTAAAAATATTGAGACCCACTTTAATAATTTAGTAACTAATATACACATATATATACTATTTTGTTTACAAAGGTATTCTAATAGCTATGCCAATTTTTAAATAATTACTATTGCCAGTCTGTAGTTTAAATCTTTACTGATATCAACTCATCTTACTTCTCATCACGATTCTATCAATATTCCCATTTAACAGATGTGGACTATGAAGGACAGAGAGATTAAGAAACTTGACCAAGGTCACAGGCTAGTATGTGGCAGAGCCTCAATTTGAAATCAGAGAACTTGACTCCAAAACCTACACTCTTCATCACTTCCCAATTCTAAACAAGCATATCAAAAATTAGCTTTACTTTTCAGAGTAGTTCTCTATGGAGGTAAGACTTATTTAAATGATTCTGTGTTTTCCATAACATTAAGTGCATTTGGTCTTTAGGAATTGTCTGCAGAAGTGGTTTGTTGGTCACAAAAACATTATAATCTGTAGACTCTACTATAATATGACACTCATTTTCCTTCTTCCCTATTCTTTCTTTCTGCTCTTCAGCTTGGCTCTGCTCCTTTCCTTAACTCTGGTTTTTAGCCAATAGCCGACAGATGTCCCGTGAGTGTGACTGGGCTGTAACTTGGGGCGAGCAGTATCCCTTCCTCCTAATCCCCCCCCCCCCCCCCCCCCCCGAGGAAGTGATGAAAGGCCACTCTGAGAGCAGGGCCTGGAGATTCTTAAGCAGAGTCCTTCTGGAAGCAAGCTTAGAAGGCAAGTTTGCATATTGCTCCTGCTCTTTGTATGTGTGATAAATTGATAAGCCAGCAGCACTTGACTATAAATCATTAAATCACGTTACCTTAAACTGAGAATCTCTGTTCTGTGGAGTCTGTTGATAGCTACAGTGAATGGGTATCTGTGGTGGTACCTGCTCAGTATCTTTATCGCAGTAATAACATATTAGGGAACATACTTCACCCTCATTTTTAATTTCCTATGTTACGATGGCCTGACCTCTATAGTTCAGGGTTGCACATGCGACCCAGGGTTGACCTGTGACAGTCAGAACTGGAAATTTTAGGACAATTGTTGGGAAAAGAGCCTGCCAGAGTAGAAGACCAAAACAGTGTTCAGAGACAAAAAGATTCCGATTGCTTACATTACCATTTGACCTCCTGGATCCTTATGTTCATAAAGCGAATTAAATGCATTGGAGTTTTCAGTTAAATGTATTGATATGTCAATTAGGCAGATTAAAATAGTTTTTGCATACCAAAATACTTATGACTAACAAATAATTGACGGCACACATAAGCCAATCAAGTGATGTTCACTCAAATTGATTATTAATTTGGCTGGACAAACCTTAGCTAATACACTTTTCCTAAATTTCTGCCAAACATACATCAAGCCTCCTGTACTCATACAGCATAAGGACATTGGTCTTTCAGTTTTCAGAGGAATGTTATAAAGTGAGAAAGTTCTTCTTCATTCACTACAAATACTGGTTAGACATCTACTATGAATTTGCAGAAGTATTTGGCATGCGGATACAATAGTGAGCATAATCAAACCCATTTTATGGCTTAATTGAAGCCACAGATTTACAGCAAGGTGAACACCAAGTACACAATCACCCAAACAAGTGTAAAATCACAAATGTTAAAGAACTTCCACATGATAGTCTGATGGCCTATAAAAATAATAGAGGCATTTGACCTTATCAGGGAGGTCAGGAAAGACTTTTCTGGGTAAATGACACCTTTTTATGGGTTAGGCATGAGTTGAGTCCCCTGGGCGGCCACCCACCACTTGTCTTTCCATCATCCTCATGCACATTTGATACAACCTCCACCTCCTTTGCCCCCTCTAGAAAAGCACAGTGGTGCCCTCTGCAGAAGGGACTTGGAAAATCCTCCAGTACAGTTCCGGGGAGTGATCTCACAGATATTTGGGCAGGAAATTCTGGGGTGCTGAGTACTTGTGATGTCATCTAATTGAGGAGTTGAGGTTCCAACCAAGCTTGGGCCCTGAGTCTGCCCAATGGACTCTGTCTAGCTTGGGAGGGGGACAGTGGAAGGAGAGTCATAGTGTGGGTCTCCAAAGAAGAGGACTCTGAGCAGGAGACACATGTGACTAAGTCCAAGGGAAGAAGGAGCGCTGAAAGCAAAGATTGTACTCATTAGTGGAACAGAAGTGCAGAGGAGGTGGGTGGGAGCAAAGGATGGGAAAACAGCATGGACCAGCATGTTAGTGAGAAAACATGTTCTTCATTATTAGAAGGCTAGCCTGTACTTCAAGTTTATATTTTTAAACATCTTAAACTACTTGTTTATGTTTTATAAACATCATAAATATGCATATGAACAATGCAAAAAAATAGTAGCAAATGCCACTGAATATAGGTGGACTAAAATTGCTACATACTGTAATTTACACACCAAGTTATTGTCTCAAGATAAACCAATCTCAAAACTACACACACACACGATGCACAACAAATATAATACCCCCTCTACACACAAAAAAAGTCTTGGTTTGTTTAGAAAGAAATGATATATTCTGCATAGCTTACAGCTACCTAATCACTCTGGGACTGGTTTAACTGAGTGACAGTCACTGAATATGTCCATAGCCTGTATGGTGACAGGAGCAATTTACCTGCACTTTTCTTCTCTAATTAAATAGTAATTAGTGAGTGGTAATTTAGACGCCCATCTATATGGGTGTGTGAGAAAGTATGACAGCATGATTTGCTAAACTCTGAGTGTTAATCATATTGAAGGTCCTAGCTAAATTTCTAGGTTTCAAGGCACTTAAGTCTGCTGTTGAACTTGAAAGAATTTATAGCTCTAAAGCATGTACAGATTTATTAAAGGGATACATTAAACCCATAGACATATAGGTGATTCCGTATATAAAGATTACTTTTTCCTAAGTACTGGGACATGATCTCTACAATATTTTCTATTTTGACTCTGAATGCTACAATAGTAGCAAGTTGGCTATGAAATGGTTTGCTCCTCTTAGCCAATTTTATCAGTTACTGTTATTAAGAATAGATATCTTTCTTTTAAAAAATAGTTGAAAGTGCACAGTCAGCAGAACACTTTGAAAATGAAACCTTAAAACAAGTCTTTTTTCACTATAAACTAGATAAAGTTCTAACCGGATGAGATTTTATCTGATTTTCATTAGAAAATGTGTATATTTATCAGCCATTATCATAACATCAAGTTTATAAAACTTTGTCATTTAAGTAATTTCAGTTATAAGTTCCAGTTTCTTCCTCTTATGTAAATAGCCTTAAAATTGCTTTGGAGCAGAAGCTCTCCAAATATGGTCTTAGCCTAGAGGTGTTTTTTTTTTTTTTTTTTTTTTAAACAGAAAGATTTTTTTTTTTTAGTTATATTAACTCTCAAATGTAAAATCCATGAAAACACAGTGAAAAGAGAATCTGAGAAATTCTTTCATTTTGATAAATCCGAAATGTTGGAACTCTCAAGTTTAAAATTTTCCCTGGGGCACTGTAAGAAAACTGACAGGAGATGTTTTAAAAGAATGTTATAACATTTAGAAGTTATAAATAAATTAAACAACATAGGTCATTGCATAAATGAGTATTAACTATTTCTATTAAGCTTGAAATTTTCATGACCTACATTTCTTCATATTACATTATGAGGTCTATATTCATTCCCAGAGCTTTTTTTTTTTTTTTTTTTTTTTTTTTTTTTTTTTGAGAGCTACTAGAACTGTGTGGAAAAGAGGTGAAGCAAGAAAAGGTTAATGGGGGTGAGAGTGAAGGCCTATGCTCCTGCCACCGTTCATTCATGACCCATTTCAAGGAAGGGGCTCCTCCTTCTAGGACTGACAGGCACCTTGCATCACTCAAAAATGAAGCCACATTCGATTAAAGTAAGAATGAGACATTTCATTTATGGCAAAGGACGCCAAACCCTTTGAGGTGTAAACTGTATGTGTATTTCTCCATCCTAAGTAATGGTAACACAGATGACGCAGTTTCCAGCTACCAACCCGCCAAAAATGGCACTATTTTCCATCCCTTTTATATAGCTTATTTAAAGGGTGTTTTTGCTCTACAAAATTGTCCATGGTATTCACCTTCAGATTAAATTCTAAACTGATTTTTGTAAAACTTTCAAATTAAGAGCCAGGTAACAGCCAAATAACTCAAATTGCCATGTGTCCTACACTTAACTAAAACATTCCAGAGCAAGTGGGTCTTTAAGCCAGGAAAGCTATACAAATAATGATTATATTTATTTTAATCTCTGTGTCCTTCCTTGGGGTGAGAAAGGGCTGGAACATTTTGGGTACATATTTGTTGAATGGACGATGGAATAATCATTGGCTCTTTTCAAAGACAGCAACTAATAAATCCTATGCAAAGAACAAAGCAGAGCCAAAGTATGCAAAGTGCAATGTTCAAAGTTCCAGAATGTCAACCTACTGAAACTTGAGTAAGTCATCTACTAACACTCACAGACTGTCTTCCCCTCTGCTACTGACAACTCCCAATTTCATATCATTGGCAAATTCAATTAGTCTGCTCTTTATTCCTGTCACATAACCCATCTGACCTCCTCTGTCTTTCAGCTCCGTTTCACACTTCTACCTCCACAGACTCTCCTAGGAACAGAGGAATACATTTTTTAAGTCCTATTCATCTCTGCTTCCTATTTTCTCTGCTGTGCTCCAAGGATAAGAATTATGAGTACAAATAGTTACGTACATTTTGGTAAATGAATAGAAAATTTCTGAAATGATTCTTATCTTTCTGATTATGACCTAATCTATGCAATAATCCAGTAAATGTATACATGATTATAAATTTTACACAATATTTCTATGTGTATTTATTATGTGTTATTATTATCTACAAATGGCCTACCACTTATAATTGCCATGTGGAGAATTTGATGCTACATGCTTGTGACATCAAATTCGTATTGTGTATCTCAGTGTGCATGGCAAAAATAAATTTGTCTTGGCTACTAAGCTACCTGTGTGGTTATAGGCACAAATATTATCGTTAAATAAAAAAGTATTTATATGTCAGCATTGACCTTTTAATTAAATGGATATGGCCAGAGTCAATCATCTATTGACATGTATTTACATAGCAAGTAATTATAGGGTAAAGAGATTATTTCAGTTATAAAATCAGAGGGCAAGTCATACAAACTTTAGAAATAGAGTAGCCAAGAAATCTGTAAGAACATGTAATTGCTGTTTTTAACTGGCATTTACCAAGGAAAACTAAATTCTTACGGTAAGTAATATTGTCAAGTGACTTGTAATTGAGGGCATTAGTATGGTTTTCATTTTCTTAATGATTAGGAGCCTGAAATCCCTAAAAACTATTTACATTTTTACTAATATGTGAAAGAATTTCATAACATATTGGCATAAAATTTTTGTACAGCTCCTCTGCTCTATTGTTAGGAAGCTAGGGTATTTCAAAGGTGCCGGGGATGCAGTGGAAGGGGGGGGTCATTTTGCTCCTCCTAATTTTAGCCCCAAAGGAAGTACTTTACACCTTTAAATGCCATAGAAATAGTATTTCTTGAGAATTCTATGTCCAGTATTGACGATAAACAGTGAGTGATAATACTATGAAATCATCACAACATAACTTCTGACAATTTGAAATTTGGGTACATACAGTTTTTAACATACTGTACCTTTATATAAAGGTACCTGGATCCAGAGATTGGATCAAAACTCAGAAGAAAACACTACCTTTGTTCCGTGCCACGCTCCCTGTCTCTAACCTCACCTAAATAGTTACAAACACATTCAGTTTTCCTAGTCTCTCAATTCTGAACCTCTTATGCTTGCTAAGGTACAAATTAGGACCTATTGCTATGAATATGATAATTAAAAATTGTTTTGAACACATTTGCCTAAGTTATTTATTTACTCAAGCTACCCCTCAGGTATTTATGTAATAATGGATGGCTGTTTCCAATGTCCTATTGTTAACATAGATTTTCAGTGGACTGTGAATTCAGTCCAGTGTAGGTCTACAAGACAGATGCTTTATGTCAAATGAAGACAAATGCTCCAGATTAACTACCTGCTGAAGCATGGTAATTTGTACGTCTTTTTGGCTTAAATATTGCTGAAATTTGAGGGTGAGTGTTAACAAATCTGGGCACCAAACGAGAAAGTCCTATTGAACCAGGAGACTGGGAAGATGAGAACAGTACAAATGGAAATGAAAAGGAAGCTTCAAACTGAAAACATGCCTTTTTAAGCTGCTATCACTAAATGATGGTTAAAGTGTGTATATATCTGTAATTGTTTAAATAATGCCACATTTTACCTGTCATTTGGAGAGGTAGAAGAGGCTCTAGTTAACACAAGTAAACAAACTCAAATAATTGTAGCTCAAGATGGAAGCATGGTCAAGGAGAATTCTAAACAGAAAACTTTCTATGATTAGATTTCCTAAGTCTACTGACACTTCCAAGAACTAAATAACAACAACCACAAGAGATGGAACAAATATTTTGAGTATTTGCTAAGTGCCAGACAAATTTAGGGTACTTCAAATCTTTTAATTCATTAACCCTCTTATACAAAAGGGGAAACTAAAGCATAGAGATACAATTTTCAATTCTGGGGACTTTTATCCTTATGCTAAACTTCAGGGTGTGTCTGCTTCTAGCATTTTCAGTTTCACTTTAGCCCTTGCAATATCTTTTTCTTGTTTTCATTTTGTTTACTCTAGAAAGCCAATTTGCAGAAAGTAAAGTTTGGTATTAATCTGGTTTCATACACTAAGGAAAAGGCTGAGAGAAAATATGCATTTAGCTATAAAAATATACACATACAATACATTGTTAAAAGTAACAGTGCCCTCCCTTTTTTTCCATCTTCTTTGCTTAAACACTCCTCATAAAAATGGTATTTCTTGGCAAGAGAAACCATTTTTCCTTTATGTCAGAGTCACTGTTAAGTTCACATTTGTGTTCGCAAGTTCTGTTTCCAACTTTCCACTCCAGTTCTATCCCCCACAGCAAGAAGAAAATCACGGAATTTGCATGTTGTGCTTATGAAGTAAAGTAGCTGCCTCAAAGAGATTCACCGAGGGGTTAGAAATCATGAATATACACATACGATGTCGCAGAACCCAAATCCAACATATTTGTCCTCTACTTTTGTATATTTCTCTGCTTTCAATTAAGACACCTTATTAAATAGCATTCAAACATGTGAAAGCAAAGACAGAGTCTGACAGAATTTCAACAGGTTCTGTGTATTCATACTGTATGTCACCTCTTAATTAGCAACCAAAAAGCAATGAACAGATTGTACAGTTTACCATCCTAGCCCAGCTCCTACACTTGCTATTTGTGCATATACAGCATATTTAAAGAGATCACCCCCCCCATCCCCCGCCATCCAGTGGGATTTTCATACTTGCTCCATCCGTAGAGCACAACCACCATCAACTTAAATGCCACTTCATGGATGCCTTAGCCTGCAGCAGCAGCTGGCATTACCAAGCAGTTGAAAGGACATTTTAATCTCCTGTTTAATGCATTTTTCTCCACCTGGGATAAGAAGCCAAAATTGCTGTTAGCAAAAAATGCCTTAGTCATTAACTGAAAGTGCCTTTTTTAAAAGTGTTCCATTACTCCCCTACTGGGAAATTTCAGACTTTATTAGCATTTTTTGAATTTGTATTAGTAGTACCTGAGTGGTAAAACGCTAACAGATGAACACTTAGCTATTTCCCACAGATTTTGCTTTTGGGCTCTCCTTGTACAGGGGCAAAAAAAAAGAAGAGAAAGGAGTCAATATATTACATCCTCATGTAGCTCTCCAGGACTAAAGTCCACAGTCAGAGGAATCATCTTAATTTTCTATTATTCTATTCCTGCAGAATCTCAAAGAATGAATTTAGGGGCTCTTTTTTTTTTTTTTTTTTTTTTTTTTTTTTTTTTTTTTACTTAAGGGCAACTAAGAGGATAATAAATGTTCTTTAACTGCAAGTCGTGCGTATTTAAGTCACATGCATGCTGGGGTGGTATTGCCTTGCTTTGGTGATCAGACTGCATTGAATTCAGGCTGTAAGAAAATAGAAATTCTCCCATTGAAACACTTGCTGTTAGTGAAAGGTTTGGTCTGTCATTTCGGCACAAGAGAAGTAACTTTGAGAAATAAGAACCATTCAAGCAATGATTTAAATCAAACGTAATTTAGATGGAGATTCAGTCACATTTTTGTTTGTTTCATTTTGTTTCTGCCAAACAGCCACTTGAATTTTAGAAAATTTCTGAAATATCAGGTAAGTCTGATACAGTTGTGATTTGGTTTGGTTTAGTTTCTGTAAGGACTGTACTTCATTATGGGCTAAAATAAACAAACAAACAAACAAATAAATGTAATATAGCCACTTGGGTCCCAGATTGAAAATGCATTGAAATCTACCAAAATACTTGACTGTTTAGTAAAAACTAAAGAAGAAAAATAGAAGGTCAAAACATTTTTGAAAGTAATGTAGCCAGTATTGATTTCTTGCTTTATTACCATATTCAATCAGTTGAGCGATATAGTGTCATTTTATATAACTGTCCCAGAGACCCTCTTTCTACCTGAAGTTTCACTTCTGCTGTTTCCTGGCTTGGTAACAGAGTAAGTCAGCCTCCCTTGACATGCAGAAACTATGGTTTCCTTAAGGTAGAAATGAAAATGCAGTCCTTTTCTAATAAACCGTGAAGGCAGCAAGGATAAAGAAAGACTGCTGGATTTACAGGGATTAAGACTAACAAGGCACAAGTCCCCCAGGATGTGTTTTCTGGAAAAGGATGGGACAATAGGGCACTAGACCTGACTTCGAGAACACAGAAGAAATATAATGGGAAGAGAAAGGATTAGGCATTTTCTAAAATTGCTCCTTATTATTTGAATACTCTGAAATCATAATTAAAATAACACTGAAAGTCACAAAATAGGAGGCTTCCAGTGGCTTGGCATAAATATTCCATATCAATTAACTGTATCCTCATTACATCCCTGACTCTAAGCCTTACCAAAAATAAGTAGCTCAGATGTGGTGAACAACTGCAAATGTCCAGTTCGTCTGGCTTATGAGAACATATAGGCATGTATGTGGATAAATAGACAGACAGATAGATAGATGATAGATAGATAGATAGATAGATAGATAGATAGATAGATAGATAGATAGATAGACGGATAGACAGATAGACAGATAGAAATTCAGATTTGATTGAGGTGTAAATCTTCCCAAAGCAGTCTCCTGAGTGAATCATCAGCAAATTTGACTGCATCTGTTATGCAATATGGCTTCATTGTGCATTATTCAAAATTTTAATAGAGACTTTGAGAGCATGCGATTATGACTTCTCTTTTATAATCTAATTGAAAAGCTTCTATAGTTAGAAGACCACAAACACATTGTGGCCTTTGGAGTGGAAGTCAATGGAATACTTTTGCACACACTCCAAAGTCATCCTCAAATTGGATACTCAACTACATGGTTGTTTTCCAAGTTTGTAACTCATAAATTCCTTTCCCAGAAGCACATAATTTTGAGACAACCTCTTATTATTTTTTAAAATCTCTTTATACTTTGATGTATATATGGAACGTGACAAAAATACCGTTTTAAGTAGATTTTTAAAAAATTTGTATTAGCATGTTAGAAAACATTGTATTATAAAACTGATTTTCATATTCTGGCAAATTTTATAGCATGTAAAGACCAAACTTGACCTTTCCCACTTAAGTTATTCATAGTATTTAATTTACTTTAACTTAGTTTTGTTATGAAAAAGTCTGATTTTTAAACAAATTTACAAAATGACATCACATTTGAATTGGCAGCCTGCTAGCATGTAGATTGAAATATAACATTTTTAAAATCAAAACAGAAAAAAGAATTAGCTGAAGTAATATTTTGAATTTTCATATTTTTTCCTTAAAGACTTTTAAAAATATAATTTTTGTGTTCTTTTCCCTCTAAATTCTGACTTAAAAAGAGCTTAGGCAATTTGTATGCCCACAAATGACACATGATCCATATAGAGAATCCCGGTCTCATTACATAAAAATACAAATCAGACATATTTATCACTATGTATTTTTCTTTTGACATTGGCTTTTGCAGGACTGTAGACATCTTGACTCTGATTAAGATAAAAACAATTTAGGGTTGTGATCAAATGAAAGCAGCTGAAGAACCATCTTTAGATAATTTTATAGATTTATTTTTTCCATATTCATCTTTGTTCATTTATGTTTTCTGTCTTTTATCAACATTACATTATTGGTAAAAAAAAGAAATAGTATGTGACCAGGAATAAAAATCTGGAATTGTATAATGGTCAGCCATCATAGTTTCCAGGGATTTTGGTGATTAACAAATTGAATGACTGTGTTATGACACCACTCGTCACTTATTTGATACATTCTAGGATCTGCTCAGACTACTTCATTTCAGAGGCAGAAAATATTTAAATAACAGTTATCAATTTAAAACTTTAAATGAAAACAAATATCATTATCACTATTAAAACTGTGTCCCCATATTTGTATTACGCTAACATTACTGAAAATTTCTGAGATCTTAAGTTCAAGGAACTTAAAATCCCTTAAAAGATATTAGAGTCTGCTATGCTCTATCATCCCTAGGGTCACATTCCAGGCAGAATACAAGACGGGGTGCACCACAGAATTCTCTCTCAGGAGCATTCTCTAATTCCTTTATTCAACAGATACATCTTGAGTTCCTTTATGTATTAAGCCAGGCAAAAGGCTAGGATTTGAAGAGACAAAGAAGCCAGACTCCTTGTTTTCAAGCAACTCACTAGCTAATTAGGGCATCAACACATAAACAAATAAGAGTAATACTATTTTACTAAGTGCTGTAACAAAAGTAGTAACTATTGGATGAAGAGGATGAAGGCAAAAGGTATAAAGAAATGGCAAACTGTGCAGGGGAAAAATTAAGAACATTTTCACAAAAAAATCACACTTGATATATATACCTCCACGTATAAGTCGAAGTTCACTGGGCAACATCCATCTGGGAAAGGACGTTTCAGCACAGAGAATGACATAATGCTAAGCAGAGCATGGCCATTTCAGAAGTTCTCTGAGTAAGCCTACAATTGAAATATAATGTTTTCTTAAAACCAAAAGAGACAAAAATTCTTAGCTGAACTAATATTTTGTATTTATGTGCAGAAGGAAAAGCAAACAACTGGAAAATGTTGTGAAAGACAAGGTCTACCAGACAAAGAATTTGGATTTTATATATAGGTAATGGGGAGATATTAAAGGAATCTTAGCACTGGAATAAAATGATGAGATGTGTTTCAGAAAGATGATTTCTGACAAGTAGTGATCTTTCTCCCCTTTACATCTGCCTTTCCTCTAACCCTTCCGTCACCAATACCTGATGAGAGAAGAGCAAAATTACAGGATATTGATAATATTCAATCTAGTTATATGGTTATTTGGAGGGAAAAAAATAGGTTTGAATGAATTTAAACACAATAGATTTTTTTTAACTTATATATTCAGTGAACAGTTGGAGTATTATTGCTGATATTTTTTGAGATGCTTAGCCAATACTCATTTATATAATTTTATTTGCTTTTCAGCTAATCACAGCTCACAGCTATCTCCCAAGTATCAAAAAGTGTAGTTATATGCAACCTGTATAATGTTAAGGAATACAAGTTCTGACAATTAACTTCGTGAACTTGTTGCGACAATGTTGCTAACCGTTATTGATATCAGAGGGATATTCGTTATGAATTTGTACCAACTGGCCAAACAGTTAACCAAGTTTACTATTTGGAAGTGCTGAAAAGGCTGCATGAAAAAGTTAGATGACCTGAACTTTTCACAACAATTCATGACTCTTGCATCACAACAATGTACCAGCTCACACAGCACTGTCTGTGAGGGAGTTTTTAGTCAGTTAATAAATAATTATAGTGGAACACCCTTCCTACTCACCTGATCTGGCCTCCAATGACTTCTTTCTTTACCCGAAGATAAAGGAAATATTGAAAGGAAGACATTTTGATGACATTCAGGACATCAAGGGTAATATGATGACAGCTCTGATAGCCATTCCAGAAAAAGAGTTTCAAAATTGTTTTGAAAGGTGGACTAGGCACTGGCATCAGTGCATAGCTTCCCAAGGGGAGTACTTCGAAGGTGACCATAGTGATATTCAACAATGAGGTATGTAGAAGTTTTTCTAGGATGAGTTTTTGAACTTAATTGTCTGACCTCATATTCACCATTTTGGAGTTTCCTAAAAACGTATCTATTTGAAATTATAACCTAAGAAACAATTTTTTCTAACGAATCCGCAACATTGTAGATCTAACTTCAGAAATAAAAATACAATGCACATATTCATTATATATACGTATATGTATTAGATATGTATGTGTATCCCATTTTTTAAACTTTTAATTCATTCATGTCAACAAACATTGATGTTTGGTTTCTGTGGACCCATGGGGACATGGAGGGTCATGCTAGCCTGTGTCGAGCAAAACACTTTGGTGTTTGAGGCACACTGTTTTAACAGAAAATCTTAACTATGAATCAAGGTCATAATGAAATATTCAAACCCCTATGGTTTTCCTTCCTTGTAGTGGACATTTATTGAGTTATGTCAGGAACTGTTATGTGCATTACATGCAGTATGTTTAATCCTCACAAGTCTTGGAAAGAAGTTATATCCAAATTTGAAGATGAGAATGCTAAGGGTCAGGGAACTTAAAAATTTTTTTCCAAGAGTTTCCTTTCCCTGGCTATACTCACTGGTGAGATTCTGACCAATAGCATTTTCTCTTGTCTCCTAGATTGTGACCCTTGATTTTCCTGATCTAGGTAGCAGCTTAACTCTGTCCTCCCAGGGCTCTGATTTTGACATGAGAGGTTGATTAATATTTTGCATCTCGTTTTGTACCATACAACCTAATTATGATCTAATTGTGAGCTCAACCCTGTCTTTGCTATTAATGCAAAGTCTTAATATCTCTGGTCACCATAATAAAATAATTTGATTCCAACTTGAATCTGCTCAGTCACAGAACTGATTTTTCCTAAAGTCACTAATTTAGAGAAAAAATGTGAGTCTAATATTCAACTTACAGTAGTGACAAATTTTTTAGAAAGCCTGATTCAGAGATTATTAGCACAGTTTTCAATTAAAATACAATTAAAATAAATACAGAAGAAATGGTAATTCAAAGACAACGACTAGAACTGTTTGATGAAGATGTCCGGAAGAAGATGATTTAATCTTTAAAACAGTTTCTTACCAAGCCCTCCATGGTCCGTAATTAGTCATTGTTGAAGAGAAAATAAGATACTTCTTATCTGAAATTCCTGAAAAACAAAACAAAACATGAAAACACTGCAGAAATATCAAAGTGATCCCCACAATAGCTCTGTAGAAATTAGGGCCTAGAATCTGAACTTATAGAAAACAAAACATTCTAGTGGCCAAAGTGGCAGAGTGGCAATTGTTGTGTAGCAGAATTTAAAGTGGCATAGATATGCTCACGGAATGTAGTATGAGTTTCATACATATTCGCTAAGTGCCAGTTGCTGTGCCAAAAACTTTTCAGAATTAATTCATTGAACTTTGTAAAACCTTATGGACTACAACAACCAATAAATTATTATTCCTGTGTTACAGAGAGGAAATCTGGTGCTTTTTAAAGCAACCTGTGCACCGGCATACTACTAGTAACTGGTGGAACTCCTGATCCAGCTGAGTCTGAACCTAACACGTGGCATCTAAGATCTTCCCCGTGACACTGTGCTTCTTCAATGGATTTGGTCAAATAATTTCCATACTTCTCTAAGATAAATTTATTAGAATTAAGCCTCAAATAAAATTTTCATCAGAAATAGTTGATTTGAACATTAAGACAATTTCTGTATTCTCCTTTTCTTTCTCTGGAAAAACAATTATTTTCTATCTTATTAGCCTTTCATCAGTGTGTTTTATCTATCTACAAATCAAACCATATTTTCACTTGCAAATTCCTCAAATAAAATTTTTAAAAACACTTCAAAACATACCTTTGGAATGCTACAGAATGTAAGATATATTTTCTAACACCAAATAATGATGGTTTTCTAAATAATAAATTCTGTGAGGAAACGTCTAATGTAAAGCACATATAAAAACACTTCATATCAAAAAATGTGGTAACAGATACACCATATGATCAAATTTCCTGTTCAATTTTATTCTCTTAATTTTCTAATCTTTTAAAAAATTGAATGTTTTATTATTTAATAATTATTACAATTAGAGATAAATTTAAACATGAAGAATTATTTGGATTAAATTCTTTAATTTCAGTTTACTTATTTAGTTTTATTTATTTAAAAATAAAATTCTGGAGAGATCCAAGGCAGTGGAGAGTAGATAAAACTGTGCTTGCCTTCTTCTGTGAACACATTAAAATTAAAACTAAATTATAGAACAATTGACCTGCAGTACCATCTGAAGTCTGGTTGAACAGAAGTTTCTCAACTAAGAATATACAGAAGCCACATCAAGTCTGGTAGGAGGGGCAGAGATCCTGAACAGGCTGGTCCCACACCCATATGTATTGGTTGAAAATCAGGAAGAATATCTTGGCCATAGATGTCCCTCTGAGGAGTGAGAGATGCCAGCCCCACACCAGCCTCCCCAGCCTGCACTGCTGGTTTCAGGAAGAGGAGCTCCCATAACATCTGGTTGTGGAAAAAAAAGTGGATATTCTGACTATCTGGGTAGGACAGAAGGCTATGGGAAACCCAGACATCCTCTTAAAGGGGCTGTACGCAGACTCACTCACTCACAGGCATTCACCCTGGGCTCCAACAGAGGGACAGTGACTCAGGGGGAGTCGGAGACATATGGAGAGACACTGAGCTGTGTGGCTTTGCAGTAAGGACTGAAGAGACAGTCACCATTTTCCCTATGAATGGGCCTTCTCCAGTGCAGCCATGAGGTGAGCACCATCATTCCTGTGTTGAGCTCTCCCTCACAGGCCAAATCTGAATCTGAATTGGTCTGGTGAGCTCTGCTTTGACCCCAACCCACCAAACTCCCCCAATTCCTGAGGTACTTGCTCATGATAAGCCAGCCCGACACACATTGCACTCTTTCTTGGAGAACTATCCAGGTCTGCAGGCTCCAGGGGGGCAGCAACTGGCCTTGGTGTGCTCTGAGACTTTTGCTGAGTAGCTCCAAGCTCAGCACTGGCACCAAACCAGAATCTACATTAACTTGGTGACCACAACTCTTCCCACTCTAGTGACTCCTGAGATTCTGTCTCACCCAACTTGTGTATTGCATGAGGCTTTATCAGCGGCTGAACCTTAAGGAAGTTGGCAGATGGCATCAGGCCTGCAAAGAGTTCTGATTGTTTTGCCCAGCTACCCCACGTCCAGTAAGCAGCCATCGTTGGGTCACAGTGTGGCCTCTGTCACACACTTCCAGGTTTAGCACAGGCAGAGAACAACTGTGGACCACTTTGTAGCTCCTACCAACTAATCCCCAGCAAGTCACAGGCAGTGGGTGACTTGGGTCTGCACAAGAGCCCCTTCCATGAGGCCCCAGAAACAAATACTTGGAGGTTGGCTTCAGACCACAGCAGAGCACCACCCAATTTGCTCCACAAGCACGTACACAAAAAGGGTTGTCTCAGGCACCAGAGCCCACTGGGGCAAATCCCACTCATTGGGGTAAGGCCCCTGCACAGCAGCCCATAAGCTGTGCATGTGGCCAAACCCCACAGCCAGTCGGGATGAAGGTCAATTTCACACACAGACATGCCAAAAGCAATCATGGTTCCACTGTAACAGAAAGGAACCCATGCCTACACAAGGGACACTCCTGGAGCATCCAGCACAGGTGTCTAGGGAGACTGTGCCAGAGCCCCACAGGGCACCTACTCCATAAGGCCATGAGACAAGACTGGGAAACAGAGTAGATCTACCTAACACAAAAAAACAAACACAAAGAGGCAGCCAAAATGAGGAAACAAAAAAATATTTCCTAAATGATAGAACAGGAGAAAATTCTAGAAAAAGAACCAAACAAAATGGAGGCGAGCAACCCACCAGAGACAGAGCTCAAAACATTGGTTATAAGAATGTTCAGGGAACTTAGTGAGAATGTCAAATAAGAGATAGCAAGCACAAAAAAGGACATAGAAACCATAAAAAATAACTAGTCGGAGTGAAGAATACAATAACTAAAATGAAGAGTTCACTAGAAGGAATCACCAGCAGGCTTGATTAAGCAGAGGATTGAATCACTTATTGGGAAGACAAGGTAGCAGAAAACACCCAATCGGAACTGTAACAAGAAAAAGAAAATTAAAAAAAATAGGATAGTTTACTAGACCTTTGGGACAACATCAAACATACCAACATTCACATCACAGGGGTACCAGAGGGAGAAGAGAGAAAGCAATCAATTGAGCACTTATTTGTAGAAATAATGACTGAAAAATTCTCTAACTGGTGAAGAAATATACATACAAGCCCAGGTTAAACAAGATTAACCCAAACAGGCCCACACCAAAATACATTATAGTTAAAATACCAAAGGTTAAAGAAAAGGAGAGGATTCTAAAAGCAGCAAGAGAAAGGGAACTGATAACTTATAAGGGAGCTCCCATAATATTGTCAGCTGATTTCTCAACAGAAACTTCACAGGCCAGATGGATTTGAATGAAATATTCAAAGTGTTGAAAAGCCAGGACCTACAACCAAGATTACTTTACCCAGCAAAGCTACAGTTAAAATCAAAGGACAGATAAAAAAAACTTCCCGGAAAAGAAAAAGCTAACCAAATTCATCACAACCAAACCAGTATTACAAGGAATGTCAGAGGGACTTCTTTAAAGAAAAAAAAAAAAAAAAAAAGTAAAACTATCAACAATAAAATGGCAATAACTACATATCTATCAACAATTAATTTCAATGTAAATGGATTAAATGTTCCAATCAAAACACATAGAGCAGATGAATAGATAAGAAAACAAAACCCTTAATATGCTGCCTATAAGAGACTTACTTCAGAAACACACAGACTGAAAGAAAAAGGATGGAAAAAGATATTTCATGAAAATGGGGGGGAGGGGAAAGTTGGTGTAGCAATAACCAACCAAGTTGGGGTGCCAAAAAATGTATACAAGTGGACACTTTGGTCAACGTTGCTCAAGCAGTAGTTTGCCATAATCAGAAGTGTCTGGACGCTGATGGTAACCACTTTGAGAACCTCTTGTAATTGAAGTCAAACATGACTTGTATTCATTTTTTTTTTTATCGGTGTATATTGAGTATTACAATTTTAACACAGTTTTCCTCTTTTAAAATGTGTACACATTTTTTTTTTTGGCACCCTCTGTAGTTATACCAGACAAAATAGACTTTAAAACAAAGGTTACAACAAGAGATAAAGAAGGACCAGTGATCCCACTTCTGGATATCTATCTGAAGAAACCCAAAATGCTCCTTCGAGGGGATGTGTGCATCCGTATCTTCATTGCAGCACTGTTTACAATGGCCAAGATGTGGAGGCAACCTGGGTGTCCACTGATGCATGAATGAATAAAGAGGAGGTGGTATATATGTACAATGGAATATTGCTTGGCCATGGAAGAGAATGGGTTCTTGACATCTGTGGCAGCTTGGATGGATCTGCAGAGTATTGCTCTGAGTGGAGTATGCCAGACAATGAAAGACAGATGCAATGTGATTTCACTTATATGTGGAATCTAAAGAACAAAATAAACAAACACAACAGAAACAAACTCATAGATACAGAGAACATTTTGATGGTTGCCAGATGGGAGAGAAGTCAGGGGGGTGAAAAAGGTGAAGGGATTAAGAAGCACAAATTGGTTGTTACAAAGTAGTCATGGGGATGGAGGGTATAACATAAGGAATATAGTCAATAATATTGTAATATCTATGTATGCTATTAGATGGGTACTAGATTTGTCAGGGGGATAGATGGGCGGGGGTTGGGGGACAAGGTTTAAAAGGTGAAAGGATTAAGAATACAAATTGGTAGCTATAAAATAGTCATGGGGATGTAAAATAAAGCAGAGGGAGTATAATTGATGATATGGTAATAACTATGTATAGCACCAGGTAGGTGTTAGTCTAGTCAGGGGAGATCGCTTCTAAAATTATATAAGTGTCTAAGTACTATGCTGTACACATGAAATTAATACAAAATAATACTGAATGCCAACTGTAATTGAAAAATTAAAAAATGAGGGGAAAAATGAAGGGGAATAAGTGGTCCAAATCTGCAGGTATTAAACAAATAAGCCATAGGAATGTAATGTACAGCATAGGTAATATTGTCAATAATATTGTGCTAGCATGGTACAGTGTTAGATGGTTGCTGGACTTATCATGGTGATGACTTCTTTAGGTATATAAATGTTGAGTAACTGTTGTGTACGCCTGAAACTAATGTAATATTGTAGGTTAGTTATATTTTTAATAAAAAATATTTTAAAAGAGACCAGCAGTCATAAAAAAACAAAAAACAAAACAAAACAAAAAATATACGTCTTGCACTTAACACAAAGTTATTCTAAATAATTTCTGTAAACTCATCCTATCTCCTCATTTACTTAATTCAAATTCTTTGTATCATAATGATGTATGTATGGGAAGCTATTTTGTGTGCAGATATATTCATTTTAAAATTAAATTTTAATTATATAACTAACACATGAATATATTCTCTGTATAAAAAATTAAAATATTAGACATAAAAATAAATAAAAATAAAAATAAAATTCTGGTTTAGGAGAAAATAGCTGTGATTAGACAAACTTCCATATATTCAAAAAAATTAAAAGGAAATTAAAATTATAGATCAAAATACAATATAAATGCCTAAGAAAACCTATATTAATAGCTACATTTTAGCTTTAGAAATAACAGCTATTCTAAATAATTTTAAAGAGTAAAGACATTGTTTTTCTTTCACCCTGACTACAGAGAAAGTTGTTAAATTGTATACAAAGCTGTTCCTTCTCATTTTCTATATACATTTTCCACAGCAAAAGTGTTTGTAGTCATCATTCTAAATACTGCTTTCAAGGCAATAGTGGGATTTGATAGTCCTTTTCCCTAGAGATTGCTTTGTTTTTGAAGAAATCCCCATTAATGTTCCAGTCACAGAATTTAACAGGATGGGAAATAGCCCAGCTAAATGAAGGATTCAAAACAATGCCCCTGTACAACCCTCCCAGAAACCATTACCACTTCCCAAGATGACAGAGTATTTTTGCAGGTAGAATAGGGAAGGACAAGTCCTGGCTGTCCTGCCTCTTGACAGAGGAAATAAATCACCCTACACACTGGAGGATACCTTTCCAGACTGCACGCTGGGAACTTCATTACACAAGCTGTGCCACATATTACTATGCATATCGCTGCTGATTGGACATAGCTGCATATCCACAGCCTATTTCTGTCTTATGGGGGAGATATCCATTTTTCCTCCATAGACAGATACAGGCTTGAAAAGGACATGAAGACAATGATATTGTGTGCCCAAAAGATCTCCATCTTTAGCAAAATACGCTCTTAACTAATGATTTGTCTAACCTGCCTTAACCTTATCTCTTGGTGCATAAAATGTGATCATGTTATGGTTTCATCTTCACACAATGTCATTTGATCTGAATGTGATTGCTATCAAATATAAGTCTTGTTGCCCTTGGTCTTGGCCTCATTAAGAGGGCAACGTTTTCCCATAGAAGAATTTTTAGTGCCTTGTTCTTTTTAATTGGTAATCTTTTGGTTCATTCATAAAACATACACTTTATTTACTCAGTTTTGCTTAGATGCTACACATGTAGCTTAATCTAATCTGGACCAGTAGTGATAATGAAAAAAAAAATTGCAAAGGAAGACATAATCTTTAGGCTGGAAGCACAGCATCATTTTCACAGTCAAAAACATAAAAATTGATGAACCAAAGAAGATAAAATTAATGAACACAACTATTAGCAAGTTTCCTGCAGTTTGAGAACACTAATGTAATTTTAGTTGTAGATTCCCCATAATTTAGCCTCTTCTTGGGGAATTTTCTGTGGTGATATGCTTCTGCCACTTCCGCTTTGGTTGAATAATATTGTCCACTGAAAAATACTTGCACCATTCTTGTTGCTATGTGTAGTAGCTTAAGCATCCTAAAAGTAGAGGCAAATAGATATTTCCCTGAAACTTAAGCCAAATCAATTTTATATTACTAAATAAAATTATAGTCTTGATGTTCAAAATCTATCAATACAGAAAAACAAAAAAAACTAACAAGAGCTTCATACACCAATTTCCAGCTCTTAAACATTTCTTGTGGGTAAAAGATATAAATAACTTAGATTTTATATTTTTTGTTTACTGACTAATATCTCCCCCTTAGGCTGTGTTTATGGTCTTTAAGAGAGGTAGTTGTTGTTAAACAGTGTTTCCACTTTGATTAACATCATTACATCACTCATCAAAGAGATGCTTCCAAAAGTCTGTGAGAATTCAAAGATTAGCTTCTGAGTGGCAGATGTCTAGTTATGCATTCATCCAATCACATTACTCTTATCAGACTTAATTTTTTTAGTTAGAAATGTATTTGTAATTTATTGAATATTGACATTATTTTCTGTTGATTGACATTTGCAGTCTGAGATTAGCAGTTTTGGTCTGCTTTTGTACATACTTATTCTCCTTAATCTTGATAAATAATAAAAATAAACATAATTTAATATGCCTTTCTTATTTTAGTCCTTTGTGTCACATTATATAATCTCAAGATATTAGGGGGAAAGTCTCCAACAAATTTTTTAATGGGGAGACAAAGCAAAACACAATGGGGACTTCACAGTGTCCCAAGCATGATAAATCCCCAGACCCTGCACCTAATCTGTACCTTGAAAAATCATTCCCATTTTCCAACTTTATTAAGATATAGTTGACATATAACACTGTGTATGTTAAGTTGTATAACATGATGATTTGATACACATATACATTGTGAAATGATTATCATAATAAGGATATTAACACATTCAACACCTAATATAATTACGATTTGTTTTTGTGGTATGAACATTTAAGATCTACTCCTTATCAACTTTCAAGTATATAATATAGTATTGTAACTATAGTCACCATGCTGAATAGTTCCAGAATTTACTCATAACTGGAAGCTTGTAGTCTTTGACCATTGAATCTATAGATGGCTTTGGCTAGTATGAACATTTTAACATTAATTCTTCCAATCCATGAACATGGGATATCGTGCCAGTTATTTCTGTCTTCTTCAATTTTTTCAATTTCTACACTGAGTTGCAGTTCTCAGTGTACAGATCTTTCACTGTCTCAGTTAAATTTATTCCTAAGTATTTTATTGTTTTTATGCTATTGTAAATGGGACTTTCTTTATTTCTCTTTCAGATATTTTGTTGTTAGTGTATAGAAATGTGACTGATTTTTATATGTTGATATTATATCCTACAACTTTACTGAATTCATTTATTAGGCCTAACAGTTTTTGGTATAATCTTTAGGGCTTTCTGTATATAATATCACGTCACAA
The DNA here is from genome assembly GCF_057876585.1 of Rhinolophus sinicus. NCBI lineage: Eukaryota > Metazoa > Chordata > Mammalia > Chiroptera > Rhinolophidae > Rhinolophus > Rhinolophus sinicus. The sequence continues at coordinate 58,676,840 of NC_142503.1, forward strand.
TCTCCAACCAGGATCCCAAAGCTCCCATAAAGTCACTTTTGTTTGTAGATGGACGACAAATAATTGTTATTGAGGGGAGTTACATGCAAAGGATGTTTTATTTAGCATTTTGCAGATGTCATTCTTCCTCTCATCTTTTTCACTTTTTGCTTGGGATGTAAATGAGTGTTCTTAATCATAAGTATTATCAAGTCAATACTTGTAACACACACATACAAATAATTTATAGTATTCAGAACTAACACATGAATTTGGACTCACTTTGTTCCCTAAATGTATTATCCCAAATTATATTTTAGCTGAAAATGTAGTATTTGATCATTAACCACATGTTTTTAAAAAGTTGTTTCTTTCTATAATACCAATGTGGGAAAAAAAATATGATTTCTTGTTAGCATATATAAATTAACTTCTATATTTATTTTCTTTCTATTTACTCAATTTATTAACAGTAGAATTTTTGAAGATTTGACATTAATGAAGAAATAAAATAATTTAGCTAAATACTTTTAATCTCAAGGCCAACAGCAATATTAAAATATTTTTTGTTGTTGTTCTTTTTGTTGATTTCTATATGTTTTCTAAATAAAACAGGTAGTGATAGAATAAAATTAACAAAGAAGCAAAAGTTATGAGGTGGTAGGTGACTTAATGACACTATGGAAGATGCTGGAACTGCCAGGAAGAACACATGCTGAAGGACCCAGCCATCCTTTTAACATCAATCACTGGAGATCATGATCTGCTGTGATAAAAAGATGTGACTCATGGTATTTTCATTATGAACAATGGCTGACTCATTCAGGTGACAGCAAAGATGAAGACATAACAGTAAGACAATCCTCATCTTATGTAAGATGATTTTTGAATAGATAATGTTTAGGAACATCACCAAAACTCATGTTCAAGTGACCTTTTATTAGGCTTTATTACTCACTTAGATGTATCAATTTATGTCTTGAAATACAAGGTGAATTCACATTGGTCCCTTTTTACTCAGGTCTCTGCAGTAGTGTGAGTGCTTAGGCATAGAAATGTTCTCCCAATTTAAGTACTATACATAGTCTTAGATACTTGCACAGATTTTTCAGAGGTTATACCTCTTGAGGGGGAATAAGAAAATATTCTTAGCCTCCTATCCTCAGACCATTGATTGACTTCCTCTATGTAGTCATTTAAAGGCAGCCGGTATCATTCTGGCTGGTTATATAGTTGCCAGAAGTGGTGATAGAGGAGCCATAATAGCAGTATGTTTTCCAAAGAAGCTTTGAAATATCTCCTCCTCTTAGAAACTTCTATGAATGTCTTCTGGTCCCATTGTGATAGGATTGTGCCACTTATATAATTGTACTAGGCTGTTCAGACTCTCATAAGAAAATGTCATAGATTAGATGGCTTAGAAAACAGGAATTTGTTTTCTCAAAATTCTGGAGGCTGGAACTCTGAGATGAAGGTGCCAGCATGGCTAGGATCTGGTGAGGGAGCCCTCGCTGGTTTGCAGATAGTCATCTTTTCTCTGTAAGCTCACAAGGCAGAGGGAGAGCAAACTTTCTGGTGGGTGTCTCTTCCTATAAGGGCATGAATGCCATCATGAGGGTCCATCCTTATGACTTAATTTGAAACTAATTACCTCCAAAAGGGCCCATCTCCAAACACCATCGCATTAAGGTTTAGAGCTTTAACATATGAATTGGTGCGCGGGGGGGGGGTGGGGGGGGTGGGGGGGGGGCATAATTCAATCCATAGCAACAACAGCCTTCTTTTTGGTGTTAAATACCATCATTACAGTCAACTCCTTGCAAAAGAAAATAAGATTTATTCAATCTTTCTCAGGGTCTGCGCAAACACATAAGGAGTCTGAGCATTTTAACGTGATTCCCAGCATACTATAGTAACAGAGTTTTTATGTAAAAGAGGCTAAAGGGAAGCCATCTCGTTGTAAACGGTGGCTTGGACACCAGTTTAGAAACTTCAATTGATAAAAAAAAATAGTGGTGGTGACTATTGGATTATTTATGCTGGTAATGAAAAATAAGAATCAGTGACCCCCTTCTGCAACAACTCTCTTCTCACACATATGAAATGGGAGAATCACTCAACACCTTTTCAGCATCTACCAGCAGTAGAGCACTCTGACAGAACTACGTGACAAACTTTGATCATTGCTAGACTACCTTCACTTACTTTTCCCAAATCCCCATATTACCTGTACTGTTATTTAGTCAGTATGGTTTCTTAACTAGAAAAAATGTATACAATGAAAATAAAACAGAACTATTAAGGTATTGGTTAGAGATGGCTGATTTCTGAAGGTTCTAAGTCTGAAGTCTGTACAATTTTATTAAAAAAAAATAGTTATTAGAAAGATTTTTGAAACAACACCAAACAGGGGGCTCTTTCTGGATGTAACCATAAGGATTTTTAAAAAGTAATGCATTTCTCACTATATTGTTCAAGACCCTAACTATGCACCACATAGAACCATCTTTCATGTCACCACTGGGGTCCACCCTGCACTCTAAAAATCACCAATCTAGGTGATCAAAAACGTTTAGGATATAGGATCCAACCCTTTGAAGTTCATAGTAAAGTCTTGGAGACATGGCTAGCACAACCCCAACTACACCATGAAGTATATGATACATCATGAAAAAGATAAGCAACCTGAGGAAAACATAAAATGTTATAGAAGATCAATCAATTGAAGAAAACCATCAAAAGATCACTTGTGACTTGGGACCTATAGAAGTTTATTGAAAGATGTGGTATCTGATGTAGCATTTAAAGAATTAATAAATATCATTGATTGCAATGAATAAAGGTACCTAAGCAGAAAGCATGGTATAAGCAAAGTTCAAAAGCAGAAAGATATCTGGCATACTCATGAAATGAGATATAATCCAATTAGGATATCAGTGTGTAAGAGTAGAGTAAGATTGGGGTGGCCAGTTAGCTCAGTAGGTTAGAGCATGTTGCTAATAACAGCAAGGTTGCTGGTTAGATCCCCGCATGGGCCACTGTGAGCTCAGCCCTCCTTAAAAACAAAAAAGAGTAGGAAAGATTAGAGCAAGAACAGACTAGAGAAGGTGAGACAGAATGGAGAATGTATTGCACCAAGACACAATTTGGCATTTGGGCAAGCAGTATGCAGTCAGAAGACTAATTTGACAATACTGTACAGGATGACTGATGATGAGAGAGACTGAAGGAGGAAAGATACTGTGTGAAACAAAAGAAGCAGTAGAGACCTACCAGAGTGATGACAATGCAAACAACAATATTAACAACATATAACAATAGCCATCCTGTGTTGAAGCTTTCCACAGCCGGGCACAAGCATAACATGCTAAGCACAGCATTACACATAATGCTGTAATGTGTAACAGCATTGATATTTATAACAACTCATTGAGATACATAATGTTTTCATCCTCATTTTACAAAGGAAGGACTGACTTAAGATCCATGGCAGAATAGAGTTTTATATGCAGAACACTCAATTCTAGAGGTTGAGCTTTAAACTCTAATGCCATAATATGTAGGAATGTACTGAAATAACTTATTTAGAGTTAGCACGGCATTGAAACAAAATGACTAGTGATTTATTGGATTATGAGGATTAAGGAAGAAATCAATAGTAATACTCAAAATTTGAGCATAGAATTGATATTGAAAAATTAGGACAATTAAGAAGAGGGCAGCATTAATGGGATACTCAGGAAGTGACATAAAAAATGCAATGGAAATGCTATTCAATTAAAGAGAAATGAAGGTATCAGGCTCAGTGGATCTGAATTAGTATCCTGCTTAACTTCTAAGAATCTGACCAAAGTCTGCTCTAAAGTTTTCTCCATTCTGTGCATCAAATAGCTAAAAAAATGGTAGAATAGAGTTTCCCTAATTTTTTTTTTTTACTACAACTTTAAGTACATTTCTTCAAAAAGCGATGCTCTTCTATTTTATTTTTTAGGAAGAATTGTATTTTTACTTATTAGAAAGATCACTGTGTTTTTTTTAAATGCTCTTTATGCTTTACAATAGCAATTATACATTCTGGTCCTCTGCTTACCTTAATTAATGTCTAGTTTGTTAACGAAAGAAGTGCCTTCAGCTTTACTCTAGGGTAAGAAACAAACTAGCTACAAACTACTGATGATGAATCAGCCTGGGGACTAATCATTAAGTGTATCTTGGCAGTGTGTAAGATTAATTTGCCCTTAGATTATTTAAATGAAAGTCATGTTTGTTCTGTCTCTCTTTTAGTTCATCTCTGAAGTTCCCTTATATGCAGTCAAGCAATCATATAGCGGAGAGTTACAGATAGTTACAGATATAGGGTTCAGCTTCAGGCTACTTGGGTACTAACAAGAGGTAACATCTTCACTGTGCCAGCCAATGTTCTAAGTGCTGTGCACATACCAATGCCTTTAATCTGTCCATATTTTTAAAGCAAATATTGTTATTGTTTGCATTATATGCCTGTGGAAAATATGAAGTACTACAGTATTGTCAAACTAGTAAGTGGTAGAGCTGAGTTTTAAATCAGTCACTAGGATTACAATACCCCATGCTCTGCTGCTGTCTCTTAGATTTAGTTCTGTTAAATAACAGCACCTCACCTTAAAAAAAAAAAAAAAAAAAAAAAAAAAGCTTATTTACACAAAACAAACAAAAAATTTGCTTTTTAGGTAAGTACCTATAAAACACAAGCTTAAGGCGTAGGAAACAGCTGCAGAAGGTAAAATAATATTTTGTTGTGAATTGAGCATTTGTTCAACCAAACAAAATGTCATTCATAAGTTAAATAGTCTTCTGTAGCCCTTTTTTGAAGTTTTCCATTTTTCATTCCACATTATTGGTGTGGTTACTATGTTGAGGTACATAGTGTGATAAGAGCTAAAGGCTTTGAGATCACAGTCTAACTTTAAGAAGGAGTCTTTGAGACTCATGGAAAATGTGCATTTGTTTGCATCAGCTTTGTTTACTTTTTGTCTCAGAAGAAATTATTTGATGTTTACATATTCAAAGTTAAGAAGGTATGAGACAGATGAAAATTTCAAAAGCTTAGAGGAGAAAAAAGAAGTGTCGTTCCCTTTAACCAAAAATATACAGAAAGGATGAGATAGGAAAAGAGCCCTTCCTCTTACCACAACTGCTTTCCACATGCTTCCATTGGTAGATGGTGACCATATTGGGGTTTCAGTAGACAGAACCTCAGCACTCAGGAGATGACATCTTGAAAACATACTGGATTTCTGGAGATGCTACATGACTCCTGATATGTTATGCCTTCTGTTTCTCTCTTTGGCAAGTTCAATATGGAGCATAAAGGCCTAGGAGGGAAACAATTAGATTATCAAAACTCGTTTCTCAAATCTATAGATCAAGATTGCATGTTGGTAATGCAATGAAAGTGTTATTTAGTGATTTCTATTAATTGCCACCCAAACTTTCCACATCACAAGAATGAGAACAAACACCTTTATTTAAAATTTTGTTTAGGGCAAATATTTCATGGTAATTAAAACTGATAATTTCAATGTGCAAAATGACAAAATGTGGTAGTTTTAACCAAATACTTGATAAATTCTATCAATGTTGATCATTTATTTGTATGATTAAATTAATCAATTAGCCAGTTAGTAGTCTAATGGCTCGGTTATAAAGATATTTTATGTAGTCTCTCACCAAACTCAAACCAAAAATGTCAGTGTACTGGAATGATTCTGAACATGCATACTTGTCATAAAACACTATTCAATCCAAAACAAATAACTGAGATTTTAAATTGACCTTTCATAAATGCTTATGATTCATATATAGACAATGATCCCATGAGGTAGAGCAACGATTGCTCACACCTTTATAATATCATTGTGAAGATATAGCAAAGATTAACAATGTTCAATGGAAACAGTTGCTCTTTTTCTTTTTTCTTTTTAATAAGTATGTTCTTTGTTCCAAGCCTTGTTTGCTCAGATTATTCATATGAGTAGAATGGAAGTATTGGGGTGGGGGGGGATGTTTTGCCATGGTTTGCAAGGCAGATGGGAATGTAGGGGGTATCAATGCCAGCAAATCTCACATTTGTTACATTGCCTAACTTGAAAAGTAGCAGTTATGTGGTTTACAATAGTCTAAATCATCCTATTTGTATCATCAACATATCACGGCCTTTTTTTTTTTTTTTTTAACATTGGCATTGTTCTTGCTTAAACATACTACACAATGGAAAGTGTTGAAAGACAGTGATAAATGCAACTTTATCATTAATATTAGCCCTTACTATAACTAGTAATAATTTATTTCTTTGTGGAAACTTGTCAAAATAATTGTGTGTTAGATTTCGATGACTCTTCCCTTTTAAGGGAGATTTAATGTGTATATTTCTTGCATTATTATTATTTTTCTTCAACATAATTAATTTTGTGGACATTTGCTACCACAGCGTATTACTTTAGACAGAGTTGCTGAGGTTATTATGACTCATCATACAATCCAGCAGGAGGTAGCTCAAACTTTCATGTGAGACAATAATTAGAGGCTGTTATTACAAACAGCTTCAGCACAAAAGTAGACAAACCAAATTTTTAACTTTTAAAAGGTAAAAAACTCCCTTTATTTTTCCAGAGGGAGAATTACAGGGCTAACATTGCATGAGTTATGTTTAATTTTGGCTTGTGCAGCAGGCTCTGCCCCATGAAATTTCTATTTAGCCTATCAGAGATAAATCCTTATTTACAACCTCTTATCAATTAAAAAGTTTATTCCTTTATTTTCATTTCCTTACCATATTAAAATAGCAGCCTGAAATATTTATCTTTCTGCTTGCAGTAAAAAAATTAAAAATAAATAAATAAATAACAGCTTGCATCAGTGATCAAGTTAAAATTATTTGAATTATAAACTGTACATAAAGATAAACTAGTAGATTCATCTTTTAGTGAATGATGGCCAGTCAATATGAAAAATACCATAGCAACTAGTCCACACTGACCATCTCATTGCATAAAGCCACTTTTCTTTTCAAACAAATATTTCAGATATAAATAATTCAGTATATTAATACAATACTACCCTTCAAATAAAGCTATAAAATAATTATAGATACTGTTATTTGTTCCAAATGTGAAAGATAAATTACATCATGCCATTTATTATATACTGACTTCAAGAAACCCACAATATATTCCTGGAAAACATTCTACACACTGACAAGAATAAGCAGCAAACACCTATTTTGAGAAAAGGAAAAAAAAAAAAAGTAACTAGAAGCTATTTGAATAAAGCAAAACTTCTCTCTTCAAAGCATACATAATTAATTAGCTTGATTACCCCTAAAACACCGGGAGTAACATTCCTAAGGCCCAAAGAAGAGGTTCTGCTTTGCACCCCACTCCTATGTTGCTCGTTTACCTGGGCTCCACCCTGCTTAAATATTAAGATAGAATTCAGGGGTTTAGTGGTAGCTCTAATGGAAAGCAAAAATGATCAAGATGGCTTCTTAGAGAAAACCAGGATAAAGTGCTTTTTGGCCTTGCTTGACTATGTCTAGCACGTTTGTCTTCTGTATTCCAAAGGCTGCATTAGCCCTGGAGAGAGAGAGAGAGAGAGAGAGAGAGAGAGAGAGAGAGAGACAGAGAGAGAGAGACAGAGACAGAGACAGACAGAGACAGACAGAGACAGACAGAGACAGAGACAGAGATTGTGTAAATATATGTCCATGTACACTAGCATACATTAAAGAAAAGACAAGTGGGGGGAGATAACTTTATTCTTGGTGTGTATAGCCTACAGGCTTATGGATTATAAAACTAATGTCACACAGGTCCTTGAAAATGGCATTTTGCACACATAAGTACCCTTTTACACTGTATCTAACAGTGCATCAGAGTAAGCTTGCAGGTTTGGCTTTTGATGTAAGGAAAATGCAAGAGTTGAATATTCTGGCAAGAGTAAGAAAAACCCTCCCCTTTACTTTCTCTTCAAAGATATTCTTTAGAGCCTCCTTTTACAGCTGAAGGTTTGCTCAACACTGTACAATCAATGATTTGGCAGTACTGGTTTGGATGTAGAGGGAGCATTTGTTAGCCAAGAATTAAGCTGAAACACAGACTTCAGAGACTTATAGATTTTCAGGAAAATAGATCTTTCGATGGGTTCCTTTGCCTTCCATTCTCCAAGTTGTTTTTGTTTTTATTTTTCCTCTGGTTGGATTTGGTAAGTATATGGAGCCAAAATCATACAAAGCGTAGATAAATGAAAACATTTTGACATTTAATCTTAAGAGTTCTCTGATCTGGGAAAGGTCTAAACTATTTCCAGAAGGGAATTAGAGATTCAAGTGCAAGTTCTTTGGTTAAAGAAGATTTAGGCCAAAAGACTACAGACAAAAAAAAAAAAAAAAAAAAAAAAAAAAAAAACGAATAAGAAGAAAAATATTATTACACTATGCAGATAATCAAGTATGGCTAATCCATTCCCTTGGCCATACTAGCGTTAGTGATATATTGCTCATTAGTCAGTGTGACAGTTGGGATTGAAGATGATGTTGGTAGGAATGAGTTAAAAGAGCCATTATTGATTAGATAGCTTGGACTAAATGTTGGGCGGCTCCAAGCTCACTTAAATTCAGTATGGAGTCAGGGGTACAGGACATGGACTTTTTGTTTCCTGTGCATAATCTCTGACCAATATAGCTTCTTCTTTGTTTCTTTTGGATAATGCAGCACTCCAGCTCTCTTTATTCATGTATCTCCTTTGCTAAGGCTCCAGGACACTGGGGTCAGGAAGGTCCATATGTCCTTTTATCACTGAGTTGTGTCAGAGGACTAGCCATGGGCATGTGTTCTCCTAGTGAGCACCATTCTTCCTTCTGCAGCTCATAAGAGAAGGTAAGAAGGTAAGAGCCTATCCCAATGTAATTGAATGACCACACTTGCATTCATTCAGAAATACAGCAAAAATCGTGAGCAGTCAGTGGCTTCTCTTGTTACTACCATAAAAACAGAAGAAAAAGTTGTGGCCCTTATCCAGGAAATGTTTTTAGTGCCAGTCCTAGGAAATTGGCTTGGTCAGAGGGAACATTTATTAGTGTTACCACTGTGTCAGTGAGTGTCCACTCTAACTCCCTTTCCCATTCTCTCTCATTCCCTTAGACATTCCACCATTTTTATGTTCAGAGGGTTTGTATTGTGGGTGCCTCTGAGTCTGCTTGCAATACAGTAATAAAAAATCTCTTCTTTTTTTCCATTTCATTGGAATATTGAGGAACATTTCACTGAACTAAAGGGTTTACTATTTCTGTCCTCCTAATAGCTCCCCTGGTAAAATTTGACCCTGTTCCCTGTGGGAATGGAGAGAGGCCATTAACCAAATGTTGGTATAAAAAATACCATTCCAGGTTGGACCCATGGAATCCAAGACTGAATTCAGCCTTCAAACTTCTGCAAATTATTCAGTAAACCTATGATTCTCTCATGATATAACTCTATGGCCAAGAAGAGTCGTGACTGTCACTCAGGAAATTTCCAGGCCCATTCATTTTCCACTGACTATTGGAAAAATATTGTATGCATATTTCTATCATTGTCTTTGCAATGTTGCATTGTAACTGTGCTCTATCTGTTATTCCTCTTTGGCTTTCTTGAAAATAGGAACTAAGCCTTTCTTTTTATACCTTGGTATCTATCTGTCTGCACACTGTCAGTATTCATTAATTGAAAAATTGGTGGTGGAGAGTAGACCCTGGCCACAGTGCATTGTTCTGCCTTTAATGCAAAATTCCTCCTAACTAATGGCCTACACCATCCACATAAAGCTTTTATTGACCCTTTATTTCTACCTTGATTTTAAAAGACTATTCACAAGTGATACATTTTAATCCTTGAGTTGGACCCCTATATTTTAGTACCCTTTATTTTCTCCTGCCACATAATTCATAGAAATAACAACAACAAAAACAATTATAGCTAATATGTATTCAGCACTTGCAACAGCCCAGGCAGTGTTCTAAGTGTTTTATACATAGAAAAAAAAATTTAAGTTATACAACAATCTTATGGTGCAGATTAATGTATTTCTATTTTACATAATAAAAGTCAGGCCTGCAGGATCCTCCACATTCACAATTTTTTTTTTTTTTTTTTTTTTTTTGCCAATACAGTAGCCTTAAGTTTCCCTCAGTTTAACCAAACCTTGTTTTCTTGACTACATGCCCTTCACTCCCCTTTTCTTAGAAAATTTGCAATTGTGGATTCTTTCTCTGACCCTCTGAGATGTAAATCTTCTCTCAGCTTTTGGCCAGTTCTGCAGCACAAGAGTATCTTCTCAAGGACCTTGGAACCACCCTTTTGAAATGTAATCAAGAAAGGTTGCACCCCATCTCCCCATCTCTCTGACAGGATAGGAGCCTACCTTCATAAGCAACAATTAGCAAACACAGATGACCTAGTCACATTGACCAACCTTCCCTACCTTTTTCCACTAGCTAACTTCAGGGTTTAAAATCTCTCTCATCTTTTGTTTCAGTGGAGTCCAGTCCAGTTTCTCTCCCCTAGAGCAATAGTTTTAAATTACGTCTTCCTTGCCTATTTGACACTGTACAGTACAATTTTTCTTTGACACTTTCCAAGCTTACTTAAGCTTCCCACAGCATTTTACACAATCTCTCTTTTCCTTTTTGATTCTCATAACCAACTATTTGTTTTACTGCGAGTTATATCGTTCTAGAAATTATATATGTGTTTCTCACCATTTTCATTTCTGCCCATTCCAAGAGGACAATTCTAGCATTCCTTCTTTTATTCCTATAACCCTACCACTTTTTTCTCTCACTTTCTTTTCAGAATCACTTTGAGCAACTTCATAGGATGTGATTTTGCCCAATGTACTACTCTTCAGCGTTTGTTTCTCTTTTTTTCTCTTAGAATATTCCTTCCACTATGACCACTTAAACTTTCCCCACCCTCCATAAACGTATTTTCCATATCCTCAGTCACATAAACCTAGTTTTTGTTTTGAAATTATCAAAGTGAAATAGATAAAAGGAACAATAAATTGCTTAAACACAAAAAAACTTCCTAAAGCTTTAGTGTACGTAAAAATGCAAGCTATAGATTGCATTTATTTTACTATTTCAGAACAATTCTTGAGGATAAAAACCTCCAGAAATATTCATGGAGAAAGGAGATAATGGAAGTTAATTTGATGTTCAACAAGTGGGAGAAAGATAGGCAAAGTCCCATGCAGATGCCCACTGCTAGGACACAGGCCTTTCCTGTAACCACAGGAGAGTACACGTCCTGCTTCCCCTTTTCCCCCATGATGGATGCATCCTGTAAACATCGTGTATTCCTAAGAGAATTCTTGGTGTTCATGACATTGTTAATAATAATAATAGATTTAAGAAACCGATGAGTCCCATGGCTCTCCCACGTGAGAACAAAGCATCCTCATTATCTAGCACTAGGAAGTCAGTGCCAGGGTGGATTTATGTTCCCTTCCAAACTAGAATATAGCATCACAATTGATTTTCTTTTTCCAATTCTAATTTTTCAGACCTATTAAAATGACTCTAAACCAAACTGCTTTGAAAGAAATAATATTGGCTTTCTCCCATTATTCCTTTCTTTTCTCCCTTGTCTCCTCTCTACTAAATCAAATTAATCTGCTTTAAAAATAGAAAAGATAAGTGATTATATAATCTTTGAAGGGAGGCAGGAAGCTGTGGGACATAAGGCACAAATGAAATGCTCACACATAGGGCATATTTAGACAATACGCATGTCAATACAAGCCTTTCGTGGCTCAATACGAGGGGGATACAGCAAATGGAGCGGGGGGGAGCCTCCCTGTCTGAGGGCCCTGGTGATGGAAAGTGCCTTCTGAGGGAAAGAAAGTGCTTCCACAAGCTCAGAGAAAATGTTAAGGTGCCCCTGTGAGCTCATGTCGTTCAGAATTACAGCCTGGAGGCAGTGAAGAGCCCCTGTGACTTAATCCTGACACAGGAGAGGAAGAGGGGCTTTTTATCAGCACAGCTGCCACTGTCATTGTCACTTTAAAAACCTTATTTGAATCTTGTTTTTAACATATATGGAACACACACACACACACACACACACACACACACACACAACAAGAAAGAAATGTAATTATTTTAGGTAAACAGTGGAGCTTCACTGTAACAGAAGCAGGGGATCCTCAGCCCCTAACTTCATTCCCTAAAAACCAAGCTTCCATCCTGCCCATCCCCCAAAAGACCAGATTTTATCCAAAGAAGAGTCAGTTGAGGGGATGGATGATATTCTGGGTGAAGAGAGTTATTTTAAGAAACCACCAGCATTTGCATTTCTAAACTATTAGAAGATAAAATGAAAGGAAAATTTTAAAATGCATATAGATATATACATGTTTTAAAATCTAATTTGGGGTCACAGCTGTAATTGCAGAAGCTTTGGATTGTGTGTCATGCTGGAATAATGTCGTGTTAGTGAATGTAAAGCATTCAGCATTACTTTATGCCTCATTGCATCCTAAGTGCGATGCTATTTCAATACAACACCTACCACTTTTAGGTCTTTATGCTTAAGTATGTCTTGCTGGATGAAATCAAGCTACAAATTGGATGAAATTGGGTCCTCCCAGTTGATTCTACTGCTAGAGGCTCCAAAACCCAATTGTTTTCTAAGTCCAATTCCATGAATTCAGAATTCAAATTATCATGATTTCTTGCACTGAAAAATAAATACAAAAGCTCAACTTGCTGCAGAGATGAAAAGCAGTTTTTTGGCCACAAAAATAAACTTTTCTTTTCTTTCACACAGGCATTAAAAATGGTTCAGAAATGGAACAAGAAATGCTAGAGAAAACATAACCTGCAGAAATCTGAGACATAGTGTATCCATGCTTAGGCAAAAGAGATCCTTCAGTCAAACAATTCTGTCCGAAATATTTCACAGAAAAATTGCTCTGCGTACAGTTTCCTTTTATCCTTGTATAGTAGCTCAAGTCATTCCATTGCCACCTAAATTTATGGTTGCAACAAATTTACCTATTTTTAAAGACAACATTCAGATCACATTATCCTTCCATTTGGTAGTTCAAGACGCATTTTAAAAGATGACTGTGTTCAAAGTCTGACCACTCCACCCTCAGAGGATATGTTTCACTAAATTGTACAAAGTGTGGTAAGAGGGAATACAGATTTTCAGTGCAGCAGAGAGAATTTAAAAACCTAATCACAATCTAGGTTTCAAACAGCAATTATTACTGTTGATTTTGAAGATCCTTAAATTAACTCTCCAGAATCCTTTTCATGGTAGAAACAAAAGTCTCTTCAAAACAAGAGTATTTTGCCTGGCAATACTTTTGGGGGAACAATTCTATTAAAACAAATTGCTAAAAACAGTCAAGTTTTCATTCCGTATACATATTTCATTTATGCTAAGTGAAGGCTATATATTTAAGATAAAAAGAGCTAACCAAAGACAAACACTGACTTATCCACAGCTGGGTATTTTAATAACTCACACAAATTTATGCTTGATCTTAGTCATCACAAATAATTAAACTTGAGCGCTAGTAAAGATAACACAGGAGGTAAATGCTGTGCTTATATCTTCTCATGACCATATCAAAATTACAACTAAGCTACAAAACAACTATCATTGAGAATTGACTTAAACGTTACTGAACTGAAGCCCTACAACAAAGGACATACACAAGAAGCCATCTAGAGACTGGTAGTGGGCATAGACTGGTCCCACACCTGCATGTAACCATTAAAAATAAGGAGAGATATCTTGGCAGCAAAGGCTCCCCCCACCCCAAAGGAACACAGGCCCGAGTGCCACACCAGGCTCTCCAGCCCAGGGTCCATCATTTCTGATTGTGAAAACCAGCAGAGATTGTGGCTGAGTGAGATGGAGGGCAGCTGGAGTCCCTCAAAGGGACCACGTACAGACTTACCAACAGAATCACTGGCTCTAAACTCCAGTGCTGGAGCAAAACCTGGAGCGGTGACAGGAACATGCGGGATGTGGGTGGGGGGCGGGGGGGAGGTTGGAAAACCCAAGTGTCTGGCTTCAGGATGAGGTCTGAAGGGGTGGCTTTCTCCCATGGAGGAGCTGGTGAAGCCACTGTTTCTTTCTTGAGCCCTCCCACTTCTCTGCGTGCAGACACAGGTGGCCGCTGGATCTGAGTCTCCATCAACTGACTGACACCATCCATTTGCCATGCTCTAGTGATTCTTAGGCCAAGACCCACTCAATTTTCAGGCACACCCAAGCCATTTCCAGTTTTTCGAACAAACTGCCTGTCTTGGCTTATGCTGCAGAATTTCCTAGGGTCTTTCAAATGTTCGCAGAACCCAGATAAGGAACATCTGGCTTTGGCATGTCCCGTACCTCTGGCTGAGCAGCCTTAAGTCCAGCACTAGTGGCAGCCACCCTTGGTTCGTAGCTTGGCTTCTCCAGGCACCTCCAAGCACCACTCTGGCAGCGGCCATCAGTGGATTGATTGCTTTGTGGCTCCTGCTCATTGGTCTGTGGTGGGGAGGGGGGAGTATGGGCTGCTGCTGAACTTGACCTGCAGTGGGTCTCCTCCTAGATGGCCCTGGGGCAGTTGCACCCAAGATCCATCTTCAAAACAAGATGAAGCATCACCCAGCTGCCTCCAAAAAATGACACACAAGGGGAGGATTAGGCAGGCACCAGATTCCTACTGAGGCAGATCCTGCTCTGTAGGGTCAGCCCCTGCCCCATAACCCCTCCACTGTAGTCACAGCCAGTACTCACAACCAATGAACCTGAGGGTCAATCCCTCTCATTGATGTGCAAACAGCAATCAAGGCTTAACTACAAGAGTAGAGCACACACAACCCAAAAGGGATACACCTGGGGTGCGCTGCTCAGGTGACCAGGAAGACTGTACCACTGAGCTCCAGAGCACACCTTCTACATAAGGCCACTCTACTAAGACTGGGAGGCATAATTGCCCTACCTAATACATAGAAACAAACACAGGGAGGCAGCCAAAATGGGGAGACAAAGAAACATATCCCAAATGAAAGAAAAGAACAAAGCTCCAGAAAAGTAACTAAACAAAATGGAGACAAGCAATCTACCAAATGCAGTGTTCCAAACACTGGTGATAAGGATGCTCATTGATCTCAGGGAGAACTTCAACAAAGACATAGGAAGCATAAAAATAGAGATAGAAAACATGAAAAAGAACCAGTCAGAACTAAAGAATACAGTAATGGATATGAATACTACATTAGAAGGAATCAACAGATTAGATGTAGCAGAGGATCAAATCCACAGTTTGGAAGATAAAGTAGCAGAAAACACCCAATCAGAACAGCAAAAAGAAAAAGAATCAAAAAAAAAAAAAAAAAGAGGAGCGTTTAAGGGTCCTCTGGGACAACATTAAGTGTACCAACATTCACATTATAGGGATACCAGAAGTTGAAAACCTATTTGAAGAAACAATGACATAAAAGTTCTCTAGCCTGGTGAATAAAATAGATATACAAGCTCCCAAAGTACAGAGCGTCTCAAACAAGATGAACCCAAACAGGCCCACACCAAGACACATCATTATTAAAATGCCAAAGGTTAAAGACAAAGAAAGACTCTTGAAGCAGAAAGAGAAAAGCAGTTAGATACCTACAGCAATGCTCCCACAAGAATAACAGCTGATTTCTCAACAGAAACTTTGCAGCTCAGAAGGTACAGGCAGGAAATATTCAAAATGATGAAAAGTGAGGACCTACAGGCAAGATTACTCTACCCAGGAAAGCTATCATTTAGGATGGAAGGACACATAAAGACCTTCCCAAACACGAAAAAACTAAAGGAGTTTATCACCACCAAACCAGTATTACAAGGAATGTTAGGGGGACTTCTTAAAAAAAATAAATAAATTAAAAAACATTAATAATAACATGGCAATAACTATATATCTATCAACAATTACTTTCAATGTAAATGGATTAAGTACTCCAATCAAAAGATAGGGTGGCTAAATGGATTACGAAACAAGACCCTTACATATGCTGCCTATAAGAGACCCACTTCAGATCAAAAGACACACACAGATTGAAAGTAAAAGGATGGAAAAAGATATTTCACAAGAATGGAAACAAACAAATGAAAAAGCTGGGGTAGTAATATTTATACCAGAGAAAATAAACTTTAAAACATAGACTATAGCAAGTGACAAAGAAGGACCTAGTCATACCACTTCTGGATATTCATCCAAAGAAACTCAAAATGCTACTTTGAGGGGATGTACTCATCCATATGTTCATGGCAGCATTGCTTACAATAGCCGAGATATGTATGAAGGTATCCTGGGTGTCCCTGAATGGATGAATGAACAAAGAACAGGTGGTACATATATACAATGGAATATTACTCAGCTGTAAAAAAGAATGGAATCTTGCCATCCGCAACAACATGAATGGACCTAGAGGGTATTGTGTTGAGTGTAGTAAGTCAGACAGTCAAAGAAAAATGTCATATAATTTGACTTATAAGTGGAATCTAAAGAACAAAATAAATAAAAATATGAAACAGAAACAAACTCATAGACAGAGAGAACACTTTGATGGCTGCCAGATGGGAGGGAGATTGGGGGTAGATAAAAAAGAGGAAGGGGTTCAGAAGCACAAATTGGTTGTTGCACAGTAGTCATTGGAGGTAGGGTATAGCATAAGGAATATAGTCAATAATATTGTAATAACTGTATGGTGTCAAATGGGTACTAGATGTACCAGAGTGATACATGGGGACAGGATGGAAAAGGTGAAGGGATTAAGAAATACAAATTAGTAGTTATAAAATAGTCATGGGGATGTAAAGTAAAGCATAGCGAATATAATCAATAATATGGTAATAACCATATATAGTGCCAGGTGGGTACTAGTTAGAGGGATCACTTCATAAATTATATAAATGTCTAACCACTATGCTGTACATCTGAAATTAATATAAAATAATATTGAATGTCAACTGTAATTGAAAATTTTAAAAAGGCGTTAAGATAAAGGTGAATAAGAGGTTCAGAATTCCAGCTATCTTGGGGATGTAATATACAACATAGGAAACATAATCAATAATATTGTGATAGCATGGTACTGTGTCAGGTGGATGCTGAACTTATCATAGTGATCACTCCTTTAGCTTAGGGAATATAATCAATAATATGGTAATAACTATAGTGCCAGGTGGGTACTGTTGAATAACTATGATGTACACCTGAAACTAATATCATATTGTGTGTTAGCTACATTTTAAGAAAAATCTTAACAAAATAATTAAACTTGCCAATAAGTACCTTAATAAGGGAAAAATACACTAAAATATAGCGTTACAAGTGGATGCATTTGTAGTTGTTTTCGATGAAAAAGAAAGTAGACTGATAATGTAGTAGGCAAAAGCATTCTAGTAAATTTGAGGAGCATTATGCAGAGACTGTCTGGTGCCAAGTCAGGAACTAGATTCTCAGACATAGGTGCCAGACCTTTTTGGAGAACCTAATAATCCAGGCCATGTGATCTTGGGAGAATCAGACTGAGATAGATTGGACTAGAGGAAGAAGAACTGTCATTGACACTAGATACAAAAAAATTATAAATAACAATAACAGCAACGGCTTTGAGACACTGAAGAAGCAAAATGGAAAGGAAAGCCTCAGGCACAAATATTTCAGAGGGTTGGAAATAGACACTGACAAAATTCAGCTCTCCCAACCCACACCCCCAAGAGCAATACTAGCTGACGTTTGGGATCATCAGAGTAGTTTATGCTTCCTGCCTCTGTGCAGTTCTGCTTTCTGTTCATACACTATACCTAGCTGTCTAGCGTCTCCCCTCTTTTCTGCCTGTCATTACTGTCCCCTCAGCTTACTTGCTCATGTGATGATCTTTGGTCAGTAACCTGGTGGCTAGTTCCAGACCCACCTTTCCTGTCTTAGACTTACCTATCTCAATCACTGATGCCAACCCCTTAACCTAGAAACCTCCAGAACTAAATGGGGTAATCTGTCTTGATGACTTCACTGACTGACTTAATTTATGTACTAGTCAAGACAACTAACATGGTCTGTTGGCTTAATTTCAAGGGTTTGTGGTCAGAGGGGAAGGGGGGGTTGCAAGAGAGGGGGAGGGAGAAAGAGAGAGAGAGAGAAAGAGAGACAGACAGAGAGAGAGAGAGAGACAGAGAGAGAGATATTTCTATGGACAATTTGTATATATAAATTGACATCATATTGAGCAGATCCTCATTATTTGTTTATGGATTCATTATTTGCTAATTTCCCTGCTTGCCAAAATTTATCTGTAACCCCCCCCCCCCCAAATTAATATCCGCAGCATGAAAACTGTCATTTGCAGTTATGTGTAGAGTGGTTAAAAAATTTGAGTCTCCTGATGGGCTGAAGTCCAATAAGGTGATACTCTGCCTTCTTGTTTCAGCTCTCATACTGTAAACAACTTTCCCTTTTGTGGTCTCCTTAGTGCCACAGTTTTTACATTTTTGTGCTTTTTCTTGGTGATTTTTGCCACTGAAAATGGCCCCCAAGTGTAGTGCTAAAGTGCTGTCTACTGTTCCCACGTGCAGAAAGGCTGTGTGTGATCTGCCTTACAGAGATCAGCTTTATTCAGGCACGAGGTACTGTGCTATTTATAATTAAATGATAATAAAAAGTACATGCCAAAATTTGTGAAACACAATCAAGAGAAAAAGAAACACATTGATTAAAAAGTATAGCTTTGAATGCATATATCTAGAAATTAGATTAAAACTAGAATTTAATAACAATTTGAAAGAAACTTTAAAACCAAGGTTATAAACATGGTTTGAATATCTGAAGAGGAGTTTTATTTTCTCGAATAGGACAAGTTACTTTTATAAAAATGTCAATTCTCTCTAATTAACACATACATTCAATACAATCCCACTCTTATTTTCGCTAGATGTTTTGATAAATACACTTAAAATTTACATAGAAAATCAAGGCCACAAATACCTCTTAGACAAAAAAAAAAAAGAAAAAAGAAAAAAAAAGAAAAAGAAGAAGAAGAATGAGGGGAGAGTTTCCTAACCAGATAAGAAGATAAACTACAAGGTCATGGTAATAAAAGTCATGCATTAGCACAAGAACAGACAAATGGCCAGCCAATGGATCAAAAGAAAGTACTCAGAGATAAACAAATGTATATTTGGGAACTTAATATAGATTTAACCCAAAAGTGAAAAGGTGGTTTGTTCTCAAATGGTGTGGAGGAATAGCAGCTCATTATGGGGAGCAAATAAAACTGGTTCACAACAGTGCATACAAAGTTGAACTCTAAATGGATTCAAAAACTATCAATTTAATGAGCAAAAAATGCAGGAAAATATCATTGTGAATGCAATGGGTAAAAAGAAACATTTTAAGCAAAATTTAAATAACACAAATCATATGCCAAATAATTATAAATGGACAAAAATAAAAGACATATGATAGATTGAGGGAAGATATTTGCAATGTTTAAAAACAATAAATCTTGAAGCCAACAAGAAAAAGATAGGAACTCCAATGAAAAAATAAACACAAAGTAAACAGATAAGCAATTTATAGAAGAGGAAAAAAAAAAACACTAACTAACATCTGAAGATGCTCAAATTCATTCGTAACTAGAAAATGAAATTTGGGGTGGGGGGTGGGAGATGAGGGTAAGGGGGATCGAATATATGGTGATGGAAGGAGAACTGACTTTGGGTGATGAACACACAATGGGATTTATAGATGATGTAATACAGAATTGTACACCTGAAATCTATGTAATTTTACTAACAATTGTCACCCCATTAAATTTAATAAAATAAAATTAAAAAAAAATGAAAATTGAAACAGTATATCAACAAGCTACCTCTTTAAACTGGCAAAAATTAAGATACATGGAAAACACCAAATGTTGGGGTTATAGAAACCCTCATGCGGGAAAGGGTCAATTGTAGTCAATCTGAGGAGTAATCTGACATTATTTAATAAAATATAATATCTTTACACCTTGTTATCCAAATTCTTTACACAGCATTGAGGAAGCTTATCAACTATTATATTCTGCATCAGGGCACTAGAGAAAGTCAGCATATATATTACTGGGAGAGCAGACAGCTTAATTTAAATAAATGCACACCCCAAAGTTCTATGCAGAAGTTAGGTGCAACAGATTTTCTACCTACACACATATTTAAAAAAAAAAAAAATAGTACTGAGTAAAACAAAACAAAAAATAAATACACAATACCATATCCATATATTTAAAATGTATGCAGACAAAACAACAATATACACTTGCATGGACCAATGATGATGAGGTGCTATGAACTAGATGATATAATTTATTTGATCCTATGCAACTGATTTACACATAATTAAGTAATTTTAAAAATTATATTAGAAACAATAACATCATTATAGACCTTCATCCCCCAAAGAGATGGCATTTTAATGAGCCAGATATTTATAAAAGAATGTCTGGTAAGAGAAAATCACTCATTATGTCTCACAGGTCAGCCTCTAATGAACGTAGTTAGTCCAGATTCAATGCTCTCACTTAAGCAGAACCTTGATGAATGGGAAGCACATCTTGTGTGGAGAGCTTGGTGGGTGAGAAGACTGCAAATCACCTAATGTGAAGAACAGGGAGACAAAATAGAATGATTTTACCTGGAATCATAGAGAGTATGTGTACAGTAGTCCCCACTTATCCAAGGGGGATACATTCCAAGACCCCGAGTGGATGCCTGAAACCAGGGACAGCCAACCACTATATATGCTAATGTTTTTTCCTCTACATACATACTTATGATAACATTTAATTTATAAATTAGGCACAGTAAGTGATTAACAATGACTAATAATAAAATAGAACGATTTTTAACCACGTACAATAATAAAAGTTATGTGGATGTGACCTCTCCCTCAAATTATTGTATGGTACTTACCCTTCTTGTAATGAGGTGAGCTGATACAATGCCTACGTGATGAGATGAAGCGAGGTGAGTGACCTACTCACTGAGACGTACTGCTAGGCTCCTACTGACCTTCTGAAGATTCCTCTGGAGGATCAAATCTAGCATGAATTTCTTTTTCCTTCTTTACAATTTCACGGACAGATGATTTGTTCTTACTATAGATCTTAGCAACTCCGCATACATTTTTTTTTCTTTCCTTAATAAGTTGAAAACTTTCATTAAAGAAGCACTTTCAGGCTTCTCTATGGCATATCCAAATTGCCAGTGTCATGACTCTTATGCATTGGGGCCATTATTAAGCAAAATAAGTTATTTGAACACAAGCACTGTGACACTGCCACCCTTCGTCTGATAACCAAGATGGCTGCTAAGCAACTAATGGGCGGGGAAAGAACACAGCATGGATTTGCTAGACCAAGGGGTGATTCACATCCTGGGCAGGAGGGCATGAGATTTCATCATACTACCAAGTACCTTGAGCAATTTAAATCTTATGAATTGTTTCTTTCTGGAATTTTCCATCTCATATTTTCAGATCTTGGTTGACCACAGGTAACTGAAAGCTCAGAAAGTGAAACTACTGACATAGGTAGCTACTGTATCTCTCTTCAATTAATTTTTGAGCTGTCATGTAGAACGGAGATGAGAACTTGCGTATTGCAGGATGAGGGGGGATGGTAAAAGCAACAGGAGGACCCTACAGACAAGTAATTTAGGATAAGAACAAAAGGGAAATTTCTGAGTCAGGAAAGTACAAAATGGGCAGTGTTACAGAATGAGTGTCTTGCTAGGCATTTTTCAAGCAGAACATAGACATCATTAGTCAGGAATGCTGAGGGATTCCTGTCTTTGAAGGGGGTGCAAAGGGATTGGCCTGTAAGCCCTTCTACCTTTTAAAATTTTATAAAACTAAAGACTTTAAAAGGCTCAATGCAAAGAAACGTTAAATTGTAAGCTGTTAGTTTTGTTTTCTTTTCCTCAAATATGGATCAAGCAATGACTCTAGAGGCTAAGTAAGCTACTAAATTAAAAATATATATATTAAGAATAATTTGAGGATTTTCTTTTTCTCTTGCCTATTTGTAAGGCTGGTGTGTCATCCTCATTCATCAGTTCACATTGAAGTTAGGAAGAAGACACTTTGATGGTTCCAGGTGTTTAATCACATATCAATCTGTTTTCATACCTATGATTAAAAGCTCTCCACAACCATGATCATGTACCACAGGCATCTGTTTTTCCCCTTTGGGTTGGAAAGAATAAACCCAGGGTATAAAATAAACAGAGGTGGAATCTTCTCATATCATCATATGATTCAGAGTTCTGTAATAAAATTGACCGTCAGTCATGTAGCAGGAGTATCCTCAGAAATTACATCATTGCTAGCATCACTAGCATTTGAGCTATTCTAATGGTACATTAGCACATAGTGCCTGAAAGGAAAGTTTAATTCATTCTTTATTCTTTTTTCTAAGTCCCATTCCTAATTTATTTTCCCTTCCCTCAATCAAATTCAAACTGGAATTCAAGTTACCTAAGGCACCCTTGGAAGCATTTATAACAGGGATAAAATGGCAGAAATTTAAAACTCAATTTTCTAAATAAAATAAGTAATGTTGAACCTTGTCTCAATCCTGTGCACTCTCTAGGACATATGCTAATCAATTCTTATTTAGTGCTAATGTGATTATGTAGTAAAAATATAACTCAAAACTAGAAACATTCTTCTTTTTTCATTTACTGGTCATTCAAAAACTTTGAATTATGCTTAGTTCTTTTTTACTCTGAGTATAACATTCTTCCACACATAGCAGCACTTCTCATTTTACTAAACTTAATGAAAGGATCAGAAACCTATCTGTTAAGGATTATGAGAAGAAGAAAATAATGATATCGCTAAAACCAGATTCATGATATTAGATGCCTAGGTTGTGTATAAACTCAGAGCTATTCTGGGGGTAACTAGTAGAAAATTTTGCTCATGGTCAGGGGTCAGCAAACAATAGACCTCTGGCTAAATCCAACCTACCACCTATTTTGTTAAATAAATATTATTGTAATACAGCTGTATCCATTCATTTACCTATTGTCTATGGTTGTTTTCATGCTACAAAGTTGTTGAGTAGTTATATTCAAGACCATATGGTCTGTAAAGCCTAAAATATTTAATATCTGGCCCTTGCAGAAAAACTTTGATAACCTCTGCCTTAGTTCCTCTGAAGTCCTATGAACAGATAAATGGATCAGACTTTGAGACCCTTAGTTACTCCTCAAATAATAAGCCTGAATATAGGTAAGTGGTAAGTAAAATATGCCACAAAACTGGATGGAGAGAAAAGATACCACACCAGAACAGGAAACTCATCTACAGAAAAGGTATTAGTGAGGATTTTACTAATTAATTCATTAGACATACATGTATTAAGGGCCTACTATGTGTTAGTCACCTTGCCAGTCCCTGGAGACACAAATGAGAGCAAACAAGATGTAATTCCTATCCTCCTGGAACCTAGAATAGGATTCACATATTAAATCAACTCAAATACATACAAAACTGCAAAATGAAGTGAGTGTTATTACTTACCGCAGGGTGATTGAGAAAGAAAGCTAACAAGTTTAAGGTGGACATCTGCTTTATTTTTCCTGAAACATTTTCTCCCTCTGGTAATAGTAATCTTTCTTTGAGGAACTGTCTCCCTAATCTAAACTTGGATTAAAAGGCCACCCTTCCTTACCTACAAGGTTGGAAACATGACATGAGCTAGGTTAACTGGAGTAGCTCATGTGCCCAGGTACAGGGATTGTTACAGGAATAATTCCATGACTGAAGCTTAACCAGTCACAAGTATTTATTATAGTGGAGAAAGGAAGTTCTCTTTCTTCTTTCCCTTTTGGTCATGATGTAGTAAAGATGTCAGACCAAAGCGGCCAGGGATCTTGTTCTCCTTCATGTGAACTCGGAGAGAGACATAGACAGACAGAAACAGATGAGATATAGATACATAGACAGATAGAGCGATAGAGAGATAGATGATAGATTGATAGATACATGATAGATAGATAGATAGATAGATAGATAGATAGATAGATAGATAGATAGATAAAGAGAGAATCAGAGACAGAAACAGAGACAAGAAGTGAGCTCGTAGCATTTGAGATCCTGGATTCAATTGTCCTTGGAGCCAAAGATAAACCAGAAATGATCAGAAAAGTGAGTTTTCCATGTAATATTCCAGGATATTACACGGATATTGCCCTAGACACCCATAAAATGAAAATAGTTGTTGTTTTGAAATTGAGATTACCTTGAAATCAGAAAAAAGACAAAGAGTTACTGAGGGTGCTTGCCAAGTATAATTGGGAACAAGGTCAGTGTGTGTGTGTGTGTGTGTGTGTGTGTGTGTGTGTGTGTGTGTGTGTTTCTGTAGGGGGATAGCTATGTGGGAAAAGGATAAAGGAAGTGAAATATTATAAAGATCCAAGTAGTAGCTAAGTGGAATGGGATCTGCCCTTTGATGTGGCATTGTCATAATCACTTAGACATTAAAGACCACATGCCTACATGTGGGAACATGGGTATTTCTATGGCTGTGCACCCTTGAATTCTGGGATTCTTCACTGTTCTTATTTCCCTTATACTTTTTCAATACTTTTCCAGTTACATTTGTGGACTAATTCTTTTGTATGTGGCCACTTAATGTTGGAGTCCTAAGTCTCCTTGCTCCCGTTCAGCAAACTTGTCACCATCTGTGATGGTAATTACCTTCAATATATTGAGAGCTCCAGAATTATCTTTATTTCAGAGCACTCTTTTGAATTCCAGGCACATCCATCCATCATCTTATCAACATTTCCTCTTGTAGGTCTTAAACGAACCTCAAACTCATCAGCTAAATCAAGGACTTATGAGTGCCTCCTGCAAAATTTCAGTTCCCCCATTTCAGTAAATGATACCAACATGGTTCAATCCAGAAATCTAGAAGTCGATCTTTTTAATACTCTCTACTTCATTCCCAAAATTCAATCTATTATAAATCCTGTGAATTTAAAATAGTGGTTCTTAAAATGTAGTCCCCTGGCCAGTAGCATAAACAGCATCTGGAAACTTGTTAGAGATGTAAATTCTCAGGGTTCACTCTAGACCTTCTAAATTAGATACTGACTTTAGGACCCACCAATCTCTAATTTATTTTGAAGTTTGGGAATTCCTGATTTAACCTTTTGAAAACTCTGAAATGTGTTCACTTTTCTCAATCTCCACTATCATCTACCTAATCAAAATGCCACCATCCCTATCCAGGACTCTGTAGTTGACTCTTAACTGATCTCCCCAAATATAAATACACCCGCCAATGTGTTTTATTTTTCATTGTGATAATTGTCTAGGTTGTTTTCATTTTAATTAATTGTCTGATCCATCCTCTGTCACCTCGCATATGTGAGGACACATTCAGAAATGTTGTCCTGCTTTTGCAAACAGCTTAAAGTCTTCAATGTTTGGAATCCCCTCCAAACAATGGCACAAGTTTTTCAGGAGGACTCTCGGGCTTGTGGACAGGGGAATTTAGAGTCCTGCTTCAACTGCTATTGGTTAATTTAGCAGGAAACACAAATGCATTCCTTCCTTTCTTCTTTCATTTATTTATTCAACAAATATCTTTCTAGAACCCACTATGTGGCACAGATGATGCAATACTGCTGTGCAGTAGTCCAGAGGTAATACAGATAGGGGGCTTGCCTACACAAACTTTCTAGTCTAATTGGGGTATAAGTGCTACGTGGATAAGTGTTCTGAGGTGAGCAAACCATCTTCATTATAAGGAATAATGGGGAATGCATCTTTATTATATAGAGTGTTAATCTAAAATTAAAAGACAAAAGTGAGAAGGAACAAGCATTTATTTGAGATCCAAAAGAATAGCT
Organism: Rhinolophus sinicus; assembly: GCF_057876585.1. Lineage (NCBI taxonomy): Eukaryota > Metazoa > Chordata > Mammalia > Chiroptera > Rhinolophidae > Rhinolophus > Rhinolophus sinicus. The sequence continues at coordinate 58,702,792 of NC_142503.1, forward strand.
ATTTGGGAAGCACTATTCAGGCAGAAACTCGGATAGTATTCCGATTAGGAGGTAAAGGCAAGCGGTACTTATGAGAAAGGGAAGGGGAACAATTGCATGGATAGAAGGAAGGGATTTCTATGGTTGTTAATAAACTAAAGAAGGAATTTCTATATGTGTAGATAAGCTAACATAGTGATACTGTTTGTAAAGAACATCTTTAATCTTCAGCAAGGCAGTCATAACAAACAGTTGTTTGGAATATAGTGATGCTTTCAGCCCAGTCTAAAGGTAATTCTGCCCAGTTTTAACATTCTAAAACTGGGCAGCTCCAACTCCATTTTAAAGTGGTTCTGTTTATTATTTTTCACTAGAGCAATGAGGAAAGGTCTCAGAAAGAAAGGACAATCTATGTGAACAGCAAGGAAACAAAGACAGAGGAGAAAATAGGTGTAAATGCCTTGAGGCAGGTAAAATCTGATGCTAATGATGAATCACTTGAAAGCCAGTGAGGCTGGTAAGAAGCAAGCAGAGAGAGAGAGATGAGATGCGGCTGGAGAGCAGGGAAGGGCCAGATTATGGGACCCCTAACTCAGTGTAAGCAGTTTGGATTTTATTCTAAAGGCAACAGCTAAATTGTACTACCTGCTCTTCAAGAGAACAGATATGAAGAAGACAAGAATGGTTATGGATGACCTTATTGAAATCCGAGGTCAGAACCCAGAAAACACTATTGTTTTATTGCTGTACTGATGCCAGTACATCAGTTCAAGCATATTAAGAATCAAGGAGGCTTTTGTCGGTGAACCTGGAAAGTCACCATAATTTGTAATTTTGCTTCTATTGTAAAACACATTCCAAATTCGAAATAATTAAGTAACAACAAAGACAAAACCAAAATCTTTAGAAACACACTCCATGAAGTTGGGGAGCATCTCAGCAGTTCAAAGCATATTTAAAATTAAGTTACTTGATATCAGTATTTTTACCTCTAAAGTTAAAAGTTAAACATTTCTTTAAGTATTTTTTAAACCCATGATCTTTGATCATCCGAAGAATCAATTACTGATGGTTTTCAATTCCACTTTTGGCTCAGACATTTCAACCACATATTGTTTTTATTTATATTTTATTTTAAGCTTTATTTAGTTCTTCCCTTGTTCTCTTTCATATAAATATGAATATGCTCAGCAGGCAGGTGGTTATATTTGTCAAGCTTCCCCTTGGTCTTCTATAAATAAATAAATAAATAAATAAATAACTCGTGTGATGGGAAAATAAATCATATACATTAATTAAATTCAAATTTTCCTCCTACAAAATGTCCTTTTCCAGATTTTCTGCCTACTTTTTGGCTACATTCTTTGCTGCCAGGGAGGGGAACAGAGAAGTGTAAATGATATGCATACCTCAGAATTGGTATAATTAACAGATCTTTAGGTTATTCGGCAGCACAGCAGTTCCTGTTTCACTGTTACGGTCTGAAGAAACCAGATTACATACTTCAGTGACCTGTCCATACATGGGCAGAGCTCCAGCTTCAAAGCTTCAATTTGTTACAACTCGCTGGCAAAGTGATCATACAGTACCCATCTTCTACAAAGACGCACGTTCAATAGCCATTTTCTAACTTGCTTGCAGCTATTTCAGCTGTAGCATTATTTCCAGTTCAGGAAATGTTTTCCAATGCAAGAGAAGAGAGAGAGAGAGAGAGAGAGAGAGAGAGAGAGAGAGAGAGAGAGAGAGAGAGAGAGAGAGATTTTTAACAACTCTGCAAAAAGAAACCTTGCTTTTAAACTTTGTTCTGCTCCTCATGTCAAAGCAGATTGCCCAACTAATTAGGGCCCTAAGTTCTCAGTTCAGAGCCCTGAACTTTCCTGAAGGCTTTGCCTTGACCTTGTTTACAATCAGCCCAATCTATGAAGATATTCCAATTATTAGCTAGAATAATTCTCAGCTTAATTTCTTCTCTCTTACCCTAATGATCTCTCTTTAAAATTATATGTAATCAGTGATCCACTGAGGATAAGATGTGGGGCTCTGTGGGTCATGTGCAAGGGTTTAAAGCTTCACTCCTGTGTAATTTTAGGCAAGTTACTTAGCCTCTCTGGGCTGCATTTCCAGACAAAATGTCAATTTTAAATAAACAATGAATATTTTTAGTATAAGTATATGCCATGCCACATTTGTCCATTCTCAACCTGGCAACCCTACTCTGGGCCTTAGTTTTCTTATGTGTACAATGAGCATAATAATGGGAGGCTTGTAAAGATTAAATAAATTAATCCAGTTGAAGCATTTATTATAGTGACTCACACATGGTGGGCTCTCACTAATTCTTAGCTTTTGTGTTATTGGTATTATCTTTTCTCCAGGAAATAAAGGAAAGCAACACAAAAATGTTTGGATAGAGTTTTGAGTTTCCCACATGCTAGGCAAAGTGGGACCTAGATATCGTGGGAGACACACTCATTCTATCAGCACAGACTTTATTAGATGCAGACATGTGCCAGGGGCTTCGTGTTCTCATTTACTCCTGCAGTCCCGTGTGCTCTAGTTGTTTTCCGACCCATTTTATGGAGGAAAAAATGGAGACTCTGAGAAGGAACTTGCTATAGGATTCAAGGGTAGTAGTTGGTAAAGCGGGGATATGTTTTGTGATATTTCAACATGCAGGCTCTTTTCTCTCTTCAGACCATTGTCCCAAAATAAAATCAAAATTTGATACTACAAAAAAAAAAAAAAAAAAGACTCAAAAATACTTTGAATTTAAAGAAAAAAATACAAATTCTTATTTAGCAAATATTATTTGATGAAGATAACTAAAAGTAATTCTATAACACTTTACAAAGTTACAAAGCACCATCACCATAATTTGTAACTTATCTCACAATGACCCCATAAAGGTGGCTTTTCTAGTAGCCCTCTTTTCAGAAATGAAGCAATAATATTCACGAAATAGGTATCTTCCCTCTCAGCATGCAGTTGTAAGGGTTAAAACCAGAACTAAAACCCAGGTGGGTTTTAAAACCCAGATCTGGTAGGGCTGCCATAACAAAATACCACAGACTAAGAGGCTTGAACAACAGAAATTTATTTTCTCACTGTTCTGGAAGCTGGCTCCTGCGTGAAGCCCAACACCAAGGTCACTGCTTATTTGGTTTCTTCTGAAGCCTCTCTGCTTGGTTTGCAGGTGGCTGCCATTTAGCTGTCTTCACGTGGCCTTTTCTCGGTGTGTGAGCATCCCCAGTGTCCCTTTTCTTATAAGGACACCAGTCATATTTGATTAGGGCCCCACCCTTATAACTTCATGTAACCTTTAGTATTTCTTTAAAGACTTTACCTCCAAATATAGTCACATTGTGTAACCCACTTGTATATATGAATTTGGGGGGAACACAATTCAGCCCTTAACGCTAGGCTTTTCCATCTCTGGTCCTATCTGTATTGTTAGTCACGCTGCTTGGCGGGGAGTACTTTAAATACAATTCTGTTGGTATTTTTGATGGTGAACGAAATATGTAAAATGTGATAATGGGTACATTATAAAGATCAGTAATAATTCTTTGAGGACATAAAAGAATTTTCAAAATTCAATAACTTACACTTGACATTTGGTGCACTGTAATACTGTAACACGTTTTTGGATTACGAGTGAAACAACTGAACCTGAGAGGAAAGTCTGATCGTAGCTGATTTAATAACTAACCTCAAGTATGAAGAAGCATTAGGAATTCAAAATACATTCCATACATGTATGGGGAAGACACAATGATAAGGCATGCACTATTTTACCCTAACACCTCCAAATTTGAAACTTTCTGAAGTATAGGAAATGTAGGCAGCACTCTAAGGGTCAGACCAACCTCCACATGTACCTACAAATACCAGGTGAGATTAACAGCTGCTTGTGCTGGGTGAGTGGATGGATGACGCATAGGACTACCGCTTACTCCTGGTGTCAGGTGGATTCTGTGACACAGTCTGATTTGTTTGCATTTAGCAAGTGTGAACCAAGTAAGGGAAGCTTTATGGTAGCAGCTGGAGGAAAAATCTGTAGGAAAGATTTAAAAAAATCTTTCAACACTTAGTGAACGTAGGTAGAGAGCATTTAATATGGACACCACTATAAATGATTTGAGCTTCAATACTGGTTTTCAAAAACACAGTCTGCACAGTGGTATTTTTATAGTCAGTGTCAAGCGCAGTCGTTTTTAGTTACAGCTTGCATAACAGTTCAAGATAAATCAAAGTGAACTGTTCTGAACGAAAATTTAAAAAAGGCACAAATTTGCTAATATTGTAATCGTTGCTTTGGCCAAAGGCTACTTTGCACTATGTCTACATAACACTCCTTCAGCAAATATTTATTAAGTGTTGATTATTTGCCAAAGAATGTCCTAGGTGCCGGAAACATATCAATGAATAAAACACAGTTCTGGCATGCAATATGCCTATAGCATCTCCTGGGGAGAGAAGCAATGGCCATACTGGGGGTTAAATGCTAAGTGACATCAGAACTCCATGCTCTGGATTCTGGTGAAGTGGGCAGCAGCTACACTTTTCTTGGCTGAAGGAAATCAGGGTGAGTTTCCCAAAGGAGTTGATGTCTTAACTCAGATCAAGGGCTGAGAAAGAATTAGTTAGACAAGTAGTCGGCAGGAGGAGCCTTCTGAGACAAGGGCACAGTATGCTCAGTGTACTGAAGGGCAAATTAGCATAGCATGGGGAGTCATTTAGCAGGATTAGAAAAAAGAATGGAAAACAGGGAGTGTTGAGAGATGAAGCTGGAAAATTTCTCAAGGGGATATGCACATAACGAAGGGGAGTTTGGATTTCACTCCTATGCATTCTGACTATTCAATGCAAAAATGGATATAGTAGGAAGAACAGATAGGGGATAATGCAGTAATGGAGGCATAAGATTATGGTATTCTGAGCAAAAATGTCATGTGGGCCATTATGACCTGTTTTAAAGGGATGGTGATATTGACAGAATTAGTACTTCATTAGATGTGGAAAGAGAAGGAAGGAAAGAACTAAATATTCCCCAGGTGTCTGGAACAGAGAGTAAGGTTGGAGAGAAAATGGTAAATGGTGCATGTGTAATATATTTTCATTTTATTTATTCAAACAATCTTTACTGAATCCCTACTCTGTGCTTGGGAAACAGAAAATTGTGGTAAACACTGGACATAGTGGTAAATAATATAGATAAATCCCTGTAGCTCACGTTCTATTGATTTTAATAACCAGGTGGAAAAATCTAGAAGGCAAGTGGCTCATTACAAAAGTTAGGTGGTTATCAGTACTTGGGTGATATTTGACAACATATCAAGAGGAAGAGGATCGATCAGTCATAGAAAATGTTGAGCGAAAGAAGAAAAGAGTTTAAACATTTTTGAGGGACATGACATATGACAGACAAATAGATGACAAGAGCCTTCAGTAAAAATGAGAAGTGGCCAGGATGTAGTAGGAAGACAAAAAGAGAACATTGGCTTCATGGCAGACTAGTCATTACCTGGTTGCTTACATCTGTAGAAAGTCAATCCAGATTATTATAGTGCAAAGCACATTGTTTCTCTCTGAATTAGCTGGTGCCTATCTCCTTTGAATTAAGGTTTACAAAGAAGTCTACATTTACCCTTGGGTGGCAGGAACAGAGATAAAAAGGAACAGTAACTTAAATGAGTCCTTCTTTTTATGGTGCTAAAAAGATAAATGCTTTTTTTTCCCCCCAGAAGAAAACTGAATTCTAGTCCTACATGTGATTACATAACAAAATAATTACAAAAAGAAGCCTGGAAAACTCATAATTTCCCTAATGTTTTATTGTATTTTTAGGTTTATCTCTTTTGTTTCTGCTTCAAACTTTTCTGAATAGAAATTTTTCTAGCCTGTTATAATAATGACGATGACCAAATTTTAGTAAGTGCTATGTGCCAGGTAACAAGTGCATGCTTTGCATGCATGCACTTAATTCAATCATCACAACAATCTTTTGAGATTGTAGTTTAGGAAACTGAGATTTGGAGAAGTGGAGTAACTTGTCCAAGATCACATGACAATTACGTTGGTGAAGGTGGAATTTGAACTAAGAACCCATGACTCTAAGCATGTGACAACACCTCCATCGAGATGAAAAAGCCTTGGGGTTTGCCTTTCAACAGGGAAGATCTGTATTATGTTCGGAATCAATTTTAATCTTGTTAGGAAACCAAAGAATATATATTACATTTCACTCATTAAAATTACATAATGCCCTCATCTGGATAAACAGATAATCTCCATAAAAGTGAAAACAACTTAATATGGTATTTTTCTTTCATGAATTTTTTAAAGAGCTAATTTATTCATAAGCAAAAATGAATAAAAGCATTTCCTCACCAGTAAGGTTGTGTTGTTAACATGAATTGCTTTCTGCCTGATGGAGCTGGTGTCCATAGGGATTATTTTTCTTTCATATGTAAATGCCAATCATAGAAAAATTATCTGTTAAAAAAATGGCCATTGCTGTGCTCACTTCGGCAGCACATATACTAAAAAAATGGTCATTGGTTACTAGGTGTCAGTTCGATTTATGGGTAATACCAGTACTTTCTTTGCTTCCCTTAAATCATTTATATTTCTCCCTCAGAGTCTGAATTATCCTATTCCCCTCTGTAGAGCTAGGAGCCCTAATAAAGCTCCCTCCTAGAAAACATTAGCTGTTGGCATTGTTGTGGATTGAATTGTGTCCCCCTAAATAAGATATGCTGAATTCCTCTCCCCCACAACCTCAAAATGTGACCATATTTGGAAATTAGGCTGGTGCAGAGTGTAAATAGCTAAGTTAAAATGAGGTCCTACTGGAGTAGGTTGGGCTCCTAATCCAATAAGACTGGTGTCCTAATAAGAAGAACATGTGAAGATAGAGGGAGAATAACCATGTGAGAAGGCATATGAAATTATGCAGCTGCAAGCTAAGGAACTCCAACGGTGCCAGCCAACCACCAGAAACTAAGAGATCTGGTATAAAACAGATTCTTTCCTAGATCCTTCATAGGGAGCATGAGCCTGCTGACATTTTGACTGTGGACTTCTAGCCTCCAGAATTGTGACATAATAAAGTTCTGTTATTTTAACCCACCCAGTTGATAGTACTTTGTTATGAGTGCTCTAGGAAATTAAAACGTGTGTGTGTGTGTGTGTGTGTGTGTGTGTGTGTGTGTGTTCACCATCACAGTGAAATTTGCAACATGAAATATTCTTGGAGCCTTTAAAATTTAGAGTCATAAAAAATGATGAAAGGTAGAAGGAGCACTTCAGATCCTATAGTCCAGTCTCTCATCCCTGAAGTATGTCTTGTGGAAGCATTCTTGACACACGATCATATCTTCTCTGCTTAAATTACTGATAACCCAATATGCCAGGTTAGGCATAATAAGGAGACACAGGAGATATTAACAATTCCCTGTCCTCGTAGAATTTATAATTTTTACTGGAGAAAACATTTGTAAGTAAATAGTTTTTAGAAAATCCAAACAGATAGAAATAGGATTTTTCAGGATGCATGTGTCACATAACCCAACTTTGACTGGCTTAAGCAAAAAGGAAAGGTAATTCATTCACGTGACACATTAGTCTATAGATGAATCCGAGTTTGGAAGCAGCTTGATAAACAACTCAAAATGTAACACTAAAATGAATCTCTCATCTTGCCTTACTTGAGGTTGACTCTAACCACAGGCTTGATTCTCCTCAGTAGAAAACACAGGTAAAACAATTTTAGGCGTTATAGTGCCAACCAAATGAGAAAGGAAAAATCTGGGTGCTCTCAACCGTGTAAGGGGGGCATTATTGTTGGGCAGGCAGCCAACCAAAATCTACTAGACAAGAACAAAGTCTATCATGTTATATATGCAGGAGAACATTTATTCCTCCTGGGCTAGTCGAGAAAGTTTCATAAGAGAAAAACATTTTTTTTCCTAGATCTGAAAAGACAGAGAGGTAGAAAGAAGATATAAAGCCATATAAAATGACCAGCGTATCATAAATGAATGCAAATAAGCTTAAATGAGGTAAGGGTTTCAAGGTATGGTGAGTAGGGATAAGTAGGAAGTGCGAATGGAAAAAGAGGGTGGGTTGGGTTCTTGCCTTTATAATAAGAGCCATCAAGACCCAGACCAGGTGTGGCTACCAAGTGTTTCAGAAGAGTGACTTTTAGGGATAGTTTAAGGAGGAGATGGATTAAAGATAACAATAATAGTTTAAAACAAAATAAGAAGATGTAAATTAGAACTAAAAATGTGCAAATGGAGAATATGGCATCAATTTGGTAATGTACAGGATTTGGTGGCAGGTGAGGGAGAAGACTGGTGAGAAGTTTCTTCTGAAATTTCTTGAGTAATCACTGAGAGAAGACTGTGCCTTTAACCAAGGCAAAAGCTTATTTAAGGAATAAGAAAAAAATCGTAAACAAAACAAAACAAAAGTGAAGAAGAGAAGAGTTCTGTTTTGGATACATTGATTTTATGGTATTTAAATATACTCCTGTGAAGATACTTAAAAAAAAAAAAAAACGTAGTTAGAAATATATGCCTGAGATTCCTGAGAAGTCAAGACATTAAAATATTGGAGTTCTTCCACCGGCCAGCACTTAACTTGTAGTGAGATCAATTCAAAAGGCAAACTTTATCTGGATCCTTAATTACTCGGCTGCCACAAACCATAAAAATCCTTCACTGAATTTATTTCATTGAAAATCTCTCCCAACTCAGTGTGTGTTCTACATTTTTGTCTTTTGTGTCGCTCTTTGTTTTTAGACCCCCAAGCTCCTTGGGGTGAGGACTTTGTCATTAATTTAGCACAGCTGAATATATTACATGGTGCCATGTGTATTTATAGAAGTTTGCTAAGTAATGATGATTCAGATTTGATAATCAGCACTTGTGATGATGATATGGTTATGCAGATCAACACTTACTATGCAAAAATCGTTTCCTATAGGGGCAGATGTGCTGGTCTCCCTCTTAGTAAATTTTTAGATCAGTAAATTTCTTGCACTGTAAAAGTCAATTTGGAATTATGCCTGTTTCTTATTGCCTAAGGGAACCAAGAATGCAGGACCTTTCAATGCACAAAGCTGCTGATGGTAAATAATGCTGATGGCTTTAGCAGCAACTAATTCTAATCATTTAAATGATATAAAATGCCTTTTATTGCTCTAACAGCATAGTGATTTTACATCTCCAAGTAAAAAAATCAGTGGTTAAAACACTTTAAAATATTTAGAATATATTCACACAAAGGCAGTTCCTCCATTAAGGAACACTGAGACTCCATTCGAAATTGGAATAAAAAAAGTTTTCATTAAGTTTTTTGGAAGATGACAAATGCTTCCAGATTTCAGATTTAACCTCTCTCTAAAAATAAGAGGAGCGCTGTTTCATAATCTTTTTAAATTTTTTTTAAAATTCTATAAACATTTGAACTTTTATTTTAAAAATATTGGTAAAAACTGCACTCATTTACTAATACTCTATTAACTAGTGATTCCATCAACCTAAGATAGGTGGATACAAACCCAAGTTATTAAGAGGAGAAAAAGGGGGTAATAAAGGAAGCAAGGAAAGAAAGTGGGAGAAAGAAGTTTGCAGGTTTGGAAATTTTCATTTCTACAATATTGGAATGCAACTGTGACAAAGTAACTGATTTCAGAAGGAAACCTCATGGTTAAGGCTATTTTCATGCTTAAATTTTCAACACATTCTGAAGTGAAATTTTGCTGTAATTTCATACCTGGCCTCTCAGAAACTCCTAACCATTCCTCTTTATTTATCACACTCCTCAGCACCAGCTGATTGAAATCTTAGTGGTATCTAAGTGATTTAAATTTGATAGACAACTCTAACCCTATTTTTAAAATGTAGCAATTAGGTGACATTGTATCACTCATCTCCCAAAACAACCTCAATAACAACAGGAATATGTTTAAATATCCAATTATATATTCTGGAGTGCATGTAAAAATAAACACCACCACAACAGTAAAGTATTAACAGAAATGATGAGAGTTCCACAATAATAATTGCTGCAAGCACCAAACATGATTAAATCTGTGGTTTTATGGTCTTCCTCCTCCCTCCCCATCCTGGGAACTAGTGGGTGTGGAGGAAGGCAGTAAACAAATTTTTGTTTGTGTACGTGTGTATATTCAAATTTCTCTCTTTAACATTTATCTTTAGAATCAACTAGAGTAAAAACTGTAAAAAAAAAATCCCTTTAATACTAAAGTGGTTTTCTTCTTTCCTTTGTTGTTATTGATACTGTTTTGTAAAGATTCATGTGAAGGAACAGCTTGCTATTTATGTGTTTTTGGAGAGCTTAGTTGGAAAATGTAGGTCTATCTATTCTTGATGGGGGTAAGTGACTAAAAAGGAATGTGAAAATACAGAATACCTGTTCCCATGTGCCAATATTATATAGATTCTAAATTACATATATGCAGAAAATGAGGTTTGCTGGCATCCACTGCCTTTCTTTTCAACTTCTCCCAAATTGATCATATGGAAGTTTATAAAAAAAAAGAGGAACACATTCGGGATCAAAAGACAAAACCAGACAACTTGTGGGTGGTCCCACAGAGCAGAGTAAAAACACTAGAGCTAGACCACAAAACACCAGAAAAGCTACAATGTGATGCCGAAGCAAAGAGAAAGAAATCTAACAACTTTCTGATTCTCTACCCAACGTCCTGAGTATTCCATTCTGTTTACCCGACTATTTCTACAGTATTGGTGAAGGGGGAGTAGGACTCATTTCTCATGTGTGCACTTTTCTAGAAGAAAACGATGGAGGCAGCATCCATTGTGCCTGAGCAGATTTAAATGTGTGAATGCATTAAACACTTTTTTTTTTTTTTAATTTCATAAACATCACATAAATAAAAGCCGGAAAGTCCCAATCCATTTTTTCTAGTGGCTAGAATGCTGGCATATGACTGGATGGGAAAGAAGACTGCAAGTACTGCAGAAGTGAAAATTTGAAACACAGTGAGAAAGTGTTAATGATTTATTCAAGTTCACAGATGAACAGTTTAGAGAATTGTACAAAAGTCTTATAATGATCGTTGTAAATTTACACCAATCAGGGTCATTCATTATCTGCATTGCTTAAAAAGATACTATCCATAACCTTATAACAGGCTTACTTTGGAACAAACACTCACAACTAATATTATGTGAAAATGTACTTATCTTGTTAGATTCTGAGAAATGTGAAACTGCCATAGTCATTTGTACCAGTTAGCTTGCTGGCAATTAGAGGATCTTGGACTGTCTACATTTGATTCTTTGCTCATTATCATAGGGAAGAGGTGGGAAAAGGTGGGACTGTTCTAATTAAAAAATATCTTTGTATCTATTTTGTTACCCACTCAACTTCCATTCATGGCTTACACTTCTTGGGTAAAATGCCTTCGAATTCGTAGGTACAATGAAGTCAGATCTTATTATTAGCAATACTCTCCCTCACCCTGCCTTCCATATTATAGATTTTACTAAATAAACATGTGTCACTCCTCCTTATCAACATTGTGAATCTAAGTACAGAGGGAGCCAAAATAAAATGTATACACATTTTAAGAAAGGAAAAAACTGTTAAAAGAGTAATACTCGGTATATACTGGTAACAAAAGATGAATACAGGTCATGTGTATACATTTTTTTTTTTGGCACCCCCAGCAGTTAATAAATGAATAAGCAGAGAATAATCTCTGCTTATATAATCTATGATTTTAATGCTATACTCATTCATTCATTATTATTATCCCACATATATATGGGAGTGGTAAGGACTGAGGCAAAGTGTGAAGCGGATTCTCTATCTAAAGGGGCCAACTAACCTGAACCCCTCAGTGAAGGTTGCTATTTCTTGATGCAGGCTCAGGGCTGCTAGCTGTTTTGATTTTCAGAGAAGTCATATGTTTTTATTTGTTTCGATTAACTCAGAATATATAAGCAAAATACATATCTAGGACAAACTACCATTTGTTATCCCTTGTATACAGGTGAATTCAGCAAGCAACAGTTCATCAAGTTGATAAACTTGGACTCAAAGGTCACACCAGAATGCCTTGTCAGGCAAAGAAAATTCTCTTCATCTATTAAAGAACTCGTCCTCTTTTGCCTTTGACCCATCCATTCTCATTGCATACCTTCTTCCCTCCCTGTCTCTTCCCGTACCTTCTCTTCTGCCCTTTTCATTTTCTCAACCCATCACTCAATCTTTCTACTTTTTTGCTGTCTTACATTCAACAAATATGAACCACAGCTCTACTCCCAAGACTGTGTTCTACTCGACACCCTTCTCTCACATCTTTTTTCATCAATATCCCCCTTTTCCTGCATCCTCAAACTTTTCCAAACTAAAACGTCTTATTTTTTCAAAAAATATGTTCTGAAAGAATCTTCCTTCTAGCTCTCCTTTTCGTTTGAACTGATTCTTTCTCATCACCAGATTTCTTGAAAGCATAATCCATGTTCACTGCTTTTATCTCCACATTATTCATACACTTACTCCTTAAATGAAACAAATCCAGTCTTTAAAGTTACTCTCCCAAAAGTTTGTCTCTCTTTAAGTTCTTTGATTTCCATTTTGCATATGACAGCTTAGCCTTCCCTATTTTCCTTGAATCAGATTCCTGCTTTCAATTTCTGTGACATTCCATTATCCTCCTACATATATTTAAATTTAATTTTGAAAAACATTTGGTATAATTTTTATGACATTTAATGTTTTCAATCATAGAACTAATACATATTAATTAAAAGTTTAAAATGCATGAAATCTTTTCAACAAATGGTGCTGGGACAACTGGACACTCACATGCAAGTGTGAAGTTGGAGCCCTTCATCACACCTTATGCAAAAAATAAGTCAAAATTGATAACAGACTTAAAAGTAAGAGTTAAAACTATTAGAAGAAAGCATAGCTATAAATCTTCATGACCTTGGATTAGACAATGGTTTCCTGAATATAACACCAAAAGCACAGTGACTATCTATCTATCTATCTATCTATCTATCTATCTATCGATCTACATAAATTGAGCATCATCAAAATTTTAAAAATTTGTGATTCAAAAGATACCATCAAAAAGTGAAAAAAAACCACAGAATTTAGAAAAAATATGTGTAGAGATCTCTTAGAACTCAACAGTGAAAACAGGAATAACCTAAATTTAAAATGGACAATGAGTTTGAATAGATATTTCTCTAAAGAAGATATTTAAATAGCCCACAAGCAGATGCAAAAGATAATCAACATCCTTAGTCATTAGAGAAATGCAAATCAAAACCAGGATATACCATCATATACTCACAAGGATGGCTAAAATAAAAATGACGTGCAAAACGAGTGTTAACAAGGATGTGGAGAAACAGTAATCCTCATACATTGCTGGCGGGATTATAAAACAGTGCAGTCACTTCAGAAAACAGTTTGGCAGTTGTTTAAAATGTCAACCATAGAGTTACCTTATGATTAAGCAGTTCTGCTCTTGGGTATGTACCCAAGAGACATGAAAATACACGTTTACACAAAAACTTGTACGCAAGTGTTCACAGAAACATTATTCTTAAGGTAAAAAGTAGAAACAACTCATCTGATTAATGGATAAACAAAATGTGATATAGCCATACAACGGAATACTATTATTCATCAATAAAAAGGAATGAGTATTGATATATGCTACACCATGGATGAACCTTGAATACTTTTATACTAAGAAGCCAGTCACAGAAGACCATGCATAGTGTGATTGCATTTATATAAAATGTCCAGAAGAGGCAATTCAGCATTGTTGAATAAAATCGAGGAATAATAGTTCCCAGGTGATAAGAGGAGTAAGGAATAGGGAGTCACTGCTAATGGAATGTTTTTGAAGCGCAGACAGTATTCTCAAATTAGATGATGGTGATAGTTGTACTACTCTGTGAATATATGAAAACCCACTGAACCCATTTAAAAGAGTAAATTTATTGGTATGTGAATTATACCTCAATAAAACTATTAGAAGTAAATAAGTGAGAATGAAAAAAAGACAATAAAGATCATCTCTGAACTCAACAGCCAGAGACGATCACCCTGAACTTAAAGATATAGGGCAGATTTTGGAGTCACCCAGACCTACATTCAAATCCTGTTCTTTTCACTTATTAATGTATTCGTGGCTAAGTGATTTCCCTCCATCTGTGACTTACTTTTTTTTTTTTTTCCATTTGTAAATGGATACAATACTAATGATAGGATAAACTGTTGTTACAAATAAACTGAAATTTAACATATCAAATATAACAGGGTATTTTTTGTTTGTTTGTTTGTTTGTTTTTTTGGTTGTTGTTTTCTCGGGGCTTATGTAATAGTCTGGGAAATCTGGGTTCAGTTTGGTGGTAGCTCTCCTCTCAGTACCCTGGGGACCCAGGCTGCTTCCAGATCTTGACTTTGTGAAGTTCTAAAGCAGGGATTGGTAAATGTTTTCTGTAAAGGGCCAGACAGAAAATACTTTAGGCTTTGCAAGTCATAAGGTCTCAGTGGCAACTCCACTCTGCTGTTGAAGCACAAAGTGGCCCTAGGCAATACGTAAATGAATGGGTGTGGCTTTGTTCCCTTGCTGTTTACAAAATAGGCAGCAAGGCACACTTGGTCTACGGACCTTAGTTTGCCAACCCCAGCTCTAGAGTTTTGTAGTCCATCTGCATCCAGCTAGCAAACAAGAAAGAAGGTGTGAAGGAAGTATACCTGCTTCTTCAATGCTCAGCCTATAAGTTGTACACATTATTCTGCTCATATTCTGTCAATTAAAACAAGGCGATAGCATAAAAAAATCATGCCCACCTGTACAAGGGACTAGGAAACACCACCGACTAAGCATCTACTTTCTAGCTTCAACTCTTTGAAGAGGGAGGTGGATCTGGTGGAGTTACTCCATCTTACAGCATTGCTGTGAGGATGGGTAATAGTGTCTATGCAGTACCTTAAACACAAAAGCAATCAATAGATTATCATTTTTATCACTCTGATCTTACATATTTTTAACAAAAATTCCAGTCTTCTTTGATTACAACTTCTCTGCCTTCTGAACTGTTTTATGAATTATTCTCTTTCCTTAAGATGTGTTCTGTGGTTATTCACAGACCCTTTCTCTGTTTCTACTCTTCACCCAAACACAAAAATCTCTGAACTCCTAGTTTTTAAAGATAGCACTATATTCCCAAGTTCAAAACTTCTTAATTTTTTTTGGCTCACCTTTGCATACTTATTGACTGCCCGCACATGATTCCACCAATTTTTTTTTTCTTTTTCAGTGTAGTTTAGATGCCTTTCTCTCTATTCTTGTGTCCATTTTTTTTTTTTTATTGTCATGTGTATTGTTGTCCTAGGGTGACTGTAGCAAAGTACCACAAACTTGGTGGCTTAAAATAACAGAAATTTATTATCTCACAGTTTTGGAGGCTTGAAGTCCAATATCAGGGCGTTTGTAGGGCCATGCTCCCTTTGGAACCTGTAGGGGAATCCTTCTTTGACTGTTCGTAGCTTCCAGTGGTTCGCTGACAATCTTTAGCATTCTTTGGTGTGTAGATACATCACTCCAATCTCTTCCTTTGTTGTGCATAGTGTTCTCCCTGTGTCTCTGACCACGTGACCGTTTTCTTACAAGGACATCACTTGCATTAGATTAGCAGCCCACCCTACTCCAAGAAAACCTCATTTTAATTAATTATATTTGCAATGACCCTATTTCCAAATAAGGTCACATTCTGAGGTACCAGGAGTTAGGACTTTAATATATCTTTTTTGGGGGAACACAGTTCAACCCATAATACCATGGTTCCAGCTTTTATTGCCTATTTGCTAGACTATTACAGTAACTTTTTCTCTTCCTCTTCCTTCTCCTTCTTCCTTTTTTAAATACTCCAGTACTGTCTTATTTCAATACATCTTTTAAGGTCAGAAAAGATTTTCTAATGTGGCATGAATATGATGTACTGGGCCTTGAATTAGAAGCTGAGCAGCCTTTGGTAAGTAACTTAATTCCCTAAACCTCAGGTATTTCCTGTTAAACAGACATAATAATATCTATGTAGCATTGTCATGAGGATTAAATGAGGTCATGCATGCTCTCATACCTACTGTACATAGTGTCTGATAGGTGGTCAAGTGTTTCCTCAATCAATAATGTCTGAATTTATAACCTTAATTACACTATTCTATTACTCAAAAATGTTAACACTGTGTACTTGTTTTATTTCTTTGAATGTCACATGAAGATTAGCCTTACCTTGCCCCTAAGAGACACTCAATAATCATTTACTTTATACATTTTTGAAGGCAATGTATTTAAGAAGAAGCTACCAGTGTTCAAAATAAAACAACTCTAAATATTAAAAGAAAATTTGAGGAAATTATGTCAAAGAAGTGAATAAGAAAATAAGTATACAGGGCAAGGTCAAGTTCACTAGTATTTTCATTTATTTATGAGTCATACAAATGATGGTTAGCTTATACAAGAAATATGTACAGTATTTCAAAGTTGGCTGTTGAAGATAAAAAAAATCTGTTTTGTGTTTTAAAGCAAAAAGTTTCTTTAAATAACAACATGACACTGAATAATCTCAGCATTTGCTTGTTTTTAACCCAACAACAATCTGCTTTCATGCATACTCCACACATAATACCAATTCAACAATCTTTTCTCTGAAAAATTGTGTGGAAGACTAAGTAGTGTTAGTCTCGTTCATTTTATCTTCCAATGTATGATAATCTGAAATTGAATTATTAAGTTTCAGAGCTGAAAGAAGACTTAGTGATCATTCAGTGTCCTTTTATAGATAAAAAACTATTACATGAAATGATTATGCGATTGAGATCATACTGCTATGTAGAGCCCAAACTGAGATGCAAACCCAGGGCTCCTGTCCTGAGCTCCTTTTTCTTTCCCATACCTCCTTGCAGGCAAATCAGAGGTGATGAAGACAGAATCCATGAGGTTATATCTTGGAATGAGACTGTGGAGTGCCCGTTTTGCAAACAGTCATCCTGCACAGGGAACATTTATATTCCTTCAAATATTGCTTGAAAAGTAAATAAGAAATCAGTGCATACATGAAGGCTGGCTTTAAACCCTTAAAGACAGTCAATGCGGGGAAAATTTAGAATAAAGGAGGAGCAAAATCTTTCTTTCTTTTATACTCTACATGCGGTGTTTCTCAAACTTCACTGTACATGCAAATCACCTGGGGATTTTTGTTAATGGAGATTGTGATTCAGTAGATCCCGGGCAGGGCCTGAGAGTCTGCATTTCTAACTAGATCCTAGATGACGTTGGTGCCTGTGATCCATAAACACACTCTGAATGACAAGTTCAAGATTGCAGGTGGATTACAATCTCTCTGGTGTCTAGGGAGTGCACAGCCTGGTACATAGTTACCACACGCTCTTCTCAGTAACCACAGTGCATGCTAACTTCAGCACTGCTTCGGACCTTCACTCTATTCTACTTTAATATTATATCGCGTTTTGTCTATAAGACCAGAAATATCTTTTTGAGGGAAGGGATCATGACCCATATTTTCTTGACTCTCTAGTGCCTAGCAAATGTTGGTTACTTAACAATGTTTATGACTGATTATTATGATAAGAGAAAATAACGTTTGAAAGAAAGCCTGGACTCAAAGAAGGAAGTCCTCTTTAAATACAAAATCTTGGCCAAAATTTGAATCATTTTGTAAGCTAACCATATTATATCTGCTATGATATTAGAATCATGTCTTATTGTAAAATATGTGATTTGGCTCCTCATATAAATCTATGGCATAGTAGTGCTTTACTTATTCTGAAGTAGAAATATTTAGTGATTTCATTTACAATTTCATTGCTATCTGAAACTGGACATACTAAATTATGATTGATTATGTGCAAAAAATCCTTTGTATATGATATTAATTGTTGCTGAGAAATCAAGTAAAAGTGAATTCATTTAAAATAATTCATGTTTTGGAAATTTACATTGAAAAACTAAAACCAAATATTTAAAAATCATTTTGATCTATTCAAATATCAATACACTAATATTTATTGCTACTATGCACTAATTTGAGAATTAAACAGGAGTTCTTGTTTGGAAGGAGGCAAAATTTTTTCCAATAAAATTATCTGAGGGCAGATGGAATACCTTTATATTTTCCTGACACCGCTTTATCATAAAGCGAGATGTATTTGGAAAAAAAAATATTCTAGTGATCACGTTTCCTCAAAGCTTCTCTTGGTTTCCTGATATCCAAATATTTTCTTTTGGAGTATATAAAATATCCTTGTCCTTGGAAACGTTCTCCTTTGTCATTGGTAGCTGGTCTAATTTTTCCATGTGCTGATTTACCTGTGTTTTTGCTTATGAATCCAACAATTCTTCTCCATAACTTTCAATGTATGACCTTATTGTGCTTTTGACTGAAATACCTGATATTCCCAACTCAAAAATGTATTAATTGCAAGGAAATAGATTAGCACACATAACATAGCTAGAATGTACTCTGGATACCATATAACAGGTGCTTAATCACACTATCAAGAGCTCATTGATTTAATTTTTATTAATTTATTTATTTTTTGTCTTTCAGCCTGCCTTCTACATCCTAGGCCTCACCCAAAGTCTGGTTCCCTTATAATCAACAAAGGTTTCCAGAGGTATTTGAGAATTGTTTATTGAATTCCAGAAGAAGAAAGTGAGAATACATGAAAGAGAAAATGCCATTCCTCTTAAAGCCTAAGACAGATGTCATTCTCTTCTATTGAATAAGCAAGTCAAAAGCTCATCTTGGATTAATGATAGTTAAGAGAGTAATACCAGACACGTGGATACTCTAATTAGAATTCTTCTCAGGAGATGAGGGTTTGTGTAGGTGCCAGGGGTAAAAAAACAAAAACAAACAAACAAAAAAAACCACCACCAACAACAACAAAAAAAACAGAGCTCAGTTTGGATGAAGGAAGACAATGGGGAATTACTCTAAGGTCTATGGATTTAATAAAACCTAGCCTCTTTTACAAGATTCACGTTCATATAGCAGTGCATTTGTCCTGCCTTTGATTTTCACTGTCTTTTGACAGTTGAAAGTGGTCAATAAAGACATAATAAATAGGAACTAAATGCCAAGAGTAGAGGGTAGGGTACTAACCTGGCAATGATCATTCCATTAACACATACTTTTGTGTCCTAAGAATTTTGCTATCTTACCAGTCTTCCAAAACAGGAAAAGAATACTTACAAATCAAGGACTGCCTATATTTCACA
The DNA here is from genome assembly GCF_057876585.1 of Rhinolophus sinicus. NCBI lineage: Eukaryota > Metazoa > Chordata > Mammalia > Chiroptera > Rhinolophidae > Rhinolophus > Rhinolophus sinicus. The sequence continues at coordinate 58,722,107 of NC_142503.1, forward strand.
TATACTTCATTCTTGTGATGTATTAATTCCAAAGGAAAACATATAAGTAATATTTACTGTGCATCAACAAAGAAAAGTGTAGAAATTGACAATCCCATGTGCTCATCTACATTTGCATTATAGAGAAGACGACAAAAAGACCCTCTTTTTTTAATACACAGAAATGGAATGAATTAGAGGCACTCCCCAGGGTAGCGGAGCATCTGAACATCAATAAAAGATGCAAGGGTCACTGGAAAAAGCTCTGTCCTCGGCATTTTTGTCTGGCATAGGTCTAATGATTTGGGTGACAAAATTATACTTAGTTTATAGAGGAAGCATATTATCACTGCCTCTTATTTGGTTGAATTTCTCAATTTTTTTTTTTTTTTTTTTTTAATTCTAAGCTGATATGTGAACCCATGTAAAAATGAGTCATGGTCTAACAGATTTCTTTTGTATCTTGTGGTAGAGAGCTGGGCTAAAATGATAGATGAAGAAGATAGTGGAGAAAGACTGGCTGTTTTTCATATACATTGAGGGCTAAATCTGTGAAAAGAGAGGACCCTCAAAAATGATATATTGTTTTTCAAGGGTGACAATCAGAAAGGTGAATGTCAGTGGTGACAGGTACACGCAGGGACATCAGCCAGCAGCATCAATGACTTTGTCCTTGATTGGAAAGTAACAAGCACTGGGTAAGGACTAAGGAATGCTAAATCCTGACAACTAACTTTACATGTAACTAAAGACAGTGTAAGATACAGGTCAAAATGCTATATCAAAAGCAAAGAATCTTTACAGACTGGTGACTAAGGCAACAAGTTAAGTATTAAGGCTCAGAATAAAAGATCTCTGGAAATACAACTCTAGCATGCCTAGCAACATGTTCTGCCTTTGTTTTAAATGTTTACTTTCTCCCCTTCTTTTTCTATGAGCAGGAGAACCACACAGGGTGAATGGCCTTCAGGAAGGAAAATACTGGTGTGGGATGGGAGTGGGGCACCAACTAGTTAGTGAAGATGCTCAGCTGGTCTCTTGGTACCAGGAGTCAAGCTGAATTGTGAGATACAACTGAAGTTGATGCTACATTACACTTTTGTGATGCTATTGGGCAGAATAAAAATGCTCTTCTAACACAAGATTATCTTGTCTCTCTTGAGTATTATCAAGGGAGGCTGAGCACAAGACAGAAATGCCAGTAAGGTGGATGTCCTTATTTTATTCTTATTCAAATGTCTTTTCTCAGTAGCCTCCACTGGAATCATAGTCTTCCCAAAATACTTAATTTTTTAAAAAAGAAAAAAAAGCATTACATATATATATGTATGTGTGTGTGTGTGTGTGTGTGTGTGTATATATATATATATATATATATATATATATATGAATCTCTAGATAAAGAAAATTAAACTAAAGTACAAAAGGTTGGAACACAAGTCAAAAAGGAAACTATAGACAGTCAAGACAGTCAATTCTGTCTGCTTTTAGGATACTTCCATATGACAGATAAAGTAGACAATGATTTTTGGAACACCTCTCTAGTAAATTGCATTGGCACAATTTAGCTGTCCCCATAATTCCCCATGCATTCCTGCTCATCTCAGCCACTGCCATGCTGTCTTCCTGGAATGAGTTTACTCTATAAGGCATGAAATTTAATATAATAATAATAAGTGGTTGAATGTGTCCTAAGCTTGCTGTTTCTCAGAGAGTAAAGTGTTTTACATTATCCCATTTAATCTTCACAAAAAGAATTTGGAATGAGTAGCTTCCTTTGACAAATGAGAAAACAATGGCACAGAGGGGCTAAGTAACATGCTTGACTCACACAGCACTAAGTGGCAGAGCTGAGACTCCAACCCAGGTAGACTGCCTTCAAAGCCTATCCTAGTAGCCACCAAGATTTATACATTTGTGCATATTATTTTCTGGTGAAATATTTTATATTTTGAAGTATTTTTTGGTCATATTTGGTCCTTCTAAACAAATAAAATGTAATTTTACTATATTCTTCATTTTGATTTTTGCGTGATTCTCAAAAGTCAGGCAACCCATTGCTCAGTATCTTCAAGGTTCCAGCAGATTAATAGCTAGAATTATTACACAGAAAATTAACGATTTCAATTTAGGAAGTTTTTGTACTGGTCACAAATATCAATTGTTTTATTAATTTCTTTTTCCATTTAGTGCATTAGAAAAATGTAAAACAAAAATCTAAGTTGAAGGAGAAGAAGAAATCCCCATGGCCGAATCCCAGATGTATGTTCTCGGGTAAATCCTGAGGGGTTCATTCCATTTGTAAATAATGGGCAAGAGTAGTTACTATTTAAGGAAGCTTCTGAAACTAAAATGTGATGAGTTTGAACATTGCTGAATTTTTTTTTTTTTTTTTTTTTAGTAGAAATAGTTTCCTTATTCATCTTCCTTATTTAAAACTAGTCTGGACAATATATCGCAAAGAACTTTCTGTCAAAGGAAAAGGACCTCTATTAAGTTGTTTCAAAACACTTCTCCATTTCTAAGGATACTATATATTCTTTTTTTATATCTTTGAAAAGTGGACCATTTCTCTTAGAAGTCCTGACTGCTTGATACTCTATTAAATATTTTGAAAAGCAAATTATGATTTGAGGGAAAATAAGTTTTTTCAGCAGGCTAACGAAGCCACAATCATGCTAGGGTTTATGATGACATCAACTTTTCCTAGACACTAAAGCAAGACATTGCTCCTAACACTCTACCATCTGCTGCAGATATTTTAAAATTCTAAAGCACTAACAATGATGCAATTTGCTACATTTTGAGCTGCATTTTACAACTCTGTCTTTGCTGAATTACTATTGATGACATTAAAACCCTTTATAAATCAAGACAACACATTTGCTTGCTATTGCCACCAAAGAGCTGTCAGCTACTCTCTTCTCTTTCTCTGGGAGTCTACCTGCTACCTCTTTCATGGTCAGCAACGTTTAAACCCTTTTAGAGAATGAGAAGCAGAACAGAACATTGTTTTCTCTGTTACCTACCATATCACTCACGAGAGAAAAATGCACAGGGAGAAGACAATATTAACTTGAAGAAGCAATAAACTGGGAAGCAAAGTGAACAATTTATAATATTTTTTTTTCATCTTCTCATAAATAAAAAGTAGAATTCTCCAGATTTCTGGAAACAAAAACCAGGAGTTTCTTAAATAAGTTATACAACATAGGAGGATCTAGGAGCTAAAACAATTTCTTCAGGAGTACAGATGTAAAGCCTGGAGAACTACTCAGAGAAAATAAGTTTCCTGAAATGTGAAAAGCATAACAACAGTTAAGATTTAAATGTTTGATAGAACTTAAAAGTTTTCTTTTTCTCTGGAAAGTTGAATAAGTAGGATATCGCCATAGATAGGTAGCTTTTAACAACTCCAGTTTCAAATTTGTTTCAGCCAGTGATACTGTGATATTTGGCTCTCTGCAAAAAATGGCCATTTAGAGGAGCAGAAAAAATAAAAATCACCAACAATTATGAAAGAAGTCTCAGCTCAACTCAACACCTGATGGACCGTGGTCACCAGTTTCAAAATTCAGAAAACATTAGCAGCTGTTACTTTCTAAAAGTAACTAAGATATTCAAACATTTGCCCTGGGAAAATGACACCTGTCAGAATAAATGACAGGATAAAATATGTCTTCATTCATTTTAAAGGACATATTTTATAAGAGATTTTCCTCTAACTGAAAACAATCATTTTTGACATTCTTGGTTAGTTTCTTAGCCCTTTCTTTCCCTTAATACTAGACTCTTAAAAATACCTTCTTCTTATATTCAAATTCCTCATATTTCTATTATGTCTCATTACTGAAGTAATATTAAATGTTGTTATACCTGTTATAACACTGACATCTACAATAGTCCTAGGTCAATAGATATTTGCATATTTATTAAACAAAAATATGTTTCAATTTTGATATTAATAATTTAGAGATACTTGTATAATGCCTTTTATTTTCTTGTAAACAAAATATTATTTCAAAGAAAAGGTAAGACATTTTAAAAAATAATTTCTTGTTTTTAAGTTTCTGGATACGAAAAAAAATAAACAGTTTATATTGCCTAACATCATCACGCCCAATATTCTACTGCATAAAATGAGAGAATGGCAAGTAACTTCACAAACAATGCTGAGAGCTGAGTCACCACATTTGCAAGTGGCAAATTGTCATCTTATTTTTATTACTGAACACTTAGTGAAAGTGAAAGAGGGGTGAGGTTAAAGCAGGTGGCCCGGCAAGATGTGAATGAATCACTTGGAGAAAAGGCATAAACATAGTTTGTCACCATAGCAAGATATTTGAAAAAGAAGAGACATCCATCACATGATCCCACACAAGTCCTCAACCAGCCCAGAGAGCTTCTCCCTCATACAATAACTGTAGAAATAATAACATCAGGAATATCTACTGTGCATCTACTAAATGCTAGTTCCCAAGATAGACACTTTACATATATTAGTTTTAAACACTAGACCAGTACTACAAAGCGGACATTACTAGTTTTGCTTATAAATGAGAAACATTTTGCTAATAAATGTTCAGATAGGCATAGATGTCTATGATTCTCACACTAAGCAGAAGCTGAGCTGGGCAGCTTACCTGTGCTCTCGCTCAGGACTGGTCTAATATCCAAGCCTGCACTCTACTCAACGTACTTTGCTGCTGCATCTTTGGTTGCATCCAAGGTTGTTTCTGGGGAGAACGGAGTAATAAACTGGGACCCAAGAATTTAAACTTGAGTCTTTAAAACTCAGTTGTATATTCATCTACTCAGAAAAGAAAATGGGAAACAAGTACAATAGACCCATGAAATATAAATGTAATATCCAAGTGGACTCACTAAATTAGAAATGTCTATGTCAGATTACATCCTATAGCACTTATTTGAAATATATCACTGAAGATATTGGATGGTCTTAATAAACCAAATGAGTCACCTCCCTCTCTTTTACTTCCTCACTTTGTAAATGCTGAGTCAAGCAGGGAATGAACTAGTTCATATATCACATGGCTGAGGGAAAGAAGAAAGTTTGGTTGGAGGGAGTGAAACAATATAGGCCTTTCCATCTTCCCTAGAATCTGTAGTTCTAATTTATTAGCCTTGACCTGCTCCTGACAAAACAGGAGAAGCCAGTCTCTGACCCCTGGGACTCTTTTTCCCCTAGTCCTGATGCCCAGAAGGAAATGCTTCTAGCTTCTCATAACTTGTCATATGTGATGCATTAGTAATAATACCCATGCAATCACTCTAGTTTAAAATGTGGTCCTGGACATTTTCATCAATGTACAATTATAATTTTAAATGCTTCTAAAAATTTTATTGAGCTATGATTTCTAGCTTATAATCAAAGAAGGCCAAATTTGGACTTCAAGAGGTATTTCAATTACTTGGAAAATTCATGTACTCCCTAGAAACATTACCATAGAGTGACAATCGAGGGAAAATCCTACAACTTAATGGAATAAAAGGTTCATAATTATAAACAGAAAGACCCCTCTGTAAACAGTGCATGCTGAAATGAAGGCAGCTTTCTCTGCTTGAATGCTTGATAACCAAGAAAGGGACATCTTAAGTTAGACAATCCTTTACCTTTAATTCCGTTTTATTTTAATCTTATTTTTTTTGGTAATTTGGAAGTTTATTAGTATGCTGCAGATGGTGAGGGGATTGTGTTTTATTCTTTGGCACCTTAGTCACTTACCTCATTAAAATAGGCCCCAGTGTTACATTTAAGAAGAGGTACTTATTTTCTAACTACTTTTCTATTGTTCACCAAAAAAAGTTTCATTTCTCAGACTAAAGCACCAGGAACCTAACACCTGAGTTCTCTTCTTGACTTTCCTTGAAATTGTATTTGACTGCACTTACTTACCTATTAAATGTTTAATAACGTTTAAAAAACGTTACCTCTCTTAGAAAATTGTATAAAGATTAATGAATTAATATTTACAACATAATTTGAACATCTTGAAGTTTCATAGAACTTCTAAATATTAAAATCATGCATTGTTTCAATATTTACTTTTTAATATTTTGGTTTTATTTAAAATAAATATTTCCCCAAAAAAACATAAGTAAAATCCATCAGAGTAAGCTGAGTAAGACATTTCAACATTGTCAGTGAGGCAGTTTTCGTATGCCTTGCCAGTATCTCTGTAGGTTTCCTTGTTAATCATTTTACTTTATTATTTATTCCATATATATTTCCATGAAGAGTTCTTAACTTGATGAAAATCTGATTTCTTGATCCACAATCAAATCTTACTATGGCCAGCTGCTATGTCTTCATAACTGCGAAAATATTACATCTCTTTGCAAGTTGGCTCTAACACAAGGAAGGTTACTAAACTAACCCAATTAAATTGAACATATCTGCAAGTTTAGATGATTACTGCTGTTGTCTGTGAGGGCTGGGATCCAAAGTGATGGATTGCTGGCTACCCTAGTGAATTCTAAAGGGGAAAAACATCCCATCCTGGATTAGCTTGAATTGGCTTACATAAAGGTTTTATGATGCAAATTCGAGATATTGGACTTAGTAACAGCCTACGCTATCTGCTATATTTTCCCATCTCAGAGTCACAGGAAGCTTTCTGGAGTATGACGCTCCATCCTCATTAATAAGCTGTGTGTTGTACATCTTTGTCTGATATGAAGCTGCCATACCTTGTCACCAATTATAGACTCTGAAAAGACCCATCTCATTATAGTACTTAAATTGCTTGTTCCTGAAGGTGAGGCTTGGTGTGTCTCTTCTGCCTCTTGCCAACAGGAAAATCACCCTTGAAGTGAATAGATGTCAGTCAAAAGCTACAAAAGGAAAGCAAAAAAGAATTAATGAAAAACCTGGCGAGAATATTTATCAGCTTATTGTGCAGAAAAGCATATAGATCAGAAAAATAAAAGACAAGGCTAAAGAGATACTTTTGCACATTTTAATCGCATGAAACATATCTGTCCATGAATTTGGGACCAAGCAAATATTTTGAATGTGAATCACACCTGTGGACCAAAGTAGACTGTTTATCATTTTGTCATTGTCACACTAAGGGAAGGATGCAATGTTTGAAAGCACTATTTCTGTTTCTTATTGCATCCCTAGGTGGTAGGAAACTGAGCAGCATGTAACAGAATTTTTATCCTTAGATGGTATTATTCTGTTTTGTAAACCTGGTACACAGGAGGTTTTTAATAAATTATGACAGATCAGTAAATTGAGATATCAATTGATGAATTGCTAGGTTGACTGGACAAGAAAGGGCATAGCAGAAATACATTTCTGCCAATTGAAAGCTAACATATTAGACTTGAATGTATGCAAAACACATTTGAAATGCATTCAAAGAACATTCATTCCCAGGTGCGATAAAGTTCTATTTATTCTATTCCATTTCAAAAGCAAAGATTTCTTTAAAAATTCTCCTCACTAACAATAAACCCCATTATAAGCAAGTGCAGAGAAAAAAATGTTTATGTTTCTTTTTGCTTCTTTGCTTTTGGAATGCATGAGTTAATTCACACGTTAAGCCAGTGGAGACTATTTTAATAGTGGTGACTGACTCTCCAAAGACGCTGCCACACACCTCCTTCGCTACAGAATTGAGTCAGCCAAGGGCAAGATGAAAAGGCTCACAGAAATCCTCAGAAACTAGCATGCGGTTCCTAGCTCAGCCCTTAGAACACAAATATTTCCTAGTCCTTTACAGTATGTGTCAAAAGTGTTTGTAGATCTTGTGGTGTCATTCAGCATGCTATGGCTCATTTGGAAATCAAATGTTTAGTATCAACACCATGAAACTTCCCCTTCACAAGAGGGTCAATAACTTATGCCCATTCTTTTAAGAATTCCACTTAGTCTAGTGAACTATATCTTCAAATGCTGTGAGAACACACCATTTGCATATAGTACCCATTTGTGCGCAAACATATACGCACACAAGCTTTCAGAAGAAATACTAGAAAGAGAAAAAAAGATGATCAGATAAAATACAGAGCATATATGTTGAAAAATACTTGGTACAAGACACTATACAAGATATAACACATAACTCCAGTTTCAAATTTGGTTTCACTGCCACCATTTCTTTATGGCAATTTGTAAAATCTAATAATACATGATCTGAATCTGAGAGATGGAGAAAACTCTCCACTGCTCACTCCTGAACAAAAAAGTAACGGAATGCTGACATTCTGAATTCAAAAGAGCCTTCTATTAATTGGTGTTTAGGAGCATGTTGTCATCCTTTCAGCAGATCCAAGAACTGAGAACATTATTATTATCACTAACTTTATACGAATTACTCTACAAAGCTTATTGTAAACTGTAAAGAACCAAACAACTTTAAGGTCTTATTAGTAACCCAGGTCCTCAAAGAGAAGTGGTGATACATATAAACACTTTTTGGAATTTAATTAAACAACTGAATATTCTTTTTTTATTCTATTATTCAGGCATTTAAAAAAGAAACTTAAGTATAAATTTAAAACACATTTCAAATTGAAGTTGAAGTCACATTTCCCCAAATAAACATAAAAGTGTAAGGGCTGAACATGAGAAGGGCAAAAATCTAAACACATTTTATTTTTACTTAGTACAAAATATATAAGCTCTTTCTTTGAGAAAGCTTATCAGATTCTCACGATGGGGCTATTATTTAAGTAGGGATGCAGGGCAAAAATTTCTTCTTGAACACATTTATTTTTATCTGTGATGCTGGTAGGAATATATTGCCAAGTAAAGAGCATGCAAGTAACTACTATTTTACTCCCTATGAAATCAGTAGTGAGACCATAAGCAAAAGGAAATGTAGGTATCTTGTCTGAAAAAAATGCCAACTCAAAAATGATACAGCCACTGATTTTTTAAAAAATAAGGAAAACAGAGTAGCATGAGGAACTGAGCTTACCTCACTGTTCATGACTTAGGTCCCAGAGCACAGGGACCAAAACGTATACTTGGGTTTGTAAAAGAGACAACCAGTGGTAATATTTTCCTGCATCCTATGTGACCCCTAATAATAAACTTCGCTCTTGAAGATGAATATGAGGACCTTCATTTCCTTTGCTTCTCTTAAAACCACTTTCCTATAGTTTCACCCTTAGGTTATCAATTTGCCCCTGCTCCTCCCTTAACAGAAAACAAGCTATGATAGCAACTGCTTCCCTAGTCCTCTCATGCTCCATTATATAACATTATATACCCTGTTCTTACCACTTTTCCAGAATGCATACTTCCACTGTGGTGAATTTGTCTTTACTATAAAAAGATTCAGTTATTGATCTTTGCAGTTTTAATAATAAGATGGTCTGGTATTAGATGCCTAATACAACAAAATACCCAGAATTTTATATCATGCAGATCGGTTTCATTTTCAACTTAGGTCTTAAAACTTGAAATACTTTATTTTCAAAATATAGGAATATATTTTTAAATACTTTCATAGAGTTCAGTAATTTCACAAAAGATAGGTCATTTTAATGTTGACGCTCTTTAGGCTGTCATATTTGGTTGTTCCCTCCTCCCACCCCCATGTTAAGGGACATCATTCAGATGGACAACAATATGAAAGTCACCCCCTAAGTTTATACAGAGGGCTTGAACTTGAAAGCCCCAAAATGTAGGATTCTAAACATAGCTATTAGGATCTATGGAAGTAAAAGCTGATAATTTTAGAGTACTGATAATTGTTTTACTATTAAGGAGAACTACAAACATAAGCACATGGGTGCCTCCCTGAAATAGTGAACAATCATTAAAAAATGACTCCTGAAAATCTCTGTTTCAATTTAAGTGTCTCAATCTGTTTTAGACACTGAATCATGTGAGAAGAATGAAAACAGAGATATCTTTATTCTCCTCATACAGGTAAAAACCAACCCCTACTGAAAATGTTCATAGCCATTTTCACTCCCAGGAATCTCATGAATACAATCTTCCTCTCCCTGCCTGTGTAAACAACTATCTGGTCAATCAAGTTTACTGGTTCAAACACCAAGTCTTTGACTCTTTGATTACATAACTGTTAATGAGAGATTCAAATATTACATAGAAAATAAAAATATAACACTGTATTTGAGAAGCAACTTTGCTTTTATTCTTTAATGTTACCAAACAGAATTCAAACTAATTTCCCATCACTTTAATTTCTATCTGTTAATATAAGTTCCTAATGGCCAGAGCATAAATGAAATGGACTAGAAGCTTTTAAGTTCCTATTCAGAACAATTTTTTTAATTGAGATGGTGATTCTTTGCTGAGAATTCAAAACCATCTTCCTTTTTTAAAGAAAAAAAAAATTTTTTTTTCTCTCAAAGGAATACCTCCCCTGAATGCTTTCATAATTTTGTGTAGATTTCTCTTCAGTTGTGGCTCAATCTTATTTACTTACAAAGTAATAAGTAAAAGCAAGTTATTTATTTTTATTTCCTTCAAAAACATACAAAAGAATTTAATTTCAAAATACAGTGCAACACTTATTAATGATCAAAATCTTTTTGAATCCTACAAAACAGTCCAGAGCTTAAAAATTACCCTTTTCCTTCATTAGTCAAGAAGATTAAGTTTCAAAATAATTTGCACTCAGCTAAACATTTGCTAGAACAAAATAAGAATAATTTAACTGATGCATAAAATATTGTACATGAAGTTATAAGGACGTTATAAGAAATCAAGTACTTGGAGGCAAATAGTTCAGTCTTCATTTTGCTTCGACGAAAGAGCTCAGAAACCTTAGTGTTGTCAAAAACAGCTTTACTAAAACTTCTGGTTCTTCGGTTTAACTCTCATATTAGTTCTGCCTTTACTTTCATTTCTATAGCTTCTCTGTTTTGAATCAACATAACTAAAAGAATACTCATAATCTTCTAAAACATGGCAGCACCCCATTTCTGCAATCTCATCCTTTGATAGGACTAGTAGTCTTTGACAGCTTTCATTCTTCCTGCATGAAAAATGAGCCAAACTCATTTTGTACGTTTCCTACCAGAGACATGGATTCATCCATTTCTTTGAAATGTCTTGATTTCTTTAAGTAAAAATGATGTCACCAGATCATAATCTGGAGATGAGAGATGTTACTGAGTGTGTTATTATTTCTAAGCCTTTTTGGTAAGTAGCAAGAGATATATAAACAGATGTAAATGATATATTATTTAAAAATATATTTCATAAGTTCAAATTGATCCTTTTAATTCAAATATAGAATATAGAACAATGGGGATTTAATTTAACTTTCTCTACATTACCATTATATTTGCTTCTTTACACAAAGTATGATAGAATTAGAATATTCCATAATTACTCATTTGTGTTATCTAACCACACAAGCCCAAAAGCCCTAGTGAAATAATACTAATGTTATCACTTCAATATGATGATGGAAAAATAGTTTTTGGGTTTTTTTCCTGCATATGGTACCTACATTCTCCCACATTTACTATATTGTAATTAATGGAGTAGATAGTAATTAACTGCCAAATACATCCCTTTTAACCTTTATTTAACCTTAATTCTACAACTATGTATTTTTTGCTCACAATCAGTTGTATATCTATGTCTTCATAGTCATTTTTTTAGGAACGTTTTAATTCAGAAAAAAAACACTTGTGAAAATAACAGGTATTTAATTTGGAGATTAAGTCTATGAACATTACACTTTTTATTCCCTGGATTTTTATGGAGATTTTATTTCATAAATGGATATTGTATCTCAATATGGAAGAATGCATGCAATTAATAAAGATTGCTATGCCACCATCTAAATCCTATGGTGGTAAAATGTATCTACTAAAAGTCCCATGCCTCTGTGCTTTTAGAAATCTTCCTAAGAAAAACCCCTGACATTCACCATTCACTCCCCTAGGTTAGACAGCAAAGTGAGTGATGGCATGACTCTCAACTAGGTTGTTTAGCTCTGCAGATCTACTTTTTCTCATTCTGGGAGTGAGCTAAATACCACATTTCTTGTTGGGGAAAAATACATTTCAATGGTCTCATCCTGTCTCTTCAGAGTCTCTGGGTCTTAGATTCTTTGCAGTGAGCCTAGTTTTTGACACACCCTACTCTGATCCTGCCAGAGCCTTCCCATGGACAGACTGTGCTCTATTAGTATACACGTGGCCCATTGTTGGCTCAAAGTCTCAGCCCACTTGAATTTGAATAAAGATTCATAGGCAGTTGTTATGAAACAAACACCATAATGACACCCAGACAGGCTGTAGAATTATTTTTAGGTAGATGATGTGTGTGGCCCGGGCCTCAGGCCCACCAAATGATAATAATAGTAACACTAAGCAACAAGGAAAGAGAGAATGTTACATAAAACTTGCATAAATCATAAAGTGTTTCTTGCCATCTTTCTGTCTCCTGCCCACCTTCCTCTCCACACCACCAGGAGTCACAGGGCTTAGAGCTGACCACACTGCAGAATCCAAGTAACAGTTAGGGGGGAAAAAAAAATAATCTTTAATTTTTGTTTAAGTGTTCATTAGAGAAAACCGAGGGATAGCACTACTTGTGTACAATAAAAGCAGCCAAGCTTCACATAGTTTTAAAAACTAAGCCTAGATTGGTTTGTCTTTTAAAAACAGGGTCAGAAATGAATTCTTTCATGTTTGACATTTTTCTTCATATATATGAATTAATATGCAGTAGTGGCATAGGACCAGAATTAACGCACTTCAGTAAAGAGCTGAAAACATTTATACGAAAAGGGTCACTCTTGGAAATGTAAACGTTACTATGATAACAAAGATAAAGAAGTCCTTCGTGAAGAGCATTATGTTAGCCTATTGATAAATTTAGGTTGCCAACACTACTTCCAAGTCTTAGAAGTCAGAGAGCAGAAATTTTGGTTTCATCTAGTAGTTAAAGAAGCTAATTTTTTTTAAGCTCTCTATTTGCTCTTCCATGTACAGTTAAGAACTGCAAGATAGGCTAAATATGGAAGCCATTTAAAGAAATCTTATTAAAACTCCGACTTCCTAAAATTGAACCTCAAGTGAACTCCCGCATCAGAGTAAACCAGCAAAGTGAGATGTATATTTAGCGTAAGACAGATGACGGAGCAGGTTAGAGTACAAAGACTTGAGAAAGGAAGCATTTAAAAATCTGTACATTTAACTGGCTACATTTACTCAAGATTTGTAAAAAGACACAATTACAACTCAGAAAAGACAGGTGGTGTGACGGACTCGGGTACATCTGGGTCAAAGTCCTGTCTCAGCCCCTTTTGTGGATGTCTCACCTTGGGTGACTTTTATCTTTCTGTCCCCGTTTTCCTAGCTATGAAAAACAGCAAGCAAATAAGGAGCAAAACAGTGGGGGCTTTTCCTAGCTAGAAACTAGTAGAGAAAAACAATAAAGGGAACTACAATAAGACTATTTCAGTTAAGACTTTGTTTTCCTTCTTTAAAAAGACTATCAATGTCAATTTTTCTGTTTCATATATTCCATTTTGTTTTTTTTCTCTTTTCTCAAGTTTTGATTCCTAAGTATTCTTACTTTTTTCTCCATGATTGAATTCTTTGTATTTTCTTTGATTCTTATCCTTTTATGTTTGTTTATCTCTAAGTACTTAATTTCCTATCCATGTCCAGTTACTCTCACTTGTATTTAATAATGAGAAAGAACAATATCAGATTTCCCTTCTCTCTTATCTTCCCTTCTATCACTTAAATGATCGTACTGTCCTAATTTCTTTTAATTGTCTCCCAGAAAACAAAAAAGAGTGATACTCTGAGAAATGTACAAATTTTAAGCTTTGTCAGACCCTCAGAGGAATGGAGAAGTGATTACGTACGCCACATCATTGTTTAATTCTGGCTGCTGATCCTAACTCCCAACAACCTTTGGAGTTATTACATTTTATTGGGTCCAGATCACATTCATTCCTTTGCCTCAGAAGTTTAGAGTTTTCTGCAAATTGCTCCACTGTGTCTTATTGCATCTTCTTTAACATTAAATTATTATATGTTAAAGTTTTGGAATTGGGGAAATTGTCTCAATATTATAGAACTGATAGGAAAATATTGATGATCTCTAAACATCTGAAATTATTTTGACACAGTGGATTAACATTCACTCTATAAAAAGTCCACACCAATGCCTGTTTCCCAACAAGTGTTATTGTAGTCAAAGAGATGTTTGTACAAGACTTCTCCCAGTTCCAGGACAAGACATTTCTGTGTTCAGGGGTATTCTCTGCTTTTTTGATATTCAAGACCAAAGGCAGGACAAATTCTTATGCTTAGCTTTACAAAAATACATAAACTCTAAGTAAAAACAAAAACAAGTAAAACAATAAGAACAGTCAACAAATCACAAAACAATTGATAGCCACACAAAATCCCCTGGCTAGTAACTAGTTTCAATTAAGTTGGTTAAAGATACAAATTCTATTGCCAACCACTGCCCACCAGGTTCTTGCTGTGTTCCATTTTACTTAAAAAATATATCTAACTTTAATATTTTTAATAGCACTTATTACATTATGTTTTTGGTTTTCGATGCTATTTTGGTCTTCCTCAGGAGACTTTGAGGCTCTTGAGAAGAGAGGTTATATATTTTTTGATTCTATATCTAAGCACCAAGTCTAGTGACAGGAGTAGCAGGGGAAATATAATAATAACTACCACTTTGAGGGCCCCTACAATGTGCCAGGAATTATGCTATTTCACATATCCATTGCTCCTTGTTGCAACCTGATGAGTATTAGTATCTCCATTTTTCATATGAAAAATTAAGTCTAATGAGGGTTAATTGGCCTGTCGAAATTCATATAGTTTATAAATTAATATTTTAAACCAGATTTGTTTCCAAAGCTCAAATTTCATTACTAAATAATAATTAATAGTGATAGTGATTTTTTATTAGAGGAAGCAATAAATGTATGAATATATAAACATTGGCACATATACATATAAATACAGTCTCATATATATCCATATAATTTTATTCTTTTTTCCTTTTATATATAATTTTCAGATATGTGTAAAGAGATTTAAGTTGGGGACAAGGGGAAAAATTACACTCCACCTTCTCTATTATTATTATTATTATTATTATCTCAGTAAGAACCAAAGCTTACCAAGGAATATAGGTAGTTACAACTGGTTGCAGAAGAGAAGACAAAATATCTTTGTCCCCTATTCTATCTGTAAAGGCTCAGGGTAAGGTGAAGAATCAATCATGATAGACTGATTTTAGACATGATCTCGGAAGAGGAATGAGTTTCAGGTTGGGTGTTCCTGCTGCCCCTGGATTGGAGAAGACATTGATTGACATGGGAAATGCATCATCAGACAAATCTTTTCTTGTTACATTAAAATTTAAGTCAGAAGACTGAGTCTCATTGAGGCAACAATTCCTTTTGGGAGATGAAATAAATCATTTTAACATAAAGTACTACAACCTGTCTAGTGAAAAGGAATGGCAGTATTGCCCGAGACACTGGAAAAATATTCTCTCCCATCCTGGACACTTTCATCCAAAGGAAATTTTTCTAGGTTTTTTTTTTTTTTTTTTTTTTTTTTTTTCTGTTCCATAGAGAAAGCACAACTGGCAGTTTTATGAAGACAATATTCACATGCTTTTTGGCTATGTTCTTCCTTTTCAGACATTAAAAAAATAAATAAATAAAGACTCTAAATTAGAAAGAAATGGAGAATAGAGAATAATTTCAAAGAATTGCATGCAACTCACCACAAATTGGAGACCCCAAGGGATCAAACTAACCTTTCTGTTTCTTCCTTCTGAGGATCAGCATTCTCAGCAGCTTTTACATTTGGAGGCTGTATACATCCCATAGTAGGACATTAAAGAAATCTAAGAAGGTTATAAGCATAAATAACTTTCCAAGAGCTAACTGAGAAGTTATTTGGGGTTGCTTACCTCCAATTTTTATTCAAGAATTTCAACTTTAAAAATGACTGGAGTGAGGGCCGGCCCGGTGGCTCAGGCTGTTAGAGCTCCGTGCTCCTAACTCCGAAGGCTGCCGGTTCAATTCCACATGGGCCAGTGGGCTCTCAACCACAAGGTTGCCAGTTCAATTCCTCGAGTCCCGCAAGGGATGGTGGGCTCTGCCCCCTGCAACTAAGATTGAACACGGCATCTTGAGCTGAGCTGCCTCCCGGATTGCTCAGTTGGTTGGAGCGCGTCCTCTCAACCACAAGATTGCCAGTTCAATTCCTGGAGTCCCACAAGGGATGGTGGGCTGTGCCCCCTGCAACTAACATCGGCACCTGGACCTGGAGCTGAGCTGCCTCCTGGATGGCTCAGTTGTTGGTTGGAGCGCAGGCTCTCAACCACAAGGTTGCCAGTTCAATTCCTTGACTCCCGCAAGGGATGGTGGGCAGCGCCCCCTGCAACTAAAATTGAACACCGCACCTTGAGCTGAGCTGCCGCTGAGCTCCCGGATGGCTCAGTTGGTTGAAGCATGTCCTCTCAACCACAAGGTTGCTGGTTCGACTCCTGCAAGGGATGGTGGGCTGTGCCCCCTGCAACTAGCAATGGCAACTGGACCTGGAGCTGAGCTGCTCCACAACTAAGACTGAAAGAACAACAACTTGAAGCTGAACAGAAGCCTCCACAACTAAGATTGAAAGGACAACAACTTGACTTGGAGAAAAGTCCTGAAAGTGCACACTGTTCCCCAATAAAGTCCTGTTCCCCTTCCCCAATTAAAAAAAAAAAAAAAAAAAAAAAAAATCTTTAAAAAAAAAAAAAAAAATGAGTGGAGTGAAATATACTTAATCCGTTCAATGCAGCAAGACATAGTCGGTATGCAAAGACCAGGAAGAATGGTTTTAAAGACTTTATGCTCTGCCTTTATGTCTCCATGTGCAGCCACTATTCTCTCCATTTCTTCAAAATGTCCTTTCAAAGTCTCTTCTATTTGAGCAAGAGAAATGATTCTTGCTGGCTTAAAGTAGCTATCTAACAAAGCTGAACAGTGCAATATTCTATGGTATAAATTCAATGAAAAGTTAAGAAAATAAAAATGTACACCCCCCCCCAGTGTGAATCAAAAAGAAAAGAAGAATGTCATTTACAAGAGAAACAATGAATTAAAATCAGTGTCTTAAATTTTAAATACAGCACTTTTTTAAGTACTCGGGAACATAGTAGGTTTGTAATACCTGTCATTTCTTTCTGAGATCTCTCTACAGGTGCATAATTTAATCATTCCACCTGAAGTGTCAGACACATAAAGGTATTATTAGTTAAGAGTGAATAGTAGTTTAATTTGAAATAGAAGATTGAATTTTGTTTTTAACTATTAAAAACAGATAAAAATTAAAGTGAATAATTTTATTGTTTTAAATAACCACATTTCTTCTATTTTAACTTTAGCCAAGATGATCTTCCAAAATGTATGACAACATTTATTTTGAGATCTATTATGTTTTAACTTTTGGAGCAAGATAAGTGCAATTCAGCACAGAGAGTTTTAACCTTTGAAATACCTATTGTGAATCAATTTTAAAAACAGATGGAGATTGAAATCAATTTCTTAGATGTATATTCAGTGACTATTACATGTCAGGAATCATTAGGTGTGGTGGAAAGATATTGATAAGCCCCAGTTCCTAGTCTCAAGGCTCTTGTGGACTAATGGATGAAACACACATATACAAATACAATAGATACAGTAAGTTGAATGCTAAGGTTGATATATGTACAGGGTTCAAATTCTAACTGACTGGTAAAAGTTTCAGAAGGTGATAGCTGAGCTAAATTCTAAAGAAAAGATAGATGTTTATTCTATAAAAAATAAGGAATAGAAGTAATTCCTAGCAGACTAAACAGCATATAGCAAGAGAGTGAAATATGGAACAGGATGATTTAATTAGATAATTATATAGAACAGATATCTTTTGAGTCTGAAGAGTAGAGAGGAGTGCAGGACAACCCTGTTAAAAAAAATGTTGTGTTCACTTAAGACCACAATATAGTATAATGACTAGGAGCTTGCCCTCTGAGGAAAACTGTTTGGATTTGAATCCTGATTCCATTATTTATAAGTTATATGACCTTGACAGGTCACTCAAACTCTATGGCTCAGTATTCCTATATGTATAATAGGGGCGATAATAGTACCTAATTCATAGAATTGCTGTGGGAATTAAATTAAGCAATACAGGTAAAGCACTCGTAAGTGTAAAGCACTTACGAGTGCTTTACATGTATAGTCTAATTTAATTATGGTAAGCACTCCACAAACAATAGCTGTTGTTATGACACAGACACTCAATGACTATTGTGGAAGCTACTGTAACCTGTAAAACACACTTTTTTGGTAATAAATAAAAGCAACTACTCTATGTCAATTACTGGTAAGACATTAAATGAACATGAATAAGATATTAGATTTTTCCACATCCATTTAGGAAGTACAAGTGATCATAATTACCACCATACCAATTAGAACAAATTAAAACAGGATATAATGTACGCATAGATATATGTCCATATATGTTAGACATAGAAAAAGAAGTCTAAACTAACTAGTTTCTTTTCCAGACAGAAAAGAAGCTCTTTTTTAAAAAATACCAGTGCCACTTTCCTCTCTGCAAGCATTAGCCATGTCTGGGAATAAACAGGCAAAAAAAAAAAAAAAATGGGCAGAAGGACTCTGCTGAGGTAGCAAGAAATATGGAAAAGTTGTTTATAGTGGCATGGGCTGGCATCATTAACTGGAATTTATAGTATCCCCAAACTCAGAGCTGATTCTTCTGACCAGGAAATGCTTCCCCAAAAGAATTTTGCTGAGAGTATGGATGCATAGGTTGGGCTGGAAACTAGAGGGAAGTCTCTAGGTATTGTACTGCTTCAATCCCAAATATCCCCGTAGGGGTTGCCTATAATTACTCAGAAAAGATTTCACTCTGAAGACATTTGAAATTGGAGGTAAACTGAAACTCAGGCTGCAACCCATCTGAATAACCTATTTGGATAAAAATAATCAGCTCTTCACCCTAGCTCCCTGACAGAGAAAGTAATGTGCCCTCTCTGAGGAAAATGATTTTTACTCCAAATTCCTTGGCTCACTTAAATATGCATTTCTTCATACTATCAGAAATAAAAATAAAAATATAGAAGACCCACAAATGAATCATATGTAGGAGTTAGCAGATTATGGACTTTGAAATTACTTTATAAATACATTAAAAATTTTTGAAGACGATATTCAAAATAAGGAAAAATTTCTTAATAAAAAATAAAATCTCTAAAGATCAAACTGATAATCTAGAATATATTTTTAAATCTGAAATTAAAATTTTATTGAATATGGGCTTAATATCAAACTGAATACAGTAGAAGGAAGGTCAGTGAACATGAAAATAGGTCAACAGAAATGATCCAAGTTGAAGCCTACAGCTCAAAATACTTTAAAAATCTATGAACAGCTTGTAAAGGATATGTAAGCAATATAGCATTTATTTAGCTAGAGTCCCAAAAGAAGAGGAGAAATAATTTTTAAAATGAAGTAACCTATGTTATTCAAAAACTGCTCAGTGAACTCATGTAAGGTAAGTACAATTAAAACTGTATTCCATCATAGTCAAATTACAAAGACCAAATTTTTAATAAAAATTCTAAAAAAATAGCCTAGGAATGAAGACACTTTACACACAGAACAATAAAAAAAGATGACTGACATCTCATCAGAAACAATGCAAGCCAGAAGTTTTGGAATGCCAGGTGATGAGGGGGAAAGAATGAAATGGCTGTCAAAATAGATTTCTGTACCTGGAAAAAGTGTCATTCAAAAATAAAGACAAAAGGAAGAGAGTTTCAAACAAAAGCTGAACGAATGTGTTGTTAGTAAATCACACTCAAAGATATACTAAAGGAAAATACTAAAGAAAGTTATTTAAACTGACAGAAAATTATCATACACAAGTTATCCATTTCCATTTCTCTTCATTTGTTTCTGTGGATTTCAGTTGCCATGTAGTGTCATTTCCTTTCTCCATTTCATTGTTCTGTTATTGTTAAATACATTTCTACATGCTACAGGCTTAACAACAAAGTTATATACAGATCATGTTTGCAATTGATTTTTAAATCAGTTAATACTGTCTTATAATTGCTGACATAATTAGATTAACTAGTGCTTCTTATTTTTTCATGTTGATTTAAATTATTCTGACTGAATAATTTATTTTAATATGTTTTATAAGATGGGTCTGCTAGTAACAAATTCTCCAAGTTTTGTTCATCTGGCAATATTTTAATGTTGCCTTAATTTTGGAAAGATAGTTTTTCTGAATATAAAATTCTTGGTTCACAACTTTTTTCTTCAGCACTTTGAATATGTCCTCTCATTTTCTTTTTGCTTCCATTACTTATGATAAATCAGCTGTTAATCTTAGTGGGATTCCCTTATACGTGATGAGGTTTTCTTGTTGCTTTCAAAAGTTTCTCTCTGTCCTTGACTATCAACATTCTGACTATGATGTACTCTGTGTTGGTCTTTTTGTATTTATACTACTTGGAATTCATGGAGCTTCTTGGATATTTACAGTAATGTTTCTCCATTTGTAAAGTTTTGAGCCATTATTTTTTCAAATATTTTTTCTTCTCCTTTCTCTTTTTCTCTCTTCTTGTACTCTCATTATTTATGATAGCTCACTTAATGATGTCCTAAATCTCTCTGAGATGGCTCAATTTACTTCATTCCTTTTATTCCTCTATCTTCATATTACATAATCTGTATATATCTATCTTAAGCTCATTGTTTCTTTCTTCTGCCAGCTCAAATCTACTGTTTAATCCTTCACTAGAACTTTTTTATTTTAGTGAAAGTATGTTTCAACTCCAGACTTACCATTTAAAAAGTAATAATTTTTATATTTTTATGGCTAATCTTTATTTCATGAGATATTGTCATCCTGTCTTTAATTCTTTGAACATAATTTTCTTTAATTTTTGAACCTAATTATAATATTTGATTTCTAGTCTGCTAAGTTCAACATCTGAGCTCTCTTTAAGGCAGTTCCTATTACCTGCATTTATCTCTGTGTAGGTCATGTTCCTGCTTCTTTACATGTCTTGAACATAACTTTTTAATTCTTTCCTTTGCATAGCTAATCACATCTTTCGCCATATGGTATACTGTGTGAGTTTGATATGGCTCAGAAAAATCCATATCTATTAAAAAGAAATGCCTCAAAGTCTGTAGGCATGTCTTCATATGTTACTATTAAAAAACCACAAAATAGTTATTGCTGCTAGAAACTTATACAGAAAGAAAATGTAAAATTCTTTTATTTTATCCTCTATGAGTTTTCTCTATGTAGTATGGCTCAATAAGAAAAGTTTGCCAATACCAGCACCTGGAATATATTCTTGTATAGTTTCTTGAGATGTATCTAGAAACATTTCTCCATGGAATCACATTCCTAATTTTTTCTTCATTTCAGGGCTCTTGGACTCTTTCTTTACACCTGTGTATTATTCTAAATATTCATTTTTGACCTAATGTTTGAATACCACACGATGAACACCTACTTGGTTACCTTCCTTGACACTAGTGCTGGCCTCTGATGGTGACTAGATGTTCATGGTTCACCCATGCACACATCTAATTCAGACATCTAACTTCACTAATTTGATATGTTGAGGTATTTTTGCCTTTCTGTGTTCAAATGTTTTTCATTTTCAGCACTTTGTTTTCCTAATTGGTTTTATGGTTTAACAAGAAAATTTCACAGCGTAGTTTTCATCAATTGTATTTATTTAGAGAAAAAAAGAAGACGATTGATTCAAAACTTCAAGTGGTAAAATTCATTTGCTGCAATACATGTTGTGTCTCTATGTAATATTTAACTTGGCAATATCCTAATGGTCAACTTTTTCTCTTCTAAGAAAAAGATGTAAACATTTCCAAGATTGAATTAGCATTTATGTAATTTATTCAGGGGTATTATAGAAGTTTTTGCAATACTGCATAATAACATTCTAGGATTTCTCTCATACAAGTTCTTCTGGGGTTAATCGTTATTAATTTCCCAAGAAATACAAGAAAAAAAAAAAATGAATGGCAAGAGAAACTATATACCTAGATAAAAAGGCTAAATACTGTGAAGATGCCAATTCTCCCCCAAATTAATATATGAATTTAATACAATCATAAAGAAAATATAAGAAAGTTTGTTTTTTTCATATCTGACAAAATTGTTCAAAGGATTTTTTTTTTTGGAGGATATATGCATGAGACGAGCTCTAAAATATTTGAGAATTAACATTATGGCATATCTACAAATTACTTAACAGACTTAATAAATAAAAGAATAAAGCAGAAATAGATCAATGGAAAAGACTAAAAAGATCAGAAACAGATAAAAATATATTTAATAATTGAGGATATGATAAATATTGTATGCCAAATCAGTGAAGAAAGAATTCAGTAGCATTGGGAACATTGTTAACCATTAGAAAAAAATAAAGTTGAATTCCTATGTCACATCATACATTAAAATTCTAGATGAATTAAGATCTCAAAAAATAAAATAAAATAAATACAGATGTGAATTATGTAATTTGGAATGGAAATATTTTATATATGATATCCATAAACAGAAAGTATAAAGAAAAACACTGTTGTAGTCCACTATAAAAAAAATGCAAAGTAAAAAGATCCATTATAATTGTAGCATATGTGAGAGTAATCAATGTAATTGAGTAAATCAATGGAATTAAGATGTAAATATTTCTCACAAATCAAGAGTATCCAGCAAATACCTGGACACAGGAGGAAAACCAAAAATAAAAAAAGAGGAAATACAAAGAAAAACATTGCACATCACCAATAATTATTGAACATGAATTAAAACAATACAATTTTTTTTTCCTTTCATGCTTTATTAAACGACCTTTAATAAGGGTCAGAATTTGGAGAAAATAAGTTCTTACAATACCAAAAGAGATGTAAATTAGTGAATTTTTTAAAAAGAATTGATCACACATACTAAAAATATTAAAATATTTATTATTCATTGATCTAATAGTTGTATTTCCAAAAATCTCTCACAAGGTAACAACCATGAAAATAGGAAGGATTTAGCTATGAGAATACTTATCCTTTACAACAGTGAGAAAAGTAGCCATTATAAATAAAACCCAAGATGACATTAATGGCCTATAACATAAAATATTGATGTTAAATCATATATAATATCATCTCACTAAAGTACGTGCGTCCAATTAACAGTGAAAAAGTGTACATATGATTTTTTCTCCTTTTGCCTACCTGTATTTACTAACGCTTTAACAATTAACATGTATGATGGGGGGAAGGGTTATTGCTAAATTAATTATTAATTTGAAAGCCTCAAATTTCAAAGTGAGTAGTGTTTCTGTGTATCTGTGCTTGTGTCAGAGTTTGGATAACAATAGATGAAACGTCAATTAAAATTTTGCAGGGATTTTACCGTGTTCATATTCCTGACCCAATGGAAGACTACAGTGCTTTAAACACACCAGCATATTCCCAGGTACCTTTTGTTGAATTTAACGTCCTTCAATTTGCTTTACCTTGACACTTTCAGCTTAATTCTCCCTTTAGTTGTAGTAAATTCCTCAGTGGTAGAGGATTCAGAGAGCTTCTCCATTCTCCACTGTTTATTCTCCTTTTTATTTAGCTGGAGACCTAGGCAATGATTACAACCTTGAGAACTCCACCGCTCCTTTGTTGCTTCAAGGGTGGTGTTTTATTCTTTGGTTAGAATACAAACTTGAATACTAGAACAATGCTATGTTTTTAGATCTTTTTCTTCTCTAATGCTAACTGTGCTTTACAGAGAATGGACAAAGAAGGCAGACACTGGGGGGAGAAACTCATGAAATGGGTCAGAAATGTCTTTTTTGGGGGGATACTTTCCTACTTCCACAGAAGGAACTTAGCACCCACTCTTTTATCTGCTGCCCTGGTACATGGTAAAAGATGCATATTGCATTTTTTCTCTAAATGCTTTGCGACCAGGACATTTGCTTTACTCATCTCTCTATTTTTAGTCTCCAATACCTCAGAGCATATAGTGATCATTCAATAAATTAATTCATGAATTAATGTGTCAATCGATTATTCTAGCACTGGCTCTGCCATTTGCCAACTCTGTAACTTTAGGATGATCAACTAGGCCTTTGAAATTAATATTTTCGTTATATAATGAAAATAATACAATCTACTTTATATGATTATTGGGAGAATCAAATGAGATAAATGGAACATGCTCTGTTGTTTCCTCCCCAAAATTACATTGAATACTCAATAAATACACACAAATGATTCCAATTCGAACAATATTACTGAAGCCAAGCAAACTTTTTATGTGTGAAAGACTTCATTTGAAAAAAGTCTTACCCAGGTTTATACAATTTTCATACTCTTTATCTTTATTTTAACTTCCTTCCCAAACATGCTATCACTAATGGTGATGCATTTTCACATCTCTGTAAAGAGATCATATTCTCATTCCCAATATTCATATATACAGAAATTTGGCAGTTTTTCCTTGTTTTGTTCATATTTGTGGCCTCATGGTTAAAAGATGTCAGATAATGTCTAACGCTTATTATGTACTTAATATATTTTTTTGAATGAGAAAATTAAAAAGAATTAAGAATAAGAACTTTAAAATGCCACTCACGCACTGTCCCAAGGTATGGAATATATATTGGCATACTTTGCAGCACTAGAAATACTATGAAAATAATTTATATGAGTTGTACTATTAGAGCTGACCCAACCGGTTTTCTAGGTTCTATTTTCCTACTCTTTGTCCTGGAACTGAACTTTGGCAGGTAGGACGTATGCTCCAGTTATTCACTTTTATCCTGTGGAAGGAAGACCATGGGATTTCAAAATTAATTTTGACAGACATGACAAATGGGGGTTGCCATTTCACACCTAGAGCGTGAATATTTCAATGGCAAAGAGTCAGCAACTGTTAATTAAAAATGGGTATTGTTAATTGGGCCCAGTGTTGTGGTTTTGTCAGCAGCTTCAGACCCTTTTCAGACCTATTTCAGTGGATCCTTATGGTCTGATAAGATAAATGTCTTTTCTTTCTGGTGTGGATGATAGCAATTATGACCCAGATTTCCCCCCCCTCATCATATTAGTTGTGTAGGTGTGTATAATTTTATAAAGTGGAGAAACTCACAGGGACTGAGATTTGGCTCAACAGTCCTTCCTTTATCTCAATGCAGAATATTCAGTAAATAAAACAATATGACAGATATTTATCCACTTCACAATCTTGCACAACATAGAGATGGAACAGCAATTTGGAAGATTCTTTTCACACCAAAAGAGAAATTTGCTTAAAATGTAAAAATATTTCAGATAATAAGAAAGATTCATTTTCTTTTAGGTAGTTACAATCTATAAATGTTTAATCCTTCAATTTCTTTTTTTTTTTTTTTTTACCATCAAAACGTGTAATTAGTACAGTATTTTCACGTACAAGTAGTATCTCTGTAGACAAAGGGAAAACAATGTTGGAAAAAAATTGTGTACTGAAACTGAAAATTAATTGAACCAATATTAACCCAATAATCCCATTAACATTAATTTAACAAAACAACAACAAAAAAGCCTAAAGTATACAGTTCGATCTTAAATTCCATTTTAAAATTATTCCCTTCTCTAAGTAGGTTAACTTTAGGATAAGGTAGCAATGTCTCCATGTCTCTAATGAATATAAGGAAGCTAATCCGAGTGTGCGTCCAGAAGGGAATGTTTGAGAGGGGTGGGCACATAAAGAGCTAGTTATTCTAGACAATTTGTCCCTCTCATTTTTCCACTCTTCTAGTGTTCTCTGATTCAAGTATCTTGGGAGCCAGTGGCCAATATACTACAGAAAGAAATGCCCTAAAGCCACTCAGAGTGTGCACATTTGAGGGCAAAATATTCTTCCTTATTATTGGTTAAATATCCTTTAAGCCAAGTAAATGTCATTAAGATAGTGAGGGAATCAAGTTTCAATAGTGCACATGCTCAGAGGCCTTGCCTGACCCTCAATCTAAATTAGGTAAATTCCTCTTAATTCTCTCATAGATCCTTTTAATTGCCACTACAAAGTTTTTCTCAATTTTTAATTATATACACACATTTACATGCACACACATATACATTACCTTTATGCATGTACCTAGTATGGTTCTGGAACAGAGTTGATGTTCAGTAATCTCTTGTTGAATGAATGCATGACTAAAAAAATGAAGTAATAATGGGAATTCTGGGATATTGTTTTCGTCTGAGAAACTTGAAAGCTATAGGTTAGTATTATGACAGGCATTATTTGCTCATAATTATTACCAGAATCATTACAAAAATTATGTAAAGATGATGGAAATTATGAAACTGCAATTTTGAGGGATCTGACTCATTTCGATCAAAATAGAGCTAGATATCCTTAACATTTTTATTTACATACTTACTCCAAAACAAAATAAAGCATTACCACAATGAGCAAATAAAGATTCTTACAATAAACATTAAAATCCACTTCACTGACAATTTGTGATAGTTAAATAGGGACTATGTTTAAAACATGGTCTCTCCCATGCACACAACAAACACAAACTCACAAAAAGCACTTACTCATTTTCACTTTACTCTTCTACAGCTACATATAAACGTCAAATACAAACAAGCCATTGCAAGTAGGGCTTGGGAACATTACAACCTCCTGAAGTCATCAAAATAATATTGCTAACGTGTAACCTAAAATTTCCAATACTGGAGGTGTGCATGTTGTTAAGTGTTCACTCAATCTTTGGCCTCCTGTAGTTCCTAGCAGTGATGCCATTTAATACTAATGGGAGGTTGACTTATTTTTATGTTAAGATTTATTTGCTAGAAAACCACTAATTCATTTTATATCCACTACTGACAGTTATCAAGTCATACCTATGGGACTATATCAGGCTGGTTTTGTTCAATCTTTTTATCTACAAGGGAAAGATTCCACAGCCTATTACCAATGCCCTGAACCAAAAATGTCCCCCAAATAGACTTACTCTTAAC
This sequence comes from Rhinolophus sinicus, assembly GCF_057876585.1. Classification (NCBI taxonomy): domain Eukaryota; kingdom Metazoa; phylum Chordata; class Mammalia; order Chiroptera; family Rhinolophidae; genus Rhinolophus; species Rhinolophus sinicus. Next base: position 58,749,169 of record NC_142503.1, read on the forward strand.
AGAGCTGGTGACCAGAAATATGGGATAAAGTTTGAACTGAAAAGGTAAGATTTTATAAATCTTTTGTCTGTAATCCTCAAAGCAGGGTAGTTTGTTTTAAAGCAGAGTTAATTAGTATACATGTGGAAGCAGTTTATGGATGCAGTTTAATCCCAAACAAATGTGAAAATAAGCTCACATTGTTTTGTAGAATGATTTACATTAATTATCATCTACTTACACACAAAAAAAACTATGCATGCTTTAAAAAAAATTCATTATTCCTACCAGAAAATCAGAATAAAGTATTTCTGTATTTTTACTTTTGAAAATTATGTATTTCTATACAAGGTCATATTTCTTCAAATAAAAATAAAATGGAAACTTTTATCTAAATCTATAGTGTCCAAACTTCATCCAGATACAGAGAGATTACTGAACGGCATCTGATTCATGAAATGGGTCAAGATTTAATTGACTGTACATTGTTAGAAAACCAACTTCCTCTACTAGTTCCTATAAAAGACATTCTGGAACTTCATTAAATGAGATCTCTATAAAAAGCTCATGATGGCAATAGCTCTAGTACTCATATTACTCTGATTATGAAATAACAAGGCTTATATTTTAATATGGCCTGTAAAACTCTCATTATTTGTTTGTGATTATGGTTTTCAGAGGACACTATTTGGCCAGAGATATAATTGTACCTTAGATATAATGATGAATCATATTGTAATGAAGTTTGACTTCATGGAAATCTAACATCAAAATGAATATACCATAGGCTGAGTTGGCGGCCTCAAGATTCTCTGAAATAATCTAATTGGGATGTTCAGAGGAAAGTGGAGTCTCCCCACTCCTGGTCTTCTTGAATCATTATACTAAGATCCAGGCCAAATCTCAAGTGAGCTACAGACATGGAGGATGAGGTAATATTTACCTAGGGATACCCTACTTGTAAAGCATTTGATAACTTATTCATGTTTCAATACAAGCCTTTATTCAATCAATAAATATTTAGGGTATCTACTATGTGCCAGGCATAGGACTAAAGCCTTTGATGAAATGGTGAACAAGAAAGTTAACGTTCCTGTTCTTCAGAGGGATGTAGTCTGATAGCAAAAATAGTTACATAATATGGAAAGTGTTAATTGTAGGATAAACATTAGAATAAAGGAATTACAGAGTAATTATAATCTACAGAAGAGCCACCAAGTTTAGGGGAAGGGGTATGGGAATGCATCCTGGATTACTAATCAAGGTAACTAAATTTAGAATGAATAGAAGGCAACAAAGGGAAGAGGGGGGAATATTCTGAAGAGATGCTTCTGGGAATGGATAGTACTTACTGTGGTTGGAATTTCAAGTTTGGAGATGAGAAGTTAGTGATGCATGTTACTGAAGAGATAAGTAGGGGTCAGTTTTGGAGGCATATTGAGGACTTTGAACTTTTCCTTTGTCTTAACATCTACTTGTCCACACTGACGCCACTCTTCTGTGATATTTATTGAATGTTCATTGTGTGTTGAACAGTACATTTAGCAATTATCTGATGTTAAATTGGAATTCTGCCTATGATGGATCTACGTAACACCATCGAAAGGTGCTGGTTACAGTAATTCAAATGGAGGCAACCATCCATTCTTAATTTCAATACTGTTTGTTCCCACAATATGCACCCATTGCAGTCTGCTGGAGTAAATGCTAGTATTCAAAGTCACAGTCCTTGCCCAAACTTAGTCAAGTTTCAATATAAAATTATACCAAATCACCATTACTCCATTAATTCCATATTAATTTTACTTTCCCTGGCAGGCAGGTAAGACACAGTTGATTTTTGTTGGAAAAGACATAGGGTGGGCTTAGATTGGGCGCATAAATTTAAATAAGCTTGATTTGTGGGTGGGAAGTGTGAATTGTGTAGCAATTACAGAATTTACTTGATTTTGAAAACCTGATTTACAGGATCCAGGATTATTTATTGAAGTCAGACTTGGACATTAAGTGTGTTTCACTTCCATGCAATGCTTCTCCTCAGGTTGTCCTTTGTTTATCCTATCATGAGAGCATCAGGATATCACCCAATATTATGCTTCCAGAAGAGGAATGTTACAACAAAATAAAGTTATATACTAGTGATTCTTTTGTAGAGAATTCTACTTCAAACTGTGTTATTATAAGTGGTCAGTTTGAGATTTTTAAGACTCCTTGATCCCTTGAATCTCTTCTAAGTGAGGTCAGTATAAAAGAGGAATGTCTGCTTTTATTCAAACTTCATGGGCGTTCTTACAGTTACACGAAAACAGCTGAGTTTTATGAAGACAGATTCCTACCAACAGATGCATGTGTAACATTTTTATTTCTGTGCTACCTTTTTTTTTTTTTTTTTTTTTTTTTACACAGCAGAATGAGAGCCCTCTGAGAAGGCTCCCTGCTGCTGTCCTGGATTTTTAATCTCTGTATTCCTTTCAGGGGTGGAACTGAGCATTTCCAAAATCTCACGGACACCGGAGACACCATTTTTTGGGTGACGCTAACTAATAAACCAAAATTTTCTTTTAGAACCAGTAGCACCACAATTCCCTGATATTTTGGCCAACCACACTGGCAGACCCAAATACTATAAACAACAAATATCTATTTTTTTTCTTTCTGATGTTCTTTAAATTCTCTTTATTAAAGAGGACTTCCTCAGAGGAAAACTTAGAGGCATAGCACTGAGAATATAACTTTTTCTTCACTTTAAGAACACTTTAAATCAATAACAAATCTCTGGTTGTTTTCTCATTTCTTATCTTCCAAAGTAGGAAGGAAACACCTGTTTCAAATTTAACAATAATTTGTATAATGAATTTTCATTTAATTTAGACTAGAGCATTAGTTGATTTACCTTTTACTCCCTGAATGTGAAAATCCCTTGGAACTTCCAAAGTGAGTTATTTTTATTGGTAAAATTGGTGAGGGAGGTGTTTTTGCCACAAGGCTATATAAAGTAACTAATATTTATTTTGATTTTCCTCATTTTTTACCACTATGACTGAATAGAAAATACATCTGAGATCAAAACTCCTGACACATATAAACCCAGAGAAACAAAATAATTTTTATGTATATATTTTTTTCATTGACCCCATAAGGTTAGAGACATTTTTGGTTTTTTAAAACAAATGTAATCATACCATTCCATCGCTAAAGATCCTTTAATGGTAACATCCATTGCTTTAAGGCAAAAAAAAAAAAAAAGAAAGAAAGAAAGAAAGAAAGAAAGAAAGAAAGAAAGAAAGAAAGAAAAGCAACCCTCATTCTGATTATTTGAAAAAAAATAAGTTCTCAATCCAGTCAAATAATAAATAGAAATATTAATAATAATATAACAAAAGTGGAGACACTACTTAAAATGGATAATTTATGGAACTTAAATTTTGGAATTTAGAGTAGGCATCACTCTAAATTCTTAAAATGAATTGAGAATAAAATGATGATTCTATGTTCAAGAAAGTAAAAGGCTAATTGCGTTTGGTCACAGTAGCAAGTGACCACTAGAACTAATTTTAAGCTCATCGTAATGTGTCAGACACTTTGATTAGATACTGATCTATCAGAAAACACACTTCTGAGAGCCAGCTGATCAGTGATGGTCCAATGAGAAGCAGCCTCACTCTAGGGACCATGTTGAAAATTAGCTATGCTTAAGGACCACACTGCAGTAGCCACTTTTCCATGGCTACATATTCCAGCTTCTGAAAGTTTGCCAATCCCAGACCTCCACACTTCCTCAGACTTCTAATAGTTTGTTCAGAGAGACTTCTGTGCTACCTCCGTTGCTTACCAAAGCATTCTCCATTGCTTACCAAAGAATAAAGTCAGCTTTTTGTTTTAGATATTGAGTGATGGCCTCTTCTATCAACAGGACTAACTCACTTAATGTTCACAATGTTAGAGGTTAGGACCATTACTGTGCCATTAATGTTAGAGGTTAGGACCATTTTACAGATAAAGAAATGGAATTTAAGAGACATTCAGTAACAGGCTCAATATCATTTAACAAATAAACAGTAAGGAAGAATTTGAATCAGATAATCTCATTCCTGAGCCCATGCTCTTAACCATTATTACTTATAGCCCCTCTTTGTTTCTTCCTTAAGTGTTTACTTTTCATCCTCACTTCTCAAAACTCTGAAACATTCACCACTCACTCCTGCCATAACAAATTGTGTACTTATAGTCCCTTGAATGCTTCATGCCTGCCCTTTCCTGTGATCTCTTTGTACACATTGTTCCCTTAGCAGAAAAATTTCCCTTCCCACCTCAGTTATGCCTAGGGCAACACTCATCCTTCATTAACTTTCACATTTACTCTAAGAAACCTCTAACAGTGCCCTCATTTTGTAAACAGGAAATTGAGATCCAAAAAGATAAATAATGTGTCCCAAAGTCACACAGCCAACAAGTAATAAAAGAGCACTAAAACGCGTTAATACTGACTCACAGTCCCACTGCTTCTCATAGGGAATGTTTTCTGCCATCTTAATCACTTGCTCCTTCCTGGCAAAACCCTCTCTGGTTTCTCTATATTCTGCTCGTTCTCCCCCGCCCCCCGCCCCAATTTTGGCCTCAAAAAGGCCTGCCTAAAAGAACACCAAGTGGAAATCTTCCTATTTAGAGCTCACACATCATAGCATTACAGATCCCATTTGTCTATTCCTCCCTGAAAAAACAGCCCCATATTAGTGTTTCATGGTCATACTGTGGATGTGACAGTGATACAGGCGAGTTAGCCTGTCCCTAGGTAGACAGGGAGGTCCCTGGTGGAATAAACAAAGACAATCATATCCTAAAACTTCAGGTTTTGAAATCACTCCTTCTCTCCAGGACATAATGTAACAAGGTCTTGAGGTTAATCATAAAATTCCTTTTGGCCTGACAAATGGAGCAGATCTGATAGATAAAGAGTGGGTTACTTTGCTAATTCCTTTAGGACGGGCAAGCAGAACAAACCTGGTAGACGAATTTCATTAGAAGGCGCCAGTTCCCTTCTCCAAACAGCTCCCCTTCCCCAAGCAGTCAAGGGAAGGTATAATAGTAAGAGCTTTTGCCTCAGTCATGGGGCATCCCCCATTCGGGACCCCCTCCCGCTCGGGAGCTGCAACCTCTTCTCCTGCCTCTAATAAACTATCTCTTTTTAAAAACTTTTTGCCTCTCCCTGGTCCGTGTGTCCATTCTTCAGCTTCACGAGACACGATCCCGGCCCACACCCAGAAACTGCCGGCCGATCCAACATCACCTACATCAACAGTGGTATGCAAGTCTAACTTAGCAGTCCAGAGACAATAGCTGTAAACCACCTGAGGCACTGGCAGAGCTGGTGCTTGCTCAATTAATCACAGGTATTATCATTATCTGTGTCTTGCATTTGTAGTATTTTTCTACACTAATTATTTCAATAGTGGTCCCTATACAGTGCATACCTATGGATTTCTACCAATATGATATTTTGAGGTAGATATTATAGTTGTAAGCTGGTCTCTTTGATCTTCCTAACAAAGCCTTAGAATTCCAAATCCATAAAATAAAAATAACAACACGACTGCCTCCTGGGGTGGTTTTTAAGGTTAAATTTGGCAATTCATACATGTACTTAGCACAATCACTGACACCTAGATAACCTGAAGAAATGGTGGCTTGACTGTCCTATTTTAATCATGCCTACTTCACTCTTATTAAATGTGTTTTAAATAGTGATAGTAAGTTTTTAAAAGGGTTTGCTTTCTGATCTGCTGTTCTTCATCCTAGTGAACAGTCCTTCATCTCCAAAAGACAAGGTGCTTTTTAAAAGTGGTAAAAATTTGGGTGAATATGAATATTTGGTTGGCTCTTGATTCTGTATAAAATTGCATTGAAATGGGTTACACCAAAAATGGGAAGAATCTGTGCTACCAGTTGTGGAACTAAAAATCTTTCATAAATAAATAAATAAACCACCCCATCTCAATTTCCTGCACACTACTGCCAAATTAATCTTTCTAAAGTGTGGCTTTGACATTGATTACTCTGTTCATTAACTTGCAAGGACTCTCCATTTCCTACCAAATACAGTCCAAATTTATCACCTGAGCATTCATCCCTTCACTCTCCTTCCTAATGCTTTTGACCAACACTTCCCATCAAGAGTTCAACATCCTCATGAAGTACCTGCTCTTCCCTATAGATGCACCATGATTCCCAACTGCTTGCCTTTCTCCATGTGCTCTGGACGCTTAAACCCTCTTTATCACATCTCTCCATATCCCCGTGGTATCTGTCAGGGTCCAGCACAACTCCAGGAAGGCTTCACAGAAATTGGAAATGATCTTTTTTGCCTGGTGTACTACTCTCTTAGCTCTCTTGAAGCACTTCTTACTTCCTCCCTTACAAAATAGCCCACTTATATGAGAGATTTCTTCTACTGGCCTATAAATTATTTAAGTTTGAAGTCAATGTCTTACTTCAATATTTTATCATACCCAGTGCTAGTTGAGTACATTGAACACTGTAGGTGCTGAGTACATTTTTGTATTCTGTCAATTTACAATTGCATACTGTAAAATAGAGACTCAGGGGGTCCCCTCAACATTTCTTTTAGTATTATGATCATTTTGAAAGATATTGAACTATATTTTTAAACGCAAACTTTGACATTCAATAGAGATGCAAATAAGCCCTGAAGAGCATAAGTCCTAAATTAAAACTTAGCTTAGGATTTGATTTGTATCTATTGACACATTTCAAAAAATATATGTGGAAAGTTGTACACAAACTTTAATGCATCCAAACTTTGTCATAGGTACTTTAAAAGGAGATAATAAAGAAACATGGTTTAAAATTGAAAATTCAAATGTTGGATAATCAAAATCTAGTACATTCTACTCTGTATTTAGAATACTGTTTGATTTACAGTATGTTCTCAATAAAAATTAAATAAATTAATTAAAAGCTTTCGAAAATGTTGGGAATATGTACTTAGAAAATGACCTTATATTCAGATTACCTTTTTTGGAAATTATAGTTTCCTCATTTGTTTTTTCCAGTTGATTTTTTAAAAAAATTCTATGATAAATACTGTTTTAAATCTTATTTCAACACTTGAGCACAATCTGAACTGTTCTGTAGAAAACGATCACTTAACCGGAGAACTGGCATTGCAATTTATTCCAAAACCAACAAAAAATTAATTGGTATTATGAGTATTTTCATGATCACAACTTTTGCTATCCCACAGGGGATCATAGTTGCACTGAAATTACCAGGATTTTGAGAAACGTCTCAGAAAGTATAATGGAACAATGTAAATAAGACTCTCAGTAAATACTTTTCTCCAATGGAAGTGTAAAGTAAGCATATCGAAAACAAATTTTCCTGGCTCACCTCCAGGTATCTTTCTACCTTCTCACATCTTCCTTTCCCGAGTTACTTCTTACTCGCTGAATATTCTATGTTATTATTCATCATCTCAATGGATGTTTCCTTCACTTTGCTCCATATCAATTCATTCAAGAAACATTTCCATTTGTCCTTTCTTTATTTTCCATAAATTAGTATTCATGAAAGGTGTTTTATGTGTATGTGGCAGATTTCCCTGAATGTTGTAGAAAAACAAGCTTTATAGTATAACCATTAAAAAAAAAAAAATTAAATAGTACATAGCTTTGTTCGCAAAAGAAGAAAAACTTTGTGCCATGTTATATTTTTGAACTCTCCTCTCTCCTCTCCTTCCTCTATTCCCTTCTTTTTTCAACCCCTTATATTCCTATTCATTACTATATAAAGTAGTTACCGGTCTTATTTTCTTATCTCTAGCAATCATACTCCCTTAAAGTTTTACTTATCACCCCAGCCCACCCAATTATTCTAAAGATTTATCAAAGAATTATCCTAACCTAAGAGGAACCAAACCAAGATAAACCAAAGTATTGTATCTCCCCAAGAGGATTCTTGGTGCCAACTGTCAAGATAGTTTTAAAGCCTGCTCTAGGTATAATCTCTGAACTCTCCTCAGCCACACTCCTGACCGTGTGTTATCTGGAGATGGTATTCTGGAATCTGTAAATTGAAATGTAACCAAGCATGACCTTTAGGTGTCAAGCAGGGCGACATTGGTTCACTCTTGCCTGTCTCTTCTCTCCAAAAGCGGTGAAATATGTCCCTTTCATTGAGTTCTCCTCTTGGCAATTCATAGTCTACTTACACTTACTTTCAGGCAGAAATCAATTTTCTCTCTATTAACAGCTGTATAACCTTACTCTTACCTTTTGAACAAATCCCCACTTTGGAACTCTTCCAGGGTAGAAGAGAATCGTTTGATTGGGATGAGACAAACAATTTACTTCAAGAAAACAAAAAGCTGTTTCCTTTACTTGCTTTCTCTATCAAGAATAGGAAATTATGATTTAAAAAAAAAATCAGCAAGAGCTTGTTCTTACTGCATTTCATGTTATTTCTGAGTTTGTGAGCTCTCAGCAGCCTTCCATGGTGTCAACCCATTATATACCTTTAAAAAAAAATGCCTCCATTAAACTTTAAGCTGTCAAGGATTACAACGAAAAGATGCAATTTTTTTCACTGCAGGAAAGGTCTGATTTAGTAACAAGCTATAAGCTAACAGCAACAGAATCCACATATAATGTTTCATTGAAAGGGAAAAAAATCATGCTGCTTTTCTGTGTGCTTCAACCTTGTTTTTTCTCTTTTTTTATTTAAAAAAAAGTATAGTCCACTTAGCTTTCAAATACAATAGAGACTAGGAGTGTGTTCCGCTTACATTTGCAGCTACAAATCTTGGTATTCAAGCACATACAGACATGCGGTTGGTTTATGTACCTTTTACATTGGAAGGGGCACCATGGAGAAAAAAAAAAAGTTTAGTCCACTTTGCCATCTAGCTTACATGTTTAGTATTGATTTAATTAGTCATTTAATTCCAAACACCTTTATTATCTACTTGTTTGAAAAGACTATTTACTTTCACCACAATGCATACATTAAAACAAGTGACTGAGTAGAAAGCCAGGCTTGTGGCCTGGTGCTTTCTTGGTGCAGAAATGATATCCTCCTCCCCCACTTTAGTTAGAGCATCACAATGTCAAACATTCCGCACACATTCCCTAAGGAATCTACAAGGCTAATTAGGGTGAGCTTCACCATAAAGAATACAGTTGTTAAAACAGCTTCTGTACACACTAGAGTAATGAGCATTCTTTACACACGCTGTGATTTGTTACTGCAATTTGCAGTCATATATCTCTTAGGAAATAACTCATGTGTTGTTATTTATTGCATGTATGATTATTAATGATATATTAACAACTGTTGAAAGCAAGTTATTTCACCTCAATAACTCATGTACTTAGCTCAATGTTTAAAGAGCCAGAGAAGCATCAATTTTTCCAAAAAATAATGCCTTTTGGGGGCAGGGGGGGATGTTGTTGCTTTTTTTGTTTGTTTTCCTCCAGGATAGTAAAAAAAAAAAAAAAAAAAAAAAAGTCCAAAGTCTGAAAAATATGAGAAATATCATTTAGAGCTTTCCTTAAGGAAGATTTTATCATGGTTACAGAAAAGAGTATTTTTAGAGTTGGATTGTTTACTATTTTTTTAGTCTTTCAATAATTCCGACCACCTCTATAATCCAATGTCTGATATCAAAAATAAAATTCAAATATCATGTGCCAATTTTTATTAATGACTTGCATAGGGACAACAACACAGCTATTTTCTTTTTTATTAATGTTGCTAGAAGAAATATGTTGCCCCTCATTCAAACTCAATCCAAATATAGTTACCTAAATACTTGAAAATGCTGTGTTGGTAGTTTATATTGCATTAAATATACAAGGAAGGTTAAGCTACTGACTTAAATATTATGTGTGAGACATCACACCATTCGGCAGTGATGAAAACTGAGCTCCTTACTGTTTCACCTTCAGCACTGACAGATTTTTACCAATTAACTACTAACCAAATGTCTTCTGATAATTGGAACATAGGAGCAAAAGTGCTTTTGTTTCAGAAATTAGGAATATAGTATTAGATCTAAACTTTCACGACTCTGAGCCACTAGGTGGGATGATTTCCGGGTCTCAGGACCTGCTTGGGCTTACCTTAAATCATGGGGCTGTGTGCGTGCATCCCTGCATCCCTGCAGCCATCTTTTCTAGAGGTATCAATTGCATTACAAGTGTGGCACATTTCCAGAGAGAGACAAAAGATTCTGCCTTTTGAAATATTCAGAGATCTGAAGAAAGCACTACACGGTACTCGGGTTCATTACCAAACACTCAGATAATGTCATAGATCTATGTGATATTAGAGGCAACTAAACGATTAATTCAGCTTTGATGATCAGAAAGGATGATTGTTGACACAAAGTATGCCACATGATGAGACAGCACCTTAGGTTGCTAATTACTTAAGTTTATAAAATCATTTCTGACAAGTGTTTATTTTATGAGGCTTTTCAAGCTCTTGTGAAATAGAGTTTTGCAATGAATATTGTCGAAGCTGTTGAAAAAGCTGATATTAAATACTACCTTCTTTGAAGTAGTATCCATTGCACAGTGTGTGTGTGTGTGTGTGTGTGTGTGTGTGTGTGTGTGTTTTCAAATGGGTTGCATTAAAAAGTCAATTGAAGGCATTCAGTTCTCAAAAGAAAATTATAATGCTAGAGATCTGAGGTAGAAAGCAGTATAACAATAAACAAGCAAAGAAACAAATCAGCAAGCAATGGGGGTGGGTCTCCAGAAAAATCTGGCAAGACTAAAGGGACAGGACTGGAAGGAAACAACACATCTGCATATCTAAGGAGAATGATAACATCAGATGAAACAAGTGAATATCAGGATTGAAAAGGCTGCAGGAGTTTGCAAGCAGATGTCAAAAAGCATACAAGAAAATGTCAAGAAAAGTATAACAAGCAGCTAAAACTGGTTGCAGAGATTAGGATGCTAAATATATGCATGATGAGAACACTACTCTGGTTTACAGACCCAAGAGCTGCTTCACAAGCAAGAAGGGGAAAAAATAACTTTATAAATAATTTTTGCAAATAAAACTGGAGTTAGAATGTAAACAAAGGTAAAAAGCAAATAAAGCTCTGCCTGGAACTTGCCAGGCTACTTTACCAGACGATGAGAGAATGACTTTTATTAAATAAAAATTGTAAAATGCACTAAGTCTAGAAGGGAAACAGAGAGAGAGATATCCAGAGGTAATTATTATAATCTCTAACTTTCAGAAGCCTACTTAATGAAATATTACAAACTGGAATTAGAATTGCAGAATTGAGGATGTCTTCATTGAAAAACCTTATAGTAGAATTAAGTTTCCAGAGTCCAACTTAAGGGATTCTTGTTTAATGTAATTTTTGACATGACACAGTTCTAATTCCAAAAAGATTCACAAATTTAGTCTAATAAGGTATGAAAAAGTTATAGATGGCAATTTACCTGATCTACTATGAAAAATCAATAAAGTTCATAGGCAAACTGCCATGGGAGTATTAGCTTAATTTTTAGGTTAAATTTTACCCATATTGGGAACAAAATGACAGCACAAAATCCTTCCCTAAAAGAGCTCATTGTTCCCCAAGAATAAGAGTTAATATATCAAGATTTATGCCTAAACTCAGTGAGACTAGCAAAAAACTTATTAAAAACAAAACAAGCAAACAAACACTCTACAAGGTAACAGCACCACCAATCCTGCACCTTGGTTTCTCTTTCAAGGACAAACTACATCTGAAGAGACCAGAAATCCTTAACCAAATGGTCTTAAAGACTTTGCATCTAAGTTTCTATTATGCAAGTTTCTCTTAAAGACATGTCAGTCTTGCTCATCAAGACTAGAACAAAATAAATCCTCTATAAATATTTGTTGACTTAAATTTGCTATATATTCAAATCATTTGGGCCTTTTCTTTCCCAGTGTTGAGCTTGCTGCTGGTCTCAGCTTCATAGATAGTTAATAAATATGGTCCTTAATCAGACATTTCTAAAAGATCTCTTTTCTCAATTGCCTTTATAAGTTTTTAAAAAAGATATAGCACCTTTTTTTGTCATAGAAGCGCCACTTATGCAGTCACTAGGATAGTGGCCATCTGGCCATCTAATTTCTTCCTCATCTGTCTTATCTACACATTGTTCTTTGCATTTTCTTCATGCAGGACAGAATCACATGGAAAATTTAATTTTGTAAGGCTAGAAGCAGAGTTTCTAGGAACTAGTAACTCCTGTCACTTAAAGAATTCAACTGAATTGAAAAATTATAAAGTTTTATCACTGAAAATACTGTAAGCATGACAGTATACTTTTAAGGATTTAGCAATTTAGTTTGATTTACTTTATTTTGTATTTTATTATTTTTTCCTTCTTCTTTGTTTCTCTCCCTCACTGCCTGATTCAATTGCTCTGCTTTCCCAAGGCTACATGCATACCTCATTAATCTAACTATTCAGCAAAACTAACTTGCAAGAAACTGAGTCAGCCCTCAGCCATTCGGACAAGGGCAACCAGGCTGCAATTCTAGATTGGGATTTTCTGTCAGATAACATATAAATCACCCATAAAATGGGGTTCAAGATAACCATCGCAAACAAACTGGACCCCAGGAGATGTTCTCCTGGACGAAAATTGCATGACTAACTCCCTTTCCTTTGTTCTGTTTCTCCTTGTGAACCTATAAAAACTTCTGACAGGTCTAGGAATGAGGACGTGGCCTTTGGACAGGCGTCCTCCATCCTCCCGGAAAGCCAGCATTCTGAATAAACCTGCTTTTCTTTCCACCAACCTTGTATCTCGGTTATTGGTTTATGAGCAGTGAGCGCCCGGACCTTAACCTGGTAACGATATGACAAATGACAAATAAACACATAAATACATACATACCATATGCAGTTTTGTCAGCTGAAAAACTAAGCACATGGAGCCATTTTGTGAAATTGCTACATGCAAGAGTGAGAGCAGCCCAGGAAATCCCTCTTTACTACTGTCCACTTCACAAAGAATATACTTGATGGGGAGAGTTCAGGAGAAGAAAAAGCGTTTCCAGAAGCAAACAGTTATGAGAAAATTAAGAAAAACTGATTCTATACAGCCACGATCTCTCACTCAGAGCAGATCATTCTCAGAACTCTGGTTAATGCAAGGAAATAGCTAAAAAAACACAATGCTGTGAGCATCTAAAGAATTTCTTATGGCTACATACTCAACAACGCCTTCAACGTATTTTGGAATTAAATCATTTTACTAAAAGTGATACACATACATAATATAAAAAGCAACTTGGATCCAAACCATGAAAATAAAAATAAAAGTCTCATCATATTCTCACCCCTGACTGAAGTCTATCCTGGCGTAACCACACCTGCTTACCCTGGCAGAAGGAGAAAGGAGAGGAAGAAAGATCTAGTATTATGCTTTGCCTCAAGGTGCATTTTTTTCCTGAAGAGCGTTTTATGGTTGCAAATATCTTTGATCATTATCACATTAAATTTGGTCTGTAATGCCTATTCTTTTGCTCTCTGTTACTATCACTGTACATTATTTCCCCTGTAGCGCTGCTCCCACTTCACAGCTTTAATATACAACTCCATTATAATCATTCTTAAATATGTATCTCCAGTTCTGAACTTATTTCTCAATCCCAGGTCTCTCTCTCTCTAAGTAGGATGGTCTGCCGACATTGTAAATTCAACAAAGCAAATCACGATACTTCCTATTTTTCCCAAAAACATACTATTGTAAAAATTAAGTAAATTATACAGTACATAGAAGGTGATAATTGTCTTAGAAAAAAAATAAACAGGAAAATGTAAAAGGTAGTATCAGGGGACAGGGTAAAAATTACTATCAAAGAATGTCTTTAACCATTTCTTGTTTTTGCTTGTCTACTGTTTTCCTTGTACTTAAATTCCTCACTTCTTCAAACTGCATGGCCCTCTTCAGCACCTTTATCATAAAATTGGTCCTTAAGAAATATTTTCATTGTGTCATTCTTTTCGAAATTCTCCAATCATGTATCGAATTAAGTTCAACCTGTTCTCTGTGTTTAAAAATTATTTCTAGACATGTTTTCTAATCCATCCACAACATCAATTCTGGAATAGAATTAACTGAGCACCAACTAGGTGTCAGGGACTCTGTTAAATGTTAATTAGGATACAGTCTCTATTTCAAGGAGTTCAGAGTCTGGTAAAGACCAATAGCAAGCAATAAATATCCCAAACCTACCACACTTGATCTTTAATTCTAAACTTTATTCATGGTGACTTCTTGCTCTGAAACACCACACAGTGCTTAAGCCTACTCCACTTTGACCCATCTCTCAGAGATCATGTACAGAGACACCCATACTCCTCCCTGCAAGGACACTTCAACTATTAGGTTATTTTCAGAATTTCTATAGAATTGCTCATTGATACAATTTTGCCATTTGTGCCCATATTAAAAGTTGCCTGCTAAAAATCTACTTTTCCTCATTCTATATTAACAGATACTAATTTTATTTAAAGAGGAAATATGCCCACGTAAAGAATTGTTTCCTAACCTGCCTTGCAGATGGTGGCAACCAATGAGAAATAAGAATAAGGACTAAAGTGAGGTTTTCAGGGAAATTCTTTAAAGGTGCTTATTAGGTAGGCATTGCTATATTTTTCCCTCTTTCCACTCTTTTTTTTTCTTGACTAGATTATAGACATGAAGGCTGGATATCTATTAGTGACCTAGATTATGAATAACTTTGAGCATGAAAACCATTGAGTAGAACACTGAAGATTCTAGATCTGATCATTGTGGGGCTGTCACACCAACCCTTGATAAATACCTATGAAATGATTCTATGTAAAAAGGAAATAAAACACTCATTAATCCACTGGGGTTTTGTTGGGGTGAGAAAAAGAAAATTTCATTTCTCTTGCCCACACACAATTTCTAACAGATTTAGGATTATTTATCCTCAAATTCAGTCATTAACAAAACATTTGTTGTGCATTGGATATTTGTCATATGCCAGATACTTTGCTTCATATCGGTGACACAAAGACAAATGAGAAGTGGTCTTTGCCTCCCAAGAGCTCCCAAATGCAGTAGGAAAACAAGAAAAACGCAATTAGTATGATGCAACGGTCTGCAGCACTGTGCTCAGGCAACTCTCAGGTGCCATGAGAACCTATGGCAAGAACATGAAAGAAAACTCCTGAGAGGAAGGGACACCTGAGCCATGTCCTAAAGGTATCCTGAGTTATCTGTAAAAGGAGTGAAGGTGGGGGGGGGGGGGTAGCAATAAGGTACCATGGGTAGCAATAAGGGCTGAATAGGAAGGGAGAGCACAGATTATAAAATGCTTTTTATACTATGCTCAGGAATTTCCAGCTTTATCTGCAGGTGATTGAAGGAAATTGTAGGATTTTCTAAAGGATGAAAAACATCAGATTCATCTATCTGGGAATTATTCAGAGAGAATTTTTAAAAGAGGAAGATCACTTAGAGGACTGTTAGAGAAACCAAACTAGAAAATAAGAGGTACTAATCAAGGAGAAATGATTCAATTGAAAATTTATTTAAGAGTTATTATTGACAGTATTTCATGAGTATTCATTATAGGAGATGATGGGGGTAGTAGGTAGAATCAGGCGTGATTCAGGCTTCTAGTTCCCGAGAGAATGAGAATGTCACCAACTAAGAGCGGGAAGACAGGAAGAGTAGCAGGTTTATTGAAGGTTGTAAGAAAATTATAAATTCAATGTGGACATGATGATCTTGAAGTGGCGTAAAATAGCAAGTGGATATTTACTGTAGGTGGTTATATATAAACTCCTGAGTTCAGAATAGAACTGGATTGCAGGCTGGATTTCAGAATCATTGATGTCTGTGTGATGATAAAGCCATGGGCCTGGGTGAAGTCTCCCAGAAGATGAAGAATTACAGGAATAGACTTCTGGGGACGATCACCTGTTAATAGGCCAGCAAAGGACAAAAAGAACATAGAGGAGAGACTGTCCAGACTGTCCAGAGAGATGAAGGAAATCAAGAGAGAAGGCTGAATGGAATGCTAGGAAAGTTTAAAAATGTAGGGAGAGGTCAAATGTTGCAATGTTAAAAGTTTTAAAGAGAATTTTTTAAAGTACATAATTTCGGCTACAAATGCAGATAGAGCAGTTACAATGACATGTGGGACAGGGCCCCAATTAAAGTGGGTTGAATAACAAATGAGAGATGAAAGTACTATAGTGCAATTGTTCTGTATATCATATCTTGTACCCTCAATTAAACTGTATTTTTAGAAGGCAGTTTTTACATTTTATTCTACTTATGTCCCATTTATGTGTGTGTGTGTATATGTGTGTGTGCATTTATGTCTGTATGCATATATACTTATATATGTATGCACAGATATGCATCCATTGTATACATGTATTTATGTATAAATGTATGGGACACATTTATACATAATGTTTTTATCCTATATGTGTAACAATGGTTGCAAAACTACCAACGACTAAGGTTGACTTGATAGATATCTAGATGAAGTGCCTGGGCTTCCAAGCCCACTTTGGCAACAGTGACACTTTTAATCATTTCTATTCCTTTTTTCCCATATCTCCTAAGCAATATCTAACTTGTCTTTACCATAGGCTTTTGTGTAATCCAAGCATGTAGCCTGGTGTTCCTCTTTGTTCCTATTTATTTTACTCTTTCATATCTACACTTTCTTTCCTCTTCCGCTCAGATCATGAGCATCCTGCCTTCAACAGCTGGCATTTATAGCGCTGTAAGTTTCTATAACTTCTCCAGGAACTCTGCATGCATAAGCATGCCAAATCAAGCCCTTAAGCTATTCTGCAAATAATTTCTACCGTAAATTTCATTTGTAATGATCTGAAGTTGAGTTTGTATCTTTTAGGAAAAGTTATATCTTCTCACGGACCTCGCAAGCTCTCTCCTTGCGATGTTAAACTCAAATTTTACTAGTATAATTAGTATACATATGGAATTTATGGCACAAAAGTATAACTGGTGTTAAAAAACCCAATCACTTTAAGCAGTACTAAAGCACAAACATACTTTTGTTTTGAAAACCTCCAATTCTTCTTACTGTGTCTTTGGGTTTAGAATTCCCTCTAACCACAATATGGTGTGTTTGGGGCTTCTATTATCTGTTTTGGCATTTCACACATGGAACACCTGCATGAGATAGGTTCCTTGACTCTACAAACAGCTTGCAGCATAAGAATTTATTACTGAATGTGTCTTATTCATGCTGTTTAAGTGAAAGGGGAACTCCACTAATGGTTTCTTCAGTTTAGTAACTAGAATATTTTATAGTTTCATCCAACTTTTATTTTCCTCCATTTGCCTAAGTGTTTTTATTCCTCTCAAGTTGAAAATTTCAAGGCATTTTACTAATAGTATGTTAAAAAGTATCGGTGTACTTTTTTCCCCCTACCACCTTTTTTCCCCAATAGTCTTCTTTTGTTGTTCTCAGAGGACTTCTATAAACCTTTCCTTTCCCTTTCTTTTCCCTGTGATGTCCTCCAGTCTAAAACAATTCTAAAAACGAAACGTAGTCACAAAGAGAAAGAAGTGTTGGAAGCATGGACAGTGAAGAAGCGACCACTTTGCAAGGACATATATAGTCCAGATTGCCTCAGTCACGATTGTTTTATAAAACCATTGAATCAGTAACACTCCTCAAAGTTTTAACTTTCTAAATCCCTTCCCACTCTTCTCCCACCGTACCACCAGTCATCCTTGCTCCTTCCTCCACATTGTACATCCTTCAGTCTTGTGAATCACGGGCTCCATGGTATCTTGTGTTCTTAGAAAAGCGGGGAACTAATAATACGAAGCTAGGCTGTTTGTGTGTCCTCATATGATACCAAGGAATGACGGGGTAGGAGTGCATTCTTTCTTCTCCTTCAAAGGACAATTTCAGTTCCTCTTAGAGAAAAGATGTTCTCACTTCTGGTCCATGGCATGGTGGTTTCACCTCATGTCTTGAAACTCCTTCCTTAGTTTTCAGTCCACCATGGAGTGAAAGAAATTTTCCTTCCTTAGTTTTTCAATCCCTGTATGCGCTGTGGGGGATGGGAAAGATGGGATAGTGGGAAGCAAGATGGGAAGGTGGGGAACTTGATTTGTAATAACTAACAACTTCGTCAGTGTAAATTACTCCCACCATGGTAAACTTGAACAAACAACAGTTTATGAACCCCCACATTTTTTGAAAATCTAATAATTGTCTGTCATAAACTGTTATAAGCTAGCTTCCACATAACACTGCAAAAGGATCTCATGCTATAAAAAGTTTTGAGGAGTAATACACCTCTTTCACTTTCTACCCTACTAATTACTTGCATTACGGAAAGATCTGCCCATATAGCTTTCACAGGGCCAGCTCTAGGCAAACTTGCAAAATTAGTGGGACTTATCCTCAGAGCCGTTTGCTTTGCCTTTCAATTTCCCTGACTTTTCATCACTTTGCTGTTCCTAATGCCTAACCGGTGTCCTGTGATTTAACAATCCTACAATATGCTCTCACCTCCATTAACATCACTTGCCCTGCTTAGCATTCTGTCACTGATCTAATAACTTAAGTGAGCCAATAAACTCACAAATGAGTTAATGGGCACTAAGTGTTAATGGAGATAACAGTTTGATTCTGTTTTCTTTCTTGTGTTATCTACAATATTAAGAGTGATGGACTGAAAAAAATGTCCTAGCTCTGAATAGTGACTCTGTAGCATTATCAGGCACTAGGAAAACAACAGAGCTTTTAGCTCTGTCATGTCAATTCTCAAATGTTACCTGGACATTCAGTCCAAGTTTCTCCAAAGCAAGCAGGGAAAACTTACTGGGGAGAAGAGCTTATCTTACCCAATTTATTTCACTCAGCATTTCCCTGACTTTTCAGAGGCACTTCATTCATGATTCCTCTAAAATCTTGACCAGAACCACGTCTTACCTCCCATTACTCCTCAACCTTTTCACTCCTCTCCATGCCTGTGCTTCTTCACTGTGCACTGATTCCTGACCTTCTTTGCACCTGACAGTCCTCACCTTATTCCTTTGAGATTGTGCTAAAAATTTAGCTCTTTCAAAAAGATTTTCTTAATTCCTATACCATTATATCTCACCTTCACTCTGATTTCATTAGGCCTATATATACTGTTTATCTTACTAGCTAGAAGATCTGAAGTATCTTTAACATTTCTGGGCCTTAGTTTCCTCTTTTACTGTCATGAGAATGACAATAATATGTAATCAATAGAGTTATTGTGGGGATTATGTGAGTTAGTGTGTGAAATACCTGTAATAGACTAACTGCATATACAAGTATATTAGTAACTTTGCAATAAACATCAGCTTTTAGTAGTAGTAGTATTGAGTGATATTTTATCCCTCATCAGACTCTTGTTTTCTAAACTCAAAGAGACTATGTCTTTACCATTTTTGTATTCTGAGCCTCTCTCTTCATACCTGGCATTCAGCAGAGGCTCAGTGCATATTAGTGACTAACACAGAGTTCCTGGTAATTTTTCTAGTTAAATGCATATGGTTGGTCTTCCAAACTAAATTGTAATTGTTTTCCATGAAAGTGATATGCCCTTTACTTTTTCATATTCCTTAAAGAACTTAATGCAGTACAAGAGAGGGACTCAGATAACATTAATGAATGAATCGAGTATGAATTGGTGTTAACCCTGGATGGTCTAAATTTATTCTGTTCTCATTCTTTTTTTTTTTTTTTCTTCTTCTTCTGCAGTATCAGTTGTAGCATCCAGGATAGGAGCTGCCAGTGTAGAAACTACATTTGATTTATGTATTTAGAAGTGTTGAAAAGGTTTTCAGCACTCAGTGAACAGTAATGACAACAATAATAAAGATAATAACTGCAGTACACTGGTTAGACAAGAATTATGCACAAACACTGGCTATTCTATTGTGGCTGGGGAAACAAAGCATGACTGCTGTTGGGAGATGGAAAATCACTTTTCTGTTGAAACAAGGATACACCAGTGGCTGCAAACAAATAAATAGGAGTCAAATAAATGAAGTGGAAAATGTGAAAGTGAAAGTTCTCCATATCAAGCTAATGTTTTAAATAAATATTCTGAACCGTCTAGCCTACCCCGAATAGGCTGTAATGAAGGCAAGTCTCAATAGTATTAAAGGCTGAATTAAAGGCTTGATACTACGAGATAATAATAATCTTTATATTGGATTTCGAAGGACTTCAAATTCCTATCAATCCATACTATATTCCTGTAGATGACTGGTACTGTTAAAGTATAAATGGAAAGGAAAAAAGTTATTGAAAAAAAATGATAGGACTAATAAGTCAAGACCATTAAATAGGAAACCTTGACAAATAAAAGTCAATATCCTTTCAACAATAAAAACAAAGGGGGGGAAGGTTTGGTACCAATATTACATAACTCCTTCTATCAATATATTTATCCATTCTACAACCATTTACTAAGCTATTATTGTACTGAATACTGAGATAAATGCTCACAAGTTATAAACACCTTGAAGTACATATATTCAGGCATCATTTAATGCTTATGAATGGATAAAGATTAAATATACTTTAATGCTCATGAATGGATAAAGATTAAATATACTTTAATGCTCATGAATGGATAAAGATTAAATATGCTTTGATGCCAATTAAGTTTTCTTGTGGGCCAAAGTGTTATTAACAATAAAGTTATTAAGTCCCTACTATATGCCACATATTGTTCTAAAGACTTCCCAATATTCTGTGAAGTAGGTATTAATATAATCTCCTTCTTGAAGAAACAGAGGCCCATAAAGGTTAAATAAATTGTACAATGTCACACAGCTGGTAAGTGGCAGAGTCGATGTTTGGACCCAGGCAGTCTGCCTCCAGAGTCTATAGTCCTCACCCTTAAGTACATTGTGTCTCAATAATAGTGTTAATGAAATCTGATTGGGTGCTTATTAGGTATTGAGTGCTCTAAACACATTGTGTCATTGGCATTCACTACAAATCCGTGAGGTACACACAGGCGAGCAACTCAGAGAGGAAAGGGTAGTTCTTCCGTAGCATGCAGCTAGTAAGTAATGAAGTTAAGATTTAACCCAGGCTGGCTATCCGGTTCTAAAGCGTATGCCTGTAACCACCACACCATGCTGCCTGCACCTGAGACCCTTCATTCTTACATGAACAACATATATTACTGTACAAATACTCTGCCATGTGCATCACCAAGATGCATGAAGATA
This sequence comes from Rhinolophus sinicus, assembly GCF_057876585.1. Classification (NCBI taxonomy): domain Eukaryota; kingdom Metazoa; phylum Chordata; class Mammalia; order Chiroptera; family Rhinolophidae; genus Rhinolophus; species Rhinolophus sinicus. Next base: position 58,770,429 of record NC_142503.1, read on the forward strand.
TTTTATTCAATAAAAACAGAAAAGCTGGCTCCCTCTGTAGAGTTATTTCAATAATGCCGAGGTCACAGCAGAGCTTATAATAAAATGTCCAAATAGAAGCAGTATATACCTAGTTCACCAACCTCGTCCCCCTTTATTTACACTTCATGACTAAAAAGCTGAACCAGAGTGCTGCCCCCACTCAGCAGGGGGTACAAATCAGAAGCAGCCTGGGATTGGGCATCAGAAGATTCTACGTGCAATAAACGAATAGAGAGCCTTGAACAAAAATTTCTCCGTCATGGCTTAAAGAAAGCAAACTGGTTTTTTGTATGTTTAGAGTTCAAGAAAGAGATAACTGCAATCAAAAGGACAGAAAAACACACCAGAAAAAAACTAAAAGTGAGTCAACAGAACTAAAAATAGAAATGGAAGTTGAAGGTAAAACCATTTTGTAAGTAAAGGCACATTAAAAGAAACAAAAAGTAGTAGAGACAATATGAAAAACTCAGCTGGGGACACGAAAAAACAACTTGAATAAATAGAAATAATTGAATGAAATGTTTTGACATAAGTAAGAGATAAGAAATAAATTATGTCCTACATGTATGTATATGTACACATACATATATATTTCACATTTCTGAAGAAATGAACATAAAGTTTCTTAACACTGAACTAATAAAGATCTGAATTTGTATATTAAAATTTCAAGCTATATCTTAAGAAAAAAAATGAAATGGATCAACCAACACCACATAATATCCCAGAGTAGTTATTAGATTTTAAGTATAAAAACTACTTCTAAACAAACAAGACAAAATAAATAACCAATTAGAGGGCAACAGAGAGTAGATTGCTGAAGGAAAGAAAATGTGGTCTAAATTTTTTATTCCCCAACAAACTGTCTCTTAATAATAAAGGCAACAAACAGACATTTCCTAGAGCTCGGGTTATTCAATCCCCATGAGCACATTTGAGAAATACTTAATCACAAAATCCAACATTAGCAGAGATGAATCAAAATAAAGACCAAGAATGAAAACTTAATATGGAATATAATGATGGTGAACATTGATTCACCTACATAAAAGAATTAATGATAAAGAAATGTGGGTATTATTATTACCCTGTTTCCCCGAAAATAAGACGTAGCCGGACAATCAGTTCTAATGCGTCATTTGGAGCAAAACTTAATATAAGACCTGGTATTACATTATTATATTATATTATATTATATTATATTATATTATATTATATTATATTATATTATATTAATTATATTATATTATATTATATTATATTATATTATATTATATTATATTATATTATATTATATTATATTATACCTGGACTTATAGTAAAATAAGACCGGGTCTTATATTAATTTTTGCTCCAAAAGAGGCATTAGAGCTGGTTGTCCGGCTAGGTCTTATTTTCAGGGAAACACGGTGGTACTTGTCAGTTATATTATAAAATAACCAACAAAACTGGGAAAGCGAGTGAGAGAAGGGGAAGTTTGATGAGGTGACTGTACAATCACTTTCCAGGTGAAAATTTAATAGATACTGTCTAATTCTGTGAAATAAGTTTTACAAATAAAAGTTTTAAAATATCATAAAATCAACCCAAATAAATATAATATATATTGGGAGGTAAGATGAACAAAAGTGTAAGTGAGCTAATTTCTTTACCATGTGATCAGAAAGTCAAAAGTTTTCTACAGTTCATAAGCTAAGAAATAATTTTTAATATAGTTAAACATATAAGAACTTAAAAGTCAATAGACGGTTCCAAGAGATCACAAGAAGACAAGTACACACACAAAGAACAAAGCATAAAATATAGAGTGTTCACTAAAAGACTAAAAACAAGGAAATGTGAAATACAAATAAGATTATAGTACTGAGATCAATCAAACTTCTCACATCAATGATGGTAAATAGAATACAATAACCTATTATGAATAAAAGATTATCTAATTTGATGTCAGGAAAATCTAATCTCATGGAGAATTGAAGTAAACTTTTAAAATAAAGTCACTTTAAAATAACACAAGAAATGGGTAGGCAATGATATAGCAGAAAAATGCTAACAAAAAAGAAAGCAAAATTTGTAATGTTAACATTAAAGTTGAAATTAAAGAGGACAAAGAACATTAAAGGAGTTAAAATAGGTGCTTTAATGAAGATAGAAGATAAACTACAGCAGTAGGGCATTTTTAACTTACGTTTTGAGCTCTTTGGGTCAAATAGACCACATACATGTATATAGATATATCTAATAATACATATCAATCTCCATATGCAAAACAGCATACACATTATGTTATAAAGCAAACTAAAAGCAATTTTTAAAAGAAAGATTAACTTAGAAATTCTTTGCTTACAATGAAATATAATTACAATAACACAAAAAGAAAAACTAAAATACCAACTGCTTAAGATTCAGAAGTTCAATGTTCAGCAACTCCTGAGTTAAACAATAAAAGCAAAGGCAAAAGTGTAGAATACAAAATATAACAATAACAAGATATTATATATTAGAACCTATGAAAATTGACTAAGATTATACTGAAAATAAATTTTACAGGGTTTAATTTCTAAACAACCAATAATAAAATAAATTAAACTTTTATTAAAGAAATTAGAAAAGTAACAATAATATAAAACTAAGGAAAACAAAAAGAAGGAATCAATAGTGATAAAAGCAAAATTTATAAATTGGAACATAGAAAAAGAGTAAAAAAGCAAATTCATTAATTGGTTGATGTGTGTGCACATAAATATGTATCATATATAATTGAATATATATTTTGAATCTATGCATATACTAATATATATACATATATATGTATGGGAGTAATATTGGAAAATAATATTAGGGAGAAAGCATGTATAACAAAAAAGAAAAATTCAAAGTTAGTAACTACATAGATTACATTATATACTGTGCATTTTAAAGGTATATTATATATACGTATATAAAACTAAATAAATGTATGTGTGTGTATGTATGTGTGTATATATGTATATATGTATATATAGAGAGAGAGAGACTGATATTAGAAAAATAAGATAAAGAGGAGGTACATATAATAAATATGTTAGGAAAAAATAGAATTTGTTAGTAAATATAGATGCAGGGAAAATGAAACTCATTATGAGAAAATACATAACACACATTGAAGATAAATTTGAGAATCTGAATAAAATGAATGCCTTATTATGATAACAGAAATTGGTCTTAGAGGTCAACAGAAGTCGAATCGTAAATTTTCCAATTGTCTTGGGGGAAAAATTAAGAAAAATGTTTATTTATACCCACTCCTAAGAAAGCTAAACACTTCCTAAACCAGAGTTTCGGTGATGAATTCTAACCAGCCTTACGGAATAGATAATTACAAAGCTATTTGAAATATTCTAGAAAGCATAGCAACATATAGCTTCCAAAGTCATTTTTCATAAATCCAACATAAAACAATGTTCTAAATCTGGAAAATTATCTTTCCAGATTTAAAAAAGGGCAAAAACCATAATCCCATACTACTTTTATATTCAAAACAAAACAAACGGAAGAACTCCTAAAAATATTAAAAGGATAGAACACAATTAAGAAGGTTTATTCGTGAAATATAAATGCAAACATCTTTATATAAAATCTAGCAATGTATTTCAAAACATTAGAAAATAAGAAAATAAAAGCATAGGATTATCTTCATAGATAGCAGAAATTTATTTGGTAAATATTAATATCTAATCTTGATTTTTATAACTCTTAATAAAAATAAAAATTGATATTTTATAAAACTTCACAATCTGATATATATGTTTGAAAGCAAATTCTATGATAATAGTGAAATATTAGCAGATACTCATGAAATTCAGTAGCCATAAACCAGGATGCTTATTATTATCACTATCGGTTAAACACTTAATATTAATCTAGAAGTACCAGATAATGTATTTTAAAATATTTTTTAGATCATTTTAAAAATAGAGATAAAATACTGAAAAGGATAAAACAACATTTTTTTCATATGATTATACAACTGGAAAATTCAAAATAGTTAAAAATAATAGAAATATTCACTGAGGAAGCCAAACACAAATTAAAAAGAATACATGAAAATTAATTGTTTTCCTGTAAACAAACATATCCAGCTATAAAATACAGAGCAATAGGAATCTCATCTTTAAAATAAGAAGAATAAACATCTATGTATGAAGTTAATCACAAATGTGAACTATCTCTATGAAGAAAAATTTTAAATTCTACTAAAGGACATATATATATATATATATATATATATATATATATATATATATACACATATATATGTATATATATATATATATTATTTTTAAGACTTCAAAAGTTAAAAAGACAAAACTTATTCTTTCACAGAAAGACTTGGTATTGTAAAAATGTAAGTTCAAAGTAAATTAATCTACAGATTTCACATGATCCAAATAAAATACCAACAGCCTTATTTTTGGAACTCGAGCTAGCTGATTCTAAATTTCTTATGTAAAAATAAACATGAAGAAGTTGGCAGTAAATTTCTGAAAAAATAAAAAGTAGTAAAGGAGATTACCTCGGTAAGATAGTAAGATATATTTTAATACTACTGTAATTATTTGCTGCTAGTGTTTGAATAGGCAGATTGATCAATCGGATGGAAGAAAAAGAAAAAAAAAGAAATCAACAGAAATAGACCTGAGAATTTATTGTATGATAAAAGTAGCATTTCACTTCAGTGACAAAAATAGCTCTCTCAATAAACGATGTTGGGGCATGAGCTATCCATTAAAAAATTAAAAATCTCGTTATTGCCATAAGAGTAGATCCCAATAAATTTCAGATGTTTCAAATATTTAAATGTAAAAGTAAAACTTTAACAGCACTAAAAAATTTATATTAAAAAAAATTGTTTTGATATGGAAGTACTTTCAAAATAAACCTTCCTGAAGCAGCATTAGAAAGGTTTAATAAATTTGACTATATAAAAACTAAAAATCCTATGCCCCAAACCTCCCAATATGAAAATTTTAAAAAATATTTTGTAAAGCTTATTAAATAGGATAATATTTGATACTTATAATAAGCATATATTATTTTTATAAATGATAACTGAACTGCAAAACAGGCACGTATAGAAGGAAAATTTAGTTATACATATCTAATTATAAACTTATCTTAGCCTTTGACCCAGTAATGCCACTTTGAGGCATTTATTGAGCATTTATACATGCATCTGTAAACAAAGAATAAGAACAAGGATGTTCTTTACAGCATATACTTAGAAAGAACAAAAGTCTGCAAAATCTCTGCATGTCAAGCAGTAATACATGGGTTAAATCAATGGCAGTCCACTGATATATGAAATATGCTGCAGCTGTTGAAAAGCAAGGAAGCTTGCAGAGCTGATAATGAAAATATCACCAAAATATAATGTTAAAAAAAGAGAGAAATATTTTATGTTTCCATGTAGATACAAAAAAAATTTTGGAAATATACACAGACTTTAACTTGAATTGGGACTGCAGAGCATATTACAACTTCTTTACTGTTTGTAATTTTTTACACACACACATACACACACACACACACACACACACACACATATATTACTCTTTAAATTTTAAAAAATTAAGAAAAATAAGATTAAAAACCTGGAAGTTGAAGTAAGCACTACTTAGTGTCTTTATAAACTTCATATTTTCATGATTTGAAATGCCCAATAAATTTTACAAAAGTATTAGAAGTTTGATTACAAACTTTCATGTCACAATTTCTCACCTTAATGTATGTCCCCACAGGCAAAAACAATCCTGGGGGTCAGAGGAAGGCAAAGAGAGGTTCAATGATCAATGTAATTGTTGAAATCCTAATAATGTACAACAGCAAAAAGATTCATACGTTTTATTGAAGCTATAGGAACTTACTATCACATATGTGATTTAGAGGAAAGAATGTAGGAATTGTATTCAGATAATCTGGGTCTGAAGCTGGCTGTACCACTTACTTGGGCAAGTTATTCAATTTTTAAAAGCCTTAATTTATTGAATGACAAAATAGAGATATGGGTAACACCTTTATAGTGTAATTGGGATGATTACATTATGACATTTAATGTCAAATATAGATTCCAGGACTTACAGTGTGATAGGACGGCTATACAAAAGAGATTATCTTTGTGGTATTGTCTACAACAGCATCTTCAGGCCAGAAAATGGTTAGAGATTCATTTTCTAAAGTAAATTCCCAAAGACTATAAAAACAGGAGAATGGAAACCACATGCAACTTAATAGTCTCAATTCACTAAGCAACTCCTGACCAATGCAAAAAGCTCACAGAGGCATGTGGGTTATATTCAGTTGGATGCATTTTGAATGCTTTTTAAATACTCATTAATTTGTTGTTGTTTTTAATGACCTGACTGAGAATTTTTAGGGTCTACTAAAGGAGCATTTTATTTGTTCTTTAGCACCATCTCTTTTCTTCCAATTTTTTTTTTTTCTCTCTCTGTTTTCTGCCTCTTCTTTCATTACATAAATAGATAAACCCATGCCATCTGGGTAATTTGCTTCAAATTCACTCTTCCTCCCCTTATAGAAAGCTGTTTTAAACGGACTATACCAACAGAACTAGAGGTGCTAACTAGATCAAACAGTTAATTCTGAAAATTTTGAAGGTTTTCTGTAACATTTGTTTATGTTGGCTTTTTCATGTAATTTCTAGGAAAATTTTATCACTGTGACAGTTAATTCAAATCCCAGCAAGACCTGGTAAGCAAATAACTTGCCAAGTTTTAACTAGAAGTACTCCTTAGCCTTTACCAAAAGAAGAACCAATTTGAGGTGTATTTCTATAATGGATGAGCCTTCTGTCTGAGTATTCCATTACCTCATTCATTTTAAAGTCAATTTAGAACTCATGGACAGTGCCAAATTTATAGCCCTGAGTCCAGACTCCCTTTTTTAGTCTACGGGGAAGGCATTGCATAAGTTGTCATGCTACAAGCCTTCTGAGCTACCCCCACTCCATCACATCCTTATTCCTGAGGGGACACAGTAGTTTCAGACTCGTAGTCTATCCAATAATGTAAGTACCATTTAAGATCAGCAAGTCTAGCTGAAACCTCAAATCCTCCCTCATCTTATGGGACATTATTATATCACTAACAGAAAGGGTTGGCAAAAACAACCAAGCTCTAAAATACCCAAGATTCAAGCCACTGAATGTCTTTGTGTTCACTCTATGATTACAGATTAGTAATCAGGAAGTTATAAAACATTTAGTTTTCCCAGAGGTTCTCAAGAGCCATTCCTTGAGAAACTGGGACCCCTAAATGTGCAGAATCCAGGTTCAAGAAATGACAGGTTAGACCATCTTCTCTAAGAAGAAATGATGTCAGGTTGTTTAGGGAGTTAAGCCTATTTGCGTGCATGCCCCATCTATAATTAGCATTTTCTGAGGGATGGGCTAAAACATTGCCGGGATAGGATTACCCTTGCTATTTCACAGTATCACTGCTATTATGGGCCCGGTTACATCATTCTGTCAAATGTCCTAATGCTTGAGGGAACAGAGAGCTTTGGCCCCACCAGACAGCTTGCCTTTTGTCACACGTGTCCTGATCTTTGCTGTGTACATCTTTTCCCTGTAGTTTCCTCTGTTTAAGAATATTCACGTTTCCTCTAAGGGACCAATGTAAATTTTGCAGGGACATCAGGTGGGTGATAGCTGGGACTTTGTGCTTTGGTATATATGTGAAAGCTATGTCCAAATGGAAGTTCAAAACTGGGAAAGACATGTTTTCAAGTGTAGGGACAAGCAACAGAAAACGAGGTCAAGGGAGCTGGGATTTGAGAGGGAAGTGAAATCCAAGAGTCTAAGAAGAAAATTTTCAAAACTGTGAAGGGTGTCCAAGGCTCATTTATAACAAGATAGGACAGTATAGTGCAAGGCGGCATCAGTGTGCTTCAAAATACAGTCAGGATAGCCAACTGTGCCTTCTCTCCCTTTCCCACCTACCAACGATGTTTTCATCCTTCACAGCCTAATTCAAATATCATCTATCTGAAGCCTTCTGAGAGTCTTTCCTGACTCTCAACAGATGAATCATTCTTTCCTCTGAGCTCTCTCAAGACTTACTCAAATTGCCTAGTTTGGAACTTATAATTTTAATATAGTTAGTTATAGATTTATCTTTTTGAGTTGGGGCTAGGGATGGTATTTTATTCCTCTTTATGTCCCTAAAACCTAACCAATTCATAAGGCAGATGCATAATTTAGATTAGATGAATTGAATTCAAATATTGCATCCTCCATGAGATCAGATTATGCATATAATAGGTCAGAAGCTTTCATGAGCCAGAGTTTATTTCCTACTTGATTAATTCCACAGCCAACATAAAAGATGTCGTAGCATACCCTTGGATTAGACAGGAAATTTGCAAACAAATTAGATATAAGAAAACAAAACCAAACCAAAGTATTACTGGAATTATGAGTATGTATGGATCAAGTGAGGTGAGTTGCAGATAGAAGATAAATTTACTTTCTGCAGCTGATTCAAGAAAGAGCTAGCAGGATGATGGGGGAAGAAATAATTCCATTGAGCCACCTACTGTGGAAGAATATTAAATATCTATGATAATTGTGATACCAATAACTATCTCAAAGGCAAGAAATTGTATTTATATTACTACAGTGGCATCCGTGAAACATTTAGATAATTTTAGTTCAAGGTTTTAATCTTCAGATTTTCAGAGCTTTCACAGTTGCAGTGCCCTGTCAGGTTCGGGAAGGAGTACTTATTCATAAGAAGCTGTATCTTCATTCTTTAGTCATTAGTAAAAATGGGTCATTGATCATGTCATGTTGTCTGTAACCTAGTTATAATTCTGGCAGGAGGGAAGTTTCAAAATCATGATTTCACATAGGAACCTTTAAAAACTCATTAGCTTCTGATAATTATAATAATATCTAAAGCATTAAAATCATGGAGCTAATTTCTGCAAAAGATCAGCTGTGAACGTGTTCTGGGAAAATTTTCTCTTTTAACTTTCTGGGAACAAAAGAGAAGGCAATTCAGGGCTCTAACTTGACACCCTATTTCAAATGCAGAAGAGATAGGATTTCACAGAAGCATTGCATCATGAGTTAGCGGATTCTAAAACGAAAAGCAAGAATATTAGAGCCACATCTCAAAATGTGACTCTAGGCACTGGAGAAGCCTCTCCACTTGTGATTGATTTGCATTTCTGCCTATGTCTGAATTCATATTCCATAAGCACAGATGGAGGTGTGATAGATTTTTTTTTTGAGCACATCTATTTATTCAGATACCGGATTCCGTCTCTGAGTAGAGAGATGGTAAAGGCTGCTGTGAGCAGATGGCACATAGGCACTATGACTTCAGAAACCACATTCTTTAAAGATAAGTGGCACAGTAATAATAATAATACTTAGCACATATATTACACCTTTGGTCTGCCAACATTAACTAATTAATGTTCAGTAGACCCTTGTGAAATAAGTAAGTGCTTATAATTATGTCTATTATGCAGTCAAGTCAACTAAGAATGTGTCTGCACATGCTGTGGAAGAATTGGCCCAAGTTAAAGACCGGGTGGATTCAATTTGCATGGCACTTTAAGATTTCTGCTCTAGCAGCAGAGACTGGTATTGCTAGACACCCTACTGTTGGAGGCACTGAGTAGATTTGAAGTAGGGAATCAACTGCAAGACACATTTCATTCAGGGATAGGCCTGAGAAAAGGTGAGTCAGATTTCTAAAACCCAAGAGGCCACGGCTGGTCAGAAGCAGGTGTAGAATTAGTCTCTGCCTATCTCTTTTATTTAAACCAGGCAATTTGAGCACTTGTATCTTTGAAGGCTATTCTTTACATTATTGAACAGAGAAATCTTAAGTTTTCCCTTAGTATTTGCTGTACCTGAGGTTTGCTCACCACAAGTTGGTTGAGGGTGCTCTATGGCTTTGACTAAAGATATTAATAACCCACAACAGAATGAAAGGTTGATGAATGTCTTTTGACAATGAATTGATTAGATTCTGAGGTTTTGATACTGCGGACATGGAAGAGCAAATGTGTCTGTCCTCAGGGTCTGAAATTTAGGATTACTGGAGTGTGCCATGATATCAAGGACTCCTGGCCTCAATTTGCAATGTGAAGTAAAAAAGAAGCTTTGCAAAAGCGGGAGTATTAATACTACACACACACTTGTGAGGATTTAAGGAGAAAATATATGGGAGGTGTCTCTCAGTACCTAACCCATGATAGATAAACAAGCAATATTTCAATCCCAAAGCCACCTCTTATTAGCAGTGTGACTTTGGATAAGTCACAACCTTCTTGACTCAGTTTGCTCATCTATAAAATGAAGGCTAATTCCATCAACCATAAATAACTTAAAGCCTATAAAGCTGCTTCTACTCTTCTTGAAAGTGTCAAAGACTCTTCATGACCTCATGATTTCATATTTTAAAATCCTCCTGTTTTCTGTTACAATATCTATGAGAGCACTCTTTGTATGGGAAACCACAAACCCTTGACTTTAAACCTTGGGAGGTGACTGCCTGTGATCTTCTACTTTCCTCTTGTCCATTCTAAACAGGCTCTCGTTTTAGAAAACCCAAACTCAAGGGAACCCAAACTCAAATGTCTTGAAAGGCAAAGGGAGATCACACTAAAATGTGCAGTTGCTCAATATAAAACCATAATCAGCCAAGGTGCCTAGAGACAAACGAGCAACTGCAATGCCCTGGTTGCAGGTACTCAAAATGAAAGTCATTTTTAACATATATCACATCTGGGGCACAGAATATTTTTTCAGTTATAAAAGATATTTCCTTCCCTGGTACCATACTTGCATACTATGCTCTTCTGTTCCCTTGGATTAGAATACTCTCTTCCTTCCTCTCAGTTATCAACGTCCTTCCCATTTTTAAAAGGCCAGATTATATCCCAGTCTTCCCATAAAGTCATTCTTGACCTCCACAGTTCATAATGATCTCATCTTACTCAGATTTTATAAGTTTTTTCTCCTGAATATCTTATTTGGCATTGATGAATAGCACATGGCACCTATTTTTTTTAAAAAAATACTATACATATTTTCATCGTTATCTTTTTAGGCTATGTACACCTGTGCATTAAGAGTACAATAAGAATTAAATGAGGCAAAGCACATTGAACTGAGAACTATGCCTGGCACATAAAATGCCCTCAATAAATATTGGTATAATTATTTTATCATTATGATATCTTGATTTTCCCCTACTAGATTTTTCAACTAGATTCTTCCCTCCTCTGTCTGGCACACTTGATCCTCAAAAAAACACTTAGAGGAAGGTATTATTAGGTATCTCTGATGGAGGAAAAACTTAAGGTTCAGAAAAGTTTAGTAAATTAAACAAGAGAATTAAACTAAAATGTAAACAAACAGGAACTTCAGGGCTCTTGATTCCAAAACCAGTCCAGGGGAAGAATTCACCAATGATGGCAAATGTGTCATCCCCAGTGGGCAACAAGATGATACAGATACTGAAACTTCCTAGGAATAAGCCTTCTAGCTCTGTGAGACCACACTAGCCAATCAAAAGTTTGGTCATTAATGTATCCTTCAGATTGATTTATGACCGAGACAGGGAACTGTGGATTAAAAAAAGGCATTCTAAGGAAACTAACCTCACAGGGTGACCTGATCATAAATTCCTAACTGGGCAAGTCATACTGAGTAGCCATGCCCCAGGCATATAACCTTTTTTAGTAAAAGGTTTATCTTTGTGTTAAGCAAGCCCTGTCCATTTTTTCTGTGTATCTAGGTTCATACACCTTTGAAACAAGCTGTAAGCACCCTCAAGAGGGTTACCTTTAACTATCCTGTAACCCAATCCCACCATAATTTTTCCCACTTTCATGTAATCTTCTTTAAATTCCTTCCTTAAATTCAAATGCAAAAATGAAAAAGGTGAAGAGATTAAGAAATACAAATTGGTAATTACAAAATAGTCAAGGGGTGTAAAGTACATCATAGAGAATATAATCAATAATGTTGCAATAATTATGTATAATGCCTGGTGGGCATTAATCGGGGGAATCACTGCATAGATTATAGAAATGTCTAACCACTATGCTATACACCTGAAACTAATATAAAATAATATTGAATGTCAACTATAACTGAAAAAATAAATAATTTTTTAAAACTTCAAATGCTATAAAGAAGCTGCAAAACTGTTATTCTCTAGAACATTTGAGATCTTGCCCCCCAGCATATGTCAGTTTGGTTAAAATAAACTCATAAAAATTAAAAAAAAAAAAAAAATTGATGGCAAATGTGCTGATTCAGCAGCCCTCTCTAATATTAGGTTGGTGCAAAAGTAATTGTGGTTTTTGCAATATTTTTAACCTTTTAAACCACAATTACTTTTGCACCAACCTAATATAATCCCGAAGCTGCTCTTGTTTCCCTTTCTGAGTCATATGAGCTTTATTACATTTCAATCAGTATGTAAATTATTTACAGGTTATATATCTTTTATTTAGATTATAATTTCCTTGAGGGAAGTTATTACACCAAGTATTTCTAAGTTGCCCCTAACCCCTTGTTACAATACTTGGTATCCTTTGAATATTGAATTAGTAATTTAACAATTTAGGACTCTAATCTCACTTGGACTATTAATTTCTCATGTGACCACTAAGATAATCAGCAAATATTTATTAAAAACACCTTATCTAGATACATCTAAAAAAGTTATTGCCAATAAAATAATAAACTAAAATACATAATCTCTTGGGTTTTCACTAAATCTATTTCATTTAATCAAGTTATTTTACTTAGAAAAATTATTAAAAATATAAATGAAGCACATTGAATAGTAATTCTCAGACTTCCTGTGATAGTACAATCTGCAGAAATCATGATTTGTAAAAGTCCACAAAATACTAATCAGTTCCATCTCATTTCCAGTAATAGAACATATTTTTTGGTGTGTACTGTTTGATATTTTAATTTGCTTATTAATTTTATGTTTAAATTAAGTGCATAGAATGCAAAATAACAACCAAGAGCTCCCATGTCCATCAAAAACCGGTATTTATGTAGGCACTGGTGAGTTTGTATTTTAATTCCCTTACTTGTTCATTCATTTTGCTCATGAGAATACGAGTAATTCTAGATACCAAATTTTGAAAATATAATCATGAGATTAACACTAATAATGGGGGAAATACTACATAGCAATTTGATTATTTTGCTGGAAATTGGGAGAAAATAACTCCTGCTTGATTTTGGTAACGAAACACAATGTGTAGCCTATAGTATTCCAAGTTTGATGCTCAAAGTTTAGAAACACCTGCAGTAGAAATTAAGGTAAATCTGAATTGTCCCTCTAGTTTGCTCTTTACTTAAAAATAATCAATATATTAATTTGTTTATTTTTTCATTTACCCGTCATATTTTTCTTGTTTGTTAAGAGTACAAACCATGCACATTTTATAGAAACATAGTTATTTAGGAATACCTCCGTTTCTAACAAGGGGAATCTAGATCTGGGGGCTAAAAGAAAACTGGAGGTCATGACAAGCATGTGAAGGCCATGGTAGATGCAACTTGCTATTAAAACAGCTACAGTTGGGTATAAAATTATCATGTTTGCTGGATGTTAAAAACAGAAATCAATACAAACCCATAGGCTGAGTCCAGAGAAGATAATAACTGTGAGTAAAAGGCTCAGATACATAGGTACTACCTATATCTATCTAGAGTGAGAAGTGGAGTGAAAGACAAGTCAACAAGAATATTTTTTTTTTACCTGCCATAAAATATATGTATGGATATTCCATTACTATTCTGATGATGATAGAAGGAAGATTAGAGAACTAACAATTATGATGCAACTAGAGGACCAAAAATCCCGCCTCCCCTCCTTTTAGTAAATATCCCACATTATTTTATCTATCAATTCAAGGAAAGTTTCCTTTTCAAGGCATTTGTTCTCGGCTCGGTGAAACTACACAGGTGGTGCTGCCTCAGCTGGAAACAGTCTTCTTGCTGAGGGACAACCAATTATGTGTAGTGAAACTAAAACAGAAGAATAAATACTACATGTTGATGGATGCCTGTCAGGAAGGGGGATGAGGGGCTTTCAATGGGGAGTGGGGCTTGTCAGATGCAAAAACCTTCAGCAGATATACATTTTCAATGGCAAAGTGGCAAGAATTCTACAACTGCTTCACTGGTGAACCTCAAGATTCATCTCATAAATTTAAATTATAGATGACATAGCACTGGAATGGAAATAGATGACACCTTTAAAAATAAATCTAGTGCAACATTGGGAAAAAAAGAATCACACATTTAAAAGGGAAAGAAAAGAAAGTTCCAATGTGCCAAAACAGAGCTTTTATTTATTGTCCTATTTACTATTCTCTGTCTAAAATTAGCATCTCTCTTTCTTTTCCTTTTAGTCCCCTTTATAAGACATGCTGTGGAGGAGCTCTGGAAGTTTTGTGCAACTCAAGGAGTAAGCTGGGTTATAGCTATAACAAAAAGCTTGCCAAGGTTGAGAGCCAAACTGGCAAGGTTTTCTGTTGTGTCAGCATTTAAGTATTATTGCAATGTTATCGTATTGCTAGAGAAAGGGGAGCATGGAAAGAGCAGAGCCAAATGCTAAGGAACATTTGAAGGAAACTGTGCACCTAGCTTCAATAGAGAGTTTGGCTGTATTGAACGGGGCTTAACTTTAATAGGAACCAGTCAACTCAACTTTAATTCGATCATATAAAATTGTGTTTTTAAAATTTATTCCAGGAGATTTTGATTCTAGCAGTCTTTCTGAATCAGATAGTGGTAAAAAGTAATAAAGAATATAGGTCTGAAAACCTGCAACATCAGACGAAGACTTGCTTGCATTATAAGGAAATCTCCACTAGCCAGAACAGGGAGAACAATTCTCTCATGGAGAGAAATTTGAGATTTTTTTTTCCATCTTTCATGTATTCATTCAAATGTCCAGATAAAAGTTGATGAAATTTTGGACACATGTCATGGGAAATCACAACAGAATTTATGATTTGAGCAAATTTTCTATCAATATCAGAAGAGTCAATTGAGAAATACTCAAAGATGAAAGCACCAGCTACAAGCAAAATGAGTAAACCAAAGCCATAACTTATCTGTAACATTAAAATGTTTACTGAGAGGATAAACATATAGCAACATTTTGATCATCCCATGCAAGCTACTGTGAGAGTTGGGTTGCACTAGATTAGAAATAATTTTATTTTTTTTTGAACTAAATAAAAACCAAAGTAGGCAGGTACAGAGAGAAACATGAGTTCTTCCAGAGATAAATTTTCCCTCCCCTATTGGTTTTTGTTTTCTTCTCAGGTCAGTCATGGAAGTACATGTATATCATTCAGAGGATTCAAAGATTGAAATGGTGAGTTTAAGAGCTTTACCCACATTCACTATTTGCCTCATTTACTTTCCAATTCCCTGTAGTTAGATAGAGTCAAATATATTCTCACCCAGTGATCAGTGTTGGTTTTCAACTGACACTCTGCATGTGGAGCTCAGGAAAACCAAACACCTACCGGAATGTGTTGAAGAAACCAGATAGCAAGGCCGCCAAATGACTCAGTCTCTGCTTCCATTCCCTGGGGTTTATCAACTTTGTTAATGGGGCATATGTGCTGAGAATTATGTAACATTAAACATGGGAAATATTTCCTGTAAAAATTTTTCATTCTTTCTCAAAGCCAATGCATTGATAGGTCTAGTGTCCAGGTAAAACACCACCCTCTAGTGTACATCTTGAAATAATGCTGTCGTGACTCCTTTGATGATGATTATGATAGTCGAGAATATTAAAATAATTATTACAATGTAGGTCATTTCCTATTAATAGCCATGGGGCAATACATGCAAGGACTATCTGTACAATGGGTGATATATAACTCATTGGTATGATCAAAGTAACTTAATTTTCACTCCAAACGAAGCAAACAGTTGGCTAAATGAAAAGAATCCAACAAAACTCATTAATTTCACAAGTGTTAGTATTTGTTATGGGATAGACATTGTTCTACTTGTATGATACAACCAGGATGACAGATCCTTAAATTAAGAAATAGAAGAAAATTATGAAGAGGTAAACATTCTTTGAGAAATTCCCTTAATACCAACTTTTAAGAAAATGACATAAATTGCTGGGATTAGGGTGGCATTCAATTAGTTAAAGAAAACTAAAAATTGCTAATAGAAAAAAAGATTTCTTGGAAATCCTCAAAATAATTGACAAATAAATTGCAAATTATCCAAATATATAAGGGAAAGAAATGATAAAAGTCTAGATTATAAATTTTTAATGTTATGTAGCCTGATTCCATGTGAATAAAAGGAGTAGGTGGGGTAATTAAAAGTATTCTATAATTCTTTGACATAGGAGATTGTCGGAAAATCCTGTGAAAACACATGACATTGCTCTCTTCTCTCTTGTACAGAGCTCACAGAAATTGAACTCTTTTGTTAAAAATGTCTGTAGATTTTTTTCCACACTGGTGAATATCTTAAGAAACTTTTTTTTCTTAATCATATCTAGCCTGAATTGTTGAAAGTGGATTTGACCTGGTACATAAAAGTGTGAAGCATTCGAGAGTGTTAAAAATTCTGCCCACAGGACATGGAATGTATTAAATTCATCCACATGTTCCCAGATAGTATCTTTAAAATGACATTAAAATTCTCTCCTTGGTATTTTCCAGTGGAATCAGGGAACATCTAACATTTCCATCTAACAGTAACATTGCTAATCAATATCATCTTTAGCAATCAGCAAGTTATTTAGACCTTTGCTACCAGCGACTCTTTTCTTACATATCCACAACTGTGACTTAACTGCCTCAAACACTTTGGGAAGGGGTTGGAATTTAGTATATGTATGGAGGTGTATATTCTGCCCAAATTTTCATGTGTAGATATAGTGAACTTCAGATGAACACAATATGCTCAGGTAGAAAACATCTCCTTAAATGAAAAACATGGTGGATTTGCTCCCGAATTTGTGTTCTTTAATAAATAAGAAAGAAACATAATTAATCAACACATTGGGAGCCAAGAGACCCAAGTCCTTATGCTGGCTCTGAGTCTAACCAGGTGTATCAGTTGATGAAAATAACTATATTTCACAGACCTCAGATTCATACAATGTGTGAATAAGACAGAGAGATTGCAAAAGCCCCTCCTAACTATTATAGTCCAAGACTTAAAAGGCGTAGCAATTTGGCTCTAATTAATATTGAAATTTAAGTTTATATTATTTTGGAAATTTTTATATGAAGATTGGCAATAATCAACACATGTAAAACATCTAAAAGGAAAACTTTTCAATAAATAATTCTATCTCATGTTGATACCTCTTTCTGTTGGTTTAATACTGGGTAGCATAGCAGTACGCAGGGCAACATTCAGAATGAGGTTGCCTGGATTGGAATCCCAGCTCTGCTATCACGAACTACATGACTTGAGCTACTTCTCTGTGCCTTAGGTTTCTTACCAGGAATGTGGAAATAAAATAGCACCTCTTCTACTTTGAAGGGTTGTTTTAAGGATCAATTGAAATTAAGCACACAAAGCTTTTAGCAGAGTTTACACAGACCAAGAATCCAACATTTTTTTTTTTTATTATACTACTACTCTAACAAAGAATAGAGAAAACAATGAGAAGAAAATCTACTCTAATTCTTACTTTTCACAGAATTTTTGAGGAAAAACTGATTTTTTTCAAATCCATAGCAAATGGTTAATAATCTTAAATTATGCCTCCACAATTGGCATCATCTGTAGTTAGAAATACAGGTAGTATCTGGCCAACATTCTAGTTTGTACTATGGAAGATATGTTTGAACTCATGGGGTAGCTTCAGTGAGACATAGTTAAGCTGTCAAGAATGGATAATGGATAATAAACTAGGTATGTGGACATTACAAAGGTATCTTTCTCATTGTTTTCTCAACAACATATCAGTAAGAATCATTTTAAACAAATAGCAACCACACAAGCATGTGCTACACACCAAATGAAAGCGGGAAGTAAGGCACATTATAACTGGTGAACACAGCAACCTGCCACCGGAAAACTGTTATTGAGTGAATCCAACAGTATAGTTTCACAGGTTCTTTAAAAATAAACAAAACAGCGTATTCTGAAATTTATCAAGTGATTTTTTTTCCAAATAAATATCCATGTTGTGTTTCAATGTTCTTTAAACCTTGACATTTACGTTGAGTTATATATTTGCTACAAAAATGGAAACTTGGATTCCTACAAAAGAAAGCCTTTTTGGAGTTGAGAAATAATTCTCACTGCCTTTCATAGTCTCTCCAAACTTCAAACCCAAATGTCAGAGCTAAAGATTGTGATGACTGAGAAAAGGAGAGGTTTTGTTGATGTTTTCTATCCTATTACAGTTCTTACAAAGGTTTTTGTTCCAACTGAATACAACACATCATATGGTTTCTAGTTAGCACTGGCAGAGAAAAAAATGAATTTGCAGAGTTCAGAGAGACTAAATAGATAAAGATAATATGGCCTGAGGATATCGTCTTCTGTACATCTATTTCTCCTATTTAGTAGTGTGCGTAAAAACTAAGTAGGCGTTAAGTACAGAGTATTATCTTAAAAGGGTGCAAAAACACCCTGGTCCTAAATTCATACTTTGAGAACTATGACAGAAATGAGGATCTGAGGCCAAACTGACACTACTTAGCAATCAACAAAGTTGCCTGTGTATTCATCAGCTCTACTGGGCACATTTACCACAATTGATCAGGCTAACTTTGAGAAGGATCATGAGGACATAAAACTCCTTCAAAGCAGTAGGAAAATGAATAGCTGAATGGAGAAAATTGTGCCACCCATCTTCTTGTCCTATTACTGTTAACGCCAGCAGTCACAATCAGTAGTTTATTGTATAGGGCAATCTTGTTGATTTGAAACTGGATTCAAGTTCATCAAAATGAAATGGCATGTAACTCATCCCTTCTATTACTACAAAAATAACTTATGCATCTTTATAGACATTTTTATTTGTAGCACTATGTCATAAGAATTGGCTTTGGAAATGTATATACTGCCTTGTCAATCACTTCTGCCGTTCAGTTCTTAAAGGAACTAAAAAACAAATCAGCAAAAAAAAAAAAAAAAAAAAAAAAAAAAAGGTTTCACTTTGGCAAAAGGGGCACTTCTATGCTATTTTTTGTTTGAAAGGTTTGAAATATTTGTCTTGAAGTCCAATTGCTTTGTCATATTATTTGGACTATCTTTATATCAGGATGCATGCACTTTGCAAAAAGTCCCCTATATATAATTGTTAACTTAATGATCTAAAAGAAACAACCCTAAAGAAGTGGAATAATATGCTAAGAATTACCCAGGAGGTCACTAAGTGGAAAAACAATGCCAAGCCAAGAAGTTTAAAGTTCATCACTCAGCCACTACCTCCTTTGTTTCTCTGACAACATGCAACATGAGCCCATTATGCCCAGTCTTGACCCAAACAGGAGAGGATAAATAAACTTGGTTGCTTAGCAACAGGGTTGCTGAGGAAAAGAGATAGAATTTGCTTTACTGTTGTTTCTTGGGCTGATCATTTATTTCTCAAGGTGCTTGCAGATCATGCAACCTCTAAAACGGGTGATACTGATTAGAAAGCCATTTCAGTGGCAACATTATAATAATTATAATATTACTTAATTAGTATTTATTGATGTATGACTGGTAGATACTGTTTTAAGTGCTTTGTATGTGAACTTGTAATGGAGAAAATGGAGAAGAGATAAAAATTATATATTGTGCATATATTGAAAATATGAACATATATATATATATGCATATATGAAGAGAAGAATATATGTGTATATATATTCCAGAAGAAAAATTATACATTCAAAATAGAAAATGGTTATTAGGTTAATATTTAAGACAAGGAATAAGAAAGACATCACCAAATGTATACCTCTTAGCTTTAAAATATATACAAACACTTTACATAAGGTTTCCTTTCACAGATCTTAAAACAATAATTTCAGTTTTTCTCCCAAGGTCTTGAGAATTGAATACAGTACAGCATGTTTTCCTTTGTATAAAAAAAAGTAAAATGGGAAGGCTCAAAGTCTTTGCCTCTTCTTAAAGCAGGAAGATTAGTCATATAATTAGCTCATGAACTTTAATGTTCCTTTCAATTTACTGCACTTACGAACCAGATGTTGTGTGTGTGTGTGTGTGTGTGTGAAATTTCAGCATCACAGCTCAGCTAGTACAAAGGAAACATTGCACAAATAAAACTGTATTAAAATCAATTGCTAAATAGTTACCTTTACCAATGCAGTTAAGTTAATTTATAACCATCAATTATTTGGGGATCGCTCTAAAAAAGTTAATAAGTTTCACAGAGAAAGGACAAGGAACACACCATCTTCATTTTTCCCATTCATAGAGGCATAATGTAGCAATAGAACACTGAAGACATTCCAAGAAAAAATAATGGTTCCAGATATATCAATATATAGTATTTTCTATGCGGAATTTTAATATAAAATTACTTGTTTTGAAAGATGAAATGATTCCATAGTTGCCAGGAAGACTACAAATTTCATTTGTAACTTCTTTTTGTCCCACTAAAGGAAAGGAACTGTGTCTTGTGGTCTTTCAGACCCTGTAGATTTACTTTGGGGGAAAAAAGAAAATAAAATTCACAGTGAGAACAATAGCTCCAGACACCACAGATGGAAATTTAAATGTGGTGTGATACTGCACATCAGGAGCCAGCTAAGGTAACTATACTGCAATCTGCGAGTTACTCTTGTGAAAAGATCCCTTGGCATTTTCTTAACAAGAGCGGAGTGTTGGTGCCAATGCTTTGGCTTTCTTCCATTTTCCAGTGTACGAACTCCAACAACCAATACTCTTTCTACATGTCATATCTTAAATAATTTTAGGGTTCTACAAATCACATTGATATTTTTCCTCAAACATACACATCAGTGATGACAAACAACACAGATTGGACTAGGTTTTTCTGAGATTCCTCAGGAAAAATTGTGTTCTGCTCTTGAGCTGCAGGAACAGCCGTCTTATGTCTTTTTTTTTTTAAACCAAGGTCCTGATTACATTTTCTCACATTATCCAGTGCTTCATCAAATTAAATGCTGTTATGAGATTGAACCAACTTCAAAACAGGCACAAATAAATGCAAAATAGAGGAGACAAGGAGAGAGAATACATGTGTACACAGACATACACAAACCATGCACATAATCACGCAGTATTTGGTAGCACCTTGAAATATTTATCTTTAAAATGAGTTTTTATATAGGAAAATAAAATATAAGTAATGAAATACGAATGCTTATTTAAAAAAATAATTTATTTTGTCATCAACATCTTCAATACTCTTTAAGCTAATGAAAGTTTAACAAGTCATTGACACAGTGATTTGTTTAAATATCACATTAATTTCAAAGACAAAATGTTTTGAGGACTGAATCTGAAAGTAATATTTTTAAATTCATTTTATATATCTGTCATAAAATATCTTAAATGATTATCAAGAGCTGATATCAGGTTTCCAGTTTCCCAAGTGGCATGTATAAACCTTGGAAGTCGCCACTCGGTCCTAACAAGAAAAAACTGAACTGAAAAAAATCAATAACTCTTCCTAGATCTACAAAGGAAGTAGATCACAGGGAAAACTGCTTCCTGAAAATTGGAGACACACAGACAAAAAAAGACACTCGCAACTTACTGTAGCAGAGAAGCCCATGAGCAGAAAAAGCTGTAGGAGGGGGTGGTGGGGCAGGCAGAGACGTGATGAAAACCGGAACTGTAATTGACAAATTACTGGAGGCTTAGTGTGTACAACTCCTAGAGTTAAATCTCCAGGGAGACCCACCCAGTCATAGGGGTAACCCCACACAATTTTGAGTATTACCTCCAGGAGTTCAACCTGGTTCTCACATAAATATTTGAGAAAAATCCCCTCATGCTTCCACCAAGAGAAAAAAAGGAACACTAGAACATTCTATTCTTCTTAACCAGGTCCGCCCTCAGGAGAAACTGTTTAACAGAATCTAACCTTCTGGAGCTCTATCAGAAACTAACTGACCTGAGTGAAGGGAAATACCCAACCCCAGCCAGCTCTAGCTAGATTTTGAGGGCAGTGAAACTATTGTATAATACTGCAATAATGGATACATGCCTTTATACATTTGTCCAAACCCACAGAATGCACAATTCCAAGAGTGAATTCTAATGTAAACTGTGGACTTGGGGTGATTACGATGTGTCAGTGTAGGTTCATCAGTTGTAACAAATGTACCATTTTGGTGAGGGGAGGGAGGCTATGCATATGTTGTGGTGGGAGGCATATGGGAAATCTCTGTGCCTTTCCCTAAGTTTTGTTGAGTCAAAAATTGCTCTAAAAAATAAAGTCTGTTTTTTTAAAAAGTTGATATACAGCCTCAAACTTACTTTTTAATCTTTCATTTTATCCAATCATTCCCATAATTATGTTATTCAGTTATTCTCTTTTCGAATCAGTCCAATTGTTTTATTCTCTCTGAATTCTATTGCTATTATGTATTTAATGAATGCTCACTTGGTGTTTAGTACTAAATGCACATAATTCCATTTAACCATTCACATCCATACTTTGAAGTAGAAATTATCATTGCCCTTTGACAGGTGAACAATCTTAGATTTGAAAATGTTAGTTAACTTGTTTAAATCACACAGCTAAGAATCAACAGGATGAACATATTGTTGTGTGTTAAGTTACAGTCTTAACTACATTCTACAGTCATTAGCAATGATAAGTTGTATCACACTGAATCCCATCAGTGTTCTTTTTTTACTGAAATAATTCTTCCGACTTGTCTGTTATGCTTCTATAAAGCTACCTTCCCCAGAACTTCTGAGTAAATTAATAGCTACTTCTATTATCTGAGCACTAGCTAATTCATGTGTTTCAAATACTGCATAAAAGTTTCTCCTTTTTATGTGATTTTCTATCTTTCAATAATATTTTCTGCCAATATTTTAAGACAATTAGGGGCTATATTTAAGGGAATAAGGTTATCTACATTGCTGTTTGTGAGTTTAATATTCTAGACAAAATAGATGATGCTATTAAATTATAATTAGGGACAAAAAGTTACCCAAATGGCATATTATTACTGCTGAGGGACTGAGTAAATTAAAGAAATTAGATCAAGCCAAAGCTTGAGGACATGGATATACATATATACATATAAATATATGTAATTTAAACACAGGCAGATATTCTAGTCCTCTGGAGCGAAGAACCATCACCATATTTATAAATCATTGATATGTTTACATTTCTTTTGCATGGAAAAATATTGGATGGATTTTGGAAGGCTCTATGCCACTGTTAACAAGTACAAGTTCAGACAATTCAGTTCGCAAACTCAGCCTAGAAAAAGTGCCACATATACCTCATTGCTGAATATCACTATGGTCACATTTGAAGTACTCCCCCTGGAAAGTCATGCATCAATGCGAGCACCTAGTCCACCCTTCAAAGCAATTTTGGAACTCTTTACTGGAATGGCCATCAGAGCTGTCGTCATATTACCCTTGATGTCCTGAATGTCATCAAAATGTCTTCCTTCCAATATTTCCTTTATCTTTGGGTAAAGAAAGAACTCAGTGGGGGCCAAATGAAGTGAGTAGAGAAGGTGTTCCAATACAGTTATTTGTTTACTGGCTGAAAACTCTCTCACAGACAGTGACGTGTGAGCTGGTGCATTGTCGTGATGCAAGAGCCAGGAATTGTTGGCAAAAAGTTCAGGTCATCTAACTTTTTCACACAGCCTTTTCAGCACTTCTAAATAGTAAACTTGATTAACTGTTTGTCCAGTTGGTACAAATTCATAATGAATAATCCCTCTGATATCAAAAAAGTTAGCAACATCATTGCAACAAGTTCGTGAACTTAATTGTCTGACCTCGTATCAACATATGAAAATGTTGACTCAATCTTTTCTATAAAATGCTAGATTTGGTAAATTTTGTTGTGATTATGAAAATCAAACCAGCATAAAAAACTACAGGAAGTCTCAAATTCAAACCAACAAATGACTAGTATTGATAACGTGAGTATTACCAAATCTTATTTTGTTTCATTTCTAATTTACTATCCTTGCTAAACACCTGGCCATGGCCCTTAGCTATAACAGATCCTTAGCTATAACAGGCCCTTAGCTGTGACACATGAACATATTGAGTCAGATATAGAGTAGATAAAATAAAACTTTCGTATTGAAAATAAAAACGAGGAAGCAGGAAGGAAGATGGGAGTTTAGGTAGTTACAAAATAATTTAACTAGATTTAGGTTGGCTTCAACTTTGTCAGTGTTTTCATTTTTCAGATACATAAAATATACTGCAAACTGGAGAGCATAGTTTTGAAAATATAAAAGCATTATTTCACATCCAATTCCAAAAAAGTGGAGGATAAATTTAAGAAGAGGTAAAACAATCATATTTTATAGTCACAAGCATCCCAATTTTATTTCTTATTAATGGACTGAAACTTCTGGGGGAAAAAAAGAGGGGGCAAACAAGAGGTCTAAAACAGGCATTTTAGAATATTACTATCAAGAGAGAGATTGGTACAATTTCACCACTGAACTGGAATCTGAAACACTTAAAGTGTGTTTTTAGGCTGCTGATCCTGACCTCCTACAGACCAATTAGATATGAATAATTGTTGTTGGTATGACAACCTCAGGGAGAAACAAAAGACTTCACTTTCTTCAAGCGAAGCCACAAAGTTGTTCTTTAGAATAGAAAATAAGTAGGGGTGGCTATAAATTGTGGTGGCTTATGAGATCACATTGGACAATGACATTTTTCTTCTAATAATGTTATTAAGACCACAATGGGTCATGGAGGGCTAACCCATGCACAGCGTTGATTTGTACATTTCAGCTGTCTTTAAGAATTGATTATCAAAGCCAAATTGATTATTTCATTTATATGAATAGTCAGTAAGGCACATAAGCACAATTTCAAATCCATATATTTCTTAGGTATAGCTTTAGTTTTATATCTCAGGAGATGTGTTAAATGGTCTAACGGTCAAAGCCCATGTATTTTTCATTCAAAAAAGAAAAACACTTGTAAATAGTCACTTTTGATGTATGTAAAAGCTGTTATTACTGATCATATGCAAATGAAGATATCTGAGATCTTCCTTTAGTACAGATATATTATTCTTGATTTCAGAGCGTTATGAGGTATGATCAATGTACAAGAAATTGCACATATTGATATAGAATTTTATGAGTTTTAACATGTATCCACTCAGAAAATCATCATCACAACAGAGGTAATGAACATATCAATTACTCCCCCCGATTTTTTGTGCCTCAATATAATCAAGCCCTTCATTTCCTTTCCCCCACCTGCCATCTCTAGCGAACTATTTACCTGCTTTCTGTCACTATACATTAGCTGGCATTTTCTAGAATTTCACATAAATGGAATCATAGAATAAATACTTTTTTATGTCTGGCATAACTATTTTGAGATTTAACCATGTTGTCATGTTCCTTTTTGTTACTAACTAGTATTCTATTTATGAACATACCACAATTTGTTTATATATTGGGGGTGAAAAAAAATGTATACAAGTGGACAGTTGGGTCAACGTTGCTTAAGCAGTAGTTTGCCATAATCAGAAGTGTCTGGACGCTGATGGTAACCACTTTGAGCACCTCTTGTAATTGCAGAAGTCAAACATGACTTGTATTCATCTTTTGTTATTGGTATATAGTGAGTATTTTAATACAGTTTCCCTTTCTTAAAATATGTATACATTATTTTGGCACCCTCTGTATATCTACCTGTTGATCATTTGAATTATTTTGTTACTGCCTGTTACAAATAAATCTGCTATGAACATTTCTGTGAAAATAATTATGTGGGCATATGTTATTTTTCTTGGGTATATATCTAGAAATGGAATGCTTGTATTGTGTAGTAGAAATACATTTAACTCTTTAGGTTCCAAATCATTTTCCAAAGCAGTTATAATATTTTTTATTCACAATATCCATATAGAGATATTAGATCTCTATTCCACAGCTTCATTGTCAGTTGTTGTGGTAAGTCCTCTTAATTTCAACCGTTCTAGTGGGTGTGTTGGCATATCTAATTGTGGTTTAATTTGCATTTCCTAATGACTAATGATGCTGAGTACCTTCTTTGGTGAATTGTCAAGTCAAATCCTTTGCCCATTTTTAAATTAGTTTGTTTGTTTACATATTATTGAATTTTGTGGGTTTATTATGTCATCTGAACACAAGTCTTTTATCAAATATGTTTTGGAAATATTTTTTCCAAGTCTATAGCTTATCTTTTCATTTTTAGGATGTCTTTTGAAGATCTGATTATTTTAATTTTGACAAAGTCCAATTTACAAATTTTTTATTTCATGGATTGTGATTTTTATCATTAAAAATACTTGCTTAAACAAAATTAGAAAGTTTTTCTTCTATTGTCTTCTAGCACTTGTACTGTTTTAAACTTTCATTTATGTCTACATTTCATTTCCATTAAATTGCTGCATATGATATAAAAAAATGTCAAAGATCTTTCTTTAAAAAAAAATAAATTATGGCTATTCAATTATTCCAAAATCATTCATTGAAAAGATGATAATTTCACCATTTAATTACCTTGACATCATTATTAAAAATCAATTGACTATATATATTAGGCTCTATTTCTAGATTGTGTATGTGTTCCATTAATACTTTTGCCATTATCACACTATCTTGATTACTCAAGATTAATATTAAATATTTTTATCAAGTAGCATAAGTACTCCAATTTTTTTCTCAAAGTTGGAAAAGTGAAAGTCATTCTGGCAATTGTAGATCCAGCATTGCCAAACAAATGCATAATCAGTTTGTCAATATCTTCAAATACCTACTGGGATTAATCTTAATTGGAGTTGCATTGAATCTATAGGTTAATTTTGGATAACTATCTTGATAATATTGAGTCTTCTAATTTATGAATATGGTATATCGCTCCATTTATTTACCTTTAATTTCTCTTAACAATATTTGGTAATTTTAAGTGTAGACATATTGCAAATTGTTTTTCAAATTTATCCCTTAAGTATTTCATTATTTTTATGCTATCTTAAATGATATTGTCTTTTAAATTGTAGTAGTTTTCTGGTAGATCTTCTAAATTTTCCTCATAGGTTATCATATCATCGGCAAATAAAGTTTTCACTCTTCATTTCCGACCTGTATGATTTTATTTCTTGTCTTTACCTACTGACTAGAATCCCCAGTACAAGACTGAATAGAAATAATGAGAGCAGATATCCTCATTTTCTTCTTGATCCTAGGGGAAAACATTCAATGCTTTTACACTCACATATGATGTTAACTGTAAATTTTGTATAGATGGGTTTTATCAAATTGAGTAAGTTTTCTTCTATTCCTAATTTGTAGAGAATTTTTATCAGAAATCAATACTGGATTTTTGAAAAATGTTTTCTTTGTATGTATTGAGATACCCTAATACCTTTCTTCTTCTTCTTTAATCTCTTAACATGATAGATTACATTAAGTTTTGAATCATTAACAAATCTTGCATTCTTGTGATAAAGCCCACTTAATTATGATCTTATTCTTTTATATATATTGTTAGATTAATTTGCTAAAAGTTTAAGAATTTTTGTATCTATGTTCATGAGTGATGTTGCCCATAGTTTTCTTTTCTTATAATGCTGTGTATTTATATACTATTTCTTTTCTTATAATGCTGTGTATTATATACAGGATAATACTAGTTTCATGGATTACTTGTAGAATGAGTTGGAAGTGGTCTGCTGCTTGCAATTTTATGTAAGGAATTGGTATTATTTCTACATTAAATCTCTGGTATACTCCACAAATTAGGATATTAGAACATCTTCTTAAATATGTGAATATTGATAACTGTTTTAATGTCATTTTATACTAATTTTATCCTGTTTCATTGCGTTTGTATTGATTGATTTTCCTCCTTTTCATAGTTTATATCCTGCATCCATGTCAGTTTTTGGTTTGATGCTATTTTTGTTTTGTTTTATCTTGTGGAATACAGACACATACATTTTTTATTGCGCTAAATATTCTTAATCATTGGTTTAGGAAGCAAGTTACTTGGATACCATTTTATCACTTCAAAGTTTGCTTTTAAACTTTGTTAGGCAGTTCCAAGGCAATCTTTAGCCTAGCGAAAATTTTGCCCCCAAACTGAGGCGATACCCATTTTGAGTATTCTACCATATGCACTGTGTATTATGAGGCCTTTCCTTCTCTGCATTGTGGAAATACAAACTATTCTCATCTCTTGTGATCATCAGGGATTGTTCTGACTACTCTCTTTCAGAGATTCTTTCTCTGACCTTGAGTAGTTTTCTCAGACATGCACTCATTATGTACATAACTAAAGACTTAAGGAGAAGCCTGTACAGACTTCAGAGCTCTCTCTGCTTTGGCAGATCTCTCTCTTTTTAGTACAACTCTCCTTTCTGGCAGTCTGCTCTGCAAATTCTAGCCATTTTGGCTTCCCCTGCCTTTTCAACTCAGGAAGACCACCGGGCTCTCATTGGTTCTCAACAATCTTGCATAAAGTCTGATAAGAATTAGAAATATCATAGGCTTGTCTTGTTCTTTTGTTGTTTTTGGTTTATATACCACATATCAGTGAAATCATATGGTTCTCTGCTTTTTCTGTCTGACTTATTACACTTAGCATTATACTCTCAAGATCAACAAATGAGAAACAAAAACTCATAGACACAGACAATAGTTTAGTGGTTACCAGAGGGTAAGGGGGTTGGGGGGTGGGAGATGAGGGTAAAGGGGATCAAATATATGGTGATGGAAGGAGAACTTACTGGGTGGTGAACACACAATGGGATTTATAGATGATGTAATACATAATTGTACACCTGAAATCTATGTAATTTTACTAACAATTGTCACCCCAATAAACTTTAAAAAAAAAAAAAAAAAGAAAAGAAAAATCACAGGCAATAAACTGGGACAATCATAGAACACAGCTCATTTATTTTCCTTCCCTTAGATCACTGTCCTATACTAATTTTTGTCCAATGCCCACTGTTTCGTATGTTTTGTCTTTTTTTTCCAGTTGTTTAAGGAAGGAGGATAGATTAATTCTTTTAATTTAGTGAAGGTGGTAGGGAAAATTTTATTAGAAAACAGTGTGCAAAAATAGGTAACAATAACAGCACATGTACATCTACATTGTCCCCAAGGAGATTTTTTCAGGTGATATCTTGGGCATCTGATATGTCTATTAGTTGTGGGAAAATATAAAATGTAAGATTTGGGACAATCCTCATATCACTATTGTTAGTGAGGTGGTAGAACAAAATAAGGCACCAAAATATGTAGGCTGCATCAAGATTTCCTTAAAATCCTTAAAGGAGTGTTTTCATTGATTGAAATATTCTATTTATGTATAAAATGTATTGAATTTTTTAAATTATTGATAATACTTAACAGTGTTTCAAACATAATGCTTAAATTAAAGAACCAAACTCTATAATATTATATATTCCACCTGCCAGAATAATACTTAAGTATTTAATTTCTGCTAGGCAGGAAAATACAACTCTGTATCAAATGCTTTTCACTCTTGGTGGCTTAAGAAGCAGTGACTTCCCTTCATAGTTATAAGCAGTAAACCTTGTGGTAGTCAAGTCAGGAAGCCTATTCAGGAATTTTCCATTTCTCCTCCTTCAAGACACAAGGTAGAAGTGTTAATCTACCCTGTTTGGGGTTACTCAATATCATATGACTCACTTTGGCTAAAGAAATGTGATGCATGTCATTTCCAGACAGAAGCTTTAAGAGCCATGGAGTAATTCATCAAGTTCCCTTTTCCTGCCTCAGTAGTTATCTAAGTATGTGTTGAGATAAAGCCTCCATCAGCTGCGTCTTGGAGTAACTATGATAAAGAGAGTCTCCAACTAATCTGAAGACTACTGCTGCACCCCACTGAACATGTAGTGTGAGTGAGAAATAAATTCTTGTTTTGTTTAAGCCACTGAGATTTTGGGATTTAGGGGCTATTGTCATCACAGCACTGTCTGGACTACTAATATGCACAGCATGAGATCATATATACCCCCTCAAGGACATCCACCAAACAACACTGAAGAAAATTGTACCAAAAACATCCTGGCTCAATAAGCAATGCAAAAGTATTTCAGAAATGGGAAAATTACCTACTTTTAAAAATAATTATTAATCTTTTAGAAAAGGGTTGTGTTTTTTAAAACTGTTTCATTATTTGTGAGCTCCTGAGTACTTAAAATTTTAATTTCTAACAAGTAACACTGAATGCTGAAAACTACCTATTTCATAACTCTAATTCTGGGTTATTTACATTTACCTTAAACAAAGAATCAGACTGTGAAACAAATAATACATTAAATAAATATGCACAGTGCAACAGATTGTAAAACACTATTCAGGAAATCTCTCCACAATGACTGCTAATACATTAGATATTTTTCTAGTAACATATCCTGTGCCTTTTGACAATGCCAAAATGACAACACTCTGGCAGATTCTCCTCCACCAGTTGTAGAAAGTACGTATTAGTCTAATTGAAGGATAACGGCTGTTCGCATTGCTTGGCACTAATGACCAGTCAGTTCCCTCAGAATCTAGGCCACTTCTTAGACTTTCAAAGTACAAGCCTTTCTACATTTCAACAATATGTTTTGAAGTATTATAACTAATTTTATAATCTATTTAGCCACTACGTGTAAGATGAGAACATTTAAAAACTTGGTTACAGTAATAAATCAAGAGCAAAAGATCTGAAAGCAAAGACATCAAATGCCGATGGCCAGATAGTTTTCAGAACATGAGACTTGTTACCTACTTTGAGTTGTAAAGGGGAAAGGTAGTAAACGTTTTTACAGGCATTGATGAGAATTTGTAGTTAGTGGAATGTTGCAGGTAAATTCTAATGACATATAGCTAATTTTCAAATAGAATGCTCATCCACTGTGCTCCATTATCTGATCTGTGTATCTTCAGAGGCAACCTTGTGATTGCAGTCCATTCTAAAGCTTAGACAGACCTTAAAGCTCTTTCTACCCATGCTAATGAGGACATAATAATTTTGATCCTTTGAGTGATCCTAAGTAATGCTTCAAATTAACAATACATGTTTCTGTCCAATCAAAGAGCAGATTGTTGCAAATCTTTCTTCTCTACTCTTAGAACTTAAACTAGAACAATAACTATTATGTTATTTTGTCACGTAGTCAGGGAATTTAATTTGCAACAAAATTAAACCATTGAAGGAGCAGACATTAGTGAGAGTACATCCAAAACAATTTTTAGGATATGCATTAATATCTATCAAGTCCGAGAGTATAATTAAGCCCCGATTCTATAGGTAAACTATACATGTACTATGCTGAATTAAGCTGTACTTTGCATTACTTTTAATGAAATGCAAAGAAATCATGATATAGAATACAGTTCTAAAATTCTGAGAGCTCAAAGTCTTATTTGTAAATCAAGGATTAAACTTGATTATCATATCTTTGCCAAATATTCGAGATTTGGTAAAAAGCCCTATCTTATTATAATTTCTTTTAATGTGATTTCTAATAATTTAAACAGTGTAACATCATACATAATACATGTCAATATACTGTGCCAATATAGGATGTGATATAGCTATACTCCTCCTTTATATTTAAGATGTATGAACTCAATACATCCTGCTATCCAACGCAGCCAGGAAGATATTTGTGAAAAAAGTTAACTTCTACTTTTTCTCTCAAAAAAATTTTTTTTCTGTCTTTGGGCTTTGAGAACATTAGCAAACTGATTAAATTACTTTCGATGTAGCCACATCAGAGGAAAAAAATCACACCAACTGAAAGAGAAACATGAATTTAATAATAATAAATGTGTTAAATTAAAAGTCAATTCAATAAACAAATGAGAGGAAGAGTAGATAGCAAAATTGGAAAGGCCTTTGTAAAGGCCTGTATAAATTAGTATACATTTTGTTCACTTTTAAATATAATAATAATCATAATCATAATAATATAATAATATTGATGATAATAATAGAAACTTCTAGCCTTTTTATGAATTTATGGTGTCTCTGGGGGAGAAAACCCCCAAAAAGTGTAATCAAAATTTTAATGAGACTTCAAACCTTCAAGATACTGTCAAAGAAGCTGCTCCCGTCCCTTAGTTTTAAAAATGAATTGAGAAATGTGAAAGCTTAGAAGAAACAAAATATAGGCTGGCAGGAAGAAATTCCATCTTGTTGGGTCTCTGAAACAGCGGAGGATTGAACACTTATAAACACGGTACCTTGAGCAATAGTTGCCTTATGGCTTGTAGTTTGAGGCCAAGAATAGCATGATAAACTTAGAATGTGTTTATCTCTTGGCAGCTTCACTTTACTTGCAAGCTGGGAGGGACAAAGACCAACAATTTTCCACCTACAAAGTGCTTCTAAGCTGGCAGGCAGCTCAGTGAGTAAGTGAACTTGAACCTCCAGAGCATGACTACTCTCAAAGACAGATGGACAATTTTGGAAAGGGGGATGATTCAGCCAGTATCTCAAGGCATTTGTGGTTACAATGTCCTGTAGTTGGGGGTGTGTGTGTGCAGGGGGGAAGCTTTAATTTGGAGAATTCACATACGTTTAGTACTATTTTAAGAGACAAACAGTATGTGTGCAAATTTTTATAATTCCATGTTCTTTGCTAGTTGAAAACAGGTAGGAAGGAGGCAGCATTTTAAGAACCTGAGCTTTCTCTCCAAGATACACAAAGCTAAACAATTTTTCAAACTACTAATTTTATTTTGTTATCTTTTTTTTACTTCTTTCATAACAGTATTATGTCTGCTTACTTCAATGGCTTAGTGTCAATTATTTAATGATTGATTATAAACCCAGGTAGATTTTTATGTTTCATTTTCAAGTTGCTTAATTTAGGATTAGTGTTAATTTTACAAAGTATGGTTGGGAAAAGAGGAGCTTGGGTGTTGTATTTTGAAGACTAAGCAAAGGAACTTCTTGTTACAAGGTTTGAGACATCTGCTCAAGTTGGGTTATTTGTGTAGTAGGGGTGTTATGTTTCAAATTATGGAGATACTTTGAGATCATAAAACAAAACTCTTTTTAACTCACTGGATTCATATTTTTTGCTTTCAACAGAATCCTCTTCTGCTTCAACACACAGCTGATTACCCCGGATTATTCTGAATCCTAGGAAAGTAGAGGTAAAGTCTTTTGGTATTGGAAAAGCACATTTTACGAATACAGTATGGTTCTGATTTTGCAACAACTTGGGAAGAAATAATTTATATTATCAGAAGGAATGAGGATGATTCTGCCCTTTTTCAAACCATTCTCTGATCAAACAGAGATATTATAAAGTAATATTGTGGGAATTAAATGTAATCAGCTGTTTATCCAATGCAAGAATTTCTGTTTGAAATTTGTTTCACGTGGAATAAAATAAAATGATTTTTCATACATTTTTTATAAGTTATTAAAAAGTAGATTTGTGAAGAGAAAAAGCAATGACCAAAATACTTAGAAACGCTAAAAGTAGGTTGTAAGTAGTTCTGTGAATGACTCATCATGATTTCTTCCAGACAGTGGCAAATTAACATGTTTTACACCCAGAGAAAATTAATGCAGTTGAGCCTGCCAAATTCCAATTCCTTTGCCTTGCCACATGTCCAAAATAATTGTTTGTTTCCCCCCCAAAAGGGTTCCCGGTGGACCTCCACCATAGCTCATGCTGAAGTGTAAGTCCTGACAAGAATAGCGATTTTTTTCACCCTGCACCTTGCAACCCTTAATTTATTGAAGAGATCCAGACCAGTATTATTATCTTTTTGCCTTTTATTGTGCACCCTGAATATTTCACTTGTTCTTTTTAAATAACACCGCTACATGGAAAACCAACTTGATTAAATATTTTCTGATAGTAGATATCTAAGTTTTACAAACATATCATTGGTGAAATGGCAGAAATTTTACTAAACTGATTTTTCTCTTGAGAACAACTTAGTATATCTATTCTTTAAACTTTACATGTTTGTTAAAGCTTCAGTTTGAATTAATAAGTGATCACATGATCAGACACATGGGATCTTGCCGAGTCCACTGTAACTGGAATCAGAACTGACATAAATCCTCTTTGCTGTTAAAGATGAATCAGTCCCACCTAGAAAGCAACTATATTTAAGTGAAATTTGTCATTCTCATTGCCAAATATCACTCTTTAAATGTCAATGTTTTAAATACTATTACATACATTTCATGGTATCAGAATTGCATGCTTGCTGAAAGAATCCATAAGTAAAGGTACTTCTGTCTTGTCTGATTTTCATAACACTCATTGCCTTCTTTTCTTTCTTGCCTTCCTATACAAATATTGGAGAAGCTATAGCATCATTACAAATGATACTATACCCCAAAGGAGAAAACTGTTCAAATTGAGTCAGAACCCAAGGGGAAAAAAGTAAGGCAAGGTAATTCTAAAAAGAATTCTCAAAATATTTGTCAATGACAATAATGCCAGAATTGGAAGTCAATAATTTAGCCCCCATACAGATGTTCTAGATGCCAGAATGTATTCTCATAAAGGAAGGAATGTTGTTGATGATTCTTATGAGCACACAGTCCTTAGAAACAAACATTCTAATGGAGAGAGATACAGAGTTAGGAATTGATAAAAGGAAGGTGGGTCAGAAGAGAAAAATAAGTGCTTCTCTTCTTTGAAAAGGAGAAGGCATACATGGATGCTGTCATGGCCACTACACATTGAGATGAGGGGAAAACAATGCCCATGTTCTGTAAACATGCAATATTATCCAGGGAGAGAACATAAGATGAAAAACGTATTATCACGGCAATAATTCCAAAAGGATCCTGACCTGTTAGCAAAAGTGGACTTCTGTTATCTACCAAAACATTAGTTTGTTGTTTCTAGTTTTTATTTGTCATATCCTGGCAAAAACACAGGAGCTTTGAAAAGTCTGAAAACATTAGACAGAAAAGGCTTCTTCTCTCCTCTGTGCCAGAGGAGATATTTACCAACTACCTCTTAATTTAAAAGGGAGAATCTGTTCCAATGAGACTAAGTGAGATGACTAGAATGTAAACTATTACTGTATAGTACAAAAAGCCACAGAACACTTTCCATTAAAAATGTCTTGCTGCTGAACAAATGTAGCTAACTCTCTTATTTTAGCCCCTATTGCCTGCTCACAAAGGCCCCTCATGTTACTTTGAGATCGTCATTTCATTACATTGAGACCAGGATGTCTTCATTTATGTATGAAGAGAAACTTAAGTCACTGAAGCAGACTGAAAGTTTGGCTCTGGACCATGCCATTGAAGGACGTTCAAATGTTTACCAATGCTTTTCATTGGCTGCACGGTACCTGCACCTGTGTTTTATGCTAAGAAAATATTTCCGTCCCTGGAAATATTGAAATTGCTTAAATTCAAAACACAGAAGACAACTCTACCTCTGTGGTAAGGACCCGATTATTCCAACTTTGTATTTCAATCCAATTTTAGCTTCTTCCTACCCACTTTTTCCCACATGCTCTTCCTACCCTCTCCCCTGCCTACATTTTGGCTAATACCCTGCTCAACAAGATTAGCACAGGAGTAGCCAATAGATAAAAGAGATAAAGCAATCCAAGCATTTCATATAGAAATCCATTCTCTTTCCCATTGTGCATAATGATCTAAGATTAAAAGCAACCCCAATTTTAATTCTTATGAGTTTGAATTCCTAATATGAATTATGTTCCATACTACTTTTCTCTGGACTTAAAATTTATCAGGTCAATCCCTGAAAGTCTACTCACTACAAGCAATTGAAGTCGATGCTAATTTGTTGAAGGTTATGGTGCACTTTTATCTGCTAAACTTTAAAATTACAGACATCCATATTGGTTAAGATAGTTCCACCATCTTTTAAAAATTTCTGCAAAGTTTTAGTTGACCATTTTTCAATTTGTCTTCAAAACAGCACCTTAAAGAATGCTCTATTTCTCTCTGTCCCAATAGAAAAACATACACATGAAAACTATATCCACCAGGAAAAAACCTTCATAAAGAATACATTTACATATTCATAATGAATATAGCTTTGAATAATTATTTGTATACATTCTTAAAGTATCTTATATATAGAGTCTCATGAACAGGTTGTTATATCCCTCCGATTTTCCCTTTGTCTGCTCTGCCTCTTTTACTATATCTTATCTCAGGCTCCTCTTTCAATGTACATGAATCTCTCCCTCTGTGCCTCACACCAAACACCCCTTTCAGTCTGTCCCTAGGTAAGATGACCAGACTTCCTGGTCCTGAACATTCCTGGGTTTTCATTTGTGGTAGCTACAATAATGTCTGTTAATTATTTCAGTGTCCCCTTTTCCCTCTCAGATTCTGATGTGAGCAGTATCTTTTGACGTCCTTCCTCTCTTTTGAGTCCTCCATCCCTGTCATCTCCAGTCTGGGCTTTGCTGTGTGATGGCAGTCCTAGCTCCCAGTAGGTACTCTCTACTTTTTATCTCAGTTCCTTTAGTTTTATATAGCGACAAGTGGTCAACGGGAGACAAATTAAAATAACTGAAAACACTGTGCGGAAAATGAAATGATAATTGTCAAATAAAACTTTGCAGGAAACTCCAGGGGTGAATAAAACTTCTCTGTTTAGTAAAACTTACTGTAAAATTGTTCAGAAGCTACAAGGAACAAGGAAATGTGAATAATTGGATTTTTATCAAATTGACCTTTGGAAAATTGTCTTTCAGGGAATGAATCTAGACCCGGGTAAGGGGAAGTATGACAGGAAGAAGGAGAAGTTTACACAAGCCCCTTGGATGACTGGGATATGCCCCTCTCAGAAAGCAATAGCACATCTAACTTAAGAGTCATTGCTTTAAATGCCTATAAATTAAACATGTGCAAGGGGTATAACATAAACTCATGCAATCTAAGATAGTGTACTGTCATTTAGTGAATGCTTATTCTGAGCCTAGAACTACAGCTGTCTCATTTAATCTTCAGAATAACTCTCTAGGTTAGGTATTATTTTTGTGAGGAAACTAATGAAGTTTTGCAACTTGTACAGGTAACACAGCTAATATGTGATGAAGGCAAGAAGGAAACCCAGGATGGCTGAACTTGGTAGCTGAGGTTCCCGATCATTATGCAAAGAAATCTGGGGGAATATGATGCAATCAAAGATAGCTATAAAATACAATATGTATATATGAGGTATATATGGTAAGTATGATATGTAAGCTTTAGCATTCACTTAATGATGCGAGAAATATAAGACTTGTAGGGAAATCACCATGGAAGAAGGATAGTTTTGTGGGAGGGTGACATTTTTGGTATTAAGAAAATAGAGGAGAGGCAAAGAGAATTAAGCATTTCTTCATTTTGGTGAGGCTAATTATAATACATAAAACTCTTAGCACAATGTGTGGTATATTTTAAACATATTGTAATTTAAATGTTAAATAATATTAATATTTAGTATATTAATAATATTAAACACTAAAATACATTATTTCATATAGTTTAGTGCTATAACATGTTATAGGTTAGTAGAAAACCTAATTATGGTGGTTGAAATTTCCAAAAATAAATGTGGTTTTACAAAGATTTGCCAGCGTACTTTTGACAAAATTATACCTCTTCATTTCTGCAAGAATGGAATCAGGCTATATAGGCTTCAGTTTTTCCAGATGTGAATAGACATGTATTGATTGAAAGTGTTGTGAGAAATATTGTCCCATGTGAGTTGCATGTTTTCAAATGCATAAGCACATGAATGTGTTTGTAGACACATGCTTATGTAAGTGTTAGAAACAGAGCAACTTTTGTATTCAGAAACAAGTTATCTGGTAGCAGGGAGACGAATTCTTATTAGTATAGTTTCATCTGTACAGTTAATTAAGAAAGAGAGAAAGAGAGAGAGAGGCAGATGGAAAGGATTAAAACCACCTGAAACATTAAAAACAAACAAACAAAAATTTGAATTTAGATAATAATAGTTGAAGATGAAATGTCAAAACTTATTGGGGAATTACTTAAAGAGCTACTAAGTTTTGTCATGTGATATGTGTAAAACTGGAAAATAGAGCTTTTTCCTCAAAAATATTATACATATTTGCATACTATTGCTTAAAAGTAGAAATATGATAAAGTTTCTATTCATGTTTCCTTATAAATAAAGACTACCTTTACTCAACCAGAGAAATGCAATTATCCCTTTTTAAGTAGGAGTAAATATTTTTTAAAAACCTAAAAAATTGATTGCTCATTAAAAATTGTTCTGAATCTTTCGTGACATTTTGCTTTTCTTACCACTAGTACAATAAAAGTACCTGTTTTTAAAACTCTAAAATTTCTCTTTACACATCAAGTGGTGGGATTTTGATAATTTAATTTAAATGAATCCTAAACATATGAATTAGCTTTCATTGAATGACCCATGATATTAAAATTTAAGGCAAAATATTCTTGGCATAATACAGTTCAATTTGAGCTCATAAAAAAGTTTGAAAAATATTGATTCTGTATTGTCCAGTATTATAAAATATAACAGTGTATCCCAAATTGTGAACAAATGAAAAATTTTCCTAATTCTTTTAAGCCTCAAGAACAATTGAAAGTTTAAATTCTACAAACATTATATTTTTGCATTCAATATTTCTTAAGCATCTTTAAATTGCTACATTTTGTCAATTAACTGAATTTATTTTACTTTGACTTGTTTAATAATTACTATAAGTACATTATTCATCTAATAAATAGCATTTATTGCTTTCCCCCAAGAGATTCATACAAATAACTACATATTTGGTGTAGAAAAATTAAAACACAGGAGATTTTAAAGAAACACGAGACAACAGAAATACCATCAAGGTAGAGATAACCATTGTTAACATGTAATTATTAAACATTTGATGTTTACAACAAATGTATGTGTCTTCTGGACAAATGTACAAATACAAATAGTGCGGCATCACATCAGAATACCTTAATTTATAGGAATACCACTATAAGTGCTTAGCAGAAAGGTATTAGAAATAATCAAAAGTATCAGAACGGTATCAGAAATAATCAAAAGTAAAGAAATGTCAGGCAAAGAAAGGAAGAAGGAATGAAAGAAATGAGACAATGATGGAAGTGAGGGAAGGAGGGAGGGGAAAAAAAACAGCGGTTTGCCAAGTTGAGGTAATTTACCTGCCATTCCCCCTGATAGCATTTAATCTGGAATAATCATGAAATGGAAGGGGCAAATCCATTGTCTTAGATTCTGATCCCCATTCTAGGTAGCTGTTGTTTATGCTTTGTGTTGTTTGTTTGTTGTTAGGGACTTGCCTGGAGCAATTCTGTGGAGTGTCTCCCTCATGGTGTGCCACCACTGAAGACTCTTCAGAATATTTTTAAATTATTATTATTTTTATTTTCTTCTAATCTGGCATCCTAGAAGTCATTCTTAGGTCAGTATATTTTAGTGGTCAGCCAATTATTGCTCAGATTTTTTTTTTAATACCTTGGGCCTGTGAGCCATCTACTCTTTGCCATTAATCTGTATTTTCTAAAGCCAATATATCATGTTCATTTATGTAAATTTCTAAACAAAATATTAACAAATAGAATACAGCAATATATAGATCAATGTAATTTGCCAATTTAACAAAATATAGGAGAAAAACGAACATATTATTATATGTATAGATGCAAAAAAATCATCCGATAAAATTCAATTCTCATAAATATAATATTGAGCAAAATAACCAGACATTGAAGAATGCATCCTATATTATTCCTCTTATACAAAGTTTTATAAATAGATAAAATTCAATTATGGTGTTTATGTATAAAAATTTATTTGCTAAAACTATAAAGAAAGCAAATGATTACCAAAAAATTGGGTTAGGAGTTACTTTTGTGAGGCAGATGAAAGATGCAGGGGTTTCTTTTGGACTGGCAATGTTCTATTTCTTGACCAAAGGGGTGGCTATGAGTGTTCATTTTGTGAGAAATCATTGAGCTTTACAACTTTGTTTTGTACTTTCTGTATGTTTATTTTACAATAAAAAACTTATATTCATTACATTGATTGCAGTGATGGTTTCCATGGAGATTATATATATATATATATATATATATATATATATATATATTATATGTATATGTATGTGTGTGTGTATATATATACATATATATATATACACACACACACACACACACACACACACACACACATATACATACATACCAGGGTGCCAAAAAATGTATACGCATGACTTGTAATCATCTTTTTTTTATCGGTATATATTAAGTATTACAATTTTAATACAGTTTTTTTCCTTACCTAAAATGTGTGTACATTTTTTGGCCACATATATATATGACAAAACCTATCAAGTTATACACTTGATAGATATACAGTTTAATGTATATCAGTTATAAATAATGCAATGTCAATTACACAGCTGTAAAACTATCTTTTAAAAGGAACCAGTACTAAATGTTGAGTGATAATCATAAGATTTTCAACCTTAAGATATAAGCTTTCAGGCCTCAAAATAGACTTTATCTCTCTGTCTGGTATCTGCTTTATTTTGTAGGTGGGAAGAAAACTTGAACTGCACCTGGAAAGGCTGGGGTATGGAAAATTTTTCTTAAATACTTGATTAACACCTGCTTAAATATTTTTCTTTTCAATCTTTAATTAAACAGTTAAGGTAGGACTTTATTTCTAGATATATAATCAGACCAAGTCTGAATAACACTCTACAGCTGCTAATTTCCCTTTCCAAAGAGAGAGTTAAACACCAAAACATTCTTCACTTTTTAAAAGAAACAAAAATCTCAGAATAGGAGATAAAAACTATATGTGTGTGTGTGTGTGTGTGTGTGTGTGTGTACACACACACACAGAAAAAAACAATTGCAACAATATTTTTAATTCTGAAAATTAAAAATACACATTTTTCTCTCATTCTAGAGGACTGTTAAAAGATTCCAAAATAAAGTTTGGGTCAATAAAATGATAAAGTAAGAAGCTTTCCCCCAACATATCAACTGTTTGTATTACTTTAGACTATACATTTTCAATATCTAAAAACAGTAACATTAATGAAGTTGCCAAAGTCTAGTCTAGCCATCAGTAAGATATGGACTTTATTATATAACTCCCCAATTGCCTTCAGCATCTGTCAGTTTCTGAAAAAGGTATATAGAAGGCATTTATATTTCAAGTATATGAGTATAATACTACAGTTGATATTTATAACATATTTAGATCTATACTGTTTCTATAAACATTTTATTAATTTTTTTATCCCACTTTCTGCTTTGCAGAATTTTAGGGCTTTTTCTTCACTCCCTTGACTAGTTGATTTTCTTTTTAAATAGTGTATTGTACTGGGCAAAGAAAAAGAGGGAGAAAGAGAAAGGGGGAAGAGAGAAGGACGGGGAGGGAATGGAGGAGGCAGAGAAAAAATAAGATGGAAAGAATAAGGTGTCATCATAGCATCATCATAGCATCATGGCAGTTTTAACGTTAATGGTCATGGTTCAGCTAGATGGACAACACTCTGCTCATAACTTCAAATGTGTACTAGAATGACCAAGACCAATACTATCTATTCCTTGCGTATATGTAAACTGTCCCTTGGAAAGGAAGAGTAAGGTTACTCATGAGAATCCTTTTTTTGTGAGGTGATGAAGCACTCAATTCTGAAGTCAGACTGTGTGTGTTTGAATTGTTACTCCATCTCATACTTGCTATGTGACCTCAGGCAAGTCACTTAATCACTCTGTGCATCTATTTTCTCATGTGTAAAATAGGGATATTAATCAGGCATATTTCACAGGGTTGTCTGGAGGATTAAATATATTCATGTATCAAAAGGGTTTACAACATTGCTTGGCATATGTTCTACGTGAATGTTTGGTATTATTAATTTTTTTACTGTTATTATACCTATGTGATTGTTTCCATTGCTTAATAAAACAAGAATGGTGCAAAAAGTCATATTTTTATTTATTTTGAGTGCTCATTTCCTTAACTTTAAAACATCATCTGTCTCACCCAGGACAGTTAACCCAGAATTTAACCCAGGACTGTTAAATTCCTATATAGTTCCAAGAAGCTACATCACAACATACAATTTATAAAGGAGTTATTCTAAGAAACAGTGACTTATTCCATTACAGTACCTTAAATATATGCATGAATTCAGATATAAAATCCATTGAAATAATTGCATCAGACTTAAACTCTTCCAGTGAAAGAGTTTTATAATCTTTAGAATGAAAGCAACTTCAATAAATCATAAAAGAGTTCATAAACTTATCAAATCTTCCTTCGAAAGGTCTTTGGAATATTTTCTAAAATATTGACTTAATCCCATACTAACTTATTGATATAAATAGTCTCTACTAAAATATTAATTTTTAATTCCAAATGACATAATAGTAAATGAATTCCAGGTGATGTAATAGTAAATGTTATCATAAATTATCAGTATAATAACCATCCATCCAAATTATGAGTTACCAACATAATGCTTCAGTGAAGAGGAAAGAATAACACTGGAGCAGTCTTGGAATAGGTGAAACTATCTGGTTGTTGTCCCTTTAGACTAGTTTTAGTATTACCCTTTAGTAACCTGTAAAAACAAAGCATAAGAAAGCCTAATAATTTTAGAAGTAAGAAAAACATTAATAAAAAGTTAGACCATTAAGCAACATAAGAATGGATGAGAAAAGGAAAGCATTAATCATGCCCAAATGGGTCCGATTACTTCAATGAATAGTGTATACAATTGTAGTGGATACTGCTGGCATCTCACTGAGGTCCATCCAGTAGCAGGTACACCTATCATCGGTCACTGTGAGTGTTGGTTACTAATAGTTCATGGCTGCCCTCTTCTCTGGATAACTGACCTCACCACATGAG
Source organism: Rhinolophus sinicus (assembly GCF_057876585.1). Lineage (NCBI taxonomy): Eukaryota > Metazoa > Chordata > Mammalia > Chiroptera > Rhinolophidae > Rhinolophus > Rhinolophus sinicus. Next base: position 58,813,583 of record NC_142503.1, read on the forward strand.
AGCTACCTCACCAAGGAGGTCCCATTCCACAACTCACACCAGGCACACCTAAAATTAGGTATGGCTTGAATCCTTTTCTTAGGGTCCACTTCTAGATAACCTCACCTAAGAAACCAATTGTTTTCATTTCTTTCTCAAAATCAATCAAGAGGAAATATATCTAGGATTTAAGTAAGCTACAAGAAGCATTATTTAAATATGATTATTAGTTCCTAGTAAAGTAATAAATCAATTTTTTCCTATCATTATTATTTCTACAAGAATAAAATAGTCTTTTTGTAGTGCTGGAACACATGGACTATCTACAAGGTCTTCCATGTATGAAAGTCTTAGAGAGAGAGAGAGTGTGTGTGTGTGTGTGTGTGTGTGTGTGTGTGTGTTTCAGTCTGTCTTTGTGTCTGTGTGTGACTGTATGTGTGTGTTTGTGTGTACATATAGTACAATTTCTGAATCACTACAGCATATAATATACACACAGCATTTCGCTGTGTGACCAACTGATTGAAATCAACACATTTAAATGTGCAAATTCAGGAAAAAATGGACTAAAAAAAGTATGTCATCATTATTTCAAACCCTTTCAAAAAGTAAATTTTTACAGTTGCTATTCTTGATGGATCTAGGAGTTCTGTCAGTTGGATAGAATGAATTAAAAGTTACCTTTTCCAGACAACTAATATGCCCGAATGAATGTGGGCCCACTCCCCAAGACTTGTAGCATATTCACAGATAACTTATAGGTGTCAAGTCAGTTCTCCAAAGGGTTTAACTTAGAAATGCAGTTTCTTTCATAATTTAAAATAAATTTTAAGAGTAAATTAAAGAAACTTCTGCTCTTTCACTATATTATCTGCCGAAATGTTAGAAATACGGATATTCTTAATCTGCATACTGTGTTTCCCTGAAAATACTACCTAGCCGGACCATCAGCTCTAATGCGTCTTTTGGAACAAAAATTAATATAAGACCCAGTCTTATTTTAATATAATATAATATAATATAATATAATATAATATAATATAATATAATATAATATAATATGATATAATATAATACCGGGTCTTATATAAGACCGGGTATAATATAATATAATATAATATAATATAATATAATATAATATAATATAATAAATACTGGGAATAATATAATACCAGTTCTTATATTAATGTTTGCTCCAGAAGACGCAATAGAGCTGATGGTCCAGCTAGGTCTTATTTTTGGGGAAACACGGTAGTTATAATTCTCAAGAAGATTAATATTGTTGACATTTTGTAAGATCTATAATTTATCTAATACGTAAATTCTGTATTGATCTTGTATAGATTAACTCTCCCCCAGGTAAAAAGAAAAGGATGACAGACTAGATATTAAGAAAGCAAATGACAATCATGTTTCTTTGATTGCCTGTCTATTGACACATCAAATGATAAGCAATTTCTACACTTTTATAAATGTAACTCTTCCTACCTGCACTTATCTCTACCCTTCCCACCACAGGATTTTATTGAATGTAGCATATGGTCTTGTTGGTATACGCTCCGTTATTTGGGTAATTGGTGACTGATAGTAGAAGTCCTAAGGCAATTAGGGACTGTAGGACATGAGAACAGAAAATAAGGAGAATGATTGAGGTTGTTTCCCATTTGGCTGAACCAGTACTCACTCCAGGTCTCTTTTCTTTCAACTCATTATGAATACAGCGTTATTGTGCATGTATGTGCAGGGAAGAAGGGATTACTTGATATTCGAAATATTCTAATTTCACTTAGTCTTAGTCTAACCTGAAAGTGAAAGATATATAGACCTTTTCAAACCTACTATATAGTGGCTAGGAAAGATCTATTTAAACTGAAATAAGAAAACACTCTTTGAATCTAAAATGTGGTGCTTAGAAACACCAGATAAACTGTGGAGGCTGGTACACAAAAGGGGAAAGAGTGATGATGGAGGACAGCAGAAGGAAGGGGAAGAGATTCAAACTGAGACAAATAGGAGAAAAAAGAAATCTAAACTTTGTCTAAAATTGTTGAGGCACACATAATCCTTAATATACCTGAGTTTACTGAGTATTACAGTATTTATGCTACAAGTTAACAAGAAAAATGTTACTAGATTTCTGGAAGACTCAGCAGATGAGTTAAAAGTTGATGGGAGTTACACGGTTATTAATAAAGAAATATCAAACTTCAAAGATTCAAAAAGAGAAGGAAAATAAGTCTAACTTGGAAGCTATATCATATTTGGCAAAAGAATGAAGACAAAATATGGCAAGTTATTTTTTTTTTCTCCAAATAAAATTTTCCCTTTCTCCAATTCCCTCATTTTGGTAGGTAACATTTTAGGAGTGTAAAAAAAAAAAAATCATTTAAATTCATGACTTTAGAGGTTCTGGTTAAAAGAGTATAACACCCCACAATGCAGCTTCTCCAAACTCTCAAAAATATTAAAAATTACCCCTGAAAATATATTTAAAAACTCAAAAATTTTAAGAAAGATATTACAACTGAAATTGAAGTTTGGGTGTCAATCTATTGCAAATTCTTGAGGGAATTTCCATTAAAAACAAGATGGATGGAGATGGTTTATAAATAAGATCAATGAGCTATGTATGTTTAACTCCTGAAAACAGGAAAGTTGCTCAATTGAAATAAAATTAGAAAACCTTCCTCTCCCCTACTCATTCTAGTTCTTAACTCTGACATACAACAGAATTATAACCTAAAACTTAGGCATCCATTTCGCTACCCATAGATGTTTCTCCTGAGAAAGGGAATGTCCTTAAGTATTCTTCAGGCACTTCCACTTGGTGGCTAGACTTCGATAGCACAATCAGGCATGAAGAACATGGGCACTGTGAGTGGATTTTGGCACGCCGAGAGATATAAACCTACTGAGAGCCCAGATAGAAATCTCTGTGGAAATTTTAGCCTGTCTTATATTGGGTTGATCAGGAATGTGCCAGAACCAAGCAGTGGAAGTAGGAAAATATTCTCGATTCACTGCAAGAGATCCATACCGGAAGAGAGCTTGCTGGCCACCTGGATGTCCCTGTCAAAGTCCCTTATAACTGTAGAACTGAAGAGGCATTCGGTCAGTACCACAGTGGATGTTCAATGAAGTCAAAGGCAATAAGATATTTGTAAATATCAGATCTGAGAAGATCTATTTTACACTAGAATGAATGAATAGATAGATAGATAGATAGATAGATAGATAGATAGATAGATAGATAGATAGATAGATAGATGATGGATCAATAGATAGATACCAACAATGGATTTATTATAAAATTTCAAAACAGAAACATTACCCTAGAAATCATGTTTATCAAATGTATTTATTACAAAACCAGGAAATTTAAAGAAAAACTCCAACAGCTTGTTATCTACAATAGAATGTAAGGAGATACTGCTGCAAGGAAACCACATGCTGATATTTAGAAAAACAAAGATTCTTCAGAAAAAGTAAAAAAATAGCAAACTAGAGTTAATTTTTATTTGTATTAGTTTTATTTTTATTTTTTACATGATATAGAACACGGACAGATTGAAAGGAAAAAAGATAACCATAAAATAACTTTTCTTTAAAATCCTTTGAATGAATATTAGGTTGGTGCAAAAGTAATGGCAATTTTCGCAATTATTTTTAACTTTTTAAACCTCAATTACTTTTGCACCAACCTAACACTAACCTCATCTGTGACGACTCAGAAAAATTTAGAACCAGTGGAATCCATGGTTAAAGAAAAAGAAAAAGAAAAGAAATTCTTGTACATGTCTTATTATAAACAACACTGATACTTCCTTACAGTAAGTTCCATGGGTAAGAATTATTGGGACAGATTGAAAAAATTTAATTCACTGATTGGACATTTCTATCTCCTATTAGGGGAGTATAAATTATTTATTGATATTTTTTGTTCATGTTTTATAAAGTGTTGGGGTTTATGGGATGATGAGAGGAGGCTTGTCTTTTTCAGAGTTTTAATCACTCATCTATTATTTGTGTTGAAAATATATTTTTCAGTTTATTGAGTACCTTTGTTTTCAAATTAATTTAATTAAGTTTTAAATCTTCTATACTGGACCATGAATTTTTTGTCATGATTTTCCCTTTGGTTTAATTCCTACATATAAGGCATTCCTTTCCTCAGAGATCAGATAACTATCACCAATATTTGTTGTTCAGATTTTAATTTTTACATTAAATGTTTCAACCTGAATTTATTTTGATATATTGTGGAAGGTATGATCTCTTTTAATTCTATTATTGTTCAAATAAATGTCCCATCACTGTTAATTGAACTCTATCCTTCCTGATTTTAAATAGGAAAATTATCAGTCTCCAAGTATAATATATATGTATACAGTCCCTTCATGGTTCTGGCATGGGGAGAGGAAGAGTAATTAATGTGAAATAGGTCAAGAATATTCTCCATAACAATGGCCTATTTGCTCTGGAGAAGACTTGCTTTCTTTTTTGAAAAATGTATCAGACATTTTATTATCTTCCTTTCAAGTCTCCATTAGTTCTTTTTATTGTTTCTATAATGTTCCTTTCCTCTTCAAATTGTGTGTTTCCAAATTTTCCAAGATCATTGTTATTTCCTACAAAATCCTCAAGCTTTATATTTTTCTATCACATAGACAATAGAAGTAATGCTCCTCTCACATTTCTCTGCTTAAAAAACTTGTACACGAGTCTAGAATTTCCCAGCTTTAAAATGTTGCTGATTGTCAGTAGTAATGGATTATAATATATTTTATTATCTACTTCTCAGGAGTGAATTTTGAATGGGCTTTCAGTGATGTCTCTAGTATGGCCTTCTTTCCCATATATCTATTTTTTAAAAAAACTCTCAAATTCTACTTTATTGCCCCTAACTTTCTTGTGACATTATGCATTCTTTCCCAGTCTCATCATTTAAAAATTTTAGTCATCATTTAATGGATACCTGAGTGAGAAAAAGGGTGGAAAAAGAAGGCAGGCAGGATTAAGAAATAATCCAAATGTCGGTTAAAAATAGTTGAATTAAAAAAACAAATAAAATATCAGCTGACAAAACTTTTCAGTAACTCTAAATGCAAGAAAAGATTGAAGCACTATAATGGAGTATAAAAGCATGGGCTCTGCTAGCAAGAATCAAATCCAGCTTCTACCACTTATTAGCTTCATGACCTTGGGCAAGCTATATATTCTAAGTGGCATCATCTATAAATTAGGACAGCAATACCCGCCTGAGAGGGTGATAGCAAAGCTTAAACGATACTGAGTACATATACCATATAGCACAGTACATCATAAATACCGTATATTATTAAATATAAGAATTCTAGGATTGTAAGACACACCATTATTTTATCTACTATTAAGTAAGGGAGCAAAAGACTGTCAATTAAACTGTGACATAATGCCTTAATGACAGTCCTAAGTGACAATCCATCACACCAGCCCCTCGTTTGCTTTGAAATGAATTTCAGCTACACCAAGGTTCTTGGCAGTTTCTCATGCTTTCATTAGCATTCCTTTGAGTGTGACAGAAAATATTTGTGCACAAAGTCTGTAATAAATAATCAATACAGTTCAGTCCTCTACTTTAAGGTTTTGTCCTTTTTTGATAACATAAAGCATTCATTTTGTTTTGTCTTTGCAAAAATAAAATAGAATTATAGTAATTACTCCAACAATTAATATTTCTGCATTAACACAAATTTATTCCACTGTTCTCTGATCTATGACTTTCTTTATATTCAATAACTTTACACTTAACTGTGAAGTAGTGTGTAATTCTTTTGATGACATGTGACAAGGCATTTAAACTCAGTATGTGCAGTCACACCAATGCATACACTTAAATGAAGTGATGAAAAAGAATTGTGACCAAATTTGTATACGCCTAACAAAACTGTCATTGCCACTCTAAAGTGACTCTATGAGCTTATTAATTATAAGTTTCATCACAGTTTTAGAAATGCTAAAATATAAAATAATATACATTTTAGAATTGATGAAATATACTCAGTAAATATTGTCAATTTGTGTTACTATAGATCATTGAGAGTAAAAGCTTGTGTTCATAAAAACCTCACATTCATTCAAATTTTTATTTTTTTAAAGGAATCAAAAAGAACATGTCCAGATGAGCAAACACTCAAAACATATACCTCCTACATACTGTTTTTTATGAAATAGATTTCTTAAAAATTATAGTGTATAATAACAATCCGTGGTACAGCCATACGATGAAAAATATTTAGCAATATAAGAAGAATTATCAATTCACATGAAAAGACACGATAAACCTACAATGCACATTCTAACCGAAAGAAGCCGATTTAAAATAGCTGCATACTGTATGATTCCAAGTATTTGAGCTTCTGGAAAAAGCAAAATGATAGACATTTAAAAAGGTCAGTCACTATGGGAGACTGGACCACTCCACTTCCTAAGGTTGATTAGGTAAAGTGTAGGGTATTTTTTAAGGCAGTAAAACTGTTCTGTATGACAATGTAATTGTGGAAGCATGGCATTACGCATGTGTGAAAATCCGTATAACATTAAAGAAAACATGATGAAAATAAAATCATTTAGGAGCTCTTGGAATGCCAGGAAGGAATGCAGACTGTGACAAGAAAACCTAATCGTATTATAAGTCACTGATGAAAGTGAGCGTACAAGGTCCTGACCTAAGTAACTTTGAAAATGAACAGAGTTTATAAAACTAAAATCCAAAGGAAATGTGCTCTAGTTAATCAAGTTGTTTCCACAGTAGTATTGGTTAACAATTCTGATATTGCTATACATGTGCACTGAAATTGAACAATTAATGTCTGGTAGATAGTGGAAGCCAGATTTCTCACTGTTGGACTAGAAACATACAGATAAGCTAAGGTAGGAGGCTAGAATGATCCATGTGGGAATGAATTAGACTTGGAAACATCGGTCTAACTCATGTTTAGCTTAATATAGATACAGATGATTACACAGAGAAATATTTATAAATGTGTGTGTGTATACACAGGTTTATATACACACATGTTTCCTTACTCTGTCACCTGAGAGGGCTCCATTAGCAATGAGCACCCGTATCACCCAGATCTTGTTTTCTAATATCACTCTTCAGTAAAAGGAACCAGAGTTCCTTGGAAATGGCCATTCAAGTACAGGTTGGAAATGTATAAGATGAACCTGAGGCATCTTGTAGTTTCATAAAATAAGAAAACAGAACAAACAAACAAAACAAACCTATATTTTGGAAGGTATGTGAAAGGGATACAAGAGGCAACTTAAAGAGCTTCCAACAGCCAAGCTGGAACAATCTGAGCTACAAAATAAATAAAGTACCATTACCGTGTTTCCCTGAAAATAAGACCTAGCCAGATAATAAGCTCTAATGCATCTTTTGGAACAAAAATTAATATAAGATCCAGTATTATATTATATTATACCCAGTCTTATATGAATTCTTGCTCCAAAAGACGCATTAGAGCGATTGTCTGGCTAGGTCTTATTTTTGGGAAAACATGGTAGATTACAATCAAAAGTATGAAGTAAATATCCACGAGTCCATACTGATCTAAATAAATGATTGACTAAATAACCAAATGGGGAAGGGGTTAGACAAATCTCCCTTGCAAAATTCCAAATAGTTCACGTAGATAATCTGCCCTTAAAAAGGGGAAACGTAAATCTCCATCCCTTAAGTGTAAGCTATACACAATGAAAAAAATGAGCAATTTTACAAATATTTTATAAACCTGACAAATACTACCTCAGTCAGGTGATCAAAATCAGTATGAATAATGATAAATCATGTTGACAGTATGTTCCTGTGATGGTCAGTTTTATGTGTCAATTTGATTAGGCTATAGTACTCAGTTATTTAATCAAATACTAACCTAGTCATTGCTGTGAAGGTATTTTGCAGATGCGGTTAACACCTTTAAATTGTTAACACCTCTAAATTGACTTTAGATAAAGATTACCCTTGATAATGTGGCAATTAGTTGAGAATCTCAAGAGCAAAAACTGAAGTTTCCTGGGGAAAAAAGAAATTCTGCCTGAAGATTGTAACATCAACTCCTGCCTTAGTTTCCAGCCTGTGTACCTACCCTTTCAGACTTAGCAGCTTTCAGACTCACCAGTGCCTAAAACTGTGTGAGCCAATTCCTTAACATGATTCTCTTTATAATGACCCTATTAATTAACTCTTTTTCTGGAGAAACCTGACTGATACAGTAGTCTTGATAGGCTGTGATAAAAATGGCACTTTTTCTCTGTGGTCTTCCTTTAAAAAACCCATAACTCCATTTGAAGCATTAGAAAAACATTCAAATTTCAATAGTAGGACATCTGAGGAAACACTTAGCCAATGCTCCTCAAAACTGTCACAGTCTTCAAAAACAAGAAAAGTCTGAGAAGCTACCACAGCTAAGAGGAGCCTCAGGAGACATGACAACTAAATGTAATATGGTGTCCTCGATGGAATTCTGAAACAGAAAAAGACATTAGGTAAAACTAAGGAAATCTGACTATACTACACACTGTAATTAGCAATGATTTATCAGAACTGGTTTATTAATTGTAACAAATGTACCATACCAACATAACATGTTAAAAATAGAGGAAACTGTCTGTGAGGGTTTTTGCGATTTCTCTGTGGTATCTCCTCAATTTTTCAGTAAATTGAAAATTGTCTTAAAAATAGCCTATTATTAAAAATAATCTACACTAGATTATAATCTAGTCTATTGAGAGAAGAAATAAAAGTAAGAATTCCAAATCTGGGAAATAATATCATAATAGTTCTCTCATTTAGAATTGAAATATGTAAATTTTTAGTTATATAAATAACTACCTTAAGTGGTTTTAAACTAAAATGTAAATATAAAACACATGGAAAAAAATGTGCTATGCAAAAATGAACAATTTAAGAACAAAAATACAGTCTGAATATCCATATTAGCAAAGTATAGGAGACAGAGTTTGGGGGAGTGGAATTGGGAAAGGTAAAATCTTGCTAAATCTGTGCCAAACAGAAGAAAGATTCTAAAGACTCAGTTTTTCCTTGAATGTATGAATTCTAGAAATAGAAATTAAAGAATTTTTTTCCCCTTCCAAATTACTAGAAACTGTAAAAAGCAGAACATTAGCTAAAAGAAAAGGAAACAGTAGGCAAACATGAAAAATAGAAAGCAAAAAAGAAATGACAGCTATAAGGTGAAATGTTGCAGCTAGGAAGATTAACATAAAAATTTTAAACTTATTAAAATCTGGGTTAGAATTCTGCTTTCTGGATAAGTGAGTAAGACAAATAAAAAGCAAAATAAATAAAAATGATGAGAAAACTTCTGTAGAAAAGAGCAGGATGGCAATATTTACCTAAGACAAACTGGAAATTCACAGAGCACAAATGGACTAAAAAATGACTTTAAATGAGGCATGTACAGCATTTTCTAATGACTAAAATCAGAAATTTATAAAATGATGTCTTCAAAGTATATGCTCCAACAAATTTCATGTACAGATATAGCTGCTTTTTAATTTCAATTAAATGCTTAAGTACTGAAATACTCTATTAGAATCAAATTTAATAGTTTCCTTTTAAGAACCTTTCTTTCACTTCAATGCTCTATTCTTTTTCCACATACCAATTAGAGGAAGACACAAATCAGTTCCCCACTTCACTGCTTCTTGGTAACACAGTGTTGCTCTTCAAGACTGACCCTGCACTCTAGTCAGGGGGTGGCTGCTTAGGTTCCCCTGGCTCCTGGATACTTTCTGAGGCATTCTCTCAATGTTTGCAACAGGAGCCCCGAGGAAAGATTTCAGACATCATTCCAGAACATACCCATTGCTCTAGAATGAGTCAGCTGGGAGAATCTTCTTGGATCAGACTCATATTGTGCCAAAGACCTCCTACACAACATTTTATGGCAAAGATTTGATTTCATGCCAGCAGAAGACTTTTGAGAGCTGAAAATATTATAAACAAAATGTTTTATACTGTCTCAGTATATCAACTCGTGGTTTTGTATTGTCTCATCATATCAACCTATGTGGTTCTTATTATGACTGCAAGACACTCTTCAGCAATAACCATCAAGAAACTTTGAAAAGACACAGGTTTATTACTTACAAGACCTCGAAATTACACAGTACATCTGGGGCAACACAGTGAGGTCACAGTCAGAGAAACCGTGTGGGCCTGGGGTTCTGCTTTTATTGGGGTCAATGGTAGGGGTCTAGGGTTTCAAGGCTCACTCTTTATTGGTGAATTTAAAACATAAGAGGGAATTTAAAGCCCAGGAAGGGAAAATAAGCAGCACAAATGGACAGTTGTTGAAATCAACCAAGATCTCTTAAACAAACGAACCTCAGGCACTTGTAGTACAAAAAATAAAAAAAAATAAAAACAAAAACAAATGTCAGAGTTTACACCATGCAAAAATATAAGGAAAATACACACACAAAAACGGAAACAAGGTAAAGACCATGATATAGGCAAATGACAACAAGCACACTACCCCCAAACACACACACACATGCACACACGTGTACACATGACTATTGTGCATGTAGGAAAATGCTTAACCTCTTTGATAGAAAAAGCCATAAAAATTATAAACAGACACTACTTTATTTAGCAAACATGCAAAACAATTGTAAATAATATTCAGTTATGTCAAGGATCTGATGAGATGGACAGTGTCATATTCTGCCACAGAGAGTGTGAACTAAGAAGATATTTCTGTGAGGCAAACAGGAATATGTATCTAAAATCTTTAAAATATTCAAACATTCTATGAAATCAATACCTATAAATCTGTCCTATGGTTATAGCAATGCACCAAATGACTAAAATACAAGTATTTATGTAGTATTTATGAGAATAACAAAACTACGGAAAACAATCTAGTTGTCTAGTTGAGGCTCAGAGTCTTCAAAGTAGAAGATCTACTGGTGATATCATTTTTGTTGTTTTCAATTTATTTTTAGTCTTCACTATTCTTGCTGTGTTGTTTTTGTTGTTGTTTATGAGTTAGAGGTTGGAATACATAAATATTGGGTATCCTATGTATGTTATATTTGCAAGTGTAGTCTTAAACATATGGTGGTAATAGCTATAAAAGAATTTAATGATAGCAGATAAACAGTTGTATTATAAAGTAATAATTGAAGGTAAGATGATTTGGTTGTGTTATGACAGCTAATGTTGCCTATTGAAGTACTTATGTCCATCTCAATGGGATCTGGTGTTATCTTAGCATAAAGTAGTATCCCCTTGGGCTCAGTAATGCATAACATGTTTTGTATTGAAATAAATGGTTTTTTTGTACTTTTGAAAAATTTTTTGTATAATTTTTTTCCCCCAGAAATAAATTACCCTATTGAGACAGGGAAAACAGGGTGAGTATGGCTAACCAGGGCAACAATGACTACCAGCCTAACTCCAAAGAAGTGGTATGGAACTCACTGCCCCATCATAAAAATACGGATTACCTAGGGTAGAAATGAATGAATATGGGTAGCACATTACATTTTTTTTTTTTTTTTCACTAAAATATCCCAAGTTCTACTTCAGCTAGAGCTTTGGGTTCACTACTCAGCTTTCAATCTCTAAACAAGGACACAAACTTGTAGGTTGGCTGATAAAAAGTTACGTCTAAAAGCTGTGCTTAACATAGTGCCTACCAGTTAGTACTCACTTGATAACTACTTTTTGAATGATCGATTGATCCCCACCTAACTTAAGGAACAGAAACTGGAGTGGGAAGGAGAGAAGGGTGTGTGGATTCACTTAAAGGTTCCTGAGGACTGAGACCTAGTCTGGAATATATATTTTTCTTCTTTCAACTCAGGTGAGTCTATGTCTCTTTATAGTCATTACAAATAAAATAATCACTCAAATTTATTTTCTCCAGAAGAAAAAGTTTACTAGCTCAAATAAAATGGTATTGCACAGTGTCTATAAGAGACATTTGTGCACTATGATAAAGGGTAGACTTTGCCTTATGTCCAATGAATTTCACCGTGAAAGAAGAATCACCCTGATGCCATAATATGTATCATTGAGAACAGCAAAGGGCATTAGGAGCTCCTGTAACCCAACAGCATAGATATCAATTTATCCTGTACATTCCCAATTTTCTACAATTATTATTTTTATTTCTTGTAGAATCATGAAAATAAAGTACTACATAGTCACTGACAAAAGCCACTATACTTCAGGCCAAACATCACCACTGAGGATGATGTTGAACTAAATATGTTAGAATAAGTCACTAAATGTTTGTCTGGAAAATATAACTAACACGGAACTTTAATACGAAACAAACATTGAGTTATGTTTAATCTGGTTCTATTTATATAAAGAATGATTAACTTTAATATTTTAAGAATAAAATGTTACTCTATGTTTTCACTTAAATTCTCTTATTTTAAAGTTACATAATAAAATAAATTGGAAAACTTCAATTTTTATCTTAAAACTGGGATTGTAATAAAAAAATCAAGACTTAATATTTGTCTCTTGCAAAATAGAACTGATTAGAGAAATGTATGGTATTAATTTTTTAAAACATTGGACTTGGCAACCAGAACATACAAATATGAGAATGTTTTTGACTGTTTATAGCTTTGTGGCCTTGGGTACATGATTTGTTTTCTTATCTTAAAACTAAGATAGGATTAACTCCTCCAAAGACTTACTGAAAGGATTAAATCAAAGAGAAAAAAAAAGTAAGTGCTTAGTGCCAATATTTCTCAGAAAAGGAACCCACTGTGTTGGAGAAGTAAAATGCACCAATGGCAGTGAAGAAGCAAACTGCCATGTTGTGGAGAGAGCCACACTCAGAGAATAGCAGGCGGCCTCTAGAATCTGAGACGCCTCCCCCACCCAACATACAGCCAGTGAGCAGTGACCTGAGTTCTACAGCCATATGAACTAAATTCTAACTACAACCAGTGAGCTTGGACAAATACCGTAAATCTCAGACGCATCTGTAGCTCTCACCAATCCCTTGAGTTCAGCCTTGTGAACAGAGAGCCCAACTGCACCACGCTCAGACTTCTGAGCATGGTGTAGATAACACATTTGTGTTAAGTCTCTAGGTTTGTAGTAATTTGTTATCGCAGCAATAGAAAACTAGTACAGTAACTAAGCCTATGTCACATAGATACACAGTAGATCATGTATTATATTACTAAATGATGAGTTGGGGAAACAATGTACAACAAACCATGAAATACAAGCATATACTAAAAATGATCAGTCTTTTATACAAAAAAAAAAAAAAAAAAAAACGAAAGAAAGAAATTATTTCCTCCTTTTCATCAATGGTGTAGCAAGAGGTAGAGAGGTTAATAGCTTACTAGATGTAATTTCACAGAAAAAAAAAAAGAGAGAATTACACCAAAGTCCTGTAATTCCTTAAATGTTGTCATTACTAATCACGGGGAGTTACTGAGTACCTATAATATGCCAATAACGTTACACTTACTTTTTTGTTTAATCTTCCCATTATCTCTACAATGTTTGTTTTTATCTTGTTATGCAGATTAGAAAACTGAGGCACAGGAGATTCAATAAACTACTGGAAGACACCAAGGTTGCTAAACATAGTCAAGGATCAAAACCAATCTATCAGACTCCATGTCACTGATCTTTACTGTACTACATGGCCTAGAATAACTTTGCTTTAAGCCTTTTATCAACATTAAAATATAAATACTCATGGGAAATGACTATTATTTACATTAATGCAAATTAAAAACAGTTTTGGAAGCATTAACAATTAATACGCATATAGTACCTTTCATATTGTGATTTAAGGACAATCCTGTGAGGTAGTCAGGGCAGGCATTATTTTACAGATAAGAGAACTGAGCCTCTGAGAGTTATACATAATTTTCCATTGGCCGTGACGACATGAGTGATAGCCTGGTCTCAATCTCATGTCTTTTCTTCAAATATGGAGCTTGTTTCCCTGAGGTGGGGCAGGTGTGGGGGAGGGCTGACAGGAAAGGATGATTTAGGAATCATGCTGAAAAGAGACTGCAAACACCCACCCTACCTACTTCTTACATAGTTCTCAAAAGGTCAGCCTGAGTGATGGCTAATCTACAAGACTAGTACACTGAAAACGTATTTATTTGCCTAACTATCCTAAGACATAAAACTGCTGCTGTGCCTGGGAAGAGAAAAAGCAACATGGTCTTCTGCTTTGGAATCCACCATATTTGCATTTAAAATAATAAGTACACTAGACTACTTCTATATTTGATGATTAATCTACTTTCATTTGATAAGAATTGTCTTGGACAAAAATTCCCAGAGTTATCCTATGATTTTAACAGTTAAATCTCTCTCTCTCTCTCTCTCTCTCTCTCTCTCTCTCTCTCTCTCTCTCTCTCTCTCTCTGTTTTTAATGTAGGCTCCATTTTGCCACATCTGTTCTTCTGACATCATTTGTGGAAGTATAAAGAGAGAATAACCACAACTGGAATAAATAGAGGCTTCTCCATTGCACGAACTAACACTCTCTAATGGCACTGATAAGAAGAAAAGAGTGTTCAGTCATATTCTACATTTTGCTAGTGAGTTATGGTTAATAATATCACAAGTATTGTAATAATGTTATGGTGGTAAATCCTGTTCTAATGAGCGGTGAAGCATAGTTAAATGCATTGTCAACAATGTTGTCAATTAATTGTCAATTACTAGTGCTGAGGTAAAGGCGACCTGTTTGTTTTCTGAGCAAACAGTTCATTGAGAAGATTGCTTTAATTATAAATCTCTCACGTCCCTCCACATTAAGTGTCTTCTAGGTTGAACAGTCATTAATGTCTTACATATTCGAGACTTTGCAGCAATTGTTTAACAGCTATTTTGCAATTATAAGCAGCACACTAGTTAAACAAAATTAGAGTCCACAATTATTTTTGTAATTAATTAGAAATGTAAAAATACATGTAACTCTCTGGAACTCAAACGTGCTTAATTCTCCTCAGTGTCCATGGAATGAAGGGTTAATTTATTAAGGAATGCAGTATGATTACAGCAATTATTGTGTAATGGTTCTTGATAAGTGAGAGTTTCTGGAGTTTTAAATCCATCATGGGTAGTATCTCAATGTGATTCTCTTAGGACTCTAAAAGGCACTTTTTTTTATCTTTTATGTGCCAAAATACTGTGTATATACTTACCTTTAACTAATGGACTTTATGAAAAATTAAATTAAGTACTCAGAGTTTATCACTAAGAAATAATAAATGCAGTTTGGATTCAGAATATTAATCTTGAGGAAGGACTTTTCTTTCTTATTCCCCTCTTTGTAATTATATAATTATTTTTAGGCTTACTGTAGTACATATAACAGTAAGTGAAATCATTATTATTCTTTTTAATGCTGTGACTACTGTGCTTATTTTAATGCATTTTAATGCATGGACTACTTAATCAGTTCCAAACTTGCTAACACAGTGGGTGTGGTCTTGATACACAACAACAAAAACAATGCTTTAATCTTGGATTTTTCACACTGACTACTTAGAAAGTGCTGCAGAACACACAAAACATAGACAACCCAGGCCTAACATGGAAACTGCTACCATTTCAATTTAAAGTTCAGTTTAGGAATCTATATGCTCTCACCACAAATGTTTCTTTCAGAGAAGCTACTTTTGTCCACAAATTTTTCACCCTGGTTGTGCTGTCACATCAACCCATTCTGTCACCTGAAAGCAGATAAAATTCGTAATCATCATTAACAAAAAAATGTACCTATTAATTATTGATGGCTCTTCTAGAATATCAGCACCAGAAGTCTGTCCCATTAACCTCTGCATTTCCAGTCCCCTATATGGACTTGGTGTATAGTACATTTTAATAAATAGATGTTAAATTGGTAAATTAATGGATTCATGAATAAGGGTGTGTGGCCCCAGCTTTTGCAATCCCCCATCAGTCTCCAGAAGTAGCAACAGCGGAGCTTATAATGAATACTCTGTGAAGATAAGAATCAGTTCTGCCTGGCATTCCACTGATCAGCTTCCACCATGAGGCACGTCTGAAAGCACCTGGGCAATAAGGGCAGGGTACATCATTTATTAAACTCACATCAGAGCTTGGCTGGAAAGCACTGCAGCATCACATCATATAGCTTGTTACTGGCTGATGCAGAAGCACTAGTCACCATAGCATCTAAAATTGCAACCAGGAGTGTAGTATAAAGGGATGTCTTTAGATGCCAAGAATATAAAGAAAAAAAAATGCTGATCATGAATCTCTCTGTTCCGTTTTATCCTCACACAAAATAGAAATATAAACTATAAGCCTGACTCATCTTTGAGGAAATTCTCAAGAAATAGTCCAAGGAATAATTAATCTAGAGCTAATATATAATTTTATTTTCTATCCATGTCAACCAACATCTCCAGAATATTTACATACTCTAGGTGATAGCAAAATTTGCTACCCAGAATATTAAGGAAAAAGTGAAGAATCACAGACACTTGGTGAGATCTAAGAAAAATTTGCATGAAACCAATAGTGTCACATGGTTAGGAGGCATCAAAGAGTCATTAGCAATGATCTCTTCCTGCCTTGCCCATAAAGGTTTTATTATCCTATGTTGCCTTATGCTGAGGGCACACTAATTGTTGCTAAATTATGCTGAAATCTTTGCCATTTGGTTTTACAGATAAATATAGGAAGTTACTTAATATAGGAAAAAAAGAACAACATTGGTTATGATTTTACAACCACAAATCATCCCGAGTTTTTTTTTTTTCCTTTGCCCATTTCCATATAGCAACTAAAAAGTATAGATGATTAGGACACTCCAAAACAAGGCCTACCTACATTTGATGATTAGACAAAGAGAACAAAAACTAGAACAAAATCTTAATTGTGTGTCCTATAGCATTATACATTATACAGTATTATGCAGCACTTTGTATTGTATAACAAGCCTATTTCTGACCGGTGACAACCATTTCATACATGGAACTAGTCTCAAAATTATAATGTAGATTGTGTGAATTAGACTTCAATAAAATTGACTCAATAGGGAGCCATTGGAAATAACAAGAGTTAAAAGCTTCACAATAGAAATTTGTTTGGCAAAGCAATTTCTGTGATACAGGAAAAACAATTAACAATTTTTCACTGCCACTCAGATACCAAATGGACTGAAGAAAAAAAGAAAAGTGGTGGTTCAACATGTTATATGGAAGAATTAGAGAAGCAAGCATTTTAAAGTTTCCTTCATCAACTAGTCGGCAGTAACTCAAAGATTACTAACAACTTATGTAAGTTTTACATGTCTATTCCATCTGCTCGTCATTAAAAAAAAAAAAAACCACAACTTGTCACCATAGCAACTGCAACATGCCATGGTATTTATGCTGCATCTGATGTACAAAGCATAGTTTGTGTAGGAAGGAGTGTGTGTATGTATATGATGTGGCAGCTGTCGTCTCTGCCATTTTGTTGCTGCTCTAGGATAAAACAAGTAGTGGTTATGAATACTCATGACCTAGTGATACTAGGTTCATTTAACTAAGTTCTCACCAAAAAATCCTTATCTAATTATAACACTACTCTGTTGACATGATTTACTTAAAAGGAATTATGTTAAATAGTTGTTTAAAGAGAAAACCCCAATTTTTATCTTAATTTTAAAAAGTAGGCATAATACAACTGAAGTTCATTTTTCTCAAATAGCCAGTGGTATTTTTTGTGTGAAATTCCAATATATATTAGCCCTAGTAGATAATGGCATTTATCACTTAGTAAGAGCCACTGCAATAAATGTTCAAAAGATGTCTCAGATTCTTTGTTGTTCCATATTTCTTTTGTAGTCAAATTGCTAGAATTCAATTGGACATAAGATAGAGCTTAGAAATCAGGGCAGACAGTGCTGACATAATTCTCTACCCTTTATTTTCTTTCTGACTTATACCACAGAGACTGGAAATGCTAAACACTTGTTTTCCATTGTCTTGCAAAAGTTAAACTCTTAGTTCCAGATTCCCTTGCAGCTAGAGGTGGCCAAATGATACAATTCTGGCCAGTGAATCTTATCAGAAGTCCCCTGGGGTATATTTGGGAAAACTTTGCTCTCCTGAAAAAAAGAGAACAACAAAAAGCAAAAGTGACAGACTCTACTACTCCTTTCCTGTTTAACTGCAATTGGAGTTTAAATAGTTGTTTTGAAATGGAGTGACAAGCATAGTAGAGTGAAGAGATAGAAGAAACAGAAATTTATTTTGGTATGGTGAACATGTACAAGCTTCTTAGTTCACTTAGTTCACTACTTCCTCGTATTTACAATAATAAATGTCATTATTACTTAGGCCACTATTTGTGATATTTTCTGTTATCTGCAGGTAAATGCATTTTTATCTGACACAGAATTATTTATTCTGCAAAGAATGTATTGTATCATTTTTATATTAATAAAATAGAACCTATTCCATTTTAGAGATTATTTTGCTTGCTAAAAAACTATACATGGGAAAAAGATAGCATATATGTTGCATTCCATGCCTTTGATTCTTTCTTTGATTAAAAAAAACAAACAAACTAGTGTTCCAATAAAATGGGTAAAATCTCAGGTTAAAAAAGCAAAAGAAATGAGTGAATCTAAAATCTCAGACAAATTACAACTAACGTTTTTAAAGTTGAAAAATTCAATTCAGATTGAAGAAGTTTCTGAGGTATTCATTTGTTATTTCAATAGAAATTTGAAGACATCAAGATAGCTTTTGAGGTCTGCGGCCACACTAGAACCACTTCTTTCAAGAAACAGACTGATAATAATGTGCTTTTTGATGTCCAGCTCAACTGGAAAAAAGTTTCCGGCCCAGTTTTCAAAATGTTACACACATGTTCGGAAGAACAAATAGAGTCCAGACAAGCATACAGGCAAGGTTTCAATGGCATCCAAGTCATCTTAGTTGAAAATAGCTTTTGTTTTTCACCTTTGATAAAGATTAATATGCTGTATTAAGCAATATGTCACAGTAGTTAGAGTTAAAATGGTTTTAATATAAAAAAAAAACAAAAACACACAACTAATAAGCCAGCTATAAGCTGAGAGCATCCAAAACAAGAAACTAAGCACAAACCGTTGATAATTCTCTAACCAAGACTCACCTCTGCTCTTTCCACCCTTCTCCTAGACACACACACCAGAAATCCTAGCAGTTATCAGGAGATCCGGTTAAATCTAGAAATAATTCTCAATGACAGGAAAACACAAGGTGTCCTGTATTGCAAAACTGGTGGCAGTAAAAGAGTAACATGAACAGAGAGCAGACAGAAGGCAGATGGTTCACAGACACAGCATACACTTTGTTCTTCCAACTTTCATGTGTCCAAATTTCAAAATATCTGGTTAATGACAAGTACGATATATAATCACATATAATGTCCAAGAACCAAGAAATAGTGCTCACTTTGAAAATTTGATCTATGTCCACGATAAATGGAATTGAAAATATATATAAATGAATAAATTGAATATAATTTTAGTCTTAACAAATTTACACATTTAGTTCATTTATTCATCCATACAATTACCCATTTATTCATTCAACAGAGTTACTGATCCTTATAGGAATAATACTTTAGCCCTGTTTAGAATTATTCCCCTCCTTAAAAAATTGTCATCCATTATTTTAAAGTATAGTAAATAAATTATTTGAAAGCTTGGAAAATCTTTAAACTCTGTTGCACATTTTAGTAGAAATAGTATTTCTTCTTGCTTTTTTGAACCCATGGCTCTGACAAGACTACAGCTAGTGAAGCAGATTACCCTTCCCTTATGTTTTTATATAATTTTATTTTGCCCTAAATTTCAATGTTAAGAGATAAAAATTCAGGGGATGGTATGAAACAGGACATAATTTGCCAAAGCACACTCACCAGTATATATAATCACACTACATTGTATATGGCCAGATGGAACTTCAGGTGCCTACATCATCATAACTATTATTAAATTATCTTTTGTGATGATACCTCAGCTAATCAGGACAGTTATGCAACAGGGAGTGAGGGAAACATCGTCAGTTCTTAAAGCTATTAAAATGTCTTGCAGGTGTGTTTGAGAGAAGCACAGCACAAATTCACTTGCACACTGTGAGGATTAGAGACTATATAGCCCATCCACAAGGGACAATTAACACAAACAGTGTGAAGGAAGAAACAACCAGAGTTGCAAACTAAACAGAACTCACATCGTACTTGTATCCCCCAATTACA
The DNA here is from genome assembly GCF_057876585.1 of Rhinolophus sinicus. Taxonomy (NCBI): domain Eukaryota; kingdom Metazoa; phylum Chordata; class Mammalia; order Chiroptera; family Rhinolophidae; genus Rhinolophus; species Rhinolophus sinicus. The sequence continues at coordinate 58,833,855 of NC_142503.1, forward strand.
TTGCAAAGCACAGATGTTTATTCCACAAAATAAATGATATTGGCAGTTTTGGGCTATGATATAATCCTACAGAGTCTACCTTTCTCAATACCTACTTTCTACTGATTTTATTTTCCCCTCATTCTCAAGATTGTGTTTTCTTTTTTCTCTATGAAGTGAGCCCATTAAAAACATGAAGAATTTTACTATCCTACTTGTTGCAGCCAGAGTAAGCCTCAATATACACCCGGAGTAGAATTTCTTCCTGTAGTCACTTCAGTTATGGGAGCATGTTAATAAAAACCTTCCTAAGGTCCATTTTCCCCACAATCTGATATGTTTATAAGAGGTTAACTCTTACTCTTGATACAAACTGAAGTTCATTTTATTATCCCCAACACCAGTGATCCAAACAAAAGCTGGTTCCTCCCCCTTTTAGTGGTGCCTGAGTCTGTTTTTATAAGAAAACTTAAAATCCTATTGTTTCCTCAAATTCTAGAATATCTCATGAGTCATTTCAGAAATAAGAACAGCATAGAGAATAACTTTGGCTGCCGTACCAACCTGTCATTTAAGAAAGCTACATTAATCAATAACACCTGAACAGTTCAATTACTGAATAAGAAAGGCAAAGAAATGGAAAAAAGATTAATAGGTCTTCCCCAAAATTAGACCCCTAAAATAAAAGAGGAGCTGCAACCCACGATGATTTGAAAAGACTATTACTGCTTGAGTTAATATATAATTATCAAACCCTTTTATTTATTTTTTCCACATACAGCAGCCCGTTTCACTGACAATTTTCCTTCGCAGAGAATTTTTCACCTTTGATTAATGACAATACAAATTCCAGCTAGCATCAATGAAAGCAAAAAGAGTCACTTGAACCAATGGTGAAGTGCCTTATAGAGAGCTAGGCCAGGAAAGGTTAATGGCATCATTATTCAGGTCTTTGGAGTATGCACAGTCCTCTCTAGGAGTATGTTAGGCATGTTGGAGAGTGCATTAACCCCTTCCAAACTCCAGGTCCGTTGAAAACGGTTCATTTGGAAAGATAATTAATTAACATTTAGAAATACACCCATTTTTTTCTTAAAGGATTTCTGGATATTACGATGACACATAAAACAAAACAGAGTAGAATAAATCACATCCAAGAGGATGATCATACAGTAAAGAGAAAGAAAAATTGCTTTAGAAGAACAAAACTCAACTCCTAGGTTCACAAGTCAAGTAAAAGCCTAGGGAAAAAGTTTAACTGTTCTAACCCCGACTGCCAAGAGTGCCTCCTGAGAACAATTACACTTCATACAAAGGAATAGACAACATTTTTACAGTGCCACAGATTCATGGAAGTTTTTTCTGAGTCACCCCTTGATATTGACTGCAATTGTACTGCATCATGGTACTACACAGTGCAATAACTTTTTTAATTTAAACATTCATATATACATCTATGTATACATATATATTGAGATGAGGAAAACTAGTTTATTAATTAACCAAAGTTCATTGAGTCCCTACTATATGACATGTTCTAGGTGTTTGGGATACATCAATATACAAAATAGACCCCTCAAAAATGCCCTTGTGAAATTTACATTCTAGTGGGTAAAGTAGATAATTTAAAAGACTCATAATAAATAGGAAAACCTATACTGTCAGAAAGCTCTAAGTGTAAAGGGAGCTAATAGAACCAGGTGAGCATAATTGAGAGTGGAAAAGGAGATTAACAGGACAAGTAGGTTGCTATTTTAATGCGCTGGTTAATAAGATTTCCATTGTAGTGGCTAATATCAGCCTTTTAACGCTCGTGATCATTTTGATTAGTGAGGAAACACTTTGTTGGCTGCCTACCCACCTAGCTTCTAGGAACTGTGTGGTCTATTAGCCATTGATCTTTGTGGATCAAAGTCATGCTCGCCTCAAGGCTCAGAGTAATTACATCCGTCTTGCCTCTAATACTTAAGTGCAATGTGAGTTTGCCCTCCTTTAGCAAAGGACAAACTGCTTCTGCTGGCCTAGAGGATTCAAGGACATCTGGGGAATCAATGTTTTTAAACATATCCCTCGTTCCTACCGTCTGGTCCTACGTCCTGCTTCTTCTCCATCAAAATCCTGACTTTAACATAAGATCCCTGCTAGAAGTGCATTCAGCCTCTTTCGTACCCCTGCCATTCTCACAACAATTTGAGGTCCTGATTTACAGTGCATTCAGCTCTCTGCATGCAGAAGGATAAGGATTTGTATAAAGCTGCCATGGGAGCATTCTGGATGTCATAGCTGGACGAAGTGTAACTGTATCCTTCTTCAAGGCCTCTAGGTCAGTTGAAAAGCCAGTTAACTCTACATTGTTTATACTTGTCATAGCCCCTTATTGTTCACATGCTAGAACTATTGCATAAGCCAGCACCACTCATATGTTCCAGGCAACCTGTAACTATTGCACTCTACCACAGGGATAGTCTAAGGAATTGTGGTAGTACAAAACACAAAAGATTTTCCACAATTTAGTTATCATCAACAATTGGGTCCTTGTCATCTGATGTCCAAGGGATCCAATATCAGAATCATGTCCTAAAAGTCTGCTTTCTGTAGCCAAGCCTGTTATAATTGTCTTAATTTGGGTTCCCTAAAATCAGACCTTCACATAGGGACTTACGTACCAGAAGTTTACTTGAAAGAATTCCCAGGAAGAATTGGGAGTATGTGGGACATGAGACATAGAAGGGAAAGAATCCAATAGAGGGGGTATGAATAAGCAAAGTGAGACTTTGCGGTGGAAAACTAGGGTCAATCCTCTGAGAACCTGTGGAACATACCACAGGCTCACCCCACTAGAGGACTGAGAGTTTAGGGTGTTTTTCACAAAATTGTATCCCAATTGTGAGATACCCTTGGAGTAATACACAAAGTAAATTGTACCTATTATAGTGGAATAAGTTTCAGGGAGAGAGAATTCTTTCAGGAAGAGAAGAGAGATGTAGGCACTTGTGATATTACATTGTCAGCATGCATGCTGGACAGCCTACTACACCAACAGGCATATTTAAGCGGGCCAATGAATCATGGCTCAGGGTGACAATAGCATCTATTAATAAATTTAAACATGCACACTTGACTTTTCCAAATTTAGTATTTTACAACACCTTTACTAGGTATTAAGTCCTGAGCTGAAGCTTTGTTAGGAGGCTAATACAATAGGGCACATACGAGGTTCTGAGGGTCTAGCCTTGAATGGTAGTAGGGAAATGAAAAAGAGTGGAGTGATGACAGAGTTGTTGGGCTTGGTGACCATCTAGACTGGAAAGACAAACACTGATAAGTAGGTGAGAAATAAAGGACGAGAACCTTCATATCCTTGTGTAAGGAAAGTTTTAATTTAAACACGGTTTGGTAATGTTTGTTCTGATAGTACAGTATCATAAATTATTTATAGCTAATTTTTATGAGTTTTATTTAGCTATTATTGCTACATTTAGAGTGTTTTGCTGTATCTTTCTATAGAAAATGAGAAAACATGAAGAAGGAAATGCAAAGATGAACAGCTTTGAACCCTTTAAAAGAAATCCTATAAGTGAAAATTAGGAATCACTGCATTTATTCCATGGTCACACACGAATCTGCTTAAAACCACATGGACTTGGTTTAGAGTGTATACATTTGTCCCTAATACTATAAACCAGTAAGAATTTATCAATAAAACTGTAGTTATCATGAACTGATTTGAATATAGAAGAGCACAAAGGCCTCAACAGTTCATGAGGAGTAGCATTTCTCTTACATTGATTTCCCTCTTTCTTAGAGAGAATTATTCTTGAGAACAATAAAAACATTATTGACTCCATTTTACCTTTTATACAACAGATGTTATCTTCTGAGGACTCAGAGGACAGAAGTTAACCCTGTTCACCTCTTCACCACATCACCATTAGCCACTCCAAGACTGCCCTGGATAATGCAGAAAAGGGTCAAGGGCAGAAGCTTCGGAATTCATCATTAATTGATTCACTCTCCCAGCTGAACCTGTTTCTACTGCCTCTAGGACAGAGTGTCAGACACAAGGAATCATTGCAGCCATGACTCCCCTTTATGACCCAGGCAATTTGGGAGTTAGCCCCACTACAAAAGATACAGGAGGGTGCACTAAAGGTGAGATGAAGCAATCTTTATTTTCTTCCCCAGCAAAAATGCAGATCTGAGGCAAGGAAATGCCTGAAACACAACGGACAACAATGCCTGGTCAGGAAGAAAACAACACTAAAGTGAATAAGCATAAACTGACAAAAAAGTCTTTCATTATGAGACGCCCCCCCCCCCAAGTAAATTCTATCTGTAACTAATAAACATATTATTTAATATTTAAAGTAATTGAGTTCACATTTTAGCTAGCAAAACAATTTCAGTCTCTTTTCTAAAGCCCTCTCTGTGATTAAACTGTAAAATACCCAGGGTTCTTAGTTTGGTCTAAGGGATCCATTATATTGGTTCCTGCCATATTACTGATGCTAGAATTCACACTTCACACCTTGAAGAAGGAATGTTTCCCAATTGGTGGTGGAGACGTGTTTCTGCCACCTTTGGCCACCACTTAAAATTGAACTATCTTTGGAGAGATCTCCATTTTCTCCCACAGCCGCACTGAAGCTGAAGGACCAGACTAGACTGTTCTGTATCAGAATCATACCTCAAAAGCAGCCCTTGGTACTGTCACTCCTCCACTGTCACAGAAGAGCTGTGTCCTCATCACTGTCCCACACTGCTCAGGGAAGCAGGGCTGGAACATGGAGCCTTGGGTCACCACTGACTCTGCCTTGACCCCATGAGAGGAGCTTACTCCCAGTTTCAGAATGTCTCCTGGCCTCTGTATGGCATCTCTTGCTCATTCCTAATTAAGCAAAAGACCCTCCCTTCTCTAGGCTTATGTTCCTGCTGTTTATTCTCTCATGATGGCAGGCAGTGCAAATACCCCCAGTCTTTGTCATGAGGCAAAAATGACAATCCCCAATATAAAATAGCCCGCTCTTGATACTTTCCAACATGCAATGCTGTTCAGTTTTTGCCATGGAAAACTTGCTGCATATTTTATTTAACACCATCTCTGAAATGCTGTTCTAAGAAGATATTTTCTTTCCTAAAATATGAAATAATTCTTTTCTCTCAGAATTACAAAACTGGTGAAGCCAGCTTATATCTCTTGGCCTCTAGTTGAGACTGAAAAATGTAAAGTGCTGAGAAAGATTCATGTAGGCTAAAATTCTTTGGATATTTAAAAAGGACCAAGAGTTTTGATTTTCAACTTTATTTTTATACTCATTTAAGAATTTTGGAACTTAATTTATTTGGGACTCTACTGTTTGAACTTTAATTTCTCCCTGGGAACTTGACAATAGGAAGGGTTTGCAGTTTAATATGGGTTATGGTGTTGTTAGCATTTTATTATTGAAATATTTTTAAGATGCAGTTTGATTTCATCACAAAATTTCTGTCAGTTTTGTTGAAGAGTGTGGCTGGACATAATTTGGGATACATAAAAAGATAGGAGTAAAATTTTCGCTTTGGGTACCAAGTAGCCTTGGAGTTGATTTTATGGTTGTATGATTCTGACCTATTTCAAAGCCTCCTACTGTAAATGCTTCACTGTACGCCAAAAGGATAAACACAGCTACCGTGGTTGGTACTAGCAGAGCAGGCCCATGGCAATGAGAGCAAGAACTCCCAGATGATATTGCTGCTCTCCTACTCTAATGCCCCAAAGTCCCTGCCTGTTGCTCAAATAGAGATTTGTTTGGGTTAATGAACACCATCTTATAATTTTTAAATATGCCTCAAATGAGAAAGTTCATGAATCCTTCACACTGTGATTCTACTTACTTTGATTAAAGAATTAGATTTACATCCCTCTAATTGAGATAAACTAACACGTTGGATCATCAACTTTAAGTACCAAAAGAAATACTTTTTTATCTAGTAAATGAACAGCATAATTTTTCCTGGGAATGAGGGAAAGTGTCTTCATAATATGTGGTAAGGAAGGTGATCAAAATGAGAAGCAACCAACCTTGCATCTTTTCATAGTGTCCTAGTGATCTCAGTTTCCTACCCAAACCCCCCAAGTCCCTGAAAATCATCTTCTTTGAGAGTGTTTCTACCATTAACACAGGTGGCTAAGAGCATGAACTAAAGAAAAAGTAATCAGCAAACTTCTGAAGTACGTGGCACCCAGAGTAAGATGCATTAAAGACCACTATTTTTAGAATATCAAGTCACTGTTTTCCTTCTGGGCTGATGCAACTTCTCTGGCCAATGATAAGGGTAAAATAAATAATCCAAGAAATAGACTACCTGGAAATCTCAGAAAGACTTCAGGGCATGAAGAGAGCCCATTGGCTATCTCCTAGCCTGGCTGGCACGTTCATCTAAGAAGTGATGATCTACATAGAGCTGGTGAAACAATATGAATGGACAATCACATACTTTGTGATTTATTTAACCAATCAATGGGTGAAGCAACAATTCTGCATTCTCCAGAAACTCTCATGTCATAGATTCAAACTATTTGACACAGAAGTCCTATTTGTCCATTCCATGCCATCAGTGTTTTAAGCAAGAGCCTTCACAAACCTTTTAGAGAAAGTCACAAGTTTAAATACTTTTGAACTCATTTAATCTGAATTTTGTCCTCAATAATGCTACTACCATAGAGTGATAAATTCACCCAGAATTGAGCTCTGCACAGCTCTGACCAAGCATTCAAGGCAGCAGAGTCGCATGCCTCTTTGTCCTTGGTTAAAAGGATATAAGCTATTCTGCACAAGTAACAGTTTTCTTGTTTTCTCTCTCTGTCTCCACAAAACTCTTTTTTTAAGGTTTGGCAAATCTGCAGTTACTCCCAAAGAAAAAACTGAATCTCTTGGTCTGTCCATCATTCTATATAATACATTTAAAAATCTGTACTAACAATATACCACCTTTTTGTTTGCGTCTCTTTTTATTGAAATGGTTTTGTATAAAATGTAACAAGTCAAACCACTGACATATATAAAGTTATTTACCTCAAATAATAACTTTATGAAACTGATTGTTTCACCTCTGGTTATCAGTTTCAAAAACATGGCGCCAAAATTAACCAAACAAACAGAAGTCTCTCTCCTCTTTTCAGTGAGGCCCATTTCTGTCTGCTTGTGCTGCACGTTACGAAAGTATATATTCTCATATTAAAATCTACCTTAAAAGACCAAGTGCTTTCCAACTACTCAAATGGATGTTTCTACAATCATAGTTCTCTTCCAGAATGTGCTCAAAAGGGGCTCATCAGTCGGTTTTAGAGCTACACCACAGACTCTCTGCTATCCCCAAATCATCTTGGTGGTCTCCCAGGTTCTTACGACTATTTGTGAATGACTTCATTCCAAGGACAAACACTCCTGGAGTAGAGAAGGTGGACACCATGCATCCCCAAGTGACTAGAGACTACGAAGCTCTATCATGGCTGCTTGCAGTGGTTTGGCAACACACTGAGGACATCAAGGCCCTCATTTAACCACTGTGAGAACCTCTTCCAATCTCACTGCTCCATAAAGGAGTTAAAACTGACTTCAGGAAGCTAAGAAGATAGCAGGACATGCCTGGTTGATTCATTATTGAAATAATAGCCAGATATTTAAAGAAAAATTGTCAGGTCAGATTCTTTTTGAATTAGTTTTCTGTTGCTGCATAACAAACTGTCACAAATCTAACAATTAATTAATTATCTATCAGTTTCTGTGGATTAGGAGTCTGGCACATTTTAGGTGGGTCCTTTACTAATGATCTCTCAAGACGTAAATCAAGATACTGGCCACCTATGTTCTCATCTGGTGAATCAATTAGGGAAAGATCTGCTTCCAAGCTCCCTCAGGTTGTTGGTAGAATTTGTTTCTGACTGAGTTCCCTATTTTCTTTTCAGATGTCTGTTAGGAACCACCCTGAGCAACTAGAAGCCAGTCTCAGTTCCTTTGCACGTCATGTGGCTTCCTCCCTCGGCTATTCACAATCTGGCTATTTGCTCCCTTAAAGCCAGGAGGAAAATGGCTCTTTCTTCAATCTATGACCTATAAACCCTTAAAATCTCACTTGATTGAGTTAGACTCAACCAGAATAAACCCGTTTTGATGAACTCAAGCTCAACTTATTAGGGACCTTAATTACATTGGCAACATGTCTTCAACCTTTGTCATATAATATAACTTAACCATGGAAGTGGTATTTCATTTATACACAAATGATATTTTCATTTATACACCAAAGGGAAGGGAATCCCTGGCATGTACACCAGGAGCTTAAAAACTTAGGGCCCATGTTGAGTCTTGCCTATCACTTCTGTAAACTATTAGGCTGTTGCCATTTTAAGACTTTTAAGAAACAACAAAAATAGTATGCCTACACCTGTTATCTACAAATATGGCTCAGTGATGTGCTGTACGAATAACTATTCTATTAGTTTGGAGGTTTGGGAAATACTTCTCCTTCTTATGGCTTCCTAACCAATGTGAAAAGAAATAGACAAGAACTAAATAGGGATCAAAATATAGTAAAATTATTAATGGGGAAGTTAGTTGGAAAACACAGCATGTTCTCCTTTCTCTTTTCTTGATTTACACTTTGGTATTTCCATCCTGTCTCTTATCCACATGGAAGAAACTCACCTGTTTTACTGATATCTAAAAGAGACAATGAAACAAAGAAGAAATGGACCTAGCTATGCCGTTTGAACCTCAGTGCAGTAGTTCTACTTTCCAGTTAACAAGGCCCATCAGTCAGCATGAGCCGGGTTATGATGCATTAATAAGCAATCCCCAAATCTCAGTGATTAAAATGAACACACCAGTATGTATTTCTTGTTCATGCTACTGGTAAGCAGGGGTTCTCTATTTATCACAGTCACTCAGGGACACAGGCTAGTGGAGGCTTCCTCTCAACCTGTGCTTCTTTAATCACTGCAGCAGCAAGAGGAGGAAAAATGGTGAATCACACACTGGCTTTTAACATTTACAGTGCAAAGTAACACATCATCTCTGCTCAATTTTTATTGACCAAAGCAAGTTGCACAGCCACAAAAGGAGACAGGAAATGCAATCCTACCATGTCCTTTACAGCAGGGAGAGCCAAAACAATTTGCTGGACAGCATTAACAACTACCACATGTGGCTCAGTGAATGTCACTTGATGCAGGAATCAAGGAAGGCCTCAAAGTATGTACTCTAGCACTGTCCCCTCCAAGAGAGCAGAGTCTGTAATCTCTAATGGAAATGTGAAAAGAGACATGCAACAGCTTCCTCTTAAAAGTAAACATAGGCGATAGAAAACTTTTGTGAAACAGCCCTGTAATGCCAAGCCTCACCTTGATGGAGATTGCTTCAATGAGTGGCTAACACACGCAGCTCTCCCCAGGCTGCTTTGAAGGCAGCTGAGAGAGGTCCTAGCCCCACAAGATGGGCTCCAAATAGGAAGAGAGAGACTGTGCCTGCCACATTTGAGGAGGCCACCTCCAAATTTAGGCTGCATGTCTGGAGTAGCTGTGCCGAACAGGATCTGTGAGCTGGCTCTGTGCTGGGTGAGAAGTGTGAAGCCTGGTGCCAGAACGCGAGTGCACATCAAAATCCTGGCACGGGCGCTCTTCAGAAACGGACAGAAGACCAACTGTAACATGCTGCTCATTCTTCTCACGTCATAAATTGAAAGGCATTAATCACTGGGAGGCCGCCCAAAAATTAAAGTTCATCTATTGGTTATGGGGTGTCAAAAGGCAAATGTGAAGTGTTTTAAATTTGTGTAGTTTTCCTGCAATGTAAAATATAGGTTTCAAATGCTGGCTTTATCTTCACAACAGGCTCCTGGCCCTGCCAAAGCTAACATAAAGAGAGAACCCAGAACTCCACACAGGTTTCTCATTTGGAGCATAATTTCCTCCAAAGACAACTGTTTTAAAATGTAGATTAACCCTTCACGTCTGAATTTTCCAAACCAAAACTTTGAAACAATGAGGTCCCATCTGCCAGCACTGAAAAGCCACATGGCACAGAAGTCGCCGGCAGCTTTCTGCAGTGAGGGCCCGAGCACGATGCCTGGCCTGCTGACTGTCCACGCAGCCGCGGATGCCATGCTCTACTCTTGGGCAGTCCTCTGATTGTGAAGTAACCACTATGCTGTCACACTACAAATTGTAATCATCTGATAAAAGAAAAAAGGAGTTTATGATATATCTGTCTTCTTTGAGGAAGTACTACAGCACGTATGTGTCATTACCACCGAGTTGAAACAATTCAACCAAAGCAGTAACTCCTTAAAAGTGATCACCATGCATTCATCAGACTAGTCGTGACGGTGTAAATATGAATACGTGCAAACCGATTACCTCATATTCATTATCAAAATGGAATTATGTATTTCTTGGTCTATCTTTTATATCTAATAACTTTTGCTGAAGAAAGAAAAGGAGAAGTGATAGCTTAAAGGGCTGCACACTCTGTGTGTGTGTGTGTGTGTGTGTGTGTGTGTGTGCTTGCATGCATGTAAACGCACATGCTCACCTGAATGTCATTACAAATTAAATCTGAATGACTTCATGTAGGACGTAAATTCTCCATTTTCCACAAATATCACAAAGTCCTTATCATGTTAAAGTGTGATTTATTTATTTATTTATGTTACCTACTCTACTAATGTAGACATTTGTGTTTGTGTGTTTTACTTTAAAGCAACTTAAAAAGGAAGACCCATAAACATAAGCATGCCCCAAAACTATGTCTCCCTTTGAGATCTTATTGAACTAAAGTCAGGGTAAAGATGATATCCCATATACAAAAATGCAAACAATGAGTCCCTATGTTCTTCTTTGGGCCATTCCCACAGCATGAAATTTCATCTGTGAAATAGACTAACATTATTTTGAAGTTGAGCAGATATAAAGGTTCTCAACCCAGTGGCTTGCTCATAGTAGGCATTCAATAAATGTCAGCGATGATCATAATGATGCTTAAACTGCAAAGTTAGTTTAGTACAAAAAAGTGATTAAGAGCTTAGGCTTTAGTGTCTATAGGCCTGGGTTCAAATACCAGTTTCACCATTTACCAGTTGTTGTGTGGCTTCTTAGGAAAGGGATCAAAGGTAAGGCACACCTTGAGGA